>NC_073726.1:83872105-84484448 GCF_023634155.1 Falco peregrinus | reverse complement strand
ATTTAGCAAGACATTCACACACCCAATCAGCTACTCACCTCACATAACTTTCTTAAATGGCACCGTGAGCAGGAGTTTTTCTGCAGTGGTTAGGTTGCCCTGGGCAGTGCTCAGGCACAGGACTGGCCATTGCCATATGAAGTGCAGCCCTTCGAGTGGCTGATGGTTGGGGACAGCCCACCTTGCCTCAGCTTGCTATGGCTGGCTACTTAATGGGATGACTGTTTTGTTGTGGGCAATGATTTCACTGACTTAACAATTGTTTCAGATCCATACAAGGATTTGGTAAGATATTAGTGGGAAAACCTCTTCTAACCTGGTCTCCTCATGGGCTAAGCATAGTCCTCCTTACTTCGTAGAATTTCTTCCCATGGAAGTCGAACTCATCTTTTCAATCAAAACTAAAACACTTGGCAGCCAGCTGCCAAAACGTGGCCTAATCTTTTAGTCAATGAAAACAAACTGAAGTGGGAAGAGAAAATGCCAGGTGTAGAGTGAAATAATGCTTTTTCCTCTGGGTGCCAGCAGATATATTGGAAGGTTTGAGGGCAGAAAAGATGTCCCCAGAACTGGCAGTCAGGGCTGGGCATGCCTGCTCTCCAGCAACTGACAAATGCCCGTTCCCCTCTCACGGAGCTGCAGGCCATAAGGTTTATCCTGGAAGTAAAGGGAAGTAGCTTTATTCTCACCCTCCCAAACCGGTGACAGCAAAAGTTTTTAGGTGCAGTTTGTTCTAGCTGTCTTAATCACGGCATTGAGAGGTATGAGGAAAAAGATAAAATGAAGAAGTGCACTTGGAGTGACAATGGTAAGTGAAGGAAGAAAGAGAAAACCGGGAAAATCTAATCAAAACCTTTAGAGATTTCCCTCAAGTGAAAAAGGCGGCGTTATTCAGGTTTACATTCTTACTTGTTCGGCTCAGAGCAGTTTTTAAGAGCAGAATATCACTAAATGCCTAACTTTAACACCTCCTCTACTTGTCATGGTCCAGCTTTTGGGAATAAGTTAACAATTCTAGAGCCAAGGGTGAAAGTTCAACCAATCAAACCCAACAGCTCCCTGCAGAGGCTTCCTTCTCACTGTTGATAAATGCTAAGGACAGAGTAAAAGGGGAGGAATGGTTCATGACTAAAGGGGGAAGAATGATCAAGCGTGTCACCCACAGTGTTTTGATCAGGTTGATGAGGGTGACATTGCTCTTCAGAGCTAGAAGCATGTCTTCTCTCCAATTAAAAACAGCTCCACTGTCATTTCTCCTTTGACACTAGCCTTTTCCTTTAAGTGCAGAACTTTTCCTGACAGGTTAACAATTTGTGCTATTTATGTTCTTTAAGAAATTTCCATCAATGTTTTCAACTTTTGAGTCTAAATATTTGTTTTTAATATCTTCCTGAATGTCTGTTTCGGTTTGTCCTTACTCTGCATAGAAACTGGTACAAGAATTTCCTAGAGAAACCTACTGGCTTGGATTAACATTTAGAGATGAACAGAGAGAGTGGTATTGGACAGACAACACAGTTCTTACAAAACAAATGCCTTGGTAAGTGGGCAGCTTTCCCACAGTACACAAAGTCGGTCCTCATCCACATGCAACTCCCAGTTTGTCTGACACAAAGGGCACATCCAACAGCCAACTTTTATGCAGATTTCTCTGTGTTCTGGGTCTCATTTTTTTCACTTCAGATTTTTCTTTGCCTTACCCAGAACTGTTTAGAGGGTGGTCTAGGCACTATTACTGCGGGGGGGAAAAATACCCAGAAAATGTATTTCCACAATTTAGTTTCAGATTGACCATAAATGTCATACATTGTATTTGACATCTTGTTTCAGTGAGGACACAAGGAAAAAACTACAATGAAAAGGTGTTTAATTTAATGCTTTTGATTTTTTCTTGTTACGTAATACATATTATATAATCTATTATAACATATTATATACATATATAAAATTATATATTAAATTTATTTATTCTCTACCATCATTTCACTTCAGTTTAACATGTTGTTTCAGAAATACAATATATTTTTCTACTTGCTTTGAAATCTGCTTTGCCGATTTTCATTATTGGGCAGTCTCCTCTCAACTTACTGTTGAAAGAGCCACTGACACCTCCAGTTGGTATCCAGGAGTTACTGTTTCTTGCTGTCAGGTACAAAAAATGGTTTAGGATCCACCCTTGGAATCTGTTGGGAGTGCTTGTTGGCATGTTCAGGACAGAGTTATCTTCCTACAAGTTGGTGCACAATGTCACTAAATGTTTTATTTTTTTGTTGGGCATATACACTCTTCGTGAAAGCCACATAAGTAATTCTTGCAAAGACAGCTCTTTTTGGAAGAAAGGGCAAGAATGTACCATTTGAATGAGGTGAGATGTAACAACAAAGATTTTTCTTTCATAGGGTAAAGCACCTACACCCCCAATACTGTGGATATATTTATTATGATTCCATATATAGTACTCCATGTACAAGAAAGTATTACTATGTCTGTGAAAAGCCTGCCATCCTATTCCAGCGAGGCAGCAACCACTGGCAGGACTGGTTTGTCAGACCAAAATGATTATGAGAAGCTAGAAGATGTTCTGCAAGGTTGGAATTTTTTATTTTGCTTTTGAGAACTATCGCATGAAAATTTAAATGCATTGGATTGCACCTAATACATTTCCCTGTTTTCATTCTCTTCTAGACATATGTAAAACTATTTTCATACTAAGGAAATGGGCACGGTGACAAGCTCCAGGAGCTACCCAAGTCTGTTGATCCAGATAAAAAACTGTTACATGATTACTCAGTTTTAATCAACACAAGTGATGCCAAAACGGCCAAAAGTCATGTCCAGGAAAAAAACCAAAATGCTAAGGCAAGCACCTACAGGTACTGCTCCTCTCCCAGCATCCCCTGATACAGTCCTAACACCACTCGTCAGTTCTAGCTGTACAGCTGTAACATAACACAAGTGATGAGGATTAAACACTTCCATTCAGGAGAGACTTCTGATGTCTTGTTGATATGACTGCTTTAATGCATTAGTAGGCTGGAGTATACAACACGTAAATATAGTTATCCTCAGAAGGTGGGCCAAAGTGTTCCCGAACTGTATTAATAATCATAATTGCTCTGGGACACAGAGATTTATAGTCCTCATAAGGACTTGTGCATGTGTCACAGAAGAAGACATCCTTCAGCTATGAATGTCTAGCTCTCCTCCGTGCTTTATACTTCTTACTGGCACTGTTAGTTCTCTTCTTTTCTTTTTTTTCTCTTTTTTCTCTTTTTTTTTTTCCTAGTAATAATTCTACTCTTCCACTTTTCTACATTTTTGATCTACTGCAAGAGTCACAGTCATGTTCAGAGGCATGAACAGAACCTCCTTTTATGAATTTTTAGGATACTTCCTGGAATGCCACACTACTAATCTAATGTGCTGAGCAAGGGTCTACAAACCCAACCACAGTGAAAACACCCCAAGCAGTGTTAATGAACAAAACGTCTCCCTCCACATCGCTGTGGAACAATGACAGTGAAGCTGAAATAAATCTCAGTCCCATAACGGTGTTTTGATTTGAGCAAAAAGTTCATGAATTCCTAGCTCGGTCCTCCCTGGAGATTTGTGTATTCCTTGTGGATTCCAGATTATTTATTGTGGATCATTTACTACTGGTGTAGCAGCTGGGCTGCTGAAGAATTGGTCATACCCATCAAGAGGCTGTTCCAGTGTCCCACGGAACTCAGCACTACGCAGCAGTTTCTGATCACCAACATGAACATTTGGGGCGTTATTTTCAAATACCAATTTCATGCTTCAGAAACCTTTGTGGATTTCTCTTACCCTCTGCTGTTTACACTCACCATTCACATCTCTGACATAATCTCTCTTAGCTGCTCCTCTCAGTTCCTCTTCCAGCTGCTCCTGTCTTTGGGAGTGAAGAGGCAGAACACTTCCATCCTGCAGTACAGACACAGCCCTGGTGACTTCCCAGAGTGTCTCTCAGCATTCATACCAGATACACTGAAATAAGAAATCTCATGTGGAAGGTATCCTGAACGGTATTCATGGTGCATACTTTCTTGATAATGAAAGGCTTTGCTGTAATTTGCCAGAAATATTAAAAAAAGAAAGAAAGAAAGAAGAAAAAAAAGTCTGATCTTGTTTTCTTTTCCATTAGAGGGACTGTGAGGAAACAAGAAAAATATTTCCAGGACGTTTTTTCATCAATGGGGCATGCCTAAGAGCAGAGGGGTGAATCTTAGGTGTTTCTGCAGTTTGTTGAAGACAAACATGAGCTGAGATTGGCAGCTCCTCACACTGACAGGCAGCCACAGGCCTTGATCTTCTGGGTTCATTTACTGCCAGCCCAAAAGCAGTCTCTGGTGCAGCAGCTGTATTTGTGACTGTGAAGGCAGGAGGGGGTAGAGCACAGTCTCACAGTGTGCCGTGCTACTGAAACTGGAGGAGCTAGTTTCTTCTCAAAAACCAATGACTGAAACACCAAAAAAGAAAAAAAAAAAAACAAAACAAAACAAAACCCACAAATCCAAACACTACTGTTCACTGTGAGCATTCAGAGTGCTGCCAGCGAACAACCTCATCCAGCAAGGTTGAAACTGGCAAAGGACATACCCTGGTGGTGGTGTAACCAGGTAGGGCTTAAGGATGTGCTGTCTGACTCCAGCCCCTCTTCCACTGAACGGAGCTTTTCCTTACAGAGGAAGAGACATAAAAATGTAGCTTTTGTGTATTGGCTGAGATGGCATTTTTGAATCATGGTTCCATCCAACAGTGTGTTTCCAATGTCTAAATTTTTCTCCTCCCTACACCACCTCCCTCAGCCTCTAGCTAATGCAATTTGCAAGGTAACATTCTGGTTAATAAACACAGTTATTTTGTGCAGCCTGCTGACAACATTTATACACGGGCTGTGATCAAATGTAGACCCAAACCTCCTGCCTTAGTTCACCTTTCTTTTCATTTTAATCTGAAGAAATGAAGACACTTTGCCTGCTCATCCTTACAAAAACAGAGAGTATGATGAACCTTTGTTACTTCTGTTCTTGCAGCAGGATCTGTTTTAAAAGGTGACTCAAAAAAAAAAAAGTAAAGTAATATAATTAACAGACTGCTTATTGAATTCAGAGCTACCAAGATAATACAAGAAAATGACTTAACCTCCTCTTTTCTCTGCAGAAGTAAGATCAGGTTGGAGAAAAGCTTCCCCAAAGGTGATTCATTACATGCTTGAGAAGTTGTTGCTATGACTGGAGAAGATACTGCCATGAAAAATTGCAATGAAATTCAGTAGCATAACCACACTTGACTCCCGGTTAGCTGCAGAAAAGCCCTTTCCACACTAAATTGCCAACATACAGCTTTCAGGCCTGATAGACAAGTATTTTTGCCCCATATTTAGTATGAGGTTTTTATGAGGATACTGTGGATATACCATGAATACACAGTGACTGCTACTCCTTGTGTGCCTCTCTGTATAACAAAACTGACTGTAGGCATCCTTTACTCTCAACTTTTCCACCATGCCTTCTCTTTGCATACAGGTAAGATATAATGCAAGAAATATACACAGCCAGAGATACCTGTGCTCTGAAAACATCTATCATCTGTGCAGCAAGGCAGGAAGAAGAGCCCAGTCATTACAGTTTGTTTCCAGTCTGTTGATATGATTTTGCAAATGGGAGACTCTGAACTTTACAAACAAGAGCACAAACAGCTACCACAGAAATTCCTCTCTTGCAATTTCCTTCTGACTAACCCTGTCACTACAACATGATTCATCATGTCTGGGCAAGTGCTCTGTTTAAGGAGAGTTGGTCACTGAAGATGTTTAAGAACTACAGCTCAGCACTGGAGCAAGGCACTGCAGAGAGCTAGAGATGGAGAGCGGGGATGGATAAGCCACTTCTGCGCAGTGACTTCTGTCTACAGTGCAACAGCAGAGAGGTGCTCTGTGTGGTCTGGTCTTTCTCTGACACAGGTTGAGCAATCACATGAATCCTGCCAAGCTCCTGGCCTCACATTTCTTTCAGCTCAGCTTCTCCCCTTTTAGCATTTATTTCAGTAAAATTAAAAAAAATAATTTCATTTTTAATTTATTTCATAACAGAGTACGGAAATACAGCCTATTATTTCCATGCAGCTGCTGCGTTGTATTTGTGCCCTGATACACGAACAGACATCTTTGATAACTCAAAATAGCAACTATTTCTCCATCATCTTATTTTAAGGAGGTAGAAAATCCTGACATTTGCTCTGTTTACAGGGTCAGATCAGGTAGATAGTTAGATGAAACAGTCTCACGTTCCAGCCATAACCCAAGACTCCCATCTTCGTATTCAGGAGAAATATACCCATCTTTGACAGTGCCATTTTAACACCTTAATGTGCTTTCAGTATGTTACACTTTTACTATGACACAGTAATCAGAACAGAGCCAGCTTCCTGCGTGGTTTCACTGGAAATGCTGAAACGTGAACCATTCTCATCGCCTCAGCATCAGTCTCGCTGCAGTGTGCCCCAACTCCCACAGTACTGCTACTGCAGGAAAGAAGTGTGATGAGCTGGAGATGGAGGATGAGGAAGGCTACACCACTCTGAATTTACGGCCCTCAGCTTTAGTAATTACTCCTGGATATTCGAGAAGCAACAAACGTTCTGCATTTAAGGCTCCAGCAAGTTCTGTTACTGTAGACAGTAAGTACAGATGGAAATTAGCTCTTCTATCTAAATCAGGACATAACTTTATTAGAATCCTTCTAAACTTTAGAGTATATTCTTCGACAAATATTCATAGAAACAGCAGAAAGTATAATCATAATGGAGTCTTATGTGCTATTGTTTACGATCCTAGATGATATTTTTTCTGAAGCTTATCTTTACTCCAATTATTTTTTCCATTTACTTCAACACAAAAGAAAAATTCCACCTTTCTATGGATTTTTTTTTTCATTTTAGTATGATTCATTTATTGCAGCAAAGGACAAGAGGGGAAGGTGCTATAGTTTTATCAGATAATGCAGGCCTTGGAAATTAAGCAATTTCCTCACCTACGAGGAGTAGAAAGGTGCCCTGTTTATCAGTCTTAATAGTGAATGTAAGTTTTGATAGAAGCATATGTTTTTATTTGTTTATATTCAAAGTTTTTCTATGAACAAGCTGAGTGTTAACTAAGGTAGTGGATTCTGCCTGTGGAATGCTTAAGACCATAAAATGATGACTTAAGTACTGCTGCTGCTCATAAATTCACTATGAGGCTTATGTGTGACATAAATATCATTGCTGCTATTTGCAGGTTGGGTAGAGTAGGCAAAGACTAAACTGACATCACTCTGGTGCTATCTGAAAAAGATCTCAAGCTATCCATCAAGAATGACCGCTTGACAAGGAGGATGAAGGAGAAGCTGTTGAGAAGTAGCAGTCAGAAAACCAAGGATAAATATTAGGGAGTATGATCTAGAGCTTACCAGAAAGAAACAGGTTGGCACGCTCAGAAAACTCTTAAAGCGGCTTTTTGATATGCACAGAGAACAAGTAAAGTAGACATATGACCAGATTAGGTTGGGAAGGACCTCTACAGTTCATCTTTTTCTGACCTCATGCTCAAAAAGACTAGCTCTAAAGTCTGATCAAGTTGCCCAGGCCCTGGTCCACTTGAGTTGCCAAAACTTCAAAGGATGGAGATCTCACAGTCTTTCTGAGTCATTGTTCCAGGGCTGAAAGGGAAGAATTTTTTTTCCTCACATCTAATCACAAGTTTCCCTGGTGCAACTTGTGACTGTTGTATTGTGTCTTTTCACTGCGCCTCTCTGAGAAGAGTCTGGCTCCATCTGTAAAGCTCTTTTAGGTAGCAGAGGACTGAAATTAGGGTCTCCCTTAGCCTTCTCCAGGCTAAACAAGCCCAGGTCCTTCAGCCTCTCTGTAGGTCCCTGACCACTCCGTGTTCCTCTGCTGGACTCTGCAGTTAGCTGACATCTCTCTTGAAGTGGGAAGCTCAGCACTGGAGACAATATTCATGACTGCCAAGTAGAGTGGAATAATCTCTTCTCTCCACTTGCTGGCTGCATTCTTGCCAGTTGAGCCCAGTGCCGATCAGCTTTCGCTGCCAAGGGTACACCAGGACCCTGGAGCACAGCTGCTTTCCAGCCACTCAGTCCCCTACCTGTACTGGTGTATGGAGTTGTACTGCTACAGGAGCTGGACTTCACATTTGTCTTTGTTGAGCTGTTGCACTTCCAGCCCGTTCCTAGGATTTTTAGCTCCCTTTAAAAGGAAGCCTTAACCTCCAGCACATCAGCCACCACCCCAATGTGGTGTCACCTGCAGTCTTTTAAAA
Source organism: Falco peregrinus (assembly GCF_023634155.1). NCBI lineage: Eukaryota > Metazoa > Chordata > Aves > Falconiformes > Falconidae > Falco > Falco peregrinus. The sequence continues at coordinate 84,476,107 of NC_073726.1, read as the reverse complement.
TTGCCTTAACTGGTGAGGGTTAGGGTCAGCTCCCTTAACTTTGCCTACGTAAATTTTGGTTGCCATGTCTATCTGGGCGCTTCTGGAGGGTGTGAAGGACTCCAGTAAAATACCTGATGTGTATCACACTTTCCAATTAACCTGAACACTCTAGGAAAGATATAAAAGACACTTACAGAAAAGTGCAGAGCACTGCTTCCACAAAAGGGAAAACTGCGAAGATAAATAAATAGATACATACATATAAAAGAAAATATTTTAATCAGGGGATAGTCAGTTGTAAAATAAAAACCAGTAAAAACTATATTCCTGATTAGACATTGAACCACAATGGAAATCCAGAGAAAGAGCCTGAGGGAAGATGCACAGTTTAATGTTCCAGAAGTAGCTGTCCAAAACTAGATGGCAATATTTTTTTTTCCAAGGTGGAACAGTCTAAGGGGTTGTTTTATTATTTCCAGGATTGTGTGAACTGCAAAATCTAGTCTGTTTACCTGTCTCATTAGAAGAGGTTTTACTCTAAAATGCAAGAGCCTTGGTTAATAATATCGGTAGATAGATAAATATTTTCTCAAAATCACTCCAGGAAATTCAGAACAGTGATAACAAAAAATGCAGTAATAAAAAAAAAGGCTCTGCAGAAGGGATAAAGGTGAATTCGTATTGTCAGAGAGGAGGTAATACCGGTGTGAGGTGAGGATAGCTGCTGGTTTTGTTGCTGAATGGGGTTTTTTGTTTGTCCAAGGAGCCTCCATCTCATCTTCTGTATGGCGTCCAGTGGCCTTTGCTTTCCTCACTTTGTGCCTGGTGCTGCTGATGGGGCTGGTAGCCCTGCTGGCGCTGTGTAAGTACTGTGTTGTCCCAAGCTCCTGCTGTGGGAATGAATTCCACATGTATGGCTGCTTCCACTGCCCCTGCAGACTGCCCCTGCTGCCTCTCTTCCCCACGGGGAAATAATAAAGGAAGATGGGCAACAGTACAGCTTTCCCACAGAAGTACCTCCACAGCCAAGGGTCACCACAGGTCACTCACTGTTGCAGTCAGAGTCCAACTCAGGCAGCCTCACACAGGGCACCAGTTGCTGCAGCACAAACAAACCAGCCAGCTGCAACAAGGCTTTACCATTGGTCAGATTCTACTGTCCGTGCTGTTTCTCCTTCCCCCAGAGATCAAACCACACTGCTGCTCCTCTACCCAACACCATCTCCCACACTTTTCAAGGCTATTTAACCACTCAGCAGGAAGAGCTACAGCTGCACATCATCCATGTCAACCAACCCACTGCCGCTGAGGCAAGGCCACAGCTGCATGTTATCAGTGCTAATCAGCCCACTGCCTGCATTCCTCTACAACTCACGATCACTAATATCTGCACTTATAGCCACCTTAACCCTAAGGGTTAACTAATCTTACTGCGAGGTCTAAACCTAACTAATCCTAACCCTAACATTAATCTCCTAATGTTAATCCTAACCTTAATGACCCTAACACTAAAGCAAATGCCTAATGCTATCCCTAAGCATAAATCTAAACTAACCCTGACCCCAAGCCTAATCCTAAAATACAACCCTAAACATAACACCTAATGCTTAAATATAACGCTGACCATAATGACCCTAACCCTAAACCTAATCCTAGCCCTAACCCCAACCTTAACACTAACCCTAACCTATACCTCTATACCTCAGTCTAAGCCTAACCCTAAGCCAAGCCATAACCCCAACCCCTAACACTAACCCTAGCCCTAACCATCACGGCCCTAATCCTAACACCTAATCCCTAACCCTAAGCCTAAATACAATGACCCCAGCCCTAAGCCTACTCCTAACCATAACCCCAACCTTAAAACTAACCTTAACCCCAACCCTAAGCTATACCACTAACTCCTAACCCTAACCACTGATTAACCTTAACCCTAACTCTAACCCCTAACCCTTAACCCGTTTCCGAAACGTTTGGTTTTCACAGCTAGAAGCTCCCCTCGTCAGCCACACTGTCTGGATAATGGTGCCCTCCTGTGACTGTTACTGGGATATTTCACAGTTCCAGTTCCCTCTCCTGGATCGCAAGCTTTTTGCAGGGAGGGCAATTCTGGCATCAAAGCGTCGTGACTGGTGCCTTTGCCCAAAGGTTACAGCAGATTTTCCGCAGAAACAGGGGTTTTTTTCCATACAAGCATTTCAATTAACAAGTAAATATGATGCCACGTTACATTTGGAAGCAGAGGCAGAAAGTCCCCGGCTCCATTTTGGCAGGAGGGGAGCAGGTGCAAGTGTCCAGGATGAACACTCAGGGTGGTTCCATCACAGAAATGTTAGCTCAGAGGTTTCTAGTCTGATACTCACCCTTTCCTCTGCACCATTCAAAGCTGGACTACCACCAGCCCCAGATAAACTCATCTGTAGCTTCATCCAGATGACCTTTGAAAATCTTCGAGGGTGAAGATGCTCCCACCTTTCCCAGGTGACCTTTTCCAGTGCTGCACAACCCTCCTGGTGAAGAAAATGAGGATGATGTACACACAATGGTGGACATAAAAATGAAGTAGACAAAAAAACCCAGAAGCTCGTCAAAAGTTACAAATTAAAACTACAAATTTTTAAAACCAATCTGATAAGTGTTTTCATGCCCTTCAGTTTTTCAGGTTTCCAAGGATCCAGAGGAAGGAAAGAAACTGCAGGAAATGAGGGAAGCATTGTGTTTTGAAGGGAAGGAGAAAAATGGTAAATGTGGTTATCATGTAAATAAACACAAATGACCCATTTTTCAGAGCCCATTGACCAGGAGACCACAAAATCACAAGATCCAATGGGTTAGTGTCTGTTTTTAACTGTGATAGTATTTGACATGTGGATACATGTCCGCTAACATGCAAAACAACTACTCTTTCACTCCTCAAGAACTCAGCTGGTTCCTGCCTACCTTTAACCTTCTCTTGGTCAAGCTAGTAGCTAAAGTCCTTGTATTCCTCGCAGGTCTGCATAATACTCTCTCTGATTTCTAGAAACAAAATGTGCTCTCTGTCCAGCAAGCTGGCAAAACAGTGGAGCTGACAACTGCATCTACGTTTCGAAGCAGAAGAAAACATGGAAGCAAAGCCAGGAATTTTGTTCCTCAAGAAACTCCACTCTTCTTGTACTAAAAGACAAAGCAAAGATGGTACAGTCTTAATCTTATGCATTCCTTTATGTCATGTGTTTTAACTTCCATCAATCTTGCAGGAAGAAATTAGTTTGGTCATTTACAGTGCATGCATTTCATTCTCTCTGGGTTGAATAGTCTTCCTGCAAGTCACAATATTGTCACAACTTGCAACACTTTCTAAACGTGCTGTGAGAAATTATGTATCATTAGAAACGGAATAAGCCATCATATAAAATGCCTTAATTAGCTAATACTTCAGTTTTCACGCAGAAAATAAATTGCATATTATCAGCATTCAGGAGAGACCCAGAACACAGAATGCATGTTTTCATTATCTCTTTCCACAAGTTTTGTAACTGAGGAAAACCCACATCTATGTGAAATCTAGAGAGCCACTGACTCACCATGCTGCTGTCATTTGCACACTGCAGCACAAAGTGACTATAAAAGGTTGTTTTCTGACCATATATTATACCCTCACAAAGCAATGTTAATGATGGCACAAAGGCTAGACAGCAGAGGGTTAGGCTTGATGACTGAATAAGGCTTAGGGAATTAATAATTCTAAGTAGTCTTCCTAATTTGGGGAGGGGGGTGGGTTTGCTGACTAACGAAAATCTGGAATTTGCTGTCAAGACCATATTTTCCCTTTTTGTACACACATATCTCAGGAACATCTGTTTCAACAGTTATTAAGCTCACACAAAGCCCAAATATCTTTATTTTCTTTTTGCTACATAAAACATCAAAAAGGAAACAAGCTTCCCTGGAAATCTTTCTCCTTTGTCCAGATGGAGTTAGTTTCAGCTGGGAGTTCTCAACTCTTCTATTTTGAGTTATAAAGGCTGGCCTTTTGAATACCTTTTTTTAAAGTGAAAATCAAACGGGCAGAGACAAAACATAAAAGTGGGAAAAAAAGGGTTATTAGTGAGTTCAGTAGCATCCTGAGGTCAGAATCGTGGCTCACACGGTTCAGTTGGGAGACACCTGAACACCACGCCTTCAGTGCTGAATCCAAGAGATGATTTTGGTATGCTATATAAATTCCTGGACAGTTTGCTTCCAGATGTCTGGGTGCTTGCTTTTTTTCTATGTTTGGTATATGCAGCTGCAGCCAGACTGAGGCCAGACCAGTTTAAGCCAGCTGTGGGTTATATATTTTGGGTGAGTCCCTAAACGTGCTACTAAGCAACAGTAGAGTATCTGGCAGATCTGAACAGGCTAAGATGCAAAGGAACCTCTTAGGTAGCTCTTAGACACTGGGGGAATGATTCAGGTGCCTAAGCATAGGTCTCTAGGGCAATCTGAGATGCTTAGGGGTATTCTGTTTGACCTCCAAACAACGCCTCAGCAAGGCACAGTTCTCCTATAGGTTCTGGGTCTTGTCTGTTAGCCGTATGTGGAGACCTCAGAGAGGCTGGAGAATCTCAGAAGGTGCTAGAGGCCTCTATTTAGGCAACAGGTTCTGCTCTCTAGGCTGGGATTCATCTCATCTAACTTCAGGTATCTACAGTGTATAAGCACATCTGCAACTTCAGAACCACTGCCCCCGGCTCTGTTCCAGCCGGGGGGATGTGGCCAACACAGTCACTGCTTAGCAGCACTCACACCGGGTCGGGTGAAGCACCTCTCAGGCTACTGGATCCACTGGTCAGACCTCTGCTGACTCTAACTGGGGCTTAAATGGTGCTACCTTATCTATACCTAAACTGCCGATACCTAAAGGCAGTGTAGATACCTAAAGACAGACCAGATAAAGCAGCTTTGCTTCTTTCTTTTAAAAAAACAGTGTTTTTACAGATCCAGGGTACATTTTCCTGTGGCAATTCAACAACCAACAGTATTTGAATGATCCTATAATCAGAGCAGTCAGCATTGCCTCATGGAAAAACAGCATGGACAACAGGTTACTCTTCTATTGAGTAAGAGTTATCTCGTTTGGTTGCAGAAAATTCACAGCTGGAAGATACAGGAACTTAGGTCTTACTTTTGAAATATTGTTGTGATGATTTTCTTATGCCTACAGGTTTCTCTGCCACAGGACTCACAGTTTTACTGGGTTGGATTATCATACATATCTGAAAGTAACGGCTGGTACTGGGAGGATGGAACAGTTTTTTCAAAAGAAGTGACGAGTTGGTAAGCCTTCATAACAGGACCAGCACGGTTCTATCCGATGGGCCCCAGTAAATTGTATGAGACTTGTGTTTCTTCTTCCTTTCCCATGTTTGTCACATGTGCAATGACGAAGGAACATGGAGACTGTAGTATCTGCTATGGAGCTCCAAATTCATGTCCTGTATAAGGAACGATGGGTGGCAAAGTACAGCTTGATCACATGCACCAGACCCAAAAGCACCATCTTGCACAAATAAAATAGCTCCGACGGGGAAATAGCTCTACATCCCAGTGGCAAATCACTATGATTACACTACGATTATATCATCCAAATATAGATCACAGGATGTCACCAGGTCATCATTAAGTCATATCTTTTAATTTCCTAGGGTTGTGATCTATGACAACAGCTTCTGCGCCTCCTTATATGGACGGATTATTTACGCCAGCCACTCCTGCCTAACAAAGCAATTCTGGATCTGTGAGAGAGTGGCTGTCCCTATCAACTGAAGAAACATTGCACAAAGGGATGTGGGATCTGCCATTGTGAGACAACAACTTTAGGAACTGCAAGTTCTAAGTATTTTTGTTTCTTTGTTTGTTTATCATGCAGGTTTCTCAGAATAAGTGATTCAAATGGACAGGTCATTGTCTGCATTTTCCCGCCCAGGCTCACAAATGACAGAAATTAAAAAAAAAAAACAAAAACCTACAAAGCTAAAAACTAGCAGCCTAGGAAGCAACTTGAAAGAATTAGCTACTGCCAAGAAATGATCCTTGTGTGACTTTCTAGGCTGACAACCACACATTCTCACAAATCTCTATATTTCTTAAGCTTCAGTCAGCATGTTACACTAACACCTGCCAGTTATAAACCAGCCTAACTACATCCTTGATGATTTTACTCACTGGATTACTTACTGTACACAGTAACTATCATCCACCCATAATCCTTTTCTAGAGCAGTTTGCCTAGGTTTGCCTTCTTCCCTAAAACTGTTCTTCCAACTGTTCCTCTGTTTGAGGTCCAGGGGTACAGAAAGAAAACAAGGCTGTATTTATCCATAAAATTATTTTCATATATGCATTAATATTTATAGAAACCAAGGGCCATTTGTGAGAAGACTACAGGGAATCCCTGGAAGCAATCTCTGTGAAAAGTAGAGTTAAATGTCATGACTGGATTATAACATTACCTGAATAACTTCAGTGCTATCATAACAATAATTGCTGTGCAAATAGCAGTGAGGATAATAATTATGTGCTCCATTCAGAGCTACATACAATCACTTCTCAAGCTGATGCAGAATCCATTGCCATAGATCTTACGTGAGCTCTTGTATTATATCCATACTGTTTGGGATCCCTGGAACCCAACGTACACACTATGCATCGCCCGTTATTAAAGAACTTGTCATATTTCTTGAAAGAAAAGGATACTTCCACTTTTCTGGGTGCAGTTTCATTGTGTGAGTTCTTTAAAGTTTTGTACGTCAGCATCTGTTTTGTATTACATATGCTTGTATTCCTTGTGTGTGTGTGTGTATATATATATATATATATACACTTGCATCTATGTGTACATGCCTTATTATTTGGAGACTTCCCTTAAATAAATTAAAAAATAATAATATGTCTTTAATATTCAATATTTCCTTGGAAAATATTCTCAAAGACTGAAGCAGTTCCTTGGCAAAAAAATGAGCCCATCTTCCTAATGTGCCAAAATATGTTTGTGAACTGAATACATTTACTATACTCAGTAGAGCCAAGTCATAATTCATGGGCACAATTACCAGCTGAACTATCCAGAATTCCCTACTATTGCAGTAGGAAGTACAAAGTAGAATGCAAGTAAGGTACAACGTTTCATGTCTTTCATGAAACTTGAAAAAAATAATTCACAGCAGGTATCTAAGCTGTCATGTTTTTCCTTTTTTCTTCCCATAAACTAAAACTTGATTTTTTTCTAGCAATCTGCTATATGCCTTTGCTGGCTGTATTATGAAAATAAATGCTAGCCTCTTGGTTTCCTGCTGACTGCTTGGTGTGACTTTTTGGGGAGCATTCACTATTAGTGCAGAAAGGTCAGGTCAATGGTGATAACTTGCAGGGTACATTTCTTTCATTACTATGGCTGGATGATCTTTATAAACTATTTCTGTGTCTTCATATAGTAAACTCCATTTGGTCTCAGCCCAAATCTTGGGTCCAGCATGCTGGAAAGGGCTTTTCTCCTGTTACCAGTGGCATATTTCAGAGGGAAGAATTTATAGCATTTAGTATTTTAAATTCAAGCAAATCCATTATTTCATCCAGTCTGCTTTCTGTCTCAGAGGCTGTCAAAGTTCTCACTATGCATGTATGGAGCCCAAAACATAAGCTACTCAGAGAGGCTGACTACCTGTCAGGATAGGGGAGGTCCACAATCCTTCCGCGGCACTGGGAATTCAGAGAAGCAGTTCATTTGAAGCACATTTTGTATGGAAAACAAAACCCAGTATGGTATGCTAAGTGTGAGAGCAAAGCCCTTGGTAGATCCTGAGACATCATAAATCTGAAAGGTTTGGGAACTAAAGGGAAGTTGTTGGCTTTGACATCCTTTCAAACAGGACATGGACAGTGGAGAAGATAGGGACGAAGTGAATAAAGGGATGCACTGGGGGAATGAGCCCTGCAGTGCCGTTCTGAAGTGCAAGGAGCACAACAGCTTCACATTTGCCCATCTACAACGAGATAACCAAGGCAGTGAAAGGGGAGGACCCTAAACGTCAGCTGCTGGATAGGAAAAAGCAGAATTCATGGATGTCCGGAAGGCAGGTTCAGAAATAAAAGAGTTGAACCAAACACCCTGGCTTACACAGTGCCTCTTCACGTCCCCCACTACACTCTCTGTTCCAGGCCTTGCACCAAGGGCATCCTTTCTCATTCCGAATGGCCTCCATCTCCTTGTTATGAGCACACTGCTGCCCTGGAAGGGGTGCAGACTTGCCACTAGATGCCAGTGCTCGCAGGCTGAAACACACTGTCAGCAAGATGCTAAATAATATGGTGACAATCTGTGTTCACAGGCACTGTCTGTAGAAAGCAACAAAGAAAAATACCCCTTCTCTGTGAAGGTCAGCCAATTCGCTAAAGAATTTGATGCTTATATGTACCTGGATCTTCCTTCTCTGATCCATCTATTTCAAATCAGAATCTTAAAACATTTAACCATTATAACATCTTTCACTGATAAGCTTTTAAATCAGTAAAAGGTGACTAAAAGATGACAAGAAGGTGCCCAGGACAACAGCTACAATGGTAGACATGGGACTATCAGCAGGTGCTCCTTTGGAGCCCTCTATCTTGTCACCATACTCATACTTGTGCTCTGCCAGGGCTGATTAGAGCCCTACTAGAGGCAACTAACAGAAACTGTAGTAAGGGGAATCCTGGTTAGACACAAGGAGAACATTATTCACAGTGGGAGTGGCCAAAAACAGGAACAGATATCCAGAGAGTCTGGGAGATCTCTGCCCTTGGAGACTGTGCGAACTTGACTGCACAAGTCCTTGAGCAACTTTATCAGAGTTCAAAGCTGCCTCAGCTTTGAACAGGAGGTTGAACCACACAACTTCCAGAGGTTCCTTTCAAACAAAAGCACTTAAGACATAAGTCTTAAGACTTAAGGTACCATGGTTCTGCCATGCATCTTTTCTTGGAGATGCCTGGACTCCTTGACACAGGTCTCAGCTCTGGCTCATGCATCTCCAATTACAGGTTTCCATTTACACATCACCCTACAGATTCACGTTGCTCTAAGCCTGCCTGGTCTTTTCCACAGTATCTTCTATGTTTAACAGGATTTTTCAAGTGGTATAACTTTGTCCCTGGAGCACAGTCCTTCACTCTGTCACTGCCTTCACTTGGTCAGGTTTTTTATTTGTTTTACGTTAAATATACCTCTACTCAATTGAAACATCAGAGGCATCAAGGGAGGTGCAAATCTTTCAGAAACTTCTCTCTTGACGTCATTCTTTTAATATATCTAATGTTCTCCTGGTAGGGGAACTTCCAGAGGAAAAAGGGAAGAGCACACAGCACTGTGCAGAAGGGTCAGCAAGCTGTGAGTCAAGCTTTGCAAAAAGAAAAATGGGGTCCTACTGTAGCTGGGTGGTGCAGAGAATTTGAGTTACTAAAGAAAGTAGCATCCAGTCTGTTTCTCACTTTCTAAATTTTTCTCTCCAAGTTACAAGAAAGGGGAACAGATGATGCTGTTTCTGTCAGCCTACTATCCTTCCCTTGGGCATTCTCCCCTAAAAAATCTGATGAGTCTTCCCTTCATACTCATAGATCATGGAGCCACGGAAAGATTTAATTTGGAAGGGATCTCTGAAGTCCATCTGGTCCAAATACCTGCTCAGCAGGTCTGATTTCAAAGCTAGATCAGATAAGCCCAGTCCCTGTCCAGTCAAGTTCAGAAAATCTCCAAGGATGGAGATGACACACCATCTCTGGGCACCTCTTCAAATATTTGACCACCCTACCTGCAACTTGTGAGCATTACTTCTTGTCCTTTCACTGTATACCTCTAAACATCTGGGTCCATCTCTCCATAGGCTCTTTATGCAGTAAGAGACTGCAACTGGACTCTCCTTAACTTTCTCTTCTCCAGGCAGAACAAATCTAGTTGTCAGTCTGTCCCTGTGAATAAAGTGCTCCAGCTCCTAAGTATCTTGGTGGCTCTCCCCTTGACCAGTTTTAGTATTGACATGTTTTACAAGGGATTTTTTTGTTTTTCTTTTTACCGGGGATCCCAAAGCTGGACATAGTAGTCCAGGTGCACACTCACAAGTGATGGAAAGAAGAGAATCATCGCCTCCTTCTCCCTGCTTGCTACACTCTTGCTAGGTCAGTCCAGTATGTGGTTAGCCTTTGCCACAAGGGCTCACTTCTTTTATTTGTTAAATCCTGTCTGTGTCTTTTTCCTCACACTGATTTCCCAATTCTGCCTCTGAGAAGATGACATCAGATTGTGGGTAGTACTTACTACCTCCTCTGTGTGACTAAATAGCTTCAGCAGCAAACTTTGCTCTCAACTGAATACAGACATCTAGATTTTTAGCTCTTAGCACTGAATAATGAAAAAGGCACAGAGCTGAGGTTATTCTGCCTCTGAGATGAACCAAAAGTGTTTGTCCTGTTTTAAAATGTGGAAAGTTCAAAGGAGATGACAGACATGGGAACACTAAATGGAAAAGAGGGGAACTACCAGGCCACAGATTTACTGGGACTCACATCACCCCTACATGTCTCTAGACCTGGGGATGCAGACCCAGGCTGAGATGTGATGGGTGGGAAGGGAGGAGTTCTTCCCCTGAGAGAGGAAAAGGAGGAGTCACACATAACACTTGAATAGGAATATCTTGCCTTATGGCTTTAAAGTGTGATTCATTCTCCTATCCCCTCCCTTTTTCTGCCCTTTCTTGTTTTGTTTTGCTCCTCCTTCATAAATCGTTTAGTCTGTCTTTTAAGAGGACTGTTACTGAACCACGAATGAGTTCTCAGATAATGCTTACAAATACAGATGAAGAGGATGGATACTCTAAATTAAATCACCTGACACAGCATCCAGCCAGACACTACACATCCCTGAACATCAACCAAGGTATGACTGACACTTGTTCTTTGAACTTTCTGTACTATGGTAGACAATGACAATAGGAACAGTCTCTCTTGTCCAGCTCAGTAAATAAGAAAAATATGTACTTATAGGTTTAATGTTACATGTTTAATGCACTGTTTGTATCATTTTGTTTGACAAAAAACAGTATGCATGAATGTGAAAATGCATAGAGTGGAACTACTGCCATTACTTGCCCTAAATTTCTGTATGAAAAGACAGATGGCTTCAGGATCAAACTCTGGAATGCAGGAATCAGCTTTGATGTAGTTAGTTTTATTTATTGCTTATATATTATTATAGGGAAAGGCTATAGAGACAGGACAATCAGATTCTAATAGGAAAAAACCACATTTTGCCTTCTGGACCTCAGTTTTTCAGGAAATGCTTAAGATTCATAGCCTTTAAGGCCAGAAGGGATGAGGCAGCACCAATCCTGAATGCACAGGTCATGTCATTTCCCTTCTTCAGGTCCCATAGCTCCAGTTAGGCTAAACCATGTACTTAAGAGGGCATCCAGTCTTGAGATAAGTATTCCTTCATCTGAAAGGTCCATCGTAACTGCATTGCCATGACTGTTCGGTGGTGGTAACTCTCAGGAACTTTTGAATCCAGGGAAACCTCACTGGATATTTTGGACTCGTAATTTTCCTGAGCTGGGTTTCAGCCTACAGTTGGCACACAGCCTGAACACTGTGTACCCTGAGAGTGGGAAGGGTTTGTGCAAAGTGTAAGATAGTGTGCAAACAGTTCCTTAGTCTGTTCTGACAAAGCAGAGTAATACAGTACTGCCAAAAGAGAACAGGAGCATCACCTACTTCTAAGTCAAAGGATCACTACAATGTTTCATAGTTTCATCATCTGTCAAAGGCAAGGAATACCCCATCTGTTCTGTTTAAACCATGTCCAGTATCTCCTTTCAAACAGACCTCTTTAACCGAGGCACCACATCTTCTTCTCAACTGGCCTTTGGGTTGCTCCTTAAAATATAATACAGCCTGGAAGAGAAACTCTTTCAAGAGTCACCAGATGGTTCTTTATGGAGGGATGGAGGGTTGGGAGTGCTGCTGAACAGGGTCCCTGCCCTCTGATAAATTGTTGTTTTCTCCCAGGGCACTCTCCTCCCTTTGCTGTAAGGTGGCCAGCTATCATCATTTTGTTCACACTGTGCCTGGCCCTCACCGTAGGAATAATAGTCCTAGGTAAGTGCTGAACTACAGTGTTCCTTTATTCATATTAACACCTTGGGAATAACTGCAATGAAGAAAAGTGGCAGACTGACTGCTACAAGGACAGTCATAGCTCATCCTCCCCACATATACTGTCCTTTCTTCTCCTAATCACCTGCAATGAATCAACCTGCAGCTTGATGAACGTAAGGCTTTGAGGGACACAGGTTTTTTTTCTGGACCTGTGCCCAGAGCAAGGGTATAGAAGTGAAGATGATATATTTTGGAAAGAGTGGAAGGAATGGATCCTTATCCATCTAATACTTGCTTATTTTCTAATTCAAATTCAATGCTAAAAGTTTAATGTTGACTTTCATAAATCAGTTTGTTGTTTCCCTTCTCCTCTTCTGTTGTTCAAGTCTCTACTGGCATAACAGTTCTTGTCTCATTCCTTTGATAAACTTTTCATGTTTTTATATGACTGTCTTATATTAGTTCATACTAGTATGTTACAAATGGACACACTTCTAGTACTCAGATTCACAGGGAAATCCCATTTTTTCTGTCTCTTTCACTCACTCATCCCAGTTTACCTGGGATGTGCAAGAGAACTGAAAACTCTCATCTTTATATTAGCTTTTATCATGTGTGACATGACTGTACCTACCTTTTCTATCACAGAGCCTAGACATAGTCATTCGGAGCCATTGCTACCAAAAGCTGGTATCTAAATACCGTTGAGGAGGAGACATAAAAAAATCCTCCCCTCTTTCTTCAGAGAAGTTTTACCAGCCTTTAAGAATAAAAGTTTTTTTCAATCTGAAGTATGTTTAGAATTCTAGTTTTTTTCAAAGGTTTATAAAACTGCCTTTAAGATCAACATGATTACTTCCTAAGCATATTTTTTTGCATTATTTTAGTCTTTATTAGGTTACCAAGTGGCCTGCAATGGCACTGTAATTAAACTGCATTTAAAATTTGGAAATCTCTTTATGCATCATTTTCTCATCTGCTAATCTCCTCCCAATATGTGACACTAGCATCAGAGTTGCATGTGAGCACACTACTGCAAAAATTTAATTGCAATATATGATGAAGCATGTATCATGCAGTAGCATCATCACAGCTTTTTTGTCTCATATCTCTATATCTCCATAAATTCCAGGTCTCAGAGGTTCTAAGGCACCTGCAGGATGTAATGAAAACTCACAAGGACTAAAGGAGAGATTGTGTTTAATGGGTGATGCAAACAGTAACAGCAATAGTAAGTAGAACTACTGCTCACACAGCCTGAAATCTATGTGTTAGGCCTTATACCAGATTAAGCAAGGCTTCTATATGCTATATCAGATTAAATAATTAGTGTTTTTTTAAAAGAATGAGTGTAGATATGACCTATAAAGGACCATATACATTTCAGCTGGAAACTTTGACTTTCTAGGCCTATGGGTGTTGACTTCACTCTCCCTTCGGCTGTTTATCAGGGACTGATGGTTTCTTTTTGTTCTAGGACCCACATGTTCACTCTGCCCTGTAAACTGGAAGTGGGTTGGAGGCGACACCTGTTTCTACTTTTCAGAAAAAAAGGCCACGTGGCCGGAAAGTGAAGAATTTTGCTTCTCCCAGAATGCCACCCTTCTTACACTGAAAAGCAAAAGCAAGTTGGTATGGTTCCAATCATACTGGTATTTCTTTGCATTGGTATCGACTATTTCAAATTCCCCACCAGTCAGCAAGTACGTCTTGATGTTACATACAGACCTTGGGGTCCTGTCTCCAAGGTCTGAGGCAATGCAGACTGCGGAACATCTAGCCACAAGTGTGTGATGATGAAGTAGCTAGCAACACAGGATATTATTCAGCCAAGGAGTGAACATGAGTGTCATGAATCCTGTGAAAGTTGTTAACAGTGAGTCTTTCATTCAGGAACTGTCTTTGAATACTCTGAGAGAGAGGGCTCTAAGAATTGTTCCCCTGGTCTTAAATTTAGTAGAGATGCCAGACACAAAATATTTCTGACTGCATGCCGAACAGAGATGTTGTCTCTTGGAAACTGTTATGAGGGCCTGATGAGGAGTTTAGAGAATCATTGTGAAATTACATTCTTTGGTTCTTTCTTGATCACCCCCTCTCTCTACTGTAGTTGTTCAGGTACTGCAAAAAGAAAAATACCCACAAGCTCCTTGGTGATAAAGGTTTTGCATTTTTTTATAGATCAGCATATCTCAAATATCACAAAAACAATCTTACTGGATTGGATTATCATACGGAGTTGATGGCTGGTCTTGGGTAGATGATACAAAACTTTTTACAAAGAGAAATGACTGGTAAGTTTTCTGAACTTAAATAGTTGGTGGGTTTTAATCTCTTGTACAATGTCCTCCCTGTGCACTGAAGTCTTTATCTCAACCCATGAGTTTTCTCACCTTTACCCTTCTGATTGTCTCCCCCCATCCCACTGGAGGGTGGAGTGAGTGAGTGGCTGTGTGGTGCTTAGTTGCTGGCTGGGGTTAAACCATGACAGTCCCTGAAACAGAGAAAGAGTCTCAGAAAACTGGAAGTGTGAGCAGGAGAAGGAGTCCACAAATCAGTGCAACCGGTGACTGCTTTTATTATTTAAACCTACTCATTTTATGAAACATGCCACTACTCTATAAGAAGCAACCCACACTTCCTTCAAGACATCCTACCTCCTGCAAAGTCTGCCTGTGCCTTCCTCCCTACTCAGCCACAATTATCCAAATTCACTTCCCTTTTCCAGCAACATCTTGAAACCTTTATTACACAAAAGTAGTCAACATTAGCTGAAGAGAACTTGTTTATTTTTTCTGTAAAATCTCATCAGCTTACTTGGTGTATTTCACCTTTAGTAACCGTGGGGGGGGAAACTCAGATTCCCATACTGTTCTCTGTGAAGTGAAAGTTCTCCAAAGCCTCCTTGGAAACAGGTGCAAATTCTTACACTTCCCACAGCTACTAGACATCGAGCAGAATGATTTGGTTTCTGTGCAGGCAGACCACTGCCTTTCAGTTTCCAGACCCAAATTACCACTACACAAAGCAATGGTTGGAGTGACATAACCACAGTTGAGGAACTAGTGCTATTTTCTGCTTTCATGATGCTCCATACGTAGGCTTTCTTTTTTACATCTTTGAGCCGAAGGCAGGTGGAGAACGATCCTTCAGTCTTGAATTGAATGAGCTGTTATGTTCTTCAATATTTTGTATAAACCTTTATGAACCTTAAAATGATTAAGCAACATCTGCAATAATGTGTGATTGTCCAAATCATACATTATGCTTTATGCCTTTCTTTAAAATTGGTACATGAGAGCTTTTAACAAGATGATGTGGGTTTTTTTCTAGGATTCATTTGTCCACCAAGCAAAACTGTGCATATGTGCTTTATCGTAAGTCAAGAGTTTACAGCGAAAATTGTTATGAGAAAAATCCCTGGATCTGTGAGAAGGCAGCAGTTCAGCTGATCTGAAAAGATTCTCAACAGAAAAAGAACTGGAAGAGTACGAAGATTTTGATGTTTAGATTTTTCAGAGAAGGGGTGTAATATAATGTTTAATACAAATACATTGGAAACCACACATTTATGGTATTATTTATTATTTTTCATTTGGAATTAATTATTTTCTAAATCTAAATAACTGTAACTGGTGTATCTTGTTCAGGATCCCGAGGGAAGGGAGGCAAGCAAAAAGCAAGATCACAACTCTTCTTCATGAGAGCAGACTTTGGCCTCTTCAAAGAAAGGCTCAGAAAAGTCCCGTAAGATAAGGCCCTGGAGGGAAAAGGGGCCCAAAAAAGTTGGTTAATATTGAAGGATTGCCTCCTTCAAGCTCAAGAGCGGTCTGTCTCAATGAGCAGGGAGTCAGGCAGGAATGTCAGGAAGCATACATGGACGAACAAGCTGATGTTGGCAAAACTCAGGCATAAATAGGATGCATTCAGAGGGTAGAAGCAGGGCCAGGTAACTGGAAGGAACACAGAGACACCGAGCATGCAGCGATGAAGTTAGGAAAGTCAAAGACCAAAGAAATTTGAAAAAGAAATTCTTTGACAAAGAAAGTCAAAGACCTAAAGGAATTTAACCTGGTGATGGGGTGACAAAGGCAAAAAGGAGAGCTTCTACAAGTACGTGGGTGACAAAAGGAAGACTAGGGAAAATGTGGACTCACTGCTGAATGAGGTCGGGGAGCTGGTGGCACAGGACCTGGAACAGGCTGAGGTACTGAATGCCTTCTTTGCCTCAGTCTTTGATGGGATTCCTGAAGGCTGCTTTTGCCAAGTCCCTGAGACCAGAGAAAAGTCTAGAGCAAGGAAAATGTACCCATGTGGAAGAGGATCAGGTCAGGGAATGTTTAAGCAAGCTGGACATGCATAAGTCCATGGGCCCTGACGGGATGCACCCACAAGTGCTGAGGGAGCTGGCAGATGTCATTGCACGACAACTGTCAATACTGCCTGATTGATCATGATCATGGCAACTGGGAGAAGTGCCTGAGGACCTGGAGGAAAGCAAGTGTCACTCTTATCTTCAGTAAGGGCAGGAAGGGGGACCCAGGGAACTATAGGCTGGTCAGCCTCACCTCAATCCCTAGGAAGCTGGTGGAGCAACTAATTCTGGAAACCATTTCAAGGCACATGACGGAAAAGAAGGTGACTGAGAGTAGCCAGCATGGATTCATGAAGGGGAAGTCGTACTTGACCAACCTGACAACCTTTTATGATGATATGATTGGCTTGGTAGATGGGGAAAGAACAGTGAATATTATCTGACTAGACACCAGTAAGGCTTTCAACACTTTCTCCCATAAGATCTTCATAGAGAAGCTGTTGATGTACAGGCTGGATGAGCAGACAGTAGGGTGGATTGAACACTGGCTAAGCAGATGAGCCCAGAGGGTGGTGATCAGTGGCATAAACTCTACAGCTGGAGGCCAGTCACTAGCAGTGAACCCCAGGGGTCAACACTGGATCTGATCTGGTTCAACATCTTCATTATTGATCTGGATAATCAGGGAGTTTTCTAATGACACAAAGCTGGGAGGAGTGGCTGATACACCAGAGGATTGTGCTGCCATCCAGAGGGACCTCAGCAGGCTGAAGAAATGGCTGACAGGAGCCTCATTAAGTTCAGTAAGCAGAAGTGCAGAGTCCTGCAACTGGAGAGGAACAACCCCATGCACTGGTACATGCTGAAGGCTGAGAAGCTGGAAAGCAGCTTTGCAGAGAAGGACCTGGGGTTCTGGTGGACTCCAAAGTAACCAAGAACCAACAGTATGCCCTTGTGGCAAAGAACACTTACGGTATCCTGGGCTGCATTAGGAGGAGTGTCGCCAGGAGGCCGAGGGAGGTGATCCTTCTCCTCTGCTCAGCACTGGTGAGGTCACACCTGGAGTGCTGGGTGCAGTGCTGGGCTCCTCAGTACAACAGAGACATGAGCATACTGGAGAGGGTCCAATGAAGGGTCACGAAAATGATGAAGGGACTGAAGCAGCTCTCCTATGAAGAAAGACTGAGAGAACTGGGATGGTTTAGCCTGGAGAAGAGAAGGTTTGGAAGGGAACTTCTTAATGTATATAAATACCTAAAGGGAGGGTACAAAAAGGATGGAACTAGGCTCCTTACACTGGTGCCTAGTGACAGGGCCAGAGGCAACGGGCACAAAATGAAACACAAGAGGTTCCCTCTGAATATCAGGAAAGACTTTCTTACTGTGAGGGTGACCAAACACTGGCATTGGTTGCCCAGAAAGGCTGTGGAGTCCCCCTCCACGGAGATATTCAAAAAGTGTTCTGGACATAGCCCCAGACAACTGATTCTAGGTGGCAGTGCTTGAGCAGGGGGGATGGAGCAGATGACCTCCAGAGGTCACAGATTCACAGAATGGTTAGGTAGGAAGGCATCTTTAAAGACCATCTAGCCTAACCCTCCTGTCCTGGGAAGGGACATATTTCATTCAACCAAGTTGCTCAAAGTCCCATCCAACCTGACCTCGAACAGTTCCAAGGAGGGGGCATCCACAGCTTCTCTGGGCAACCTGTGGCAGTGCCTCATCACCCCCTTCATACAAAAATTCTTTCTTTTGTCTGATATAAATCTACCCTTTTTTTAGTTTAAAACCTTCGCCTCTTGCCCTGTCACTACAGGCCTCAATAACAATCTCTCTGTGCCTTTCTCATAAGTTCCCTTCATATATGGAAAGGCTGCAATAAGGTCTCCCCAGAGTCTTCTCTTCTTCAGGCTGAACAACCACAACTCTCTCAGCTTTTCCTCATGGGAGAGCTGTTCTAGCTCTCTGATATGAGGTCCTTTCCAACCTCAACCATTCAGTGATTGTGTCTTTTCAAGAACTCAGATTTTAGACACTAGTGAATAAAATCTCTGTGGGATACCAGTGTGGCCATGCTCAATTTAACAGTGCTTGCCATTTTTTAATAGGAACGCTGATTACAAAAATCCCCTTGTTATTGTTCCAAGTTTGAAAGTAACTCTGAGATCTTTACTTCATGTTGGAAAATTGAATTTAGTGGAAAATTGGAAAAGGTTATCATGATGTATTTTATGTGACACTACATTGTGTCTACTAGAAATCTGATGCATATTTCTATATACATTTTGCACAGGGATTCAGCTGGCTCCATCACATTCAACAATGACACATCTTGGTCTATAAGTGAGTGATATTTGTGATAGTCTAACTTATACAGCAGAAGAAACTGCTCCCTTCCCTTGGGTTGTAGTATTATGCTTCTAAATGCAGATTTATTTAAGCACATAAGACTTTGGCCATAATAACATGGGCAAGTTAATGTTAATGATTTATTTCCCCCTGCCAAATACTCTTTCCAGCTACATAGTTCTTATTAAATATATGCATCACAACTTGTACTATGACAAGCCTTCAACTTAATTCGACATTACAAATAACAGCAAATATGACTTCACCATGCTCATTTGACTGTCCATATCCTGGAAATGTTTTACCTACAAAGGCCACCTGTGCATTAAGTGTGTTCCAACTGAGTGCTCCAATTCCATATGTCAGTTGAGTCTGTTTCAGGTACCTACTGTCAACAGCTATGTTCTTCTGAAAAAAAAAGTCCAATAAAACTAAAGAATGAGAGAGGAATAAAATGCAGGAAACACTGAATAGGGAGGAAATACTGGCTTTGCTGCTGATGGCTTAATCAGACTTATGAGGTCTTTCTCTGCCAAAGAATATTTCACAACTCTGAACAATTATTTTTCAAATCAGAACAAAAGGGCAACCTTTCTACAGGAAGAGTGAGTATTTCTTCCTGCTTAGTTTCCTGGGGGGCCTCCAGAATGGTAAGGAGCAGGGAAGGTAGTTAAGTTTTCAGGATAGCAGGCATATATATGTGATTGCAAACTACTGAATCTGAATTTCTGAAATAGAAATGGGCTTCTCTTGAAGCATTTAGACAAGCTCTGCATTTTAGTTTTCAAATGTAAAATCACAAGTTTCTTTTTGATAAATTTGCAGGATGGGAATCTTAATTTAGCAAAAGAAGAAATCCCCACATGACTCTAGCCAGAGAACTGGAGGGTGAGCAATGCTCCCTTTTTCTTTTACCCAAGAGGGTTAGGCATGAGATGGTGGTGGGAAAAGAATCAAAGATTGGAGAGAGGGCAAAAGATTAGACTAAACAAACTTGAATGTATAGGTTTAAATGTAAGTTCCCAAAATCCTGACTGTCTGCAGAATTCCAAGTGCACAGAAAAAAACTCTTGACCATCTCTCATGGCTTTGACTTTGATTTTAGGTCTAGGACATGAACACTCATTTTAAACAAAACTGAAAACCTCAGAAAACTTAAATATTTCACTCAAAGCATCCAATATGCAGCTGCATTTACAGTGACATTTCCAGTAAATCATTGTGCTTCTCTCCTTGCTTCCTTTTTCTCTCAGCAGTCCTTAGCAGAGGTGATTTAGCAACATTTTCCATATATCATGTGGCTGTGCAACTTGAAAAATGACAGTATATTTTGCAAGACCTGTGGTTTAAAGGCAGCAGCTTCTTTCTCCACATGAAATCAGACACGCATCTATTTTCTCTGCTAATTATGAGTATTGGGATCTTGCTGCAAGAACATTTTTCCCCACTTGGATTTGTTTAAGTTTTCATGGCACAGGTGGTTTACTGTCTGCAACCAAAGGTAAAGAGCACAACTATGCAGAGAAAAAAACTCACTAAGAAGCAAAGCTGTGACACTCCATTCAAGGTTGCATCTTTGAGCTTTGCTGACGAATTAGCTAATTGTGCAGCTATATGTCAATATGAAGCAACTGAAACCCACAAATCCCTGGGATGCACTCCCAAATGCTGTGGGAGCTGGCAGATGTTATTATCAGGCCACTCTCCAACATCTTTGAAAGGTCATGGAGGACAGGAGAGGTGCCTGAAAACTGGAGGAAAGCTGGTATTACTCCAGTCTTCAAAAAGGGCGAGAGGAGGATCCAGGAAACTATGACCAGTCAGCCTCACCTCCATCCCTGGAAAGGTGATGGAACAGCTCATCCTGGAGGTCATCTCAAAGCATGTGGAGAAGGTTATCAGAAGGGAGGACAATGGGATCCTGGGGGGTGTTAGGAGAAACGTGGCCAGCAGGTCAGGGCAGGTGATCCTGCCCCCGTGAGGCTGCATCTGGAGTGCTGTATCCAGCACTGGGCTCCCCAGTTAGAGAGAGACAGGGAACTACTGGACAGGGTCCAGCGGAGGGCTACAAAGCTGACTTAGGGGACTGGAACATCTCCCTTGGGAGGAAAGGCTGAGAGAGCTGGGCCTGTTCAGCCTGGAGAAGATGAAGAGGGGATCTTATCAATGTCTACAAACATCTTAAGAGTGTCAAGAGGATGGGCCCAGGCTCTTTTCAGTAGTGCCCAGTGACAGGATAACAGTCACAAATGACATCATGAGCAGTTCCATCTGAATATGAGGAAAAACTTCTTTACTTTTGAGGGTAGCAGAGCACTGTAACAGGCTTCTGTTACAGCACTATCAAACCTACCCAGCTACAACAGAGGTTTTACCATCCCATACCAGGTTAACTTCAATAAGTAGTTCCCGCACCTTGCCCCAGCACAGCCACCAATCCCCCACAAGGTTTCAAAAGTTCATCTACTGCCCGTGCTGTTTCTTCATCCTCTTCAGGCCAGTCCACCCTGCTTCTCGCCTCTACTGCATCCAGATTCTCTCTTCATCCAGTGCTTCTCTTCCAGCCAGCCTCTCCTCATCCAGGCCCCCTTCTTCTCCTAGGGCCTCTCCTGCATTCAGAGTGTGTGCACACTCTCTCTTCCTGCTGCTTCTTCCAGGTTTCTCTTCACCCAGTGCTCCTCTTCCTCACCTCTCAGAGCCATTTAACTACTTAGCAGGAACCAGCCACAGCTGCACATTATCCACACCAGCCAACCCACCGCCCCTGAAGCCAGCCCACAGCTGTATATTATCAATGTTAATTAACTGCCTTCATTCCTCTATAATTCCTCTACAGCTGCCCAGAGACACTGTGGAGTCTCCTTCTCTGGAGATGTTCAAACCCCACCTAGGTGTGACCCTGTACAACCTGCTCTAGGTGAACCTGCTTTAGCAGGGGGTTAGACTAGATGATCTCCAGAGGTCCCTTCCAACCCCAACCATTCTGTGATTCTGTGACTCCATGAAAGCAATATAAGAAAACTGAGCAGAACAGTTTGTCTTTAGAAACACACAGGCACTACGAAGAAAAACATTCATGAGTTTGGTAGATCTATTGAGCCCAATATGCATGTTGGGAGCAGTAGGGAAGTTGTTTGCCAAGAAGCACTGAGAGCGGTCTGTGAGCTGAAGGTTTGTTGTGTAACAATGTGGCATGGGTACAACGCTGATTATACTCTGATTTTAATGGATGTTGTATTGAACTGAAAAGGCTAATTATAAACTCGAGATTTTTTTATTACTGTGAACAACCTAACACCAGGAACAGAGAAATTTTGGGCTACGAAAACCTTATGGCAAGAACAGACAGCAACTAATTACTAATCTAGTGGTGGCTATAAAACAAAAAAATTCACTCTGCCTTTTTCAGTGTGCAGGGAATTCTAAAGATTTGCCTATGAGCATTGTATGACTTGAAATGACTCAGTTCATTCAATTAGAGAATATGATTGCATGCTGCCTTTTGAATATTCTCAGTTTTAAATGCCTTTTGCAGCCAAATGATAGCAGAGATGACATCACCCTTAAGACAAATTAACATTGAAGTTGCACTAATTTCAAAGGTCCAAACTTTCCAGGTAGCTGTGCAAAATGCAATGGTTAGCATGACTTGTGAAGCTCAGTGGAAAGCCTGTTTCTCGAACTCTTTGCTTACTTTACTCAGCAGCACAGCACAGCCTCCTGCGAGCCAACTCGTTTAATGGACCCTGGGAAATCTGAGAAAGATTTCTGAACAGGCTATTTCAAAGGGAGTTAAGAAGAATTGCATGAAGAATGCACAGAGCGATTAACCAATGTGCGTAGGTGGCTAAGGGAAAGTGTAATGTGCAGAAGATACGTGCATGAAATTGCTTAGTTCTGAATTGTTCTAAGTTTCTGAACATTTGAACCTCATATAACAAAAGATATCTGTTAAAATAATTATTGTCTTGCAATTTTACATATAACTAAATTTTTCTCTCCTGGTTTAAGCCAAAATACAAGAAACAATTTATGCTGCATATTAAGCAAATTCAGGGTTCGGTATTACCCAAACACACACAGTAATAGGTTGTACACTGCACATCTCAGGGCAATTACTGGATGCCATGTGCTCTTCTATTCTGTGCAACTTGGCTCATCATGTAGTGATTATAATTACAAGTCACTGAGGCATGAAGATGTGGTATAAAATGAAAAAATCCAGACAGGAATGAGGACAAGGAACTTACCACTTGTTTTATAAGTTCCTAAGCTTGTGAATATTCAGCAGCCAGGCACAGGGACCTTCATGTCCCAGACAGGTGGACAAGACAGGCTAAAGAATTCTCCTCTCAAACCCAGTACAGAACAGCAGACTTTCACTCAACGTTTCCTTTCTTCATTTTCTGCAGCATTTCACTCCCAGCAATAGTCCATAATAACAGTGCTTTTCTCATGAAATACTTTCTTTCAGCCAGCCCCCCTCAGTCAACCATCCCCTCACTGGTCCACTGTTCCCACGCCCATCACACCAGTTCCCTCACATCAGTCTCACTCACTTCTTAAGCTCTTCACCGACGACTCCTCATACCAGCCCCCTCAGGCAGAACTTTCCTGCTTCCTTGTGGTGTGATCTTTAAGATCCTCTTGAATTATCTAGGGTTATGAGATGGGGTGTCCCAACATGCCCTGCACGTTAGAACAACAGCCTGTATGGGTTACGCCTCCCATCATTCACGTCATTTCTGCATCCCCTATAGACCAGCCAGTGCTGGGATCCCAGGCAGAATCTCCATGGCTGCTGAGGTCCTGTGCTTAGACTTAGAAAATGTAGCATTTCCAGACTACGAGAGCGCTGTGTGGCAAGATACTCTCTGTTGTCCCTGCTCCTCTAAATTACTTCTTCATATCCATAATTAAGATAATTGGCGTATTGCTAAATGCTCATTTAGTGAGGGATGCAGTACACTTCGTGGCTGTTGCTGCTGCACAATTCTGATGCATAGCTTTATGTCTGAAATAAATATAATTAGGGGCTTGCCTAAATACCTCGACCTTCCCTGACTCACAGTTCAATTTTCATTGAATGGATGAAATTAGTACAAAACATACACAGGAACAGAAGTCCCAACTATAAACTTGACTCTTCCCGAGAAATTTCAAAGGAAGACCTCTATTGTTTGCTAGTGCCATAGAAGAGAGATGCTCTCTCTGATGCAGTCTTTTCTTCAAACAGCCTCCTAAACAGCAGCAAAGCAGCAAGAAGCTTTGTGTCATTAATTTGTATTTGATGATTGTTGAGCCGACTGTGCACAGTGACTTACTAAAAAGACACACTACAGGAAAGGTCAGTAGCAGCCATATTTATTCCAGTTGTGAAATTCAGCAACAAAATGGAAAATGGATTTGAGAAATCAAAGAATTGGATCAAGTGTGACACGGATAATTATCAGGACAGATGTCTTAGAGGAATGCATTTTCCCCACTAATGCCCAGTGCTGCAGAACAATCCACTAGTGGCAGGACTGGAAGTCCTGGGCATTAAACATTGCTGACTTCCCTCAATAAAAATGTGTTGTGTCTTCGCCTTCAGGGTTATAAGCCCAAAAGGCATGCAATCCAATTTGAAAGCTCTTTTCTCTGACCAGGAGAACTAGAAATATTTTTATTTATCTTCTGATTCAGGATGATTCTGTTGCACTTTCTAGTTATCACAGGTGGGGAGTGAAATTAAATCAAATATTTGGAAATTTATTGCAAATTGGGAGCTCACATCCGTGAATAACCAGTGGATATATTTTTGAAAACATGATGTGTTGCTTTTACAAACAGTCATTAATTCCTGTTTCTGGGAGATAGGTATGAATCTTTAAAATAGAGTTCTGAAATCATATACTTATTTTTGTTTCATTTAGAAAGGAATTTTTGAGAAGTGGATAGAAACAGTTTCACAAGAATACAAGGGCTGAAAGAAGAAAGAGGGAATGAAGTTGTTTTAAAAAAAAGTCCAAGAAGGAATCTGGCTGATGTGCATTGCCAGAGGGCAAGTTAAGCTTAGATTATGCCTGATGTTACATTAACCTGAGCTCAGAATCATTTTCCCTGTCGCAGACCATGGGGCAGAACTCACCCCCACAACAGCATATCCCAGGACGGGGCTCCGCAGAGCTCTGCACGCTAGCGCTTCCTTGAGTAGCTCGCTTGCTCGACCACCGCAGGATCCACCACTTTCTCACAAATGTAAAATTTGTACTCGCCACATCCTGCATTGTCTATGTTTGTACGTTGAAGCCACACGCAATCCAGGAAAGGACTTGAGCTGGCTCGGATCTGAAACCTGTGAAAAAATAGCAGATATATTCATCATCCCATGGAAAAAGTCACAGGCTGATACAGTAATTCCCAGCTGCTGCTACCCATTTGACCCACAACAGCATATAAGCTCTCTGACGGGGGCTTGCCCAGGTTGGTGAGTGAGTGATGGGTAATCTGCTGGCAAGCAGGTGGGGGGACAGGCGGTTACTGAGTGGCGAGTAAAGATTGCTGCTCTGGCTAATAACAAATGCGCCTGGATGTGGTCTGTTCCTATCTGCGCAGTGACTCACAGATCAGGGGAGAAAGCTGATCCATCCTCCCACAGCCAGGGCCCCTCAGCTCCATTGCGCGACAGCCCAATCCAGAAAGAGTCAGAACCGTAAAGCTCTGCTGATCGCATTGTGAAGTCCTGTATGGAAATAAATGCAAAGCCGTGAATCACATCCCTGCTTCAGTCATAACGGCCTATGATTTGGAGAAGGAGAGAGGCACATGAAAACCAGCTGCTCACACCCTGCATAACAGGCTTTGTTTCTCAAGTGAATCTGGGCAGTGCCTCTTACTCCTGGCAGTCTGTGTTGTTTTGGAAATAAGGAAAAAGAACCTGCTGAGAGCTTTCAGTAGCTTTCAGTAGCTCTCAACTGAAGAGGAAGTTGAGATAACTGAAGCCTTCACATTAGCTGGGCAATGGGTACAGGATAACTACTTCCTTCCAACACCCTGGTTGCAGAAGTCCGGCATGAAAAGGCCTTTGCATTGTCTGCTATCATTGTACACAGGAAATTCAAAATACAGTAAAACAACAGAGCTCAAGACATAATCCCGTTGCCATTAAGAGTCTGGGTAGAAATTCCTTCACAGTGAAGAGCTCCCCTAGCTGTGCTTTATCTGCTGCTTCATCTACAACTTACAAGTCAGAAAAAGATATGGATCCTCTTCTCACGTGGGAGAAGAGTTCAGGGAGCAAGCCAGGCTGATGAGCTTTCTAGCTGTGGACAGCAGGAAGCTGAAGGCCAGGCTTCTGATATTTGCTAAATAGTTTGCTCCAGCAAGGCAACAAAAGACTTTGCAGCCAGTACTAGCTCAGATGTCTTTGCCCTGAGGTGGGATGAGGATCTAGATGCAGACCCAAGCTGGTGTGTCTCAGTTAAGTTCACTGAAGACAGTAGAGATGCACCAGGGAGGGTGCAGCCACAGCTCAGGTAGAGGGGCTCCAAAGGGGCATGGACACGTTTTGCCGCTCAGTCCAGCACGCGCATGCCATAGCATACTGCACCAGTGGAAGGATGGGAGTGGCTGTTCAGGCCACAGTAAAAAGCAGAGTATATAATTAGAAAGAGAGAAAAAAATAATCTTTACCAGCTCTTCCTTACTCTCTATCTTAAGAAGTCTGGAATCCAGAGCAGAGCACCGAGTCTTGCTTTCTTGCCAAGTTTTCCATTCCTTTGAAAAGTGGTAGCAGTTCTCCCCGTGCTGTAGCCAGTTCTCAGGACAAGGAATACATTTATGTCCTTGAAAACAAAAGAGCTCCTGATCAGGTTTGGCAGCCTCAGCAGTCTCGAGTGGTCTAGTGGATCCCTGCAGGATCACTAGAGCAGTGCACAGCCTCTCTATCACAGAGGAGCAACAATTCCGCCTTCATTCTGCAGCTAAATTCATGTCTTCATCGGAGACTTAATAAACTCAGTTGGCAGAAGACTAGAAAAATGTTTTTAGAAACATGAAAATCAGAAAAACAAATAATAAAGACTTTTTTAATCTGACCAGCAAACCTGGAGTGTGCTAGTAAAACACAAATAGAGGAAATTTTGGAAGGTTGAGCCATGTTCACAGAGACATGGATATAGGTGGATGTAAAAGGAAACTTAGACTTTCAGTCATATGACTACATGTCTATTCATGTGAACTTACTTTTAACTTCTTGTTAATATCAGGGCCAGCTCTTCCCTGCTATATGTTTTACAATTCAATTTATACTTCAACTTTTCTGACGGCATTTCATACTTGCCATGGATTCAGTGTGCAAACATCAGATAGTGATGACCAGCTGAAGTGAAAGTTAATGAGCCCACTGCTGTTAAAGAAAATACCTTTCTGACAGCTGCACTTTTGACTCTTTCTGACACCTTATTCTGTTAGATACCTGTTGGGACCCTGAGTAATACTGAAGCCACAAAGAATTCAGATGCTGGATTTTTCTTTCACTCTCGCACCATTTGGGGAGCTCTGTTTCTAGTTAGAAACTGAAATAACTGCAAGCAGCAGAAAAACCTGTCAGACAAAATATTTTGGACATCTCTGGGGACTGGGTCCCAGCTATAGGGTGAATCATGTTTGTTGCTCTGCAGCTCACAGGACCATAGTGTAACAAACCAGTGCCAGTTGGGAATTCCAGAACTTGATGCCGGATGGCAACAGATAGCACAGCACAGTGCACTTGGCTCTTAGAAGTAGCTTCTGGTTTGTGCTAAATTCAAATGCAGACATTTATATAGATTATAACGTTGCCACTCTCTCACAAGATGTTAATTTATTATGATTCTCTTTCCTCTGCTATATGATAATGTAGTGTATTCAGCTCACCCATCATGAAATTTTCGCACCACTGTTTTGCACTGAAAAAAAGAATACCCTCAGGATATAGTCCGTGAACTGTTGAAGCCAGTGATTACAATCCCATTTGGTAGAGAGCAGCAGTATTTACACTGCTGCATCCACTACTCCATAACAGAACGAAGCTGTCTTGAGGAGTCAAAGCATTTCAGACAATTAAAGCCAGCAGAAATTTTCTGTCAATTTTTTTTTTTTACTAGAATTCCCTGAAACTGACTGTGAAAGAAGGAATGGTAGCAACAATTAATTTACCTATTAGAAAAATGGGTGTGTTTTTTTAGAAAAGGGTCATCATCATGGTATTTTCTGAATGAAAGTATTTGTTTTAGGGCATAAATCAGGTCCATTACAAAAATTCAATAAACTTACTTCAGAAAGATAAGTTTACTTAAAAAATAATCAAAATGGAAATGCAGCCTTTTGGCTGACTCGGTTGAAACTTGGTTTGAAATGAAATAATTCAGGGCAATTTTAGAGATTTTGATTTTTTTTCTTCCAGTATGGTTGACAGAAAAAAAAAAAAATCTGTGGCTACCATAATGTGATGGAACCACCATCTTCCCACCACTGTGTACCTCTGGAGGTGGTAAGTTGCTTTACAGTCTCTGTCAAGTTCAAATTCTGAGCCTGGAGGAGCTCCAGCTGCTGGTTGAGGCTTTCCATAATTGCCTTTTGCAGGGTGAAGTTTTCATCCCTTTCACGCACAAGGTGGCGGACCAGGATGATTTGAATCACAGCAAAACAAGAATGAAATTGTTGCATTAATATTAAAGCTAAACTGCTCAATGCAGCCTGAATAAACTTACCAAGGACACATGTACCTCCCCATGACTGAATATACCTGACCTACATACAGTCTGTGCACATCTAGGAGCAAGATGTAATACATCCCAATTTCAAAGACTGGGAGATCCCTTGAGAGGGTAAACTCTGCCAGCAAGGGATACTTTTTTCATCATTAAATCCCTCAGGCTAACCCTCCCTCCCCCTTAATTAATTTCCTAGACGTCTAGCTGTCCACACTGAACTCCAAACACCCCTTCTGTGACCATACTTACGCCTGGCAGCCAAGACTCCTACAGCTGCCACTGAACTTATGCAGAAGACCCCAAGAACTACTGTAGCCAGTCGCCAACAGGAAGATGGAAAGGGGGAATCTGAAATAGACAAAAAGAAAAAAAAAAAAAAACCAGCAAGAACAGGAGCCTTTCATCTTTGTATCTGCAGCTCCTACACTGCACATGACAACATGACTGGTAGTCTGCTCAGTGAATTGCTGAGCTTCACACCAGTATGTGGTGTCGCGTTATGAAAATATTCCTGTTGTTTGGCCATGGCCAGTCCTTCTTAGGAGTTGGGGGCTGGGAAGCTAGCAAGCCATGTTTAAAAGAAAACAAACTGAAAAAATAAAGCTGAACAGCACAGAATTTTGCATGTGGGAAAAGAACATCAAAGAAGTATTTGTGCTTACAACATGGCTGAAATTTTCATATGCATCCAGGTATTGGGGTGTGTTTTGAGTGCCTAAACTGCCGAATCAGGAAAGGATTCACCTTTTCAGAAAATAACCTCAGAAACAGTCAGCAATGAAATTCAGGCCTCTGCAAAATAATCTGAAATTATGGCATACAGATGTGAATAAAACCACATACCTGCAGTTGCACAGGAACAGTCTCACATCTGGAAATGCACATACCCATTCTTGCAATGTGGGCAAATGCAAACACCCGTGTGAATTTACAGTGCCAAATCACAGAGGAAAGGATTACTTCCAATTTAAAAATTTTGTGTTCTTTTACTAGACTCCTGTACAAAATTCCAGTGGGAATACTAATATTAATTTGAAATCACCAACAGAAATAACTGGCATACCAATCTGTGGTATTCTTGCCTTTTATTCTCTCTTTTCCCTAAACCTTTCACCGAACAGTGAGTAAGAACCCTAGTAGATACTGGGAGTTCACCTTCAGCCTCCAGGTATAAAACTCAAGGACCCCTCAACAAGTGAGAATGAGATAATCACTGCCTAGCCAGTAAGTGGAATTTTCCTTCAGAAAGAGCTCTTTATTATCATTTATTATCAAATTTATCAAATTAATCTCCAGGCATTTAGTTGGGCTGTAACATAACATGTCTTTACTTTGCTACTACCTTTTATACAGAGCAGTTCTAAAGCACTAATGCACAGCATAAGGAACATGGATTTGGGATCAGTCACATTCCTCTCTTCCTCTGTGAAGCTATGCAGCATAATATTTATGATTTTTAAGTACAGAAAGGTATTTGTCCATCTATTCCTTCCCTTGAGAGAAAATGTGGTTTTTCCTAGCATTTGCTTTATTCAGTTAGTCACATTTGAATAAGTAAAGCTGAAAGACTTTTGCAAGGTCCCTTAGGCAGATTACTTCACTAACTTCCAGGAGCTAACACCTAATGTCTAACTGGAACATGTTTATTTTTACTTAACTGCATCCCACAACCATAATTACATGATTCCTCTCAAATCTGAACAGGTTTTCCACATTTTCCACCCTTCCATTCTTTTTAAGCTCCTGTCTCTTTTTACTTTCTTTCCCCAATTTCCTAGAAAATTTGAGTCCAAAGGGCTCCCAGAAGCCAGATGCTTCTTGGCAGGCGACACCCTCCTCTGAGTGCCACATGAAAAATGTTCTCCAAGGTGAGAGTTTGCCTTGGAGAGAGCTGCCCCCCAACACCACCACTACCTTTTGCTCTGGCAGTCTGGAGCTCCTGGTCCTGGGATTTTTCCAGTGTTATAAACCTCAGGTCTGCATATGTCACTTCTCCACTTGTCATTTCTGGCAAGGTTACAGGAGGGTTCAAAAGTTTGCTTGGTCCTACGCGAGAAACAGAGATAAGGTCCTGGCTGGGATCAAAGGACTGGTCGGTGTCATTGGAAGCTAGCAGAGTGATTCACGCAGAAGTCAGAAGGGTTTTTTTGGCTCATACTAAAGGATTTTATGACACAGTGATACTGGGGGTTGTTTACATGCAGCACAGTCCCAGAATAGTATTTAAATCTCTTGTGTGTGCAAAAATGCAATGGGGCACAGAAATCTCGCAGTTCTCAGTTCCTGGAACAGATGCATAGAGTTACCCAATTTGGGAGCCCATCCTTTCTGTGGAAATACAAAGAAGGAAGGGGAGAGACAAAGAGGAAATTACATTACTTTTTTATTAAGTCTAAACAATCCCTTGAAGTTTTTCAGCAGCGGGGGGGGTGTTTCCTGGCTTTATTACACAATGATTAATATTAAATAAATTCAGCCAGAAGGGCTCCTCGATCTCTTAGGCAGCACAGGAGGACTAGAGGCAAATGGAAGGGAGAAACATACTGATCACCTTTGCTCGTTGTTTGTAAGCACATCGCGCTTACCCTGATGGGGTAGCACATCGACTTCTCACAGCCGTTGCCCAGTCCTAGGAGACAAAGAAATGAATCCAGGTTCCCCAGCTGCTGCTCCAGGTATGTCTGCACTGTAAAAGGTAATGAGCCGAAGAAATATGCTGAACTAATTGGGAGTCTGGGTAGAAAATTCATGTACCAGAGTATGATGCTGTGCTTTCGGGACTAGCTCTGGGCTGGAAGCAGTCTCATGTGATAATCACTGCCATTTAGCCAGAGTGATTAACAGAGCACAGCAGCGTGCCATTCTGCTAGGGCTGCGGCTGCGTGCCAGGAGGGGTCACCTGTCAGCTTGAGCACCTGCACCATGCTCTCTCGAACTTTGAGTCCGAGGAATAAGATGGATAAACTTAACTGGTCCTACATTTCCTGGTATATCTAGGTCTTCTGGCAAAATGACAGGAATGAGATTTTCGGGTTTATTTCATGTGGCTGTACCGCACACAGCCCAAGAACTGCTGGTCTCACCAGCTATTAAGTCAGGAACAAGGATGAGCACCAGGTAGCACAGAAGATACCCCCCAGCACCACATCTCACTGGAGACTTTGCCAGCCCCAGGCTGCTGGAGATCAAAGCTCCCTGTGTACTGAGCAGAAAGCATCCACAGGCTTTTATCTTACAGTGGAAAACCTGAGTGCAGTGACTTAGACTCCAGCATCTGGGCACACATAAATAGAAAAATAAACGTTAATTTCCAGGAGATCCTTACCCTGTCTCCAATGAGCTGTTGCTTTTGAACCCCCTGTCATGTTTTCTGTCAAGGGGAGATAACAACCCTTATGTCCCCAGTGGAAAGAGCATGTGTGCTGGGTTTGGCTGGGATAGAGTTCATTTTTGTCATAGTAGCTAGTATGGGGCTGCGTTTTGGGTCTGTGCTGAGAAGTGTTGCTAACAGAGGGATGGTTTAGTTCCTGCTGAGCAGTGCTTGCACAGAGCCGAGGGCTTTTCTGCTTCTCACCCCACCCCAGCAGTGAGCAGGCTGGGGGGGCACAAGAAGCTGGGAGGGGACACAGATGGGACAGCTGACCCCAACTGGCCAAAGGGATCTCCCACACCATATGGTGTCATACTCAGGAGGAAGGGGGACGTTCGTTTGGAGTGATGGCATTTCTCTTCTCAAGTAACCGCTACTGGTGCTGGAGCCCAGCTTTCCTGAAGATGGCTGAAGACCTGCCTGCCCAAGCGAAGCAGTGAATGAATATCTTACTTTGCTGCTTGCATACACAGATTTTATTTTACCTATTAAACTGTTTTTATCTCAACGTATGAATTTTCTTCCTTTTACCCTTCCAATTCTCTGCCCCATCCCAGCGGAGGGGGGAGTGAGTGAGCGGCTGCGTGGTGCCAGCTGGGGTTAAACCACAAGTGTGAAATGTGGGGGGGAAGCGTTCTGCTTCTTTATGCACAGTTTATTAAAAAATGATCTGGTTTTGTTTTATAAGCAACAGAGGGCTTTTGGATTATCATCATTCAGTGTAAAATACATGAAAGCTATGATAATGTCTTACTACACCTGCAAAAGTGTCAGGGGTCCTTCTGAGCCCCAAATGTGTTCCCATATTTTACATTTCTAAATGCCCATGGGGAAGTATTGGGTATGACTAATCGAGCTGGCTCTAGCAGAATACTCCTTTGAAGAGTAACAGGGACCAAGGAGCAATTTCTCAACAACTTCTAAGAACAGCACAACAGCATTTTTTCAGCTCATTGAGAAGCTTTACTCCCAGTTAAGACCATGCTACCTAGGAAATAATAGAACAGGCTTGAGATGCATACCTTGATACAACCAGAACAGGGAAGCAGAGATGACAGAAGTATTTTCTGTCCTTACCACACTCTGCTTTCTCTGGCATCCAAGGAAGACTATGTTCAAATCACATAGCTTACCACAGAACGGACCCTTAGATTTTAAACAATCACAAAGAACAGAGAAAAGTCAATAATGGGATATTTTCATTTGGTTTAGCAGTTCTGTAAGACTCTGGTCACATTCTTAGAACCTTTTGAAAGGTGGCAAGGGGGAAATATCAAAGAGAAAAGTCACTTCAATATAACATAAAACAAATAATAAAATATTAAGATAACTGAGGCAAAAGACATGGGGAATATGGAGAAATTGAAACCATTGTTGAATGAGAAGACAGCAGGATGATAGGTGGATTACTGGAAGGAAAGTATTAATGAAAATGCCATAGGAATAGAAAAAGAGTGATTAATAAGTTTCAGCAAGAATGAGTTATACTATGCTTTTGGAGAGGACACTGTTTCATGTCACACAGCTGCATGTCATACTGCTGCTTTTCCTTTAGAGAAATTTTTTATCACTCTATATGATATTGCTCCAGTTTGATCCTTCTAAAATTCGGAATTCTCATGAGACTGAATTTCAGTTAAAAATCAAGTTAAAAATCAATACTGAATTATCGCACTGATAATAAAAAGCCCCTGAAAACATTGTTAATTTGTACTTCTCTTCCCTTCCACACTGAATCCCACCAGTCTTGAAAGCTGTACATACAAGGAACACTATTTTACAGTTCTGCTGAGTCTTTTCTTCTAAAACTCCCGTAATACTCAAAAGAGTTTAAGGAGAAATAGACAGAAAGACTATTGGGCAATTCCCATATAAGTACAAAGTCAATAGCTCATGGTTTTGTGTTTCTTATTTGTCCACCTGGAATTGGAAACGTTCTTCCAGTAGTAGATTAGGACGGATGGATGGAAGGATGGATAGATAGGTAGATAGATAAACTCATGCTAAGACATGTTTATACTGCACCACTACTTTTATAATTAGAGAATGCTAAATGGTTTTAGCTTGCCTTGGGAGAATACATTATGTTTATGAATCCATTGGTTCTGCTCTGCAACACTAATTTGCATCACCAAGGCTAATGATTCACCAGTTTAATGTGAATGCATTGTGCTTGCAACATGGGGCAACAAGTTTCTCTAGTTGCTATCCTGCCGTTAACATATATTCATGCACCAGTTCCAAGTGGTTCCCAAACACAAATAGTAACACATTACTGCAAAGCATTTTTTTCTCTCTCAGCTATTCAAAAGAGAAAGGGAAGGTGAACACGATTATATGCATGTAATAACACTCTGAATAGCCATGAGCACTAACAGAAATCTAAAGCAGTTCTACAAGAGAGAGAAAATTAATGGGTCATTGAATGGAACCTGCTAATGCAACCAGCTGCAGGATAAGTAATATCCAGGATAGGAGAATCAACATTTATTCCCTGTGATGCAAAGTATTTCGGGGGACTTGGCTGGCCATGCAGGAAGTTCAGGAGTGGGACCTGTGAGTGAGCAGAGTCTCAGTTGCAGGATGGATATAGCAGGGACTACCAGGTAAGAGGGATGGTGGCAGAGCCTTAAAATGGGCGATATAAGGGGTGTTGCATATGCATACATATATGCGCATTATGCATACATATATATGCATCTATGTGTTTATATGTGTTGCATTCATATATATATATATAAATGCACATACACATATACATATAACCATATATTCAAAATGCTATATACAATTATAATATTGCAAATTCACTTCAGCAGGAACATCTTGCTTGTAACATACACTATAGATGTTGATCATATAGCTAAAGTCAACAGATTGTATCCATATAGGTAGGACAATGTGAGTGCAGGGACAGAAAAGGTACTGGAAGAGGGAGAGGAATCTGAACTCCATTTGAACAGGTCAATAACATGACCTTCAACCCACCTCCCTCGGGGTAGGGGCGGGGAGAGGAATAATTGGGAATGAACAAACTCGAGAGACCCTTTCTGCTCACAGAAGGGAAGGGTCAGGTCTGCAGAGATCTCACGATGCCCTTCACTGGACTAGCTCAACATCTAAAGTAAGAACTCGTAGCCACTGCTTTTCTCCTGATCTGACTGGAAGGCTTTAGAGATCTCATCAAAAGAGAGAGAGAAGCAGGCCAAAAGAATACAAAAGGAGACAGGCAGAAATAAACAGGAATTGTCAGTGACAAACAGGGAAAGAGAGAAAGCAAAAACCTGAAGGGCAGGTAGAAGGATAGACCCAGAGGACAGAAAGAGGCAGAGCAGGAAGAAGAGATTGGATTCAACGTACAACAAGGAATCTGCTCCTTCTCCTGGTCAGTGGACTGGTGAGGATGAACTGAAACTAGAAAGGACAAGAAGGCATCAAGCAGCTTGAGAGACCAAGAAGCCACAGAACCGCCCTAAGGGGATGCATAGCCCAGCCATGATCTGCTTTATTTTAGGGTGTTTCTTATGGGTAAGTCACACCTCAGGTTCCTTTTTATGGGCTCTCTGCTCCCTTAGGGAGTTATCTTGGAAAGGTGGAGGGGCGTTAGCAATTGACAGTCACAATAATTTCCCTCATACTAGAAAGAACTGGACATATAAAAGGCAGACACAGAGAAGAGAGTATTTGCTGCTATTCCAGAGATGGTAACACAGAAGTCAGGAATGAGATGGGTAAGAGTGCTGGAGGGACAGAGCAGAATTCAAGTCAGTGTGGGTATAATACGAAGCAGGGCATTTAAAAGTTCTTAATATTTGAGCATGGAGAAGGATCTACATCTGCAACATGACATAGGGAAAGGGAAACCTGTGGTGAGGGTGAAGGCAGGTCAGTGTCTGCTGGGAACAGTGCTAAGTAGGATTTTAATGACTACAGGAAGTTAAGATATGAAACAATGCAGTTGATATTACAGTAACTTCAAAATCTACAGCAGAATATACAACGGAAACAACGGAAGACAGATAACAGTAAGTCCTTACCATAGGAGATTCAGACTGGCAATAGTCCAGGTAACAGAGATAAAAGTTGCATATGACAGACTTGGTTCACTCTAGTTGTGTCTTTGGTTTTCTCCTTCTAGTTCCCCCAAGTGAGAGGTGAGGAAGGCTGTCTCAACACTGAACTGTGAGTATTTGACCATCTTGCACTCTAAGAAGACAGTGAAGGACAAAGGCAGTAGCAGACATCAGTGTTATGATGTGGTGGCTGACACTTTCCACCAAAGCTTATTTAATTGCGACTATTGAAAAGTCATATAAAATTTCCATTGCTTTGAATGTGAAGTGTATTATTATTAACCAACGTACTGATCATGTACTGTTCCTGCTACCTCCTTGCATACCTGCAGTGGTTAAGAGCTTTCTGGTGTAATTTTGATTGATTGAGATTATGAATTGGGAATTGACCTTCCCTTGAAAAATTGGTTTGAAATACACTGCTTTGATGAATATCTCTTGGTTATGTCATTCATAAGAATAACAGAAATTATATTCTGTCAAAAAAGACAAAACAAATGTGAATGCAGATCCCTAAAGTTTGCAAACAGAATCAGACAGGCAAAAATATCAGGAGAATGATAAAGTGATAAAGTCAAACAGAAAGGAAACTCACCTAACAGGGAGATTGATGAGGTCAGCGAGTTTCTCATCACTGTGCCATTTAGAAGCCAGGTGGTAAGTGAGGAACATGCAGGGAGCTGGAAGAGGGTACAGTAAGGATCTTTCCATTTATTTGGTATTCTGTGGCTAACTATTTCTTGTACCCTCTTCTCCTCAGCTGTTCAGGTACAGAGTGGGACCGTTTGTGGTATATCTGGTAAGATGGCATATGTTTACTCTAAATATCTGCATCTCTGGACAATTCCAGTAGCAAAGAGTGGGATTAAATGTGACCTGTTCAAGTGTGATACCACCACCTGCTTTCCCTTGGGACATCAGTAGCAAGGCAACCCCTTAGCTATTGCATCATCTTTAACAAATGTTGACTTCTTAGTCTCCTTTTTTATTCCACGTATTAATTTAGTTGGATGAACAATATTAATAAAGAATTCATGGCACAATATGCCTTTTAAAAGGCCCATATTTTTAGTAATTTCACTCTGATTCCTTAGTAATTCTCACCAGGATTAGATTAAAAAGGATGGTAGCTGTTGGATGTCTACAAACTGCAATAAGAGTATAGCCAGAAGATTGAGAGTGACATTTTTTTCTCTTTGAATGTCACTCATGAGGACACATCTGGAATATCTAGTCCCATTTTGGTCCCTCAGTACAAAAGAGATGTTGACAAACTGGAGCAAGTCCACTGGGGAGCCAATAAAATAGTCAGGGAACCAGAGGACACGATGGTGGAGTGGCTGGTTTGTTCAGCCTAGAGGAGGCAAAGGGGGCAACCTGCTTGCAGTTTTCCACTACCTGAGGTGGATCTTGAGCGAAGACAGAGCCAGAGCCTTCTCAGAGGTGCCCAGCAGGACATAAGGCGACTGGCCAAGCTGCATACATGGAAATTCTGATTAGACAGAAAAAATGCTTCCCCTGAGGAGGGTGCAGCACTGGAACAGCTGCCTGGAGGGAATGTGGGATCTCCATCCCTGAAGACTGTCCAAATTGTGCTGGACAAGGCCCCAGATGACTTTGTCTAGCTTTCAGGTTAGCCTTGCTTTAAGCAGGGAGAAACATTAGAGGACTTCTGCCAACAAAATCTTCCTGTCTTAATTCTATGTCCTCTCCCTTACCAGGCTGGTGGTGGCGATCGGTGGGCTGCTGCTCCTGTGTGGCCTGGTTTCCATCTGCGTGAGATGCTGTTTTCATTGCCATCAGACAGGGGAGGAATCAGGTCCTCAGCCCTATGAGGTCACCGTCATTGCTTTTGATCATGACAGCACCCTCCAGAGCACCATTACCTGTGAGTTGGCTTTGATGGAGCCTGGGGACCTCAGCACACCCCAAAGCGAAGGGCTGCACTGTAAAAAGCCCAGATTGCAGCATCCCAGGGCTGACAGAGGGAAATTCATGGCAGGATGCAGGGAAAGCAGCATCTGGACACAGTACAAATGCAGGTGTTCACCAGCCTTCTTGTAGCAAATGCAGCCAGATGGTGAATCAGCTGTGAGACACATTTGGGTGGAATTAGGGCAGCTACACGCCTTGGTGGCATTTGAGGAAGGAGCAAGTGTGGGATGTTGCTGATGGGGTTTTCCGCGCATCCCTTTTAGGGAAGGACAAGGGCAGGAAAACATTCAGGCTGTGGGGAAAGAAAAGCCTGTGCACTGCAGGTATACCTGTCCTCCTCTAATCGCACGGTGCTTTCAGGAAGTGGTAAACAGCATTTGTCTCCTCCCTTTCAGCTCTCCATTCTGTGTTTGGGCCTGCTGCCAGGAGGATATTAGCGGTGGCACACTCCCACAACGCTGCGCAGGGACCACCACCCCTCTCGGCATCAGACACTCCTCCAGTCTATGAAGAAGCTCTGCACATGAGCAGATTCACCGTCGCCAAGGCAGGGCAGAAAGTGCCAGACCTGGATCCAGTGCCAGAAGAAAGACTGCAGGCATCTGCCAAGGGCAAGGATGCCCAGCCATCCCTCCCAGGACATTAGTACCTGGTTTTACTGAATGTAGTTACATGCAGAGACTAATTCTTCTGGGCAGGGTTCGGAATATCAGATTAAGTTTCTTAGTCATTAGGGAAAAGCAAAAAAAGAGACTAAATTCCAAATATTTTCAGATCCAGCATATTTTGATGGCTCCTTTTGACCATTTTTTGAGATAACTGGCCATTGGCATTCTCCATGTCCACATACACACATCACTACTGTCACAGTTTGCAGGAATAAGCAGGCAGCAGAATCAAGATGCTGAGCCACTTTGCAGGCTAGTGACCTGCAGGGAGATGGCAGATGCTGGCTCATTCTGCTTGCCTCCACCCAAGTTTCCTGGGGATGGCAGAGAGATTTTCACAACAGAAAAGAAAAAATGAAGACATGTGAGATCTTAATACCTAGTAACATCAAACTTCTCAAAAGTGCCAACCATTTATAGTAAATTAAAAAAAAAAAAAAAAAAAAAAAGAAAGAAAGAAAAAAGGAGCTGTGTAGGAACACAATCTTCATGTAAACAAAAGACAGCATACATTGGTCGTATGTGCAGTAGATGTCCTGAACGCCCTACAGGATATATGTCATGAAGACAGTCTGGTTTTGAATACGATACATAGCAATTCTAAAATAGTAGTCACAAGCTCTTACATTTTAAGTAACAAATATGATGTCTATGCTAGCCGATCAAACGAGGGAAGGAGCGAGAACACTACCTCTGAAATAAAGTCAATCATATTTTAGTTGCATTCATATTGTATCATTTATAAATTATTCCTAATGTTGCTGTCAAAAGCAGGTCAAATTTAATACAACCATTTAAAACATTTCAGCCATTTCTCAGATAGAAATAATTTGTGAGTCTTTCCTGATGAATACAAATATGTTGAATGACCCAGAAATATTAATCAAACTGTTTGGATGAACATAGGTATGGACCATCTGTAAAATGTTTTCTTGGACTAGGTATTCATTGAGAAGGCGACCTCAATTACATCAGTATTATATCCACCCCAGGTTCAGCAACTGAAAACATTCAAGCAGAGGGACATCAAAAATCAAATGATAAGCAGCCAAGAATGAATTGCGTGTGTATGTTAATGTTGATATGAATGCACAGGTCATGGATATCACATCCTTCTTGAAGTGGCTGCATGACCCTTCCTACTGGGGTACCCAAATTCTCATGTCCTTAATATGCTGATCTTCTCTCCTGTGAAATACAGAAAAAATGGTTATTTTGTAGATAAGGAAAGGTCCACGAATATGTTTAGGAATCTAACTGCTGTTGAGATTACAGTGTTAGACAATTTTAGAGGTTGATAAGATAGCTTCAGCATAGAGCCGAATTGAACAACCAATACATCTTTGATGATGTCCCAGACCTTGCCCAGTCACATGAATTCTGTATCCAAAAGAACTTAATGAGGGTCCTGATTTCCTAGGCCAAAATCTTCTTCCTGAATTGCCTAGTCATTACCTAATGGTACCGTTAATGAATGATAAACTGGAATATAATAAATAGATAAATAAGTGACATATAAGGTTATGTCTTTTCTGCTATGCAGCACACTTGAAATCATAACTGTTTGGGGAACATCTGCTAGAGTGACCTATTTCATTCGCTGCCCTCTGAAGTCCAGTTCAAGCCTGACTTCTCCACCATGCTGCAGAACGTTTCCTGGAAGGCTTTTGTGTACTGCACAGTAAAAGCCCGAAGCAAACATTTGGACCTGCTGAACATGCGTCAAGCACTATCAAGCCCAGAAACTTCCTGGAAGCCTTCACGATCGTTTCCAGGGGGAACATACCGTTCCTCCCGCACCTCCACCCCTTTCCTCCTGCCTCCGAGCCCCAAGCTCTGCGGGCATTTAACAGGAGATGGCAGCCCTGCTCCACAGGGCAGCGATCCTGCCTAGCAAAACAGGAACGGACAACTGTTAATAATTCACAATAGTAATTTTTTTTCTAAGATGTGCAATAGAAAGGGAAGTTTTAAAATTCTTAGGTTTCCCCTCCTCTGCATCAAATCACCTCTGCTATCTCCTTTCTGAGTTTCAAGGGGAAGAGTAACAGGTCACTTGTATCCAGAGGTGGGCCTTACCTGCTGATTTCAGCAGGTTTCCCTTGATCAAAGCTAGTACCACCTAACTCTCCTAGCCCTTCCCATCTGCTCACATCCTTCTTTGTTTGTCTCACTTAGTTGTTAGG
Organism: Falco peregrinus; assembly: GCF_023634155.1. Taxonomy (NCBI): domain Eukaryota; kingdom Metazoa; phylum Chordata; class Aves; order Falconiformes; family Falconidae; genus Falco; species Falco peregrinus. The sequence continues at coordinate 84,435,346 of NC_073726.1, read as the reverse complement.
TGCTAAAGCAGGTACCCTCAAGGGTTTTTTTACTGGCAAGACATCCAAAATATTTCAAGTGAAAATAATGATAGACAGCACTCCACTTGCTCAGGGATTGTTTCCTACTAAATGTGACTTCAGATAAGCACTCAAGAGCCCATAGGTCATAATAAAACACCAAATCAAAGCCAACAAACAAAAACCAGAAGCAGACCTACAAGCACTCTAATTAACCATACAAGGTTATATATGAAAGCAAAGACCAGGTGTCAGTGACTGCAGACACTTCACTCTTGCCCTCAGATCTGTTGTGATTCAAAAACATACTCTCCTCACAAACAACCCAAAAATGAGGACAGTCAATAAAGAACACAGGTACTTTGTGAAGAAGCAGGACCACAGCCCATAAAAATATAGCAAGTTTACATATTTACAGAGCTAAACTGCTACTTGGTACTGCAATTTACTGTTACTCAGCTAGTTTTTTTACTCCGTTGGTGGTGGTTCCATCTCACTGTTGATTCTGGACATTCAATATCTTTGTGTATTATATTATACTGGCCAATAAGCACTTTGAAAACTTTTATGCTTCCAGATTAAAAATTAAACATCAAATACTATTAAATATAAGGAACTAATACTTCCATACAACTTTTAAACAAATATTCAAGTAGCAACTGTTTTCCCCATGCTTAAGAGCAATAGCAGCGTGAATTGCTCACAAATAAAGAGTGATATACATTTGAAGATAAATAAAAGGGTTCTGCTAATCATTAAATAACTTTAGGGTTTGTTCAGCTGCTGTGTCAAGCTGGCTGTACTGGAGTACTCATTTTCTGCACGACAAGGGAAAGAATACCATCAAGAGCAATTCTCTTTAGTTATGAATAATTAAGTACCTGCATCCAAAGAACCTCATGCACTTCATAGACTTTACCCATGTTGTCACGCTGGCTATGTATCAGACAAGCCTTAGTATTCCCTGTGTAGATGGGGGAAATGATGCACAAAGTACTAAAAATAACTACACCATAACCAAGTCACTGACCCTTGGCTCGCCTGTTACTCAGCCTTTCACCAAACACTGTGAAAAGGGTGGGACCCGAGCAAGCATATGACAAGTGATCTCAAAGGAGTCTTGCAACCCGTCTCCACTGGCTACCTTTAGCCTGCGCGTGGAGTAATTTGGGCTGGAATCACATGAGGGGAATAGGAGTAAACAACACCAGGTGCCACAGAGGAGTTGTCCACACCACCCTTAAGCTCCTGTAGAACACGGAGTACTTGAGAAAGACCGATCTTATTCAGAAACACTCCACAGACCCCACTGTTGTGTTGCTCCTCTGTTTTCGGAGGACTGTTAGTAACAGTGATCCCCTTCTCCAGCAGGCCACTCCAGACCATTGGTTGGAACAAAGGGATCTCAGACTTGTGTTGTTCACATCTGGGCTTTTGTCCTTTATTGCTGCTTTTCACCACAGGACAAGGTATATTCCTTAAGCTCCTCATAACATCATTCACATGCATTTAAGCAACTTGAGCTGAGGGTGGGCCACGCAATTAGGAATGAGCAGCTTTTTTTGTAAAAAAGTAAGAAGCTGTAGAAAACAGAGCAGTGAGACAGCAGCTCAGCATAGACAACACAGAGCTATTTCCTAGAGGAAAGGAAAACATCTACACAATTAGCCATTGTTTGATGGGAGTGACTAACCCTGTGTCCTCACCCAGGGCCAATGTGCCCATACTTGCTCTGAGGCTGCTATAGATCCAGCGTCAAATGAAACCGGTGACCAGTCAGGAGTGGTGCAGGAGAAAAAACAGTCAAGGACTGTGCCATGGATGGACATCAAACAGAGCAGAATCACAAGTGACTTCATCACACCCTCTGTGGTTTAATTACCATTCAGACTACAGAGTAGAAATGTTCTGACCACAGAGGCTTTGATAAGCTGAATCCACACTAAAGAAAAAAAAAAAAAAGAAAACCAAAAAGTCAGCCTATGATAACACAAATGGAGTAAGTAGCCAAGAAGAGGTACTAATGAAAGAAATATCTAAGGGAGTCCAGAGTTACAGGTAGCTGAACAGTAGCTGAACAAGAGACATCCACCTAGATGACATGTCGAAGAAACATGGGGCAAATAATGCATATTTTTATCCTTAATTCACAAAATTTTAGCCAGTTAGATACCTAAGCTAGCTTCACTTCACAATAGTGCACTGCAGAGCTCCCAGCAGTGCCCCTGCAACACTGTTGTGGTACATACAGCACATGGCTGCAAACCCTGCCCCCAGATTCGGCACAAATATTTTTATCTCCTGCTTCTACAGCTACAGCACTGGCAGCGCTTGGGGAATCCCTTTTAGAGTGAACCGCTGCCTATGTGAGCTGCAGACACAGTAATACATCACGTGCTCAGAGCTGTTCTGACACTCTAGGTTAAGAAAGACTATATTGTTTCGACACTCTGTGAAGGACCACTTAGTGCTGGCAGTCCAAGGTAGGAAAACCAGCCAGCCCCACTGCCAGTTCCTCCCTCTAGCACAGGGACCCAGAATGTGAGGTTTGTCACATGCCCATGGGTTGACATTTTAATAAGAACTCTTAAGTCAGATGATTAGCTGTTTGTCACTGCTTCTGCATGTATCATCTTCCTGCCTGCTGTTGTGCCAGTGATGTTATTGTTATTACTGAGCTGGAGGAGAGGGCTGGGAATTCGGTGCCTGATGGGGAGGAAGCAGGGAAGTGGGAGGAGCACGGCTTGTGGCTGCATATCCAGGGCTGCATCATCAAGGCAGGAGGAGTTCAGTAAGGAGATTTACGATGCTCACGTGGGTTTGTTGGGGGAGAAGTCACCTAGCAATGCACTTGCAGGTCACGTCTTTGCATCAGACCAGGAAAGAACCCTGAAATTCCTCTCTGATTTGTCAACTGAAAAACAAACTAGACGCTAGCTCAGCTGCCTTGTGTACAGTCTTGAAAATGGAAACAGCAATTTACAGGACAACAAGAGCTGGAGATCAGTCTGTTAAGATTTCCAGAATGTGTTGTGGCCTGGGTGAAATAGACTAGAAAATTTCCTTTCTTTTGTCCTTGAGGAAGAGGCATCTGCATCAGTACAGACCTTAAATACACTTTAGCAACTGCTATGCTGCAGGCAGTTAGGAAGCAAGGAGTCAGGTATTATAGAAGGGTGCAATGCCATGAAACCAGAATTTTCCCCAAACTCTGGGATTCCTTCAGTCTAGGCTGTTTTGTGGCACTGCACAAAAATAATGCCTTCCTTCTGACTCATCCTTTTGAGGTCTCCTGATGCTGCCTGCAAACATAGGGAAATGTTCACATGGCCTAGGACAGACAGAAATAAGTTGATGATGCTTCCTGTATAAACCTTATCTACATGAACTCGTGAAGGTTGGGACACACCAATCTACGCCATTCCCACTGTGGGCCACTCTATCCTTAAGAGATTTGGGTGTCCACCTGTTGGAGCTGACCAGTGAGCTGTGCAGGTGGTCACACTACACCATAATGAGTAGACACTAAAGTACCTGCCAGAGTTCTTGGGGGCACACTTTGGCCATCCAAAAGTAGAAGTCATGATTCAGGTGAGAAAAATTCCACTGCAATGTGCCTATTTATTGCCATTGACCACAAAAGCCATTTAAGGTGACAGGCTCAGCCGCACACATCTACACTGTAAGTGTAGCTGAGATTTCTGTCCCATGCCCATTTACACTCCTGTGCCAGGCAAGATGACCTAGGAGCTGCCACCATCTGACTGTATCTGCAACCAGGTAAATGTGTTTCCTCCGTATCTCTCCTACTTATGTTCAAAATGAGAGATCACAGTGCACCAGGGCTTGGAGAGGGAGCATTACCAAAAGGCCTCTAAGTTCAAGCCACAGTGGTTGAGTGCAGAAGTGGGTGGTGACCAGTATATGAACCAGCTGGGCAGAAGCTAACACCCAGTTCTGCTGTGAGGATTTGCAATAGGCCCTTCATCCCCCAGGTGTCGGCATGAGTCCCACCCTGCAGGCAACTCAAGTGTGCGTATCAATACATAAAGATAAAGGCACTAGCCCTGTGAGTTTCTTGGGTCCGCCTAAAGGATTTATATGAGTACTTCTAGAAAAACACCTGGGCTTTATGTTCCCCTAATCCTGTTTTAATCATTAAGGAGCATCAAGCTTGCTCTTCAGTTTCTTCAGAATTCAAACTGACTCTTTGCTGTAGTCTGGATTTTTTTTCTATTCTAATCACACTGTAAAAGCAGAGTGCCAGGAAAGCAGCAACGATGTCTTTTGATACCCTTGCTCATTCTGAGTCAGTGCACTGGCACAGGGTCGAATCGGATACAGGAAACCTGGGTCCTCTCACCTCTGCCCACTGGTGTGGCCTTGGAAAGCCACCTAATGCGTCTGAGGCAGTCTGCTGTCCCACCCAGCTCCTACTATCACAGCTAAAACTACTATAAAAATAAAAGTTCTGCTTCTCTGGCTGAGGCATGCAAAGAGAGAATTTGATACACTCCCATGCATTGCCCCCAGGGTAGCAGCAATTAATTTTTGTGCTGATTTTAGCATGCTGATCCACTCATTAACACGTTCTGTTTTGCTGGTCAGTGAAAAATTGTGAGCCCAACTACTCCTAGGAAAAAAACCAAAGGTATTCCAAGTATGTATCAGCTGAGTAACTGGGCTAAAATTGGCCGGCTATTTTGGCTTGTTTGCAGACAGTTCCCTTTAACCGTCTGCTGTTTGTAACGTGCATCTGGTCTGGCACATTACACGACACGCTTTCTGCCCCTTGTTGTTTAGCTGAGATGTTACAAACAAGGCAATAATCCAGATCTGGTAGCAACAGGGATGGTCGTGAAAACTAGTGGCTTTTCGGTCTTAGGTCTCACAGCCACTTAAAGAATAGGTCAGGCTCACCCACCCCCATTTCAGCCGAGCAGAGGCATTCCAGCCTCACACAGGCAACATCAAGCCCTGGACCCCCCGGACCCCCTCCCCACGCTCGGCAGGGAAGGAGGAGCAGGGCAGCCACCCCCGCAGCCCCGGCTGGATTATGTGCCTGCTCACGTTGTATTTATAACCCCTGAAGTCACCCGGAGGGGGGAAGGGGGGGTAGTGGGGGACGTTGTTGCTGAACGGTGTGTTTATTTTTCTGCCTTTTAAATTAAAAAGAAAAAAAAAATAGTACTTTTAATGTATGGCTATTTATTTCTTATTTATTTACTGCCGCGCAATAAATCAATGTAGCAGGAAAAACACGCGCCGCCGCGCGCAGCAGGCGGGGCGACACGCGCGGGCTGGCAGGGGGCACGTCCCTTCTTGCCCCCTCCCCGGTACGTGACGGGTGTGCCCCTCCCCCCCCCCCGCAAACCCGAGCCCCGCCCGCAGCCAGCGACAGCCCCCGCCCCGGCGGCACCCAGACGGCGGGGGGTGGGGGCGGGGTGCCTCCCCGTGACGTCACAGCCCGCACTTTGCCGGCAGCGGGCGGCGCGCTCCCGCGGCAGGGCTCGGGGTCGCGCTGCGCCGGTCCGGGGCTGGCTGAGCACCCGGCCGCAGGGCAGGCAGGGAGCCGCAGCAGCCCTCGGAGGGAAGGGGACAGCGCGGCAGCATGAAGTTCCAGTACAAGGAAGACCACCCGTTCGAGTACAGGAAAAAAGAAGGGGAGAAAATCCGGAAGAAATACCCCGACAGAGTCCCTGTGAGTGGCGGGGAGGGGGCGGCGGGGCTGCCCGCCTTGCCTGGCGGCCGCCGCGCTCGGCGCCTTTGTGCTCCTCGTCGCCTGCCTCTTGCTTTATTTTTTTAAGGCAAAAGCAACGAGATTCGTCGAGACGGTTGCGATCTTGACGATCTGATACAGATTCCAGGCCGCTTTTCTCTTTAGCGCACGACTGTGGCTGCTTATTCCGTGGGGCGGGCTGTGCTGGCGGGGGGGTGCGGGGGCAGTACCCCCTTTTTTCTGGGAGCCGCAGTGCCTGGCCGGCGGCAATGCCGCTAATTCGGGCAGCCTGCGTGCGTGGGGGCGGGGCGGGAGCGGGGAGCGGGAGGGAGCTTACCGCCGGCTCCGGGAAAATGGAGGAGAACAATGAGTGGGTTAATCGGGTGCTCTTCGTTGAAAACAAGGGCTGTATCCCTGTCACCTGATCCTTTCCCTTTATTTGTGTTTTGCTTTCCTCTGGCCTGTCTTTTGGATACAGCCTTGCGCTGTCCTTTTCCTTTGCATGAGAGAAAAATGATACTTCTCCGTCTTCCTGCCCTCCTGTTTAATCATCCTGTGGAGAAAACATTACTTGGAAAACGAGGTCATCCAGCTAAACTTTGCTTCCTCATCCTTATGTCCCTTTGGAGTGCCTGTGGAAAACTTCTAGCTTTATAATTCCGAATAATAATAGGCGGAAAAGAAATGACGAATCAAATTAATGGCGATATATTTTTTGGTTCCTTTTTAATAAACGTTTTGCAAATGTTCGTTCTTTCCATCCCCGCTGGAGAGGTCTGTTCCGGATTTGCTGCCCAGGGGTACTGCCTGCAAAATAACTTAGGCGCTCCCATAAATCTGTGGACAAGGGGAAGCAGTTACACCATGCATTTTCCCTGCAGGCTAACACCATTTTTAATCTTGGGAGTGGCCTTCAGCTGGACTTGCAAAAAGTTCGTGGAAGCCAGTATTTGCATTTCTCCTAGGAGGTTTCGGGACCCCTGGCATAGTTTAGCAGGTTGCGCGTGCAGCGAGTCAGTGGTGAGGTGTGTGTGGTTCTGTGGCCCGTGATGGGGACCGCAGAGGGCTTGGTAGGTCAGGAGTGAGACAAGCTGTAAACTGAGGATGAATGTGGCGGACCGTACAGCAGATTGTGATAGATGAGTCTGGAAGAGACGTGTGAGAAGCCCAGGACCAGGCCCAGTCTGGCAAGAGGTCAAGTTAGGGGGGTGTTGGCAGACCTTTATGGAGAGAGCCGGACCAGAATAAAAAGGTGTGCTGTAGTTAAGGATAAATGAGAATGGTGCATGGCGAGGCCCAGATGAATTGTCATGGGTAGGCTTTTGTTACAGCTGCATGTGGAGCAAATAAACGCAGCAGACAACTGTTCTTTACATCATTTCTGTCTCTGCCCTTTCCGAGAGCAGGATCCTTGAAGATGACGTCCGTTTGGCTGCCTACACTGCAGCACCCTGGTACATCTCAGCATTTTGCTGAGATTATACTGTTGGCACAGTCCCACGTTACCACAGTCACCACCCAGCAGCAACAGACAGAGAGAGAATCTGTATCAGCCCTTTGGATTTTCTTCGTAGGTTTGTGTGTGTGAAGGGTTTGGTGCTTCAGAAGAGATAGCTGTGTTATCAGGCATACTGACTACAGCTGATGGTCAGGTTAGCAGAGCACCTCCATCCTTCCCCTGCCCCTTTGCAAGAGGGCGATCTCTCTTAAGCTCAGTGATCTCATTTAAGTCTTTCCTAGGGGCTTAGAAGCCCCAACACGCACCTCTTCATCATAAGCATGGCTTCTTTTCCTTTATTATCTAATGACCAAGCTACCCTTTTGGGTCAGGGTGGTCGTGTCAGTGCTGCTAGCAAACAGTTCTGCTTGTCAATAGTTTTTGAAATTGGAGGTAAGAGCTAATGGTTTCTCTCCACTGCAATTTATTGCGCTAGATATTGCCTTATTGGATGTGTGGGTGAAAATTGTGCTAAGTGCATTTTGCTGTTCAGCCTGCACCTGTTCAATGAGCTTGTGGAACGGTCCTTCCTTCGTAGCATTTCCCAATTGCATCTCGTACAGAAGTGCATGTCCTACCGCAAACTGCCTGAAAAAGCTTGAATGCCTTGTACTAATTGAGACGCTTGAAGTTCTTGAAGTAGCAGAGACAATCATGTTTCTATTTTAAAAACAAACTTGGATTTTTTTCAGGGGGTTTGACTGTGTTGGCAGCATCCCAATGGAGCACAGGGAAGAGATGTCCAATCTAGCACCTCTGTGGTGTGACATGACTTGGATCTAGAAGGAGCCAAGTTAGCATGGCACTTTGTCCAGGCTAAATACACCGAGCTCATCATCATAACATTTTTCTCTGGCATAGTGTCTCACTGATGTGACAACTCCATTTTGCTTCCAAAGGCGGCTTAGTCCACAGCAGCTCAGCCCTTTCTGTTACGCAACACACAGAGTTGCTGGTTTGGGTTGCTACAGAGCTGTGGGAGGTAGAACCCTTGGAAATTAGTCCTCAGTAGCGTCTCAGGTGGGGTATTTACAGTTATAGGGTACGACAATAAAAAGTTGAGGAGGTTCAGAAAATCCAGCTTCTTGTTTAGATGATCAAAATGGCTTCTGCAGAACAGCAAGCCACATAGATTGAATGATGTAATAATCTTCTACCAGTTCAAAAATATGTGTCACCAAAAAACTGCCTGCAGGGTTTTTTCTGTACAAACCCAGTAGTTCCAAAGGTTTCCAAGGCTTTTCACAAAAGGAGTTCAGGTCACTTTGGAATACTTCCTGCTTCTGAGGTAAACATTTTGCCTAGTTCTGGTAACAGAAATTTCCTGTAGCAGATCTCTCAGTCTGACCTTAAAGCTGCAGAGCTTCATATTTTTCTGTGTCATAATGACATTAGAGTATAATGAGGGTTAGTATTTTGTGTCGAAGTTCTCTGTGGGTCCAGTTGCCCAGATGGTAACATGTTTTTTAATTATTAGATATTTATATGAATAAGGAAATGTCCATAACTATATGAACTAGGGAAAATAACCTTAAAGGATAAGAATTTCAGAGTAGAAGATAACTACTGAAGAACTGGGGTTTAAAAAAAAAACAACAAACAACATTCCCCAATGAGCTGTAGTTTCTTTTTAATTCTTTGCTTCATTCTAGGGCACTTGATATAGGTGAGTGTGGAAATTAGGATGTGGGACTACTGGGAGCAGGGCTGATTTTGTGCCAGGCAGTTTGGAACTGTAACCTGGAAACAGTTCAACTTGTGATACTTCTTGTGTTCATGTATTAGCCTCCTGGCAGCTCCTTCATACAAAATTAACCTGCGTTGGGACCATCAAGGTGACCTGATTTTTTTTGTTCTCGGCCGTTATGGTTTATTTTTATGTCTGTTCCAGTCTCCATTTTTTACTCACTGTGCTGACTGCTGCAGTCCTGGGCTCCCAGCATAGCTATTGCCAGTGATTTTAAGTCGTCTTCTCACCTATCTGTTTTATTTAACGTTGTGTATTTGTTACAAAATTAACAAATTTCTAAAGGCTTGGTAGCACCATCTGTCTCAAAGGCTAGTATTCGTTTGCACTGATGCTTTTTGGTCCATTCAGGTTTATGACGCTCGTGGGTTGTTTTGTGCTTTCTCACTCTCTCTCTCTCTCTCTCTCTCTCCAGGTAATTGTGGAAAAAGCACCAAAAGCCAGAGTACCCGATCTAGACAAAAGGAAGTATCTTGTGCCTTCTGACCTCACAGGTAACAGTCTACCTTCCTGATTTTTCAGTGATAAGGTCTCAGAAGTGGTTTTTACTCTATGATCAGCACCAAGAAAATACGCAGGCAAGCTCAACATCTGATCATTACCCCAGTTTAGCTGGCTGGCCCTGTTACATTTATGTCCCTTACAACATGTAGAATTCTCTGAGATCTTCTGAGGTATCCTGCTGACTTAGCTAACATGCATGTGTTACAGCTGACTTCTAGCCATGATGAAAATGACTGAATTGTGTATCATAGACAGTAGCATAATCATCAGTCGATGACATAGCTGCAGAGTTGCTGGAGGCTGTATCCTTGTTGCAGGAAGAGACAAGTTCTTGAAATAGTCCCATTGTTTTCCATCCCTGTGGTCGGAGTCATGGCTAAAAAGTTCCTTTTCTGGTGGTCATGGCCATTTTGTGTGTGATCACATTTGTTTTCATTTGAAAGCATGAATGTGTTAAAGAAACAGCATTTATTTTTCTTGCAGTATATAATGGATTGCAGAATACTTTCTTGTGCAACATAGCTAAAGCAAATAGTAAGGAATTTTTTTTTCAGCAATAGTGTGAACATTTACACCAAGTCTAAATTCTCTAAGTAGTCTTTGATCTATGGGATTTAAAGGTTAAGCTAGTTAGGGATCTGTATACCATTCCCCACAATAGAGTATTTCATACCATAAGTAGGTGGAGTGTGGATTTAGACAGTACATGGTCTGAGGCGTGTACCTGAGAAACTGCCAGCTCAGAGTGGATTGGCAGCTAATGTGATTACAATCATGAAGTTACTGCTTTCTTTCCTGCATTGTTCATTTTTCCCTACTTTTCACATACAGTATGTGACCTCCACCATCAAAAGAAAACCACTGTGGTTAGAGTAAAACAAAACACCAAAAAAACCCAAAACCAAAACATGCTTTCTGCATCTAAGGCATTCTCCTCTGTTCCTCTTCAGTTGGCCAATTCTACTTCTTAATCAGAAAGCGGATCCACCTGAGGCCAGAAGATGCCCTGTTCTTCTTTGTCAATAATACCATCCCTCCCACCAGTGCTACCATGGGCCAGCTGTATGAGGTAAGCCTGGCCCATCTCTTTCTCCTTTTGTTGGAGTGTCCAGAAGAATGCATATCGTCACTGAAGGACAACGTGAGTGCTACTCAACTGGCAGTGTATGCAGCTTGGTCACAGATGCCTGAACACGGACCCTCTTGGCCTGGGCTGTATCACGTCATCTGTTTAGAGAAGTTCCATCCTGCAATTATAAAGCGGAGCAAGCCCAGGGAGCCTCATCATTTTAACTGATTGTTTGCTAGTTGAAAGTGGGTGGTGTATCAGGTGGTGAATAGTTGCCTCAGTAGTGGTATGTTTCTCCTACTACTTTAACAAAGTATTGAAATAAACCACTTTATGTATAGAGGAAAGATTGTAGCTGGGGTAGGGTGTGGGCAGAACATACCCACTAGCTTTCCTGTTTGTACAAAAGAAATTTCCTTTTAGTAAGTAAAAGAACAGTATCACTGGGCAACCAACTGTCTATAAATACATTGTCAAAGAACACTTAACTCTTCCTTCAGAATTACTTTTTCATCACTTGTACTGTGTATTTGAGGACCTTGTAGGACACTGTGAACATTGCTACCCAGCATTTCTACTGAGCAGTGTTATCTGATCGATCTTAAAGGCATATTCTGTCCCTATCAGATGGATGTTCCTCAGTTATATAGCCATTATATCGTGGCTGGTTTACAGCCTGGATTGATTTCTCCTTCTGTTGTGTTAGCATGTTTTAATAGGAGAGCTCCAGTATGGTGCTGTGAGCCTTGTTTGACCTGTCACCTTTTGACAATAACTGGACAGTTTGTAATTGGACTGGTGAAGTTATTGTAAGATTAACATGTGCAGGAGGTTGTCCAAATCTGGACATGTAGGAGGAAGGTCTAGCTATGCAGAGCTGAGACCAGGACACTTGTTACTGGCACTCTGCAGACTTTTTGTGTCCGTGTAATCACTTAACATCTCAACTTTACTTCCCGTATGTAAAACAGGACTAGAAACACAGCCATTTGTCAAAGTGTTCTGAAAAGCAAGAATCATAACCGTATTTACCAAATAATGAACTATCTAGATGTGATTTTTGACTTGTTAAAGCATGCCAGGTTTCTTCTCTTGATCTTAAGGCCATACCAGTGCTGAGATTCTGCTGCACAGCCTGCAACAATCAAAGGTGTTTCTGTGTATTGTTTGCAGCACACTCAGGCTATGAGTCTTCCAGTAAATTCATTGTATCCTGAAGGGTGACATGCCTGAATTTAAGAGTAGAGCTGTGGGAGCAGAGAAAGGGAGTTGCTGTGCACTCTGTTTGGTATGAGGAAGTGAAGCCTTCAATGTAAAGGGGGAGAAATAACAAAAGAGAGGTTATGTCCTCTTGCTGTTACAGTGATCTCTTGGTTGGGCTTTTCCACATATAGTGAGTTACAAAGCTTTGGTTTGTTACGTTCTCCCTTTCTCCCCTTGCAGGATAACCACGAGGAGGACTATTTTCTCTATGTGGCCTACAGCGATGAAAGCGTCTATGGCAAGTGAGCACCAGCCCCTCAGGCATGCAGGCGAGATGGACTGATGGAATGGATTTGGGGGGGAGGGATGTTGGAGAGGAGGAAGGAGGATGCCTGAGAAGAAGGGAAGAGAACTGGAAGTGAATCACATGCACAATGCCATCACCTTCCATGCATTAATTGTAACCATTATTTTTTAAATTGAGGGGAGGGAGGGTAGGGGGACAGTGTATGAAAGGGTGAACTGAAAGGCTAACGAGGGGTTCTGCACTGGAATGGGGAGATTCCACTGTTCATAGGTCTTCTCTTGCCACAGCTGGAAGTATTTAGCTAGTACTGCTGGACAAGCCAGTGTGGTGGAGCTCCAGGAGAGTGACTGGGCAGGATGGCCGTTTTTGTGTAACCCTTTCATTGGATGGAGAAGGCATGCCATGTATTGTACACTGACCTTGTTACGCCTTGCCCATGGCACGGGCTGCACTCCTGTGAGCATTTAGTGAGCTGTGAAGTACTTCACTCTGCCCACACAAGGCTGTCCTGTGCTGACAGTCCTCACTCCGACTGCTACCTGTGAAGTGTTCCAAGAGTTTTGTGTTTCCCATCACATCCATCAGTATTAGAAGGGCTAACTGAGGGCTGGGAACTCCTCAGCTGTGAGACTTGAAGGTTGGGGAAAAGAAGGAAGGATTTTTTTTTTTTTCCTTTGTTGCTTTAATTGCAAGTGCTGGACAGAAAAATTAGGGACAACCCTTTTGTTCTTTTCAGTGAAGTCAACTGATAAACTCATAAGCACATGGCTAGAAAGGACCTCAAGAGAATTACTAGCCTACTCTAGCTCTGAGACAGGACTGAGTATACCAAACATGTCCACCATGGCTGCTCATCAAATTTGTTCTTAGTGAACTTCACAGAGGCAGATCCTGGAGGCTGCTGAGACTGTCTGTTCAGTTCCTAGATAGCCTCTTTCCTTGCTACCTAACTTTAGCCTCCTTTGCTGTACATTAAGGCAACTAACTACTAGTGGTCTTGTTATTGAACAAACAAAATTATCTATCAGTGTTGTCCTTGTACCAGTCTTCTGCAGAATTGAAGATGGCAGAAGTCCTGTGGGTTTAGCCTTCCCTTCCATGTCTCATCCCTGTACAGCCCTTGCACCACATGCACAAGTGGAAGAAATTAGTTGCTCCCACGTGTGTTTTGCTGGCTTTTTGTGACTGGACAACAGTGCCACTCTTTGTGAGAGGGAAAGGGGAAGGGGAATAATTATTTTATTTTAAGCCAATGTTGTTCTTAGAAAGGTGCCAGATAGATGCTGTCCTGTGCAAGCCTTACGCTGTCATGCCAAAGCAGTTTCTTCCCAGTGGCACAAACAGCAGATTTTCCCATAACTGCCATAACTGATGAGGGGATGGGGTTTGGGGAGTGAGCTGACTTTCAGGAAAATTCTGGGGTCTTACCTAAAAATCAGAGAACTGGACCTGAATTACTGTAAACATTCCTACATTTAAGAGAGGGACCAAGAAGGATGAAGAAGATAGGCAGATTCCAAAATAAATCGAAGGTGTTTGCTCTGTTTACATGAAGTTAGATCCGAGTTCTCTGCGTTCCTCGGGAATGAGAAATCAAGATGAGTGCTCCCGTGATTGTGGAAGACGGGAAATCGGGTTTCAGCCTTCTCTGACTGTTGTTCCACCAAGGTACACCAGGCAAAAGAGCAGGCTGTGAGTGTGAAGTGGGAGTCACTGGCAGAGCTGTGTGAAGGTCAGGGAAGGCAGCGTACTGGGGCAGGAGGGTCACTGCCCGTGTGGTACGGGAAGTAGAAGAATGGGAGAGAAGGGGGGGACCTCAAAGGATGTAGACACAGCAATCGTAACGGGCAGACAGAAAATGGGGGAACAAAGGATGAAATGGGTGGGTTAGCATCCGCAGTTTTTAATCCTGAATGTCAGGTTTGTTGTTCCATCATGTGTTCATCTGGAATAAATGCATTGGGATGAGTTGTACCTACTGCCAACTTAGATAACTTCAGTTCCTGCCTGCAGTGCTCAGTCCTCTCCTTTTGGCCCACTCTCCTCCACTTAGCAGGCTCTTCTCACATCCGCTGGGTGCAGGTCCGCATCGGTCTCTTGTTTTAGAAAGCTCTGAATGTTCTGAAGCAGAGAACAGAGTCAGGAGGCTTTCTAGGGTAAAAGACAAGTTGCGGGCAGATGGTGTGCATCTCTCTGCCGCTGTCCCACTTGCTCATGTGTGTGCTGCCAAGCACACGGTTGTGTGTTGTCTCAAATGAGCCCGTGCTTAGGCACACTCAGGGGAGAAAGAGTTGGCATCTGGGGTGCTTGGTTTTGTGTTCAGACCTCCCCTCCCCTCCTGCTGCTGGGTTTGTAAGTGACATGTGTGGGACTAATCTCAGCTGTTTGTTACATGTAGAGTTTACAGTTGAATTTAGTTATTTTATGGTTCTTTTAACTGGATTGTGGCATTTACTTCTGTTTTTGCGCTAGTCCGGTACGAGGTAATGATGGTAATTCTTTTTTTGTGTTGGTTAGCTGCAGGTTCTTGTAAAAAAAAAAAAAGTTCATACTACTTGAGCTAAATCAGCCAATCAATAAAGATGCATTTGAAAATCACAGGCTTAGTCCAAAATGGGTGACTAGCATTTCTTCCCAATGTGGGCTTGTAAATAAAGGGACTGCTTTGCCAGAACTTCTTGCTGTTACTTTTTCCCAGGATGCCAGATCTGCTCTGTCCTGTCTTCCAGGACGAGTCACTTCTCTCTTTTTTTGGTTATGTCATCACAGACACACCTGGCTGTGTCTTGCTGTGCCACCAACGTGAACTGTAATTAGACCCGGATGACATCAGAAGGTCTTAAGAAGAGTAATGGATGCACTGAGGCATTCTCTGCCTTTTTAAGGCCCTGAACAGTCCTAGCAAGTTGACAGGACCCTGAGGGTGCCACCAGCCGTGACTGTCCCTGCCAGGACCACTCATCACCCTGCCAGTGGCCCAGGAGCCCATTTCAGTCCCCCAAGGGCTATTGGCCCATGTCCCAGTGATGCTGCAACAGGGCTGGTCTCCAGCTCCCCTCAGCCCTGGCTCCCCTCAGCCCCACCATCCCTGGCCCTGGCCCTGGCCCTGGCCCGCAGATGGGATTACCATCCTGACCTTGCCTCATCACCGTGATGAACCTTATGGCTGGGGCTGGTGCCTGGGCCTGACCACCATCTCTGGGCCTGCCCCACTTCCCTGCTGGGTGCAGTAGGGTGGGTGCCATGATGCCCTGCCAGCCATGTCCCTCAGGGCGCCGCTAGCCCTCACTGGTGACAGCTCAGGCTGAGGTGGGACTCCCAGCCATAGGCAGAGGCTGAGGGGAGGCCCCACGGTGCCTTAGGGCCCTCTAAAGGTAGGAAAAGCAGAGAAGGAAATCTGGGACTCCTTGAAAGTAAGCCTGTAGGAGCAGCAGATTTAAGCTGTGTTATCTTGCAGATACTTGTGCACTGAGAGGGAAGGAGTCCTGCTGGGAGCTGGCAAGACCGATGGACGCTATTTGCTCAGCGCCGTAACTCCACATCAGGCACCAGCAGTGCACAAGGAGGAACGGGATGCGTGCTGTCATCTGGGGAAGTGGTGAGGAATGTGCCGCTTCTTCCACCTCCTCCTAGCCACCTGCAGTTTGTGTGGGTGCCGCTGGCCGGAGCGGCAGGAACCGACTGTGCTAATGCTGCAAAGGAGCAACCACCAGCTCTCGCCCTGCTGTGCACTGAGCAAGAGGGTAGCCTGGAGCAGTGAAGCCAAGAATTATGATACTGAAACTCATAGGAATAAAACTCACTAGGCCTAATAGGATCTTCTCTTCCCCACTGCATACAGGGTGGAAGCATAGTGTGGGCTTTTGTTGGTAGCGCTGAGGGAGAGGTGGTAATTCATCCTGCACCGGGTAAACTCAGAACCTGCCCACAGCAGCAGTTTCTGTGCTTGTATCCACCATCATGACTAAAACAAGCTCCCCCTGTATGGCAGAACAGTGCTGTGACTCCAGCCAGGTGGGCAAAGAAGGGCTAAAAGCTTATACCGTCAGCTGAAATAATTCGAATTTCAGCTTCAAACATTGTGCATGTTTTGCTGTCTAGGTTGTGGCTTTGTCTGCTGGCTCAAGGAGAAAAGCACTATAAGTATGTCTAAGCAGGCCTCTCCCACTCCCCCTCTCCCCCCTTTTCTAGGAAATCGGTGAATCAGTGATGTTTGTACCGGCCATGCTGCTTTGCATGTTTGTGTCGGTGCCACCACTGAAAGAAACAGCAGGCAGGTGCATTTGCTGAATGTGATTTGCCTGATCTGTATGTGAACGTCAGCCTGTGCTCAAAGGCTGTCACCTTTGTTCTGTGCATTATGGAAATGGGATTGGAGCAAGGCCTGGGGGAAGCTAGGCGCTCAGCTGTTTAAGAGAGGTTAAATAATTAAATACCCTGTCTTGGTTGCTGTCACAGCACCTGGGATTCTCTCTCCAGTCATCTTGATGCTTGCTTTGGAAGAAAACATTCTCCTGGAACAGAGGCTACTTAAGGAAAGAGATGACCTGGGGCATTAGGGCCCGACAACATCATCGTGAAGGAGATCTGGGCTAACATAAAAGGTCCAAAATGATGCTAAAGACTGATGTTTTCACTTCCATAAAACAGTCGTGTCTAAGACGAAAGAAACACTGATCAAAACAGAAACAAGACTACCAGGGGGAGAAACTCCAGCTCAATCCTGTCACTCAGTCTCAGATGAATGGTCCCCCAGGGTGAGCCACAGAGTGTGACAAGATTGCACATTGCTGGCAGGGCAGTTGCAGGACTGACCCAGGCAGAGCACAGCTGACCACAAACAGCAGCTGCCCCAGCTTGTGCTGCCAGTCTTCAGGAGGGTGTTGCAATTCCCATGGAATTTGTGTTCCTGGAAGCTTGCAGGTGCCCCAAAGCACAGCTCATGCCAGGATGTACATATGTTACAGGAAGTAGTTAATATCCTCCTGAAAAAGCTGGGTCTTGCAGCACCTTTCTGTAAAGTAAGGGTCTCATTCTCCCTGATTTTGCACTCTGGACAATGTCATCTGGATGTTTTATTGTTCTTTGGGAATTAAAAGATTGTTAATAAATGCTATAAATAGTGATATGTGAAAGCAGCAGTAGAACATAAAGATCCTCATTTTCAAGTGGGGACATTGCTAGAACTGTATTAAGGTTGAATGTACTGGATTATTAGCTGAAAGAAAAACTGATCTGATTCATCTCCTGTCCACTTCCCCCCCACCCCCCTCGGCCCCATAGGTTAGAGGAGTCTTTGTCAGAGCTTAGGACCCTATTTTGGCTTTTTGCCACAATCCTTTCTGATCATCTCAGCAGTCTCCTGCAGTGTCCACACACCACTTGGGAACCTAGAGAGCTTTCAGTAAGCAGCAGTCCCTGTAACCTTTAGCAGGACATTCTCCTAGCCTTTAGTTACCTTACCATCCTTGAGCCAATTCATACAACTTTTTCAGTCAGCATTCCTCCCTGTCTCTGCCAGCTTGCTACCTGACCCTTTTGAAATAGTCTTCCACGTGGCAGCATGCCTTTAGGTCAGTGAATGTAAATCCCTAGTATTTGCAGAGCATGTAACTTTTTGCTGTATACTGGGACAAAAGCATCCCCATTCAGTGTTCCCAGCACATGTAACATGCACATGACAAGTCTCACAACTGCCACCAAATCTGCGTCCTGTTCCCTTCCTACTGGAAGCCTGGCTTTGCTCTCCCAGCTATGATCTCTTCTGCTTGTGCTCAGCGCTGTGAATGCGGTTCCCAAAGGACTGATGGAGCTGTCTAGAAGCACAGGTAAGAGGGTGGCAACTGCATAGGGAACGTGTTCAGGTTGTACCCCGTGCAACAGTGAATTTGCATGCGTTTCCATGATACACTGTCAAAAACCATGTGCTTCCTATACTGAGCCTTATATCACAGCAAATATGCAAAACATACCAGTCTGACAGTGTTCACCTGACATACATTCAAGGAGAAAGGACATAACAGATAGTTCAACTCCTCACACAGATAGCAAGTTTGGAAAACAGTGCAGAAAGGAAACAACAAGGAATATGCGTGCACACACCAAATGCGGCACAAACTTTACAGGCCTGAAGTGCAGCCACTCTGGCAAGTACAGTATGTACAGGCAATCAAGAAAGAAATACAGCAAAATATATGCCTGTGCATACTAGCTTTCACCCAGGCTTTACGATGATGGACAGACATATGTTGTGTGCTAACATGTACTCAGCACAACTGGAGCCAACAGCCATGTGCCAAAAATGGTCACTGAGAAGTGGACATCAATAGGGAAACACAGGATGGGAAAAATGCACAGGGTAAAATACACAGTCATGGGCTTCAGGTGGTTGCAGAAAAGTTTTCAAGGGTAAAAATAGATACGAAAAAGGAACCTGGAGTGCTCAAAAGAGGTACTGCAATTTACAGCCACTCTATGCAGCACATCTATGAAGTGCAAAGGATGCCAGGAAAGCATCAGGTCATAGGAAACCTTGGAGGAAAGGATGAAAGGAGCCAAATACCTACAGCCATATTTCAGAGGTGAAGAAACAGCACTCCCTCTTCCTCTATCCTTTGCAACTGAAGGTGAAAATTAAGAGTCTGGAAAAGCAGGACTGTTCTGACTAGGACTGGATTGAGTCGGGAGAACAGGAGGAAGGCAAAACTGGAGTATCGGCAGTTCGTGGAGTGCAGATGGAGATAGTAGCCTGCTGGAGCAAGGTGTGGGAGGAGAGTAAGAACAACCTAGTGAAAGGACTGTAGGGTATGAGTGAACCTGGCAGAACTGTGTGGGAAGCCCAGCACTGGAATAACACGGTGGCTCCAAGGCAGGAGTGAAAAGATACAGAAAGCTGAAACTAATGCGAAAGGTATTGCAGAAAAAGCCCCTCCTAGACGACGTGGGTGGTGGTTCTAACAGGTACCTGTGCATCCAGACTGCTGTCACTACGAGTAGAACTCCAGCTGCATATAGGACTAATTTGCAAAGCTGAGTATCTGGTGAAGCCATGGTTATTTACCTACCTGTCTCTCTATCTAGTCCTTTTGTGCATAGTCATTGCAGTAGCCATCGGACCTCCCTGTGACTGTTGTGCTACCTCAGCGCTAGCAATTATCCTCTTTGACCCTGGGTGAACAGTGGTATGGGACGTCCTAAACGCCTTTGCCTGACATCACAGATGAAATTCGTGGCAGGGCAAGGGAGGGAACAGTTGTCACAGAGGTGGCCCTTCTTTTTCTTGAGGAGTATCCTGAGCCCAAAAGCAAAACAAGCGTAAAATTAAAGGAGTGGTATCATCATGCAGATATGAAGGGCAATAGAGTCCAATATTTAGGAGGGAACATTTAGAAGACAATGGGCAAAGCACGGCTTTCAGAGTGAGAGCCAAGAAAGGCAGGAGTCAAGTTGCAATGCACCGTGTAAGAATGTATATAAAACTGATGAAGAAGATGCTAATACACATTAGAATCCGAAATAAGTATTTTTCCATTTTACTGTGATTGCTCAGATGTGACATTGGAATGTTTCAGGTCTCACTCACAGTTCATTTGTTCCAAGGGGCATATAACAGAAGATGAGCAGTGACAGATCTGACCATACTTCATTAGTTTGCATTTTATTCCTTTACACTTATATAACAAGTTCTACGTGACAGTCTCAGTCCTTTCAAAAATACTGATCTATTCAGCCTCGCACTGGCCCAGCAGGGTAGCTCTTACTGTCTCCAGGCTGCTGCTGGGGAAATTGAGGCACAGAGATGTGAACTGGCTTGCCTCAAGGCCATACAACGAATGAAAAGCAGAGTTAGAAAAAAAGCCTTGCACCCCTGATCTCTAGCACCACTCATAACAAGATTATACTCACTACACAGAAAAATTTGAAATGTGGGTTCTGTATATTCATATTGTCTTTCACTAATGAAAGAAACTCCTGTCATCTCTGGGAACTCAGCATTGTAACATTTTGATGTTCTGCCATTTGCGGACTGGAAAGGCTCCGATTTCTTTGCCAGAACCAGCAACAAGAAGGTAGCTGCTACTCTTGACGTACTGCCAAGAAAACAGTACTGAATCGTCTTTGAGCAACAGCTCTCTTCCAAAGCTCATTGATACATTTATCAGTGCCTTCTTTCTCTAGAACAAAAAACAAATCACAGTGCAAGCCTGGAAAAAAAATGTGCATTTTCTTCTTGTCATTTGCATTTTGTTGGATTTTCTGGCAATTTACAAGTATTTAGTATCTGCTTTTCTATTTTATTATGAACATGTTTCATAAAATTTGCAAAAGGATTCAAATTATTTAGAAACCTAAATATCATTTTGAAAGGATTTAGCCTTATATCTTCAGGGCTGAAGTCCCACTGACTCTTGAAAATACTGAAATACATGCACCACTGTAGCCACAGACTTTCAGTAATGTTTTGTTTTGTAGTATTTTTGAAGACATAGTCACATGACAAAGCAGAAAGAAATCTTGATGGTTATATGTATCTGTGGTTGTCTAAATAAAAATCAGACAAGACACTTCGGAAATGTTGTCCTTTCAGGATAGCATTTCCTGGCTGAAAAAAAAAATATGCATTTTAAAATCTATACTTTTGCTGTGGATGTCATGGAGATGAGTGTTGGAGTGTTTCACTGTCAGAGAAAAATATCATCCTCTGTCTTGGCCTCAGAAGATGAGAAAGCTTATCCAGTGGTAGACACTGAAGGCCCTATGGCTACCTGAGAAAATGGAGAAGTGACATTAAATTATCATTGCAGTGACTGAGATATTTTTCCTTCTTACAAAAGATTTCAGCTTACTTTGCCTCGAGGATGTCCTGTAAGAAACCCACATTTCCCCAACTCAGCCACAGGGGAAAATGTTTTATTAAAACTTTGACTATTCCAGAAGACAGAATCAAATGCGTATTCGGACCAACTTCTGAGCTCCGGAAAAATCAGAAACCTGCTAAGACAGATTCATATTTTCGCATATTCTTATAGTCTGTTTTAGCATATTCTTATATTATAATATTCTCATATTTTTCCAGAAAGCAGAAAACGCATCCAGGTAGTACAGCCCAGGCAGCATGAGCTGCAGTTTGCTGTAGCGCACTGACATTTCTCTTGACTCGGGCATTGCAAGTCAGTTGCTCCCACAGCATGGCCTTTTTCTCCTTGTTCTGCAGCTGGTGTTGGGTTGTCCAGACTACAAAAATCTTCTTGAAGATACCTCCCTGCAAAGGATTCCTGGTCAGAGCCTGCCTCCCAGAGGGGATCTGAACACGCCACCTGGTCTAGCAGCATATTCTTGAACAAAACAGTAAACAATTTTTAAAAAGAAAGCAAGCTGTGCTGGGCAATTTATGGTGAGGTAGCCACAAGAGAGGAACAGCACTCGGTGACTCCAGGTCTTAGAATTATTTGGTGTTAGCAGGTGGCTGGCAATTTCTAGCTATGAAACACACACAACAACAAACATAACTAGCAGGGTTTGGGTAACAGGGCTGCAGGGCTGCTGTGTCTGGGAGGAGTCAGTGAGGTGCCCCACGCCAGTCACCAGCTACTTTCAGCTAACTCTGAAGTGGATGTGAACAGCCCGTGGTGCTTCAGACACTTCAGCCTGTCAGAGTGTCCAAGACCTGCCTAGTGGCCCGGCTTGTACGTGTAGCAGTTCCAGTTCAAGCTTCACCTTCTGTATGATGCTGTACCTCTGGGGATGTGGTTCCTTCCCTCAGTGACAATTGTTTTCGCAATGAATATAAATAAATAAATAATTGCTGCCTAACTGAGATGGCCAGTAAGTCACCAATTACCTCATTTTTAGGTCAGCCCAGGCTGCTTTAGCTTTCTCCATATGTTAAGCCAATTAATCGTCTTTTCTGGGGCCACTAATATGTTACAAGGATGTAAAATTGTTAGAGCTCCTCTGTGCTTCTTGTTTCTTTCTGTTGCATGCCTGGATCATTTAGAACGGGCAGGTGTAGTTCAGAGCTTTGGGTGAGCTTTCCCCATAACAGCTATTTGTGCTTTCCTTGTTTTTCCCAGTACATACCAGAACTATCTGAAGTGTTAAAGCTGGCAAAGCAGTTCAGGTCTCATTTTGTCTGAGTGATAGTTTTGGGCAAGTTTCACCGCATGACAAGCCTAGCCTCCATTTCCAAAGGATCTCAAAGCAATCTACAGATACTGATACTAAAATGGTCATCCTACTTATGCAAAGGCAGCTGTTCTTTGAGCTGTGGAAAGCAATCGTAGTTCAGCCAGTTACAGGGTAAAAAAGGCAAAATAACATCAGGTCTCTGAGGCTGGAGGTGGGGGGATTCTGTCTGCTAGAACCGGGTCGAGACTTTCATAGACTCATCCACTTTCGGAAATGCCAAAGATAATTTACTATTATTCATAAGATTAGTTTGAAAACTATTTTCTGTCTCCAAATAGCATGGGTTTTGATTGGAACTTTGAAAGATGCAAGCCATGCACAGTGTGGGAGTTTTAAAAGCAGAAAAAGGGAAGGCTAAATTATATAATGAAATAACAGAGAAAAATTATATATGCTGGCTACAATTTGGGGATAGTGTGTTTTCTGGGGGTCTTGTACTGCCTCCTAAAAATTACCAAAGCAAGAGGCAGAGTGAAGTAGTCTAACCCAGTGTGAGACAGAAACCTCCCAGCTATTCCTGTTTTCCACTTTTGGACAATTTTTATCATAAGCATTTTGTATTAAAACCTCATGTTTCAGTCAAAGAACTCAAATATCCACTGTTTATGTAAGACGTTTATTTGTCTGCCTGATGGAATGTAGGAATTGTGAATCTCTGAAGTGTCGAACAGGGGTTGTAAAGTCATCTGGTGGGACAGATTCAGTAATGTTAGTTCAGGACCCAAGACCACAACATTAAGTAGGATTCACTGCTGTGAAGTTTAGAGGCTGTAACCAAAACCTGACTCTCCTGGGATTACAGTGTGTAAAGGAGAACAGCCTTATCCTTCCAGCTAGGTAACGACGACAGTAACTAATAAACTCCTCTGCAGCAAGAAGTAGCAATGGGCCTCTAAAGGATTGGAAAGAGCATCAAAGGAGACTTAAAGGTTTTACACTGGAAGAATAATATTAGATGCTTGATCCTGCTTTCACTGGCACAACAGAAGAGCTTCGGTTTGGTTTCTGAGAGCAGACTCTGCATCCAAAAACAGAGAAAAGATTCTGCTCTAGGCTACGTTCGTGGCATTGAGAGTGGTTGAGTTGCAGAGGCAACTGACGGTAACATCTTGCCTTAGCTGCGAGCACCAGCTGAAAATCTCTCTCCTCCTCCAGCATAAGAACAAGTAATTTGGTAAAAATCAGGTTTCTTTTATGTTAAAGGCTGTTCTAAGCAATCTTTTTCTTTTTTTTTGTTTTCCTGGAGATTGTAACTTTCTTAGCATAATCAAATACATTTGTGTCAAAACCTTTGGGAATATCTTCTGCCAAACCTGTGCATTACTAAATGGTATTCAGTTTACTTTTTGTTCAAGGAGATATTAATAGATTTCATAATGATCTCATTTTATTATAGTTTGCAACCTAAAGCAGAACAACAGAATTAATTAGCAGATCTGACTCACTTGTGTACATTATTTGAAGACAACTGACAAGACTGTGGTCAAGGAGTAGTGAAAAAAAATTAAAAGGAAATTACTTTAGCCTTCTGCTGAACCTGGTGAAGAAAAATGAAAAGAAATTAATTAAAAATACCAAAATACAAGTCTGCAGAAATATTGTGTTTAATTGGAAGTTTATTTCAAATAAATTACTTATTGTTAATTACTGTTGCCAAGCATATTTTAAAGGTTCAAAGTGCTAAGAACTGCCAGGTCTGGCAGAATGGTGCTCATTCACATCTGCTACTGTAGGAGGTTGATAAGCCAGGGTTATTTTCCGCACATGATATTTTCTTCTTCTTTCCAAAATAGCTGGATAAATTAACACCTACTTTCAGAAGTTCTTATATGAAAATCAAGTTGAAAGTTCCACCTCAAACCAGAACCATGAATAGTGGAATAAATTGATATTTCACCCTTCTGATACCCAAAATGCTGGAAAAATGGATGTTCTTTGTTTCTAAGCAGAAAATCTGTTCCTCTTTAAAGTTCAATGAAAATAAATTCCTTTCTTTCTCTCTTGGTGGGAGTCGAAATGAACCCAGGAAAGCTTTGTGGTGGTTGTCTGCAGGTCTCTATCATGAATGCTTCAGCCTATGGATGGTGCCACCCTCCTTCACTTCCCCTTTCGGTCATCATTATATATGTCAGGCTGGGAAATGCTGTTGCGAGGTGATTAATACTGGATCCTAGACTGAGTGGATCCTACCTGGGGACAGCTGGCTTGAAAAAACGTAAAGTAAGGTTGCTGCTTCTTTGCTTTTGTGCTGTCAGTGGACCCAGCTGAGAAAAGATGCAAGATGTAGAAAGGAGGCTGGTAAGTAGAAGGAAAAAACACATTCTGATTGAACTGGTATTTCATGACAGGTCTTATTGGCCAGCAAAGCAGCAGATACGAGACACTTGTCTGGGTCTGACATATGTCATCATGTCAGGGTGTTCACAGCCCTCAAAACCTTATCCATTGAAAACTGCTGAAAAATATGTCAGATTATTAACAGATGGATGTTAATAGCTCCTGAGAGCATCATCCCCTACACTTCCAAGCAGCTACCCCTTCAGTGGCCACGTCTGCACAGCGTTAACTATCACAGGTTCCAAAGAAGTGGGATCACAGTGAAAAATTATTTTCTGCCTTTGTGATTAATATTATTAAACAAAATAGACTACAGATACAAATTCTTAAAAAAGAACTGGATTATCTAAATATTTTTTTCCTCCAGGGATTTCTTTTCCTGGCAATACGCATCCAGCAGGACTGCTTCAAATTGTATCAAATACCATAAGGAAAATTTAGCTCCTTTTAGGCATTTAGCACACTGCAGGCAGCATAGAACAGAAAGCTAATAAGGTTTCCACCAAGACAGTTATTAGGAGAGACTGTCACATGGCATAATGTTTGAATGGGTGTTGTCAAAAAGTATCAGGGTTTAGATGTCAATGTTGCAAAATCACAGATAACAAGCAAGTAGGTGATACACCAGTCTCCCGTCCCTAGATGTCTGTGGCAGTGGGATTCTTGGAACAACAGCACTTTAGAATATAACTGCTTTAGAAAACAAATGAACTAAACTTATGTAAATCCTCTTTTGTAGCCCACCCTTCCCCAGGTTAGAAGCACCTTTCCTCAGTGTAGCGCCATCCTTCCCACACCACTACCTTCTTAAAATACATTTTGATCTCTGTGCTCCCTGAAGTGCTGGGGACTGAGGCTCATATACTCTTTCTTAGCACAGCCATCCTTTTTCCCTGTTCCCATCCCTCTGACAACCAGTGGAGCAGCTCAGCAATGCACAGTGCTTTTTAGAGAAGGTTGTGCTAAAATATTTATTTTTGCCTTAGAATGTGTAAACACTCGTTTTCATTCCAGAGCCCAAATAATTTCCCACCCCCCTCAGTGCTCTCAGTATAGTTTATGGATCTAATAGTTGGTTATGGAAAAGTCACAAGTGATACAATCTACAGAAGTAAACCCCATTCCTTTCATTCCTCAGACTCTACAGGGAGAACAGGGCACAAATTTCATGAGCTGAGAAAAGATTCATATATTCATGAAGTGCTGTTGTACATATTAAACAGGAGAGTGCTCCTCAGAGGCTGAAACAACACCCAGATGAGAAGAATTTACATGCCAAGAATCCTGCCTGGTTTGCTTTACATTCTGCTGGGAAGAAATACAGAAAACAACAGTATTTATCAAAAAGTATTTGAGGCAACTCTGCTGTTTTTCTCACAAGCTGTGTTAGTTTTTGTAACTCGAAGTGAATAGGTACTAATGAACACAAAGAAGTAACATTTGCAAAGTGTTTATTAATTGCTTCTGAACTGATTACACTTTTAAAATAAACTCCTTTTGCATCCATACAGTACGCGTGGTGATGGAAGAGTTCTCTGATTGGAGAGTGACTTGCAGTGTGCAGTGCAGGGAGGAGGCTGTTTATTCTTTACTGTAAGACACAAAAAATCCTGGGAGTTCGCTGTGATGGCTGCTGAAAATTCGTAAATCCTCACAAGACAGTCAAGATGAGTATTTTGCAAAGCAGAGGGGCTTAAACTGCTGTAGGATTTGTCCTAAGGTATGTCATATCCCTGAGTATTATTCTTGGTAGCACGATTTTCTCTACCTTGTTGATAGGGTTTTGCCTTAGAAAGCCCTTTGTTCACAAATACGAGCTAGTGCTTATGTACAGCCAAAGGAATAAAGGTCTTCTGTTCCCAAAGCAGCCTGATGTCCTACACCATACTGTTTTATTTGAAAACTGAAACTGGAAGACATCTTTCATTATTAACTTTTCTAATCTTATTATAAAAAGCACATAAAGAAACGGGCCCTCGTTTGCCTCTCTGGGTAACCTTAGTTTGTCTTGGAGTTTGTAGGGATTCAGCATGGAAGGAGCAGATGGATGAGCCATACTGGCTCTGCTCCATCACAGAAGTCTGTATACAGCAGACAAAAAGCAAGGCAGATAGGCTTAATATTCTCCTAAGAGAGAGCCCAAGTGCTGTAGTTGCTGCTGTAATTTGCGCTCAGACACCAGTACATCCCAGTATTGCTTCACAGCCCTGGAGATGGGGGCTAATAGACAAAGAGGGTAAGGCTTAGCACAAGGAAGAACTCGTGGCTGCTGTACTGGGAGCTCAGGAAGTCTGAGGGGATACAAAGGACCGAGATAAGGACAAGGGCCATATGAGTAACACTGTCCTAACTACTCAAAATGCTGCAGTTACAAAAGCCTTTGTCTACCCAAGCCTTGAGATAGAACACTTCTCCTTCCTTCTGGAAGACAACATGCCCAAAGGTGTCCACCTCCCAAAGCAGGCTTTGTAAAAGCACAAAACAGCAAACAAGGATAAGATAACAATGAAAACAAAAGAAACTTAGATTTCACTTGGTGGAGGGGCTAAAATCGCCTCTGAGTACGCTACCCTGTCAGGCTGGTCCTTCCCTGGCCGAGTTCTGCAGTTTTTTCAGTGATTTCCTGCATTAAACAAGCAATAAGCACCCTCAGCCCCCAGAAAGTACCAGGCTGTGCTTGAGGTCTGCACCCAGAGCAGATCACATCTCTCTACTCTGGTTTCAGGGTTCTCCCTTGCTGTGTGACCGCTGCCTGCCCCATCCCACCTTCTGGAAGATAGGCTTGTCCACCCAGCTGCAGGGAAAATGCCACCTCCCCTCTCCTCAGTGGAGTCCCCTTGACTGAGTATGCTGCATCAGGGATGGGGCGACTGAGCAGACTTCCTCATGTCTTACCTTCCTCTCTTGGAATCTATGGCCCTTCAGGATACCGCCAGAGGAGACTACACATCCTACAACATTGGTATTTGTATGTCTGGGACAGAGAGACACTGGAAAGATTTTTAGACTCCTCCTGAAACACAAATTCCTTTTTCAAACGCATACAAAGAAATACGCCTTTGACATACAGAAATCTAGTTATGGTTCCTCTCCTGTGTTCACTCAACCCTCTAGCAATGCCTAAGCTCCCAGCCCTACACAATGTATTGCATCTTCCAACAGCCTGTGTTTCCTCACCTTCCGCACAGTCAGTGAACACGAGGATCTGTGGTGCTGCATGCCATTCTCACCTCCTCAGGTAGCTGCTTTGGGTGGTGGGATAGCTACTTGGTAACTGTCCCACATAGCATCATCTATGATGTGATCATCACCACGTTTCCCCTGTGGCACGCTACAGAGATTTCACCATTTCTCTCTGCTCACACCTCACAGACTGTACTCTGACCAAGAATGTCTTGCCATGCCTGAAGCTTTCCTAATTTTTGGAGACACTGACTTCTTTATAGGGTAAAGGAACTGTTAGCAGCTTTCTGCAGTCCTGTGGTGAAATACTGCATCTCAGAACTCATTTTTGGTGACTAAATCCCAGGGAAAGGACCATGACTAGTGAGTTCAGGCCAGAGACCAGATGCTCATTCTCAACTAAAAGCACCCCTCAATAACTGCCTTAGAACTTTTCAGAAAAATCTCATCTCAAGTGAACCAGTAACTCCTGTAAAGGTATCAGCCCTGCAACATTCTCATTTTGTAGCAGAGGAAGAACTCTGAAGAAAGGGAAGGGTCCATCCTCCTTACACGTCTACTGAACGCTGACCTGGACCCAGCTCCCTGGCAGAACCACACAGAACACCATACTTCGAACCCTGAAACCAGGTCTGCTGCTGCTTTTAGCAGCACCATCACCTGTAGCCTGTCAAGGCCTCCTAGATCGTCAAGTTTTCAGGAAAGAGATGCTGGGGATAGTATGGCCTCATGGCAATCATTGGAAAAACTCCCCTATAAAAAACACAGCATTATAAAACCAATTTTATAAAAGTATTACAAAGGTGCTATTACAGCCTGGAGGTGTGGAAAAAGAAATATTAACTACATTGATGAAATAATTTATATGGTAGTGATACTAATGATGCACTGTACCAGTGTAAGGGCCTTATGATCTTTGAAAGTGTCTAGAAGTGTCTGAATCCTGGAGAAAATTACTTGAATAGATACCTAAATGAATTTTGCCAGAATTTCTTGGAAAATTATTTGCTTTCTTATGATACCATGGATGGCCGCTGACTGCAGAAAAAAACCTGAGGATAGATGACACGTCCTATCCTGACCCTGAATTAAGATTTTTCAAAGATGAAGTAGTGTTAGAATAAAGTCAAACGGAGTTTAGGAGAAAAAACCCGGGGGTTTTGTTACGGGGCTGGGGGGCAGCTCAGCTACCATGGTGGCTCAGTTCCAGCGGGGTCAGCTGAGTACGGGCTTTGGGCAGAAAACCATCCCGTCCCCCCTGGGTTGGGGACAGTCTTCCAGCGGAGCGCTGGGAGAGCATCACCGCCCCGGGGTGGCCAAGGAGAAGACAGTGGCAGCTCTGCAGTGCCAGCCCTTCCTCTGCACAGCCTTTGAGGAACTCACCTGTAAGGCTCCAAAGGACTCTGCCTGTTTCCTTGCAAACCTCACGCAGGATTTGTCAGACTGCCCGAAGCCTCCCGCAGTTTGGCTGCTGGTGGTGGTGTCTGCCTGCACCAGCCTCGCTGGAGCAAAAAACTCTCTTTCAAATCGGCATGGCAGCAAAATAAGCAACCTAAATCAAAACTGTGTTTTTTTGAAACAGTCCTTTTTAACTCAGTAATATCTGAATACAGTTAATAAAGTTATTATTTCATTACCACTGTAATGTAAATATGAACATTGTGCCCTTTTTATGGGGACATCTGATGTTGCTGTATTAATTTTGAATAGCAGAGGGCACCCTTCAGACTTTCAAATTAGTAGAGGAAAGACTCACAGGTATGGGTTATATGATGTAAATTTTCACAGGATTTTCCTTGGCCTGCTGCCATGCTGACGCTACACGTTTTTTGTGTTTATGGAATAAGCTTCCCCAGACTGGCACTCACCGTTCCACCACGCAGCCAGTGGACATAGCAGGACAAGGCTGATTACACAAATTCCTGCAGGCAAGGCACTGAATGCTTTGGTATCATTCATAAGTACTTTCGAAAGCATGAAGCTTTCTTTAAAAACTTCACAGAACAATGGTAGAGAGCCTGCTCTGATTTCTAATCCTGGGTTTGTTCCTAATATAAAAAAAGTACAGCAGAATGAATGGTGGCTATCTATTTGTCATTAAAAATTAATTGATCAAAAACATCTATTTTTGCTAATCCAGTAGATGATACTAAGGAAATTGTTGGTTTGGATGTGAGGTTTTTTTCCCTGATATATTCTATAACATGAACATAGATGAAAGAGTATAATATAAAATTTACTTACTCTAGAGTGACTGGTAATTCATCCATTCAATGTTCAGAAGACAGAACTCTGTCCTAGCAAGCTTTAGCAATATCTTATCTTTAATTGGGATAAACTGACATGTTTGTGTCTGATGAGCTTGAAAAAGAGGCATATTTATCCACCTTAGAAGAGGGTATTTGGGTATGTGCTGTCAAACAGCCGTACCAAGCTCCTATTTGATTTGTCTTGTCAAGCTAGGTTTCCTTCTGTGTATTAAATACCCACAATCTCCCTGGTGATAAGTATTTACTGAACTTGAATTTAATGTATACTCTACGTGTTATTTCTGCACTAAGCAATTACATTACAGCAAATGCTAATTAGCCATTACATATGAATAACATAATTTTTTCATCCTTGAAATAATTGGTTGAAATTTATTATGGGAGACACCTCATGAACATTCATTAGATCACTGGGTTTCTCACTCCCATGGGTTAGTACTGGGGCTGGTACCTTCTTATGGTTTGTTCAAAACATATCTAGCTGCCCTGGACTCCCAGTTGGGTTAAAGTGCTCATATTATAACCATTTCAACTGATGTCATTGCAAGGGCACTCTCGGTTATTTTTGAAAGGCAATGGCAACCAGGATATGTTCCTGAGGACTAGAAGAAAGCAAATGTCACTCCTGTCTTCAAGAAGGGCAAGAAGGAGGATGCAGGCAGCCACAGGCTGATCAGCCTCACACCAGCCCCTGGGAAGATGGTGGAGCAATTTTGAGACACATGGAAGGGCAAGAAGAGGATTAGGAGTAGCCAGATGGATTTATGAAGGGGCAATCATGCTTAACCAGCCTGATAGCCTTCTACAATGAGGTGACTGGTTTTATGGGTGAAGGGAGAGCTGGGGATTTTGTCTTGACTTCACTAAGATCTTTGATGCTATCTCCCATGAAATCTGCATAGAAAAGCTGATGAAGAAAGGGGTTAGATAAGCGGACAGTGAGATGGATTGAAAACTGCCTGAACAGACAGGCCCAGAGGGTGGTGGTCAGTGGCACAAAGTCCAGCTGGAGGCCAGTGATTAGTGGTGTACCCCAGGGATCAACACTGAGTACCTAGCTGCATTAAGAAGTGTACCACCAGCGGGTTGAGGGAGGTGATCCTTGCACCCCTACTCAGCACTGGTTGGGTCATGTGTCAAGTACTGTGTCCAGTTCTGGCCTCTTCTGTACAACAAAGATATGGACTTACTGGAGCAAGTCCAGCTAAGGACCACAAAGATGATGAAGGGACTGGAGCATCTCTCGTATGAAGAAAGGCTGAGAAAGCTGGGACTGCTCAACCTGAAGAATAGAAGGCTAAGGGGGCATCTAATCAATGTATATAAATACCTGATGGGAGGGAATGAAGAAGAAGGGGCTGGACTCTTCCCATTAGTGACCACTGACAGAACAAGAAACAACAGGCACAAACTGAAAAATTTGAATTACAATCTGAACCAAAGAAAAAAAAATACTGTGAGGTTGGTCAAAAACTGGAATAGGTTGCCCAGTGAAGTCTCCAGCTGTGGGGATATTCAAAACCAGACAAGACCCAGTCCCAGGCAACCTGCTGTAGCTGACCCTGCTTTAGCAGAGGGTGATGGGACTGGATGATCTCAAGGGTCCCACTCAATCTACATGATTCTGTGATTCTGTAAATTAAAATATAATTTCTTAGGAAGACATATCTTGTGATTTGCTGGGGTTCAAATATATAATTTCTTTTCTTGATGCACTGAGGAATCTGCAGAAATAAGTTTTTGGTTTTCAGTCATTTTCCAAATCATTGGCTTTTAATATGTGACCTGAAATTTCACATCAGCTTAAGTGGTAGGAGGATCAGGTAATAAGTGGTAGAGAAATATGGAAATAGCAGAAATTTTAAAATTGTGTTGAATTCCTATTGACTTATCAAGGATATCCCATTTTTCTAAGTAGTGTAAAATGTAATTTTGAACCGATGTTAGGAAGTATCAACCCAAATATGATGTTCTAGACATAGTATGTTGTTTTCAGAGGCTAGTTTTGTTTGAATAAGTCTCTATTAGCACTTGTTTTATTTACAGCTATGTTAAATGGCCCAATGTGCATTTCCAGATGTTTTGGTGTACATTCAGTGCCTTTAGTTTTTTTAATTATTTTTGCTGAAAGGCATAACAACACACTGTTATGATTCCCATCTCAATTAATTATTTTTGCAAGTTCTTGTTCTGTAGGATTCTTTGCATCTTTTCCTGGTCTTTAGCAAAATCTGGTTTTCCCATTTAATATTGATGTGTTATTTATTCCTCTCACATAAATCATTAGCATACATGTATATAACTCAAAAGTAAGCTGAAGAGACAGAATAATAACTAGAATCAACACCCTGTCCTTCCTCACATAAGTGTACCATACCAGTTACCATTCTTTTAACCTCACAGCTATAAACTTGTTTCAGAGCTACGGCAAAATAAAGCCAATTGTAGGTTAAGAACTGTTCGGGTTTTGGCTGGGATGGAGTTAATTTTCTTTAGTAGCTGGTACAGTGCTGTGTTTTGGATCTGCTATGAGAATAATGTTGATAACACTCTGACGTTTTAGTTGTTGCTGAGTAGTGTTTACTCCAAGTCAAGGACTTTTCAGTTTCCCGTGCTCTGCCAGTGAGCAGGTGGACATGAAGCTGGGAGGGAGCAGAGCCAGGACAGCTGACCTGAACTAGCCAAGGAGATATTCCATACCATAGAACGTCATGCTCAGTGTGTAGACTCGGGGGAGTTGCCGCGGAGCTGCTGCTCACTGCTCAGGGACTGGCTGGGCATCAGTCAACAGGTGGTGAGCAATGCTATTATGCATCACTTGTGGGTTTTTCCCTTGAGTTTTATTCCTCTCTCTCTCCCCCTCCTCTTCATTAATATTATTGTTGCTGCTGTTGTTGTTATGATTTTTACCTTATTTCAGTTATTAAACTGTTCTTATCTTAACCAACAGGTTTTACCTTTTTCCAGTTCTCCTTCTCATTGCACTGGGGAGCAGGGAGGGGAGAGTGAGCGAGTTGCTGCATGGTACTTAGATGCTGTCTGGCATTAAACCATGACAATAATTTTCTGCAGAATTTGAGAATCTTCATGCTTTGCTCTTCTGTGCATGTGTTCACCATCTCCATTCCTTGTGTGATGCTGAACAAACAGATACCGTCCTGAACAGTAAAAATGACCAGTGATTTCTCCAAAAGGAAATGCTATTACAACATATGCTTTCAGAAGTATAAATCAGATAAACTGGATAGACCGACACCATATCAAAACTGTAAGTGCCCCATCACTGCCATTTGTACTGAGTAATAAAGAAGTCAACACTGTGCCTCTATAAATTCTTTTCATTGAATTCTTGAATTTAAAAGCTGTCAGGGAAGTTCCCTCCAACAACGGTCTACCTGAATAACAAAAACAGCAGGAGGAATACTTTCAAGTCAGAGGGTTTAGCCACAGCCATATTCTGTATAGCTCCAGGAAGAGACTGGAGTATTGGAATAAATCTTTCTGCACCTTATGATTTTGTCATGTATATCCACCTCCAGGAAAAATGCCTTGAAAGATGATCTGTGCAGGCAAAGAGGAAGATTTATTTGCTTGATGATACTCTCAGTGGAAATCACCACTACTAATACTAGAAGATCTAGCGATGTCGTGACTGCTCACCACATCAAAGGTATACTCTCAGAATAAACCTGTGTGGATTAGGGTAAAGTCTCAGGTCAAACCCGTGCACATGCTAACTTCACATGTTGACTGTAAACGCTTGACTGCTGAAGGGAGCTGGCAACCCTGTCTGTGAAACAGCAGTCCAGGCAGATGGTGACCCTGTGTGAAAAATGAGACTGAATTACTTAGGCTACAACCATGTTAGTCAATCTTCTGGGACAGGCTGGATTTATATTCTTACTTTATGTCAATGTTGTATGCTGCAGTGCTGGTGTGTCTATTCCCCGCACTAATCTGGCTTTCTGAATAGGAAGCAAAAGAAGGCCTATTTCTGTGGCTGACAGGGTACCACCTAAGCCACAGCATCCACCAGGCCTGGTGGGAAAAACTGGAGCTTCCCTCCAATAAGCCAGAAACTTGTCCTGCGATTACTGGCAAGAGAGGAAAGGTGGCAGGGGCTTGGACATGGGCCATCACCTCTGCCAGCCATGTTACTGCTCTCAGCTCCCAGCAAGCCATCACTAAAGAGCAGCTGGACCTTGCTGCTCCCTCATACCTGGTTTCAAACCATCCAGCTTGTGGTTTAGGCAAAGCCCTGTTCTGAGGGACAGTGAGTTTATTAACATATGGTTATGGAGCCTCAGCCAGTTTCGATGGCAGAGAACGTGTCTTGGCACATTCAATCCTTCTAGATGAGATGTAGCCTTAGAATAGCATCCTTAAAGTCTCCTGATAGCACACTTCAGAGGACACCTGGACAAAACACAGAAGTGCTGCATAGCAACAATCCCCACTGCTAATGGCATTTGGGCTATGTAGGTCTACATAAAACCTGAGCCCGAAATCTGAAATCTGAATCTGAAATACCTCAAGGGCCAGAGACAGGGAATTTAAAACCGTGACAGCATACAGCACTGGGGAATGCACAGAGCACAGTATCTACAGCACCGTGCTGAACCCAAGGAAACAGACTCGAGCATGTGAGGATTTTTTTGGTTTTCATTCCAGTTTATAAGCTGCAGCACTACCACCAGCAGTACTGACAGCTCATGTCTCAACAGGACAACATCAGCAGTACCAATACTACCTCAATTTCAACAGCTAATCCTCCACAGGGCCCATCAATGTCTTCCCCTCTATTTGTTAATGCAGCACAAACCCATAATCAGGGAAAGGAGAGAACAAGTGAGTTTTCAGAGCAGATCAGCAGAAGACTTCAAGAACAGCAGGCTGGCGTGGGCAACTCGCAGCCCTTAACCTTGCAAGCTGGTGTACAAGTACGGCATTCAAAAATGAGAAAGAAAAAAGCATGCAGGGCAGAGAGTAGTAAATTAAAGCTTTGATGGTAAAGATGCAGAGAAAAGGAGCTTGCCTTTGATACGGATAGCATTTGGACATGCCACCTGGGAAAAAGGCCATAGGGTTTGTCAGTTATAGAGATGTTCGGAGTGGACTGCCTGTGTTAAGTATGCTAATCAGGACTGGAGTGGATTTTGCATAGATAGGAATAAGAGAAAAGCAGTATCAATACAAGTTAAGTACAATGAGAATTTAATGTTCTTTAAAATACTTGGGAAGAACACAGGAAAAGAATGATTTGCTAGTCTTGCATAATTTAAATGAGCCTTACATTTTTTGAACATCAAAGTGTCCTAAAGATGAGATTTTTGGAAATGTTTTTCAGGTAGACACAGAAACAGTGACTATTTTGCCATCTCAGGCATCCTTGGGTGATATGCTAGAACTTCAGTTTTAACAGTAAAAAACAGCTGTCTCACTGTAACAAACATACCTCTCAGATAATTCTAATAAATTATTTTGTGACTGCTTAGGGACATGAACCTAACAACACGATCATCAGTGTTTTAAGAAATACTGTCACGAACTGCCACCAGTGTGTCACTAAAAAGTCATCACAGTCATCCTTGTCAGGCAGTCAAGGTGGTGTTACACAGCATAGGACTTTGGGTGACTGCAGCCTGCTGGTCACAAAAATTGGAATTGTGCCTGTCTGTCCGCTGAATCTCACAGGGAGAAGTGCTGAGTGAAGGGTATGGAGGGACTTCTTTAGAGGGAGAGCTGCTCTGGAGGACACTCGGAGCTTTGGGCAAACAGACCAAGGGGTGGTGCAGTGCACTTGAGCCATGGCTGAGGGCACCTTCACGGGTGGGCCGTGGGACAAAGGGGCTAGAAGATGAGGGGCTGCACTTATTTAGCTACTGGCAAAAGTAAGTTTGTCCGTCTGTAATCCCTCAGGCAGAGCTGGGGTAGGAACCTGTTTACCAGCTGTAGCTGTATCTTGTCCTTTGCAACAGGAGCTGCTGTTCTGCAGTGTTACTGCAAAGTACTTCATCCCCTGCCCTCCTGACTGTTCCTGCCACCAGCTTCCTTTCCACCCATTTGTCAGTCATCCAGTGCACTCAACAATGATATTAGAGGGACACAGAAAAAGTCACTACAGAAGAAATTGTTAGAAGCAACCCATGTTTATTTTCATTGCAGCAGGGTAACAGGTTTACTCCTTCACAGCTAGTTACACAGCAGCGTAGCACTGGGAGCCATGCTCCAGTTTTCTCCAGGTACAAACATAAACCACGGAAGGATTTAGGTTAGAGGGGACTTCTGGATATCATCTGATCCAACCACTTGCAAAAGCAGGCCAACTTCAAACTTCAGGCTAGTTTTCAGCCTTGGTCTATGTCACCATTGTTCACAAGAGAGAGGAACTAACCCAGAGGTTGCATGAGTTCACGGTTTACAGTCTCAGCTCTCCCCAGGATTTCCAGTGCCAGGACAGCATTCCAGTGACAGTGCTTAAGTATCTCTGAAAATGACTGAGGGAGAATTAGAGAAATCTCTCCTTCCCCTTCTCTCCCACTTTGAAGACCATCTGCCACCAGCCGATGGCTATGGGTGTGAACATCAGCAGCGTGATCCTGAATGCAGCCAGGAGGAGCACTCGGGCCTCCTGTTTGCCGCTGCCCGTGGCAGGGCTCTGGCTGCAGCTGCATTCTTTCCTTGCACGAGGGCAGGTGTCACAGCAGCAAGGAGCACACAGCCAGGCACTCTCAGAGAAGCTTCCCGAGTCACCTTCCCGGGGAACAAGCCTTAGCACAGCTCTCCAAAGGGCACTCCCTAACACAAGGGCCGCAGGGGTCACTGAAGAGATTTCTCACAGATCCATGGGGCAGGGATTTCGCAGCTAGAAGCACGGATGACACCATACTCCAGAGTGGCACAGTTCTGCACAAAGCTGTTGAACAGGACCCTGTGGAAGACACAGGCGGAGCACACAAGCAGGGGGACGTTAGAGAGAGGTCTCCACTTTGGCAGGGGGGAAAATACCATAGATTTGGAGGTAGGAGACTCACTGCAGCTGGGCCTTATGTCAGGGAAGACCTGTCTCGGGACATGGGAAGTCTAGCAGCGGGGCTTGCTCTGCCCAGAGCTCATCGTGAGACTGTCAGTTAGTCTCATTCTGGGCTCTCCATTTCCCATCACTAAAGAGAGAAAAGCCCTGTCCTACGTGTTTTTTGCGATTCCACTTAAAGCGTTTGGAGACCTTGGGACAGAAAGTATCAAATACCCCAGTTTAAACCTGTTGTATGGGCATGTAAAAGGTAAAAGATTCTGCTTCATTAAGGTTATCCAATCAAGGACCCTCTCAGTGCAAAAGGGGATAATAAGGAAGAAATGGCTAAACGGAAATCCACAGAGACACAAACCCAGTGCAAGTAAAATGACAGAGGCAACAGCAAAGACCAAAAGTCTTCAGCCACTAACTGATGCTCTGTCAAGGAAGCTCAGGCAGTGCTTTGGAGAGGGACACCCTGGGCTTTGTAACTGCTAAGGGGGCAACAAGAGGAACAGGGGGATTTGGGGTATTTGAAGTGGGCCTGTGGTACTGTGCAAAACCTGTTGAGGAAGATTTAGGGGAAGAGGAGTGAGAGAGAGGAGGGGATGGGTCATGCGTGAGCAGCTGCTGATGGTGTGTGAGCGTTGTCTGACCCAGCCCTGCCCTGATCGCCGCAGCCCGTCCTGGCTTCTCATTAAAGCCTCCCCGCATGCTCCCCCCGGCAATCTCACCCCCTGCCCCTGTGTGTCAGTGCTGTGAGGATGAGGTGCCAGCAGCCGGGGCACCCTGTGAGCGGGCACGGTGCCAGCTCTGGGGTCGGGGGGGTGCAGGACCCTGGGCGGTGGTGCCAGCCACTGGGGTGGGTGAGGGGCTCAGCCCGGTCCCTGGGTTGGGGTGGGTGTCTGTGTGTCCTGGGTGCAGCTGCTGGGGGACCGGGCTGAGTGAGGGGCTCGGCACCAGCAGCTGGAGCGGGACCATCGGTCACAGCCCATGTGCTGGGGGGAGAGGGCTTGTGTCCTCCCCCAGCCCGGGCTGCGCGGGCAATTCCCTAGCAAGCTCCAGGCTGCACTAGCCAGTGAGTAGGAGGCCCCGGGTCTGGGCAGGGGTATCAGGTGGGCAGAGTGTCCATGCTGGTACTTGTGGGGGTCCTGTAAGTGTGAGGTTCCTGTGAGATGAGTGAGTGAGTGTGCCCGCTTGCTAGCGAGCGCTGAGTGGGATGCAGTGGTGAGTAGGGGACCTGTGGGGTGGGTAAGAGGGGCTGGGATCTGGGCAGGGATGGTTGGATGGGGAGGTGCTCAGGGGATCCATAAATGTTTATGTGTGCTTGTGAACCTAGAGAGCCCTCTGTGTGTGCCTTCACTAGTGATCTTCAATCCTGAGCAGCCAGAGAGGAGGAAGGGGACTTGCCTGCCTACTGTTGTGCTTTATGTCAGCCCTGGCAGCATCACATGCAGGTGCTGCTGAAGGCAGGGCCTTGCCTGTGGCAGTCTGTGTCAGAGTCCTTCACGTGCATGTCTGTCTGTGTGTTTGAGTCTCTGGGATACATGCTCAGATTCACCTGGCTGAACCTGCAAATGAAAAGCAGCGGCTGTGTCCATCAGCCTGAGCTAGACACTCCCAGGTCTCTGGGTGCACCCAGCTGGGGTCCAGCAGCCAGGCAGGAGGAACCCCTAACTTCTGGTGCTGCTAGAGCCTGCAGCCACTCTGAACATCCCTTACAAGCTGTGTTTATTGTTGGTTGACTTCCATTGATTACAGAGGGAACATTTTGTGGGAAAGGATTAAGGGTGTGGGAAGGACCTCAAGCCCTTTACTTTGTCTAAAAACACAGAGGAAACACCATACTCACTTTCTGTCAGTCAGTTTTGAGCCATCTTCCCAAATCCAGCCACCACCAGTGTTCTTCAAACCGATCCAGTAGGATTTACTGTAGATTATCTGGAAGAAGTCCTAAGAGGGACAGAGAGGCAGAGAGATCACTAGATTTGGAGAAACCCAGTCAGGTTCTGGGTTCTGAGGGGGAAATAAAGGGGCGTTGTATGAGAGAGGGAGTTCGCGGGCCATTTCTCAATGTTCTTTGAACACCCATGCCCATCCTTCCTACAGGGACATGCTTTGTAAGCCTCAGTGTTTCGGAGTGCCGGGCAGCTCCCCTGACCGGGGGGTCTGAGGGCTGAGCCCATGACAAACTCAGTGGAGGCTGGCAGAGAGACGCGAGTCCCTGGTGCAAAGAGGCCAAGCGAAAGCCCTGCCAGATGCAGGTGGATCCCAGTGCGCTGCAAATGCCCTTTACCCTCTCCCTTCCCCACGGAGGGGAAGAGCCGGGGCAGTACAGCGCCTTGCACCTCTCCCCCACAATCCTACCATCCAACATGGTAAAGGCCCTCTGCCCTTGCCACTGCAAAGGCACCCACCATTTCACTGGTACTGTTGATCACCAGGAGGTGAGCTCCCTGTGCCTGGCAGGATTCCCGGCTGGAATGCCAGTCCTTCCTCTCCCTGGAGAAGAAGTAGCAGCATTCTCTGTAGGCCACCCACTGCTCAGGGCAGCGTGGACACGGACAGTCTGCAAAACAATCATACATCTCTCTGCCCATTCATAGTCATAGCCTAGTTCATTACAAACATGTTTCACAGATATACCCTCTCCAGAAGATGATTCTCCACAGTTACAGTAATGCCATCCCTGGAGCTCTGCTGAGACTGACAAAGACAATGTAATTACCTGCATCAGAGTCTGTGAAGGGCATCCATTTTCCAAATGGCAATAGGTGAGACTCTAGGGGTCTCTTGGGACCTTCCTTTTCCTTCCCAGTGTTTTTGGGGTTTTTTTTAGCTTTTCCCTCCCCTTTTTGTTCTGTTGTCTCCAGATAAACATCGTCTTTGGCCCATGTTTCCATCTGTCCGATGGGACAGGCAAAGCCCTGGCACCTGACGGGTTTGTGGCAGGTCACCCATGTCCATATAGCCTCCACCACTAGCGCTGGCTGCTGCTGGGGCTCATCCAGCAGCACATTTCTGCAGCACTGCTGCTTTGTTAGACACCATTTCCTACTCCTATACTTGCCTGAACTTCAGCTTCATAGCATTTCATGGCAAGCTGGTCAAAAAGCTTAAACTTCCTCGAAACAGGAATCATTTTGTAACAGCTGCTAGTCATGGAGGTCTTACAGCTTGAAGCACCTTCCTTTTCCTTCTAAAAGGAGAGCGGCTGGTGGTACTCACCCATGGACGGCCACTGAACACCCCAGGGTTCATTTTCTCTCTGTACAGCGCTGATCTCCAAACCCACAGACAAGAAATGGGCCTTCAGGTTATGTCCTTCATCCTAGAGCTGTAGTCATCAGGATGTAAATGGTCCTGAGTGGTTGAGCACAGTGTGCTTGGTATGCACTGCAGTCTACTCAGTCACCCCTTTCAAAGGCATCTTTGATGCTTTTTGCCCCTTACTCTCTTGTTCCTGCTAAGGGCAGGTCTAACTACACCAAGCTTAACATCTAAAAATTGCAGAAAAAAGAAGCAAGTCTTTTTTAAAAGGGAAAAAATACTTTTGTGCTCTTCTTGGACCCCTGAGCAGATTTCAAGAGTCCTTGTTCAAATCAAGTATTTTCAATGGAGGAGATTTATTTACCCTTGATAAGCCCCACTGCTGTTCCCAGCAAT
Organism: Falco peregrinus; assembly: GCF_023634155.1. NCBI lineage: Eukaryota > Metazoa > Chordata > Aves > Falconiformes > Falconidae > Falco > Falco peregrinus. The sequence continues at coordinate 84,394,640 of NC_073726.1, read as the reverse complement.
GCCAAGAAGAGGATCCCTAGAATCATTGCAATAATCCAGTGGGTAGCACATGAAACAGGGGAATCTAGCAAGAAAAAGAACATAAATGTGAGAAAGGTGAGGCTTTCTTAATGAGATCAGCTCTAAAAATACAATTTATATTGAACTGCTGTGACTGTTTACCTCAGTCTGCACTCATGGCAGAGTCCAATGCTGTAGACCAGATTCTTTTTGGTATTTCACACATGGATAATTTAATGTTTAATACCAATTTACATGTATGACGATATGTGATGTCACATGAGATTCTGATTTAGCAGAATGATACAGCTATGTGTTGAAAGCACCACACAAGTGCAAATTACACTTAGCAGAATATAGCGATTTCAATACACAGCTGAATCACAATACAAATGTGATTGTCATGGCCAGGCTTTATGACATGCTCACCATTGCAATGCTGGGTGGCACCAGGAAGGTCTATGTGGGTTTAAGCAGCTCAAGTGTGTTGGTCTCCTCAAAGCTCTTTTTGTCAGTTGTTCAAGGGTTGTACTCTGTGTTAGGCTGTGCCATATACACACTCGCCCTGTGCCGGTCTGGCTAACTCAGGAAGACATTCACACTCTTTTGATTAACTCATGGACAAAAATTTACACAACCAGCTGATCCATTTAACTGATAAAGCCAGCTGATCCACCCAAGTGATAGAACTGCTGATCTCTGGTCCCCATACTGTTAAGTTTAACTTTCTTTCTGAAAGCCATGTTCAGTCACTGTGTACTGCATGAGTAGATTGCACTTGCCCATCTCCATTGAGCCTTCTTCCATTGTAGGGGCTTACTGATAAGTCACAATTTAGGATTACGTCTAATGAGAAGTCCAGACACAATGACTATTTTGATCCAGCATCAACAGAAATTATTACATCACATTATTTACTCTGTTGGAGCTGCAAGTCTCCAACTGTACCCTGCCTTGAACTGCCCATCCTGCCTAACCTCAACAGCAGGTTAGAAAAGAAAACTTTTTAGCATATAGATGCAAATCTCTACTTCAGACTTGAATCTGTTAGACTGTTTAAGTAATGCATACATCTTTCCCTTTATTAGCAGACTTTACCTTTGCTCTCAGCGTGCTCTTTTCTCTGTCTTCTCATCATCTTCTTCTTGGAAGAAGTGCAGTCTTTCACATTCAGATAGATGTGCTCCTTTTTATTCCTGTCACATGCTTTTAAGTGTTGCTTATTTTTACTTCGGTTTACTTGGTGTTTAGAAGTCCAGTTAGCTACAACATCCAGATCTGGAACTGAATTTCCCTGAAGGTCAACAGAACTTCCCTCCCAGCTGTTTGGAATCATTTCTAATGACAGAGCATATTATTAGCAGAAGAGTAATACACAGAAAGAATGATGTCCTAAATCAGTTTTCTGGAATAACAAAACACTTAAGCAATGACAATAATTCATTAAGAGCTCTGCCTTTGTAATTAAAATGCTGCTATGATGGATGCTACATAGGTCAATGTCAGACGGGGGATCTTGCTTTCACAGGGAATTTATCTAGCCTTCTCTACATTGACTAATATAAGTAAGCAACTTCGGCTTGACTGAGATGACAAAGGTGAGGAATTAAATTTCCTTATGTAGCAAATGGATAGACATGGGTAGTTCTAGTGGGACAATCTGCAGAACAGCTGGTGCAGTGCTGTGGTTTGGATTTGGTGTGAGAACAGTGTTGACAGGACACTGATGTTTTTAGTTGTTGCTGGGTGATGTTTATATTAAGTCAAGGACTTTTCAGTTTCTCAGGCCCTGCCAGCCAGAGGACTGGAGGGGTGTGGGGAATTGGGAGGGGACACAGCCAGGACAGGTGACCCGAACTAGCCAAAGGGGTATTCCATACACATGGCATCATGCTGAGTATATAAACTGGGGGAAGAAGAAGGAAGGGAGGGGGGACATCTGGCATTATGGCGTTTATCTTCCCGAGTAACCGTTACGCGTGACAGAGCCCGGCTTTCCTGGGGATGGCTGAACCTGCCTGCCCATGGGAATTGGTGAGTGAATTCCCTGCTTTGCTTTGCTTGCGTGCACGGCTTTTGCTTTACCTATTAAATTGCTGTCATCTCAACCCTCGAGTTTTTACATTCCTTTCCGATTCTCCCCGCCATCCCTCTGGGTGAGGGGGAGTGAGTGAACGGCTGCGTGGTGCTTGGTGCCAGCAAAGGTTAAACCACAACAGCAACAGAGCACGTCGAACAAGTTGAATCTGTAGAATCCATTACTAAAATCATAGGCTTGTACTGCCAGTCCTTTTCTTACAAGAACAATTTCTCTGATCTGTCCAACAATATCAGTCTTTCCACCCAACTCTTTGGTCTGTGTAGAAAAAAGTTGCTCACACTTGCTTTTTGGACAGGTTGGGACTTGGCTTCAGGTGGAAACAGAAAAGGAATTCACAACTGACTCATTTTGTTGATTCTGAGAATTAATCAAAATCTGGAAACATAATTCTATGAACATTTGCATAATTATTTTTACTTTATTGGCTACCCAGAACATACATGTTTGATTTTGAAATACAAAAATATTTTGCATCTCTTTTCTTTGTTTCTTTTCCCTTCTTTTTCTTCTTACTCCTTTTATTTTTAAGGACATGGACAAGCACTGATCGGGTATGTAAAGGTTGGGGGCAGGCTTGGCTGCAGTAACCATGAGATGCTGGAGTTCAGGATCCTGAAAAGAAGGGAAAAAAGTTGAAAAGCAGAATCACCACCCTGGGCTTTGAAGAGAGCAGACTTTGGTCTGCTCAGCGATCTGCTTTCAGGAATCCCATGGAAGACAATCCTAGAGAGAAGAGAGGTTCAGGATCCTGGTTGGTTTTCGAGGATCAGCTGCTCTGAACTCAAGAATGGTCCATCCCAATGAGCAGGATACAAAGCAAAGTTGGTGGTGGGCCTGCATGGATGAGCAAGGAGCTCCTGATTAAACTCAGACATAAAAAGGAGGTGTACAAGAGGTTGAAGCAGGGTCAGGTGACCCAGAAGGAATCCCCTAACTTGCAGGGATGAGGAAAAGCTAAAGGACAGATGAAGCCCACCTGGATTTGAATCTGCTGGAGGATGTGAAGGGCAACAAGAAAGGTTTATATAGGTACATCAGTAAGACAAAAACTAGGGAAAATGTGGGCCTGCCTCTGAATATGCAGTGGAGCTGGTCACAATGACATAGAAAAGGATGATGTGCTCCATGACTTAGCACCTTCTTCATCTTAAGTCTTTACTGGTGTGACTTGCCTTCAGCAGTTTCAGGTCCATGAAAACTATGAGAAAGTCTAGTTCAAGGTAGACTTACTGTTGGTGGAGGAAGATCACACTAGGGAGCATTTAAACGAAATGTACATACGCAAGTCCATGGGTTCACAGTAGGACACACGACAGGAGCTGTCTGATGTCATTGTGAGGCCAATTTCCATAAACCTGGAAAGGTAATGGTGATCAGGAGAGGTCTCTGAAGACTGGAAGACAGCAAATGTGACTCCTGTCTTCAGGAAGGAGGATCCAGAGAACCACAGGTGAGTCAGCTTGACATGAACCCCTGGGAAGCTGATGGAACAACTAATCCTAAAAACCATTTCTACAGACACCAAGGACAAGAAGGCAATCACCTTCTCGTCAGCATGGATTTACAAAGGGGGAAACATGCCTGACTGACCTGACAGCCTTCTACAATGAGGTGACTTGCTCATGTCCCTGAGTTCTTTATTCTGCTGCTGCAGCTGGCTACATATTCTAGGGTAGGATGTTCTTAATTTAAACCATAGATGTATCAAACAAATTTAAATACAGAATGCAGGATTAGATGCAATAAAAGCCTTCCTTTTTATAATTCAGTATAAGAAACTAAGCAATTAAACTTACTAAAACATAACTAATCAAACTAAATGCTGTCCTCCATCTTAGAGCTGGAGTATACCTGTGCAGAAAGTACACATTCAAAAAGAAGTAGCAATTCAACCTATATCTGGCTCTTCTTTCTTGTCACGAACAATAAACCACGGTAAACCCACACTTTGAAAAGATCACACCAGCTCACAGGAAATGCTTTTTCTGAAGACAGTATCTCCAACCAGACAGGAAGCATTGGCTTCATAAAAAGCTTTGGTGCCTGATATATTGCTCATAGGAAGGAATGATTTATAAGAAAGCCAATGAGGAAGCTCTACGTGCTCCTCTTCCACAATGCCAAATACTCGTCATAATGCCATCTTTCTGTGTCTCAGCAGATAGATCTATTTTGCAACATGTCCATAGCTTAAGAACTCAAGCAAAATGCTTCCATTTCTGCTTTCTTTGTTTCTTTGGAGGGGGTGGGGCAATTTGCTGCTCTGGTTTTTGGTTATCTCAGAGTCAAGTCTTCTCACAAAAATACAGAAATACAATTATCAACAAACAAACTCATTTAAACAGAACAGCATATGTTGCTTTATACTGTACATCTCCACAATGTACGGTGCTGCTCCTATCTCTTCACCTCATCTTGAAGATGGGTTGTGGTGAAGAGCTGGGAGCTGCAGCTCAGCTACACACATAAAAGATCACATACATGCAATTGATACAATAAAGAAAGGTACAGCTGATCATGACCTGACTTCAGGCACAAATATTTAATTGATTTCATTCTTATTACAATGATTCAGGTGAAAAGTAATGAAAGATTTCTCCAGCGGCAACAGCTCTGCTATAGCCTTTCCAGAACAAAATACTCTCTTCTTACCTACCCAAGCCCCATGCGTCTCCTCCATGTACTGAATTTTGAAGTACAAATCATGGGAAACTGATTAAACCACTACTGCTCACGCTGGCACTAAAACGTTTCTGTAAGGCTATGTGGAAGGTGAGAACATCCACTTTATTACAGTCATTTGATCAAGGACCCTTTAAATGCAGAAGAAGATAATAAGTCGTAGAGACACAAACCTGGGGCATATAAAAATAACAGAGGCAACAGCAAAGACCAAAAGTCTTCAGACACTAATTGATGGGCCATCAAGAAACTCCAGGCAGAGCTTTGGAGAGGGACACCCTGGGCTTTGTAACTGCTGAGAAGGGGGCAACAAGAGGAACAGGGGGATTGGGATATCCCCAAGGCAAAACTTGTCGAGGAAAACTTGTCTACTCTATGATTTTAATGGTTTCTACCAGCCTGTGTAATGCGACAGGCAAGCTTCTGGTGCGTAGCTTTAAGACCCTTAAAAAGTGGTGCTGTGTTTGTCTTTTGTTTCTTTTGTGTTGGGATACATTCAAGAAGTAAACTACTCTGGTGGGCTGACCCTGGCCAAAAGCCAAAAACCCATCCAGTCACTCTCTCACTGCCCTCTCCAACAGCACACAAAAAAAAATAGACGTGAGGTGAGAGGACTTGTGGATTGAGGTAATGACAATTCAGTCAAGAAAGCAGAAGTTGCACACCCAAGCAAAGCAAAAAGTTTTTTCACTGCTTCCCACCAGCTAGCAGATGTGCAGCCAATACCAGGAAAGATGGGCTAAGCATGTATAATGGTTGCTTGGGAAGACAAATGCCATAGCCATGAAGGTCCCTCCTTCCTCTTCCTTGCCATGACCTGGGTGTTTCCTCTGTTGTTTCTTGCTCTTGTTATCCCCACCCTTTCTTGAGCACATTTCCCGAGAGGTGCCACCAACCTGGCTGAGGGGCTCAGCTGTGTGCTGCGGTGGGTCCATTGCAGAGCTGGCCACCCCTGGTCTCTTCCCACAGAGACCACCCCTGCAGCCCCCCACTGCCTACATCTTACCACAGGCACCCAGCACAGTTACTTACTGTACTCATGCATCCAGGGGGAGCAGAGAAGGGGCAGGTGTTTAGGGAGCCAGAGCAGCAGCAGGCACCAGGCACCAGCTTCCATCACTGGGGCAGCTGGCACTGGGGTTGCACCACAGGCGCTGCCTGCCTTGCCCTGTGCACGCTCACATTGCAGCTTCCTAGCCTTAAGAGCTCGGTTTGGAAAGGTGGTGTTACTTCTTTCCTATGTGCATTCTGCCAAAGGGTTGTGGGGGTTTTATTCTTCTGCTTTTTTTCCTGGTCCTGGTGCTATTTCACAGTGACTTCTACTTTCTAAGGCTCTTTTTTTACCTCCCATCTTTTTACCTTCCTTTACCTGCCAAAAGCTGCACTTTTGAAAGTGTGACACTTAAACTGATGTTCTTTCAACATGACTTTAAATAAGTTGCTGTATTTATGTGGTTCACTTCTATTAAAGACATACGACATTGGCTGGTTGGTTTCTTGTTGTGGTGCCCCCTCCCCATTCAGAACTGCAGCTGCATTACTTCCTGAGGCCGTGCACCCGTGCGCGAGTGTGTTGGGGCAAGACACAGAAGAAGACGTGGAGAAACAGCGAGAAACACCATTGTAAGGATTGTGATAAATAATAAATGAAAAATAAATTAAGACGCCTCTGTTGGGTAGTGAAGTTTTCATCTAAACTGCTATGGACAGAACTAGAGACTTTTGTGAATGTGAACTGCTGTGTTGGCTTTTTTCTGAAAATGTCGTACATGAAGAGGTAAGCAAGAAGAAATGAAAATATCACAATAGGCAACCAAAATGGGAGAAAATATCATTAAAATGTCCCATGCCCATGATCTGAGGTCTGGCAGCCAGGACCGGTCAGCTGCTGAGCCTCCGACCACAGGTTGTTCTTGGGCTTTGATGAAAGGTTCAGACATGTTGATGAATCTTGTTCCCATCATATTTGATTTGTTTAGATTTGCTAGCATAGAAGCAACAGGTAGTATTTATTAACACACAAATACCTCCTTGTGAGGCCCAAAGAATTTGGATAGCTAATTCTGAGAGCAAATCTCCATCTATAGATTCATTAATCTATGGCAGCATTTTTGGGTCATTCCAAGTGTAGCGGAAACATTGTCAATAACTTGTTCAAGTTCAGCAACACCCAAGCGTGGAAATAGAGCATGTACAAATTCATGAAATGTAGTTGGTCGGGTTACTAAGGGCTTAGACACGCCATGCTTATTACATACAGGGTAACAGTTGCACTGAAAGTTAAAGGTTAAATTTTTAGATTGGACTACGAAAGGACCAAGATGTGCCTGCCTACTGTGGAGGTACCCTTTTGTAGGCATTAATGCTGCAAAGCCAGAACCATCCAGGTATTAAAATGGTGGGCCACCAACCCCGTCTAGAGTCATTGCGATGCTTGCAGAATGAACACCATGAGTTCGAAGGACAACCGAGTTTCATTAAGTGCATTTGACTTAATTGGATTGTCCAAAGGGATTGCAACCAGACACATTGTTTGTGCTGTATGCATAGCAACTATCATTAGTACTCAGACAACCATTCCTCTGCAGACCACATCATGTGGAATTAGGACTGGTGAAATTATAGTATCTTTGAGATTTTGTGTTATTAACATTCAGTGTAAGGTTCCCAAGTTCCAAACCATTCAAAACACCTTTCTTGGCAATTGCTGATTCATTATTACAGATCCATGAGGTTTCCAGATCAGAATCAATACAAGCTTGTGTTCTGTCGCATTTAAATTGAAAGCATCCTTGGATATGATTGTAATATAAAATGTAATTACAACTGCTCATCTTCCCCACCCAGACTGAATTTACACCCTGGGGCATTGTCATGTACCATGGGGCTGTATCATAACGACATGCCTTAAAAGGTTGTTGTCAATAATTTGGAGTATTGGGAAATAAATATGTCAAATTAGGTTGATACCAAGATGCTTATGTGACAGGTTCTGCTAACTACCACCATTTGCGTCCAGTGCTCAAGGCTGGTATAAACAACAGCAACAGTCTGATTCATTGCGCACTTGAGAGACTGTATTCATAAACTGAACAACACGATTGCTATCCCATTCCTGGGAAAAGGGAACAAACACTACTATAATCATGTATATTAAATAACAATTATAGGAAAGACAAAAAAATGAGGGAAGATTGCTCATGAAATGATTTCATTTCAGGTGAAATTGCCAGTCAGTAGGATGAATAAGTTAGACCAAAATCCAAGGAATTAATCTGAGTTCCTGGTTGCTGATGTTGCAAGCAGGGCAACCTTAAAGAACAAAAAACAAGACACCTTCATTTATTTTGGGTATTAGGTAGTTTGGATATCCTGCACTCAGAAATGAGGTGCTTATTACTCTAGTGACTGAACATCTTCCACATAGTACTTTGAGGAGGTTTTTGTAATACGCAGGAAAACTTCCTTTTTGTGGAGATTCACCTGGACAATTTGTCCAATAGATTATAATAATTTATGCCTGAAGTTGAAGTTATCCACAGATGCATCACTTCTATAGCAAAAGTAAGATCTGTAATAGAAGGGACAGCAGCATGTAAGAGCTGCTTTTCATTCAATCCATTCAATATTTTTATTCAATGTATGATAATTTATCATCAAACACCAGGTATCGTTAGGCTTACAGACAGGCCATGGAGGCAAGTTATATGGGGAATGAGTTTTCTGAAAAATACCCTGTCTTTCTAACTCCTGACTGAGAGCAGTTACGCCTTGTGAGGCTTCAGGGTGAATATGAAATTGTCATACACGGATTAAGTACTTTCAGGTAATTTAGGTGCAGCCTGTAACAGAAAAGTAGTAGACCCTCCAGCTGGTATTGCATCCTTAGAAATTACAGAAATCTGAGTTTGATTGTTTGGCATCCAATGCCTAAGGGAGTCTTAACAGTCTGAGATTTTAATAAATCCAAACCTAATATACTTAAGGGTCCTACCGCCACTAAAGGTCTCAGTGTTCTTCCATAGGGCAAAACCAACTTTATCTTGGCCTGTCTTTTTTTGGCAATCCCTGTTAAAGAAATTATTTCTTGAGTTTTCTGAATTAATCCAGGGGCATCCTCAGCTTTAATCATTGATATTGAGGCTCCCATACCCAAAGAGACAGAACATAAATCTATTGCTATTAATGGCATGCAAGGACTTTCACGAGCATTAATTAAAAAAAAAATCAGCCAATTGGGACAGATCTGCAGAACTCCCTGCGCTGTAAATTGGGGTTTTCTCTGTTTCTTTACCAATACTAGGATTGGGAAAGCCAGTGGAAGATTTTCTTATTCCTCCTCCCAGGAACATTCCTATCCAGTCCTCATTCAGTTTTTTGCCATACTCTTAGGACACCTGCCTTAGCTGTTCTTCATGAAAATTTGTGGTGGCCATCACAACCGAAGTGGGAGAGCACCTCTGCCTCTGGCAGGAGCCAGGAATTGTACCATGGAGGTTTTAATGACAGAGTACGAGGAGGCTCTCTTACCCATATGATGCTCAGGTAAGGACGTGGGTGTGGAAGGCCTGCTCTCAGAGTCGAGATCATGCTTTTCATTATCAGTTTTCAATACGTTGGTTCTTTCAGCAATCCCATTCCTTGAGACTGAGTGTGTATGCTCTTGCTCTGGCTGTTGTAAAGCCAGGGGTCTGAAATTAGTTTCTAATTGTCAGAGTAATTGGCTCTTATCACGACTATGAGATTCAAAGGCAGCTGCTCTAGCTCACTATAGAGTATTTTGAGCTTGCTGCCTCATGGCTTTAAATAAAGTGCCAGTGGCTGCTAATGCCTCTTAAGAAGCCCCATGAAGGACCCTTACCTGCCTTTGTTACATTTATGAGCCTCCTGGCACCTCTGAAATTTTGCTTACAGCATTTCCCAATTGAAACACTTTTTAGCTACTTAATTCTTCTCTCACATACATGTTTTCCATGCCTTATCTTCTTGTTATCTTCACTGTCTTCCTACCGCCTCTTCCTGTGGCCCTGAATTTTCCCAGGTTCAGAGCTGAGTTGGGACAATGGGATGGGGAGAGAGACCAATTTCCAGAGCTGTACTCGGGTAGCCTGGCTCCTATGCTAGGACATCCAACTAGGTTTTCATTACTGTTTCTGAAACATCAGTTTCGGATTAAAGACCTGAAGCCAGATGTGGGTGCCCTCACCCTAAAAAACATTATTAATATATTTATAGAGATATAAATAAATAAGTGGAAAAAACCTGGTGAGTGTTTGGTTTGCATTTCCTTTCTTCCATGCAGTGTGGCTTCAGGCTTCAAAAAAACAACAGGGGCATTAAGCAAGTATCACGCAGGAGCATCCCTTGGCACTCAGCAACTTAAATAAACACTGACGTGTAATACAGTGAACAAACATTGTCCTGACCGTGATTGTTCTCAGAGTTATGATGCCCACTTTCTTCAAGCCTCAGCTTCTTGTGAGATACTGTTACCAATTCTAAATGTTGCAGAGAAGCTTCTGTACAGCTATACTCAAGGTTTTATCATCTGCGTATCGCATGTTGCAGAAATCTTCGTGATCTGCAAGTAATTTGCAGGAGTTTTCAAGGCTGCATGCACATGTGTAGGATGGAAAAATAGCTGGTAATCGTGAATTTTCAAAATGTGCTCACAACAGAGCTGCTAGTAGAAGCTGTATAAGTATTGACCTTGATGGGAAGTCCTGCGTCTATCTCCCCATGATTTTCTGTTTCTCATTTTAAGTCTTTCCTTTCTCTCATTTTGGTTTTAGCAATGAACTGCAGTAACCACAGGCATCCTCTGCCTACTATTAACATAAGCATTTTTTGAGTACATACATCCACAGAAAGACACAAATATGAATATCATATATCCTTGCCTGGTGGCAAAATGTACCTTTGATAGCACGCCACAAAACTCCAAGTCTTAAGTGAAGCAAAGCAACCCTCTCACTATTTCATCCCTTACATTTTCCTAGACCTGTTCTCTGGAGAAGCAAAAAGATACAATTGGAGGTCAGAGATGGGCAGCTGGTGCTGCAAGAAGAGTACAGCCCTGGTAAGCATACCTGGGGGCACACACCACAATTACGCTGCAGGTAGGACATAATGGCAGGACTATCACCCACACGTCTTGCTGCTGTCAGGTACAAGACAAGCACCGAGCAATTCCACTTCAAGCAAAACCGAAACAATGGATGCCTCCTGGCCACAAACAGACCATCTGGAGTATCTCAGCACGTGCCAGCCTGAACAACAAGCCTGGACAGGAAGCAACCACCAGGCAGCAAAGCCCCCTTCTTTTCAAAAATGATGCTTCACTTCAGGTACCAGCTTCTGCCAAACTGATGACAACCATGGTGGAAAAGACAAGTCTGGTACTAGTTACAGCATCCATAACCACAATCCAGACCTTCTTCCAGCGTCCGTGTCCTCCAGCAATCCTCCCTGGCACCACTCCCAGGCACAGAGCAGTGCAGGCAAGCGTTTTGGCCAGTGTGAGGTAACCTGGCAGCTTTACCTCTGGGGTGAAAAGCTGGCTCTGTCACAGGCAATAAGATAACCTACATTGGAATTACAGTGCGGTGCCTGGCAAAAAATAGCAGCTAGGAGATTATTTTTCTAACTAATTTCTTCTGACTCAATTCACAGACTTCCATAGAAGAGAGCTCTTTCAAACACTTTTGTCCTTATCTTTGCCATGTAAATCAGCTCACTGAGTAATCACATGGCTGTACTGTAGCCTCATAACTCTGGATGTGCCCTGAGTGAGAAGAAACATACAGCTCCTCTCACCGAAGAGGTAATTATCGTGTTTGCATTCAGCAGCTCCTGCAAAGAAAAAGGTGGTTTAATTAATATGAATCACACTAGCACCTCTTCCTACTCTGAATAGTCTTGGAGAATTTAGTCATATCATAGCAAATGTTGCCCTGAAGACAAAATATCCAAATGTGCTAGCACAAACAGGTGAGGCAGCCAGCTATTAACAACTAAGAAGCAAGAGAGAGCATTTTCCACATAACGCCCTGGTTTAAGATTAGCATGAAGAACAGTTCCAATGCAGGTACTGCTCTGTGATCTCAAACCAGGCAACTTGCTCAAAATCAGATGTTTGAACAAATTCATCAGTCTTAGTCTGGCTATCTTGATGTTACTCTACTATCCTGGTGGGCTCATCCAGATCCTGTTCCGACATACCCAGTTCTCCCTGGACACCGCAATGAAGGGCTCTAGATGTCATTGCAGGGTGGAATGTATCTCACACAGCAAACAATCATTGTGTTATTAATGAAGCAATAGGGAAAGAACAAATGTGCAGTGGCTAGGGGGAATCAGGAAGAAAGGCGCAGCATGGGTGTCATGACAGGGCTTGGTCTTGTGCTTCCTGATAAGCAGATCCAGCCCCTTTGGAAGGTAGTGGATGGAGGCAAGGGTCATCCTATGGCAGCAAGAAGACACAGTAGCTTCTTCCTCTGCCATGAACAACTCCTTAGCTTCTTTAATCCTGCCTGGGCTCTTCTCTCGCTCTTTAATAGCTCTTTCACTCTAAAACCCTGGATGGTGACATCTCTACTTCTACCAAAAACTGCTGCAAGAAAAAAAACCTTCAAATTTAGAGTCTGGACAGAAATCATTCCTTGACTTATGTGCACTGTTTTAAACTCTAAAATAAACAGGATTATGAATATTTCGTAGTAAGTCTTGTTGGCAGTGTTGTAGCTCAAGCATAGCACTGTTAAACGCTGCTTCCTCACAGAACAGGTCTGCTCTAAGTTTCTCAAAGTCAGAAGTAGTTACTGTAAGTGAAGCAGTTTGTGCAGAAGGGAAGGAGAGGATAGAGTGAGTTGGTTTCATTGTAAGATATTTTTGTATTCATCAAGTTAATCCATATATGACAAAATGACAAGTTTCTTATTTACATTTTTGATTTTGGTTGTTTGTTTGGGTTTTTTTTAATTTACACTTTGAGATGGAAAGTCACACTCAAGGTTGAACAGAGATATTTGGAAAGGAGCAACTTCTGTGAATACAGTGTACCGGGTGATGAAGCAGGACATGCTTAGAGGCAGTCTCCAGGAAGCTGGCCAGCTGCTGGGAGCCCGGGAGACAAGAGGCTGTATATCTGTCCACCGGCTGGGGACTCCCCATGCATGCTTCCATGTGTGACAAAAGACCAGCTGTAAATACCATGACAGACGCATTTTCAATACACAGAAAGAAATCTGTAACACAGGACACCTCAAAAAAGCACCCAGCACTTCTACCTAAAATAGCTGCAAGGGAGAAGAGCTTTCAGCTTAAATAACACCCAGCCACTCACTCGCCAGTGAAGGCTCAGCCTCCCCACTCACACTTCAAGCTCACACAGTCTTAAGAGCTCAGCAACAAGTCCAAGATGAACTTTAAATCTGTGCCTCCAGCACGAACAGGAAAAAAAAAAGCTGTGCCGGGTAAGAAACATTTATCAAACCTAAGAGTGAAGTAAGAAGCAAGATCCAGGAGCTGTGAAACTCTTGGGACAGCTGGAGTCCAGCAATTTTTGCTTCAGCTTTAAAGAAGTCTATATGTGATGCAGGTTCTATGGATACCTATCATCCTTACTAAGATCTGGAATTTCAAGACCCTTTTGCCTTATCTGATATGACATGGTATTTCACATGCCAGTTGCATCCATGTCAGGTTCACTCTAAACAAGCAGAAGAAAACACTGTGGCTGCACTTTCCACACCACATTTCTTCATCTGCTGCTTACTGACTGCTCACCTGCAGCTCAACCACATGGCAGGGTGCTTACAACTCACAAACCAACCACCAAACTCAATTTTAAAGCGGCTATAAAAGCAGCTACACAGCACAGCAAGATTTCAGTAACAATTTTGTGAACAAACTACTCATAACTGAGGTGTATCCTTTCACTTAGAGTAACAAAGGCTAGGTCGGATGCCATTCCAACATTGGATCATCAAGAATGGACAGTAATTTGCAATAGGGGATCACAGCAGATTATCAACATTTTCAACACAAGCAGCAAAGCTATGGTGGGTAAGACATGACAGGTATTCAGGAAGCATTCTCTAATGCCAGTGTACAACTTGGCCTGAAAAAATAAGTATTTGTTGTCAGTCCCAAATGAATTAATGTCACCTTGTCAGTGTTTTCCAAGCATTCTTTTTTTACCTGATATCTATCTATCCATCCTGAGTCAGACTCCAAACTCTGCTGCCATTACAGATCTGAAAAGTCACTCATGGCCACCCACATTTTTCACATTGTATGCAGATCTTAAGGAAAAGACTGATCTCCTTCGCTGGTTTCACTTGGCTAAAGGCACCCACGCTGGCTGAAGTCAGCTCTTTCTCTACAGCCATTAGCTGTATCTAGCAGCTTTTATAACCTTTGAACAGAAAAGCTACAGCCACATAGAATGAGGCTTGCAAGCACACATTTGGACCCCGAGAGTATTTTAAAAATATTAGTTGAAACTACCCTACAAACCACTTAAAGATTTTCTGCACAACTCTGCCTTTATATGTTTAGTCTATTTTAAACAGCTCTCCAGGGGATAAGACCTTCAAGCCTTCTGCCTTCACTTCTTTTCTGGAAAAAAAAAAAAAAAAACACAACAAAATGTAATTATTTTAACATGCATAAGTCCAGTCATGGACTATACTAAGCATGTTTCCTGGTCATCTTTGGTTTCCTGGTATGTTTTGTACATGAGCCATATTCAAAAGTCCTTGGATCACCGACAAGCTATATGAAATCCACTTATTGTGCTGGGTATTGAATAACTCCATTAAACTCCACAGGATTGCTCATGCCATGCAAAATAAGAGTTACTGTATTTTTGTGTGTGATATTAAATGAAGAATTGAAGAATGGTTTTGATATAGTACTCAAGCCACTGTTGCTAAAAGTCAGTGATGGCAGCTCAGGCTGGTTTGCTACACACTCATACGAGATTCTTGGGAACAAGTTACGCAGGGGAGGACTGTAAGAAAGAGAGGAAGGTAAAATAAGATTCCGAAGGCAGAACTGGGCAGAGGTGGGCACAGGTGGCAATGATACACCAAACCCACAAAGGGAAATACAGCAGCCTGAACAGAAATGATTTCCATAGGCAGTGGAATCTGAGATAAAATTATTACAATTCAAAACAATTTATAATAAGAAAACCAAGACAGCATTTGTTAACATGTGGAAAAAAACTTACTGGGTAGCAAGAACTAAGCCACAAAAGACTCAAAGATTTCCATGAGCATCACCAAGCTAGCAATTTAAAGTTTTGTGTATGAATTATCAGTTTCACACACTGAGTAGAAATCTACAAATGGCCCAAAGGGTTGATTAGGAAAGTCTCCACCAAACCAGTAAGCATGTGGGATAACCCAGAAAACAGAACAGGAATATATCCGTTCTTACAGCAGTTCAAATGTGGCAGGCTTCATCTGAAAGCTCAAACTCTATTAGAAGACAGTACAGCTGCTACTGTTACCTGAAATGTAATAATCAACTACACATGGAGTTGTTTTAATTGTATTCAGATTCACAGTTGCATCTAAACAAAGCCAGGCGTACAGACAAGTCCTCCTCTTGCATCGCAGCATTAATTCTTACTTTTAAGGTAGACTACCAGATGTGGTAAGGCCAGCCAGTCCTGCCATACAACTGACAGCAGCGACTATATGGAAACAAGGGCAAACACTGCAGCCTGGGGGACAGGGCTGAGTTTTGTCACGTTGCTGCCTGTTTCTTATATAAGAAACCACGCTGGCATCCTGTATGAACCTGTGTGAAGTAAAGGCACCCACCACCCTGTTACAAGGATTTTTTTGACATCCATTTGGTCCGACAGCTGAGAAACTTGCCCCGCCTTAGCAAAGGCCACTGCTGCAGTGATGCATGACTGATCTTTGTTATTAGGATGCCGCCTCAGAACAGCCCTGACGGCAAGGGCTGCTCCAGCAAAGGCAAATAAAGAGCAAACAATGCGGGGTGACGGCAGCAGGGGAAAGTAAAACAGAACTAAAGTACCGGTCAGAAATTGGAAATAAGCTTGGGAGGTGAACGAGCTTGTAACTTCTGAGCTTCAGCTATAACATGCTTTGTGTGAAGCAATGCTGACATAGGAACAGAAGAGCAAAACCCCTAATGTAGAACACAAAGCTACAGAAGTATAATGCCTCTTGCAGAAGCGAATGACAATGGGGGCTGTTTAAAAAAAAGCACAAGAGGAAAACCCCAGGCCATCTCCTTTTGTCATAGGTAGAAAGACCTATTAGAGCCTTCTACAAATAAGCATTCTATAAATATGAGACTACAGTGAAAAAAATTAGCACTTTTAGGTGTCTTGGAGAGTTTGCAGGGGATACGTTTGTGAATTACTGCTGTTTCTTTGATGGTACCTGCTATAAATAAAAGCACAAGCTGTAGGCAGCAGCATAAACAAATGCACTCTCACATCCCCATCACCAAACCACAGCTCTCACCAAAAAGCAATTCTGTGACCGCAGAAGAGCAAGTAGGAGCACTGCACTATCCCTTTCTGTGTTTACATGGGAATCCTTTGCAACACGCCCACTGTAGCAGGAAGAAGATTTATGGAGGCCTAGAGAATTCAAAAAGACTCTTCAAGGGCTCATGGCTCCTCTGTAGTTTCAGGAAATTCCAAGCATGGTGAAGCCAAACCACACCACCGATATTTAATATCTGTGCGCCCTGTCTGTTGTCACTTTTTGGACCATAACCTTTTTTTTTCCTCTCTGCCTGCACTGGACAGAACTTCCTCATCTTCAGAAGAGCTGTTAGTGCTAATTCAGCCTCTCACTGAAAAGATGATCAAGTGGCTGAAGAAGACAGGTAGCTGATAAACATTTATCTGTAATGAAAGATGTGCTACATTGACATTTGAGAAGGACAATGAAACAATCCACTGTTTTCCAGTCTCCAATCCTATAGAAGCAGATCCATTGTATGCTGGTCCCATGAAGACTCAGATGCATACAGTGTACATGCCGCGGTGCTAAACTGCTCCTTCCCTCTCCTGTCGAAAGCAAGGCTGGGCAAACTCACTCTCAAATGGGCAGTAGAGTGAGGTGAGACAGCCCTTGTTGACCCTAACACTCGCTACCTCTCAGCACACCTGATCTCCTCCGGTGCAAGGTCTCACCATCAGGGCTTCAAAAATGCAGGAGGCAGCAATGCAACAACTGTGCTGGTTCTCTGCATTTGTTCCAGGCAGAGGAATTCTTCTCTTGTGTTCTAAAAAAGCTTCCAGGCTTACACCCCAAGCCTAGGGCGTGACCACGCAGAAAGTAAAAAGGTTGTTTCAAAGAAACAGTAAACTCACGCTCTCGGTGATTGCAAATTGTCAGACAGAAGTATCACAACGCGGAGAGGTGAAGCCCAGGTGCAAGTCCATTCTGCCAGTTCTGCAGGAGTTGGGGCTCTGCTTCACACCAAGTCAGCAGGGACTGACTGAACTATGTGGATGGCCCTGCCATCTTGCAGAAAAATTCAACATCATAATCAAAAGTCAACATTTTTCATGGGAACAAGGTATTTCAATGAAACAAATAAAACCAAGTCGTTGAAAAATCCATGCTTGTCCACAAAGCCACTGTGAAAAATCTTCACCAAGCCCTCAGTGGATTCACTAATGAGGAATTCATGCGTGAGTCCACACTGATCCTAAAAATTTAGACCCATGCATGGAGACTGCCATGTGGAAAAGATTTCTATGCAGAACTACTTTAATTAGCATGAAGTGTAGTTAAACTAGGGTAACTCCACGTGTGTAATTCCTTTTATGCCACTATAAAAATTAATTTTATTTAGATTGTCACTTATTATTAATTTATATATAAACCTATATAAATTAATCCGGCAAAAAGGCAGTCAAACCAGAATAAAAATGCTTGCATCAAGAATCAAAACACTTTATTGAAAGGAAATTAAATTTAGACCTTATTATACAGCAGGATAATGTCTTTCTGTGGGCAAATTCATAAGCAGGGTCTTGGCACAGATTTGCTCCCAGGGGAAACTAAAGCAGATTTTTTGTTAGAGGCTGTGAGGTGCTCAGCATCCTGGATTCCCACAGATTCCCTTGATCAAAGCTTTGATAACAGAAACAAAATATGAGGATTCGTGTAAACCAGAACATTGCTTTCTGTGATGTAACAAGATAGGGAGCTTTGAGAACAGCGATGCATTTGTCACATTTATCTCTCCGTTTAACAAAGCTCCCTGTGAAGCACTGTGCATTATTCATCAGGTCTGCAGCGGCACTATGGATGCTGTTCACAGCTCTGAGATTGTATGACATGTCTGAAACACACCCACCCTTTCACCGGCAAGACCTCTGAGAATATCCCATCCTTGGGCTTGAACCAACCAAATAGTTTTTTTAAGGGATAGTTTATTCATCAAAAAAATAATGCCAGCTGACTGACTGTGAATTTGACCTAGATTTACCAGGTAGCTTTGAACCTGTTTTCAAGGGAGGGAGGGAGAAGAGGATGTTACTGTTTTAGCATTTTGGAAAGAAGGTGTTTCAATTCTTCAAGCCAGATTTACACCAACAGCGGTTATGAACATTAAGGTGGCGGTTAGCCAACACCGTAAGAAAAGTCAGAAAGCTAACTGAGCACTCTAACGGCATCTGCAACGCTGTTGTGCTCTATGAACTAACATTACTTTTATTTCTGCATGGAAACATAGTTTCTTACAAATCCTAAGTGATATAGGAAAAACAACCATTCAATTAATTGTATTTAAAAGAGGAAATTTCCTAATGTTTTCTTTGGAAGAAGACCAATAATTTTTGATAGAAACAGGAATCTAAGCTCCTTTTTACAGCAATGTATGTTTAATATCTACAGTGGTGGTTGAAGACGTCCTTCAGGGTAAATATCCCCCTTTAGAAGAGCCATCGTTCAGCTTATTTTCACAACACAGATTTTCAGCTTTGCATCCTAATGGCTAATGTACATAATTTTGGCCTTATCGGATGCTGCAGGTCTGCAGCATGCTCTGAAATTATCAGAAAGACTGAAACCTGGTGGACGTGACTGACGGCAATCAGGCTTTTGTGGGTGGCTAATGCCCTCCGACTTCAAACACATACAAGGGTCATGCCAATTGGAGGGATAACGGAGTGAACACTGAAACCACTCTTCACACAAAACAGTAAAACTATTCCTTTAATGTGCATTGATTCTTTTTTTACAAGAACCTTTATAGCTTAAAGTGCCAAAAAAATCAGAGAAAAAAAAATACAAGGCACTGTCAACTTAGAAACCACAAACAGTAGAAGACATAAGAGAAAATCTGTTTCAGAGACTGATTCTGCTTCTTTTGAAATGATGGGAAAATGTTAATGACTTAAGTGCCTCTGAATTTTTACAAAGTTTGCATGTTCATTACAATCAATGACCAAATATTTTCAGATCAGCTTTTTGCAGCTTACATTATAAAATACAAGTGCTGAACAAGCAAAAAACCCACTTTTTTTTATTAAAGAGACATACTCCTCTTCCAGGCAGACACTGAAAACATACAGGTGCATTTCCACTGGGACTTAACCCCTCAGCTGTCCTAGGGCAAGTCTTAGCAGATGCACTACTAATTTTTCTGCACAGCCAGAGCCTGCTCATAACCTGAATAGTCAAATCACGTGCACTCACCTAAATCACCAAGTGCAACAACCCTAGTCACCGAAATCTGTAGTGGAAACAAGACTGGAACTCAAATGAACACGTATCCACTGATCCAGGCATGGCGTATGAATGGCTTACAAGAAAAGTACATACATTAACTTTCTCACATTATTATTTTAAGCTGAATCTTGAGTTCATATTGAGCAGCTCACTGGGCAAAAGTTCACCTCTTCCATATGATTACCAAAGTTATCTGTGTAGTTTATATGCAAGGCCTTGCAGTATCTCTGTTGTCATCACAGTATTCACAAAATGCCACATACTGGCACACTTGTCATCGGGTAACTCAGAAGTGCATGTCCAATACCCAGATCCTCACTGTGGAAGTCATACAGCAAAGGTGTCACCACAGTGGCAGGCTATAGTATATTCTCGCCGTAATCACACAACAATGTCACTATGCAGGTTTATTTTCATCATATGTTGTTTTTACTGTAGATCAGCCTTTCTTATTTGGTGTACACTTAATATTTCCATACTGTTTTCACAGTAGCTGTTGTAACGATGGACAGATGTCCCCAAAAAAACCAAAAATAATTAACTCAGCAATTAGCAACTCAAAAGAGAAGCACATGAACAAATGACCTGCTCTGCTCAAAGGAATGATTGGTTAAGGCCCATCCCTCAGAAATTCAGGTCTGTAAGAACTTTTTCCTAAGACAAGCATGGCATGGTATGACTTTTGTCTTGGAGTACTGACTTGATCCCATAGCTACTACAGGGAAGGAACACTCTACATGAAGATGTATTACATTAATGTAACAACTTCTGCATCCACAGATACGCACGGATTGTTTAGTTTTTCTTTTAAATACAGTACCCGTTCACCCGTGGGAAGTTGAGTATAAAGCACTGGAGAAATCCCAGGTATTTATTGAACACTTAAAAGACAAGAACACAACTGTCTTGAACAGGACCTTAGTGAACGGACAGAAAACTATCCATTTGTATTACCTACTCCGTACACTTTTTCCTATAGGGCTGTGCCCCACAGCATATTCCCAAGGTCGTCTCCTCCTTTGAATACCCAACTGATACAATTTCTTGGAACAGAAAGGATGGGGAGAGACTTCCAGAAACCTCCTTGTGTTGGGCTGACCCTAGCAGGATGTCAGGTGCCCACCCAGTCACTCTATGACTCCTCCTCCCCAAATGGACAGGGGAGAGAAAATATGACAAAAGGCTCGTGGGGCGGGATAGGGAGAGGGGGAGCACTCAGCAATTACCGTCACAGGCAAAACAGACTCAACTTGGGGAAAGTAACTGATCACCAACCAAAATCAGAGTGGGATAATGAGACATAAACACAAACCTTACACCACCTTCCCCCCACCGCTACCTTCTTCCCAGGCACAGCTTCACTCTCTACTTTCTCTACCTCCTCCACTCCAGCAGCACAGAGGGATGGGGAACCGGGGTTACAGTCAGTTCATCACATTAGTTCTGCTGCTCCTTCCTCCTCACACTCTTCCCCTGCTCCAGTGTGGCCTCCACAAACTTGTCCAAAGTGGCTTCTTCCCACAGGCTGCAGTTCTTCACAAACTGCTTTAGCATGGGTCCTTTCCACAGTGTGCAGTCCTTCAGCAGCAGACTGCTCCAGCACGAGTCCCCATGGGGTCACAAGTCCTGTCAGCAAACCTGCTCCAGCCTGGGCTTCTCTCTCTCCATGGGGCCACAGGTCCTGCCAGGAGCCCTCTTGGCCCAGGGCTTCCCACAGGGTCACAGCTTCCTTTGGCCATATCCACCTGCTCCATCATGAAGTCCCCCAGGGGCTGCAGGTGGATACCCGCTCCATCATTAACTTCCATGGGTTGCAGGGGCACAGCCTGCCTCACCGTGGGCTTCGCCATGGGCTGCTGTGGAATCACTGCTCCAGCACCTGCAGCACCTCCAACCCCTCCTTCTTCACTGACCTGGGTGTCTGCAGGGCTGTTTCTCTCACATACTCTCATGTCTCTCTTCTGGCTGCTGTTGTGCAGTATTTCTTACCATTTCTTAAATTTGTTACCACAGAGGTGCTACCACTGTTGCTGACGGGCTCAGCTTTGGCCAGTGGCAGGTCCATCTTGGAGCTGGCTGGCACTGGTTCTATTGGACATGAGGGAAGCTTTCCACATCTTCTCACAGAAGCCACCCCTGTAGCCCCCCAGCTACAAAAACTTTGCCACGCAAACCCAACACATTCCTTTAACTCAAGCTTCTCATGACATTTTCTACAGCTTCCTAAATCCACTTTGCTTCCAAATGACCACTGGCAGAATTACATCAACAGGTTGATTTAATAATAATAATGATGATAACAGTTTGTTGTTTCTGGCATGGAGGAGAGATCTGATATAACGTGTTTGAAAAACAAAGGGATCCCTCCCAACATATACACCTCATTCTGAACTTGCAAAGCATCTAGGAAGGGCAAACTTGGAGACTTCTCATTTACCAATATGTGAAAGGGTCCTTCAGAGTATAGTGTATTCCCTCACTAGACTGTACACATCAACACCAGCAACATCAGCATACAGTTCAGGCACCACTAGCTCAGGCACCTGCAGTACTGCACAGCCATTGCTGGTCTTTATAGCTGTTTGTAGGGACCAGATCAGGTCTGCTGGAGAAGGCCGTTTAGTTGCATTCCACTGCCAGCAGGACTTCATGATGTTGTACCTGTAAGATGGAGAAGTAGTAAAGCACTGAGAACGAGAAGCCCCAAACAAGCAAAGTTTACTACAGTCAAGTCATCTCATATTTAAGACATCTAGAGACCTCCTCTTTTTCTGCTTCATATAAAGTTCTTTCAATGGCCCTTTGAAATTTGCAACCACATAATAATGTGTGGGGACAAAGGCATGCACTTGTTTGCCAGGATGTCAACTGTGAGCGAGTACGGGAAATGGGAAACAGATTATTTGGTATTCCCTTCTGAAACAGCATGTGGAAGAAGCCTCTGAATATTAAAAGAAATTACGTCTTCACAAAAGGGCATATAACGCCTTAGATCTTCCCCGTGAATGCTTTGTGTATTTCGGGGAGAATCCTGCATCTTAGAAGATAAAGGTTACTCCAGAATAGTCCTGCCTCTTGCAGGGAAGCAGCGGAGCAACAAAATGCAAGGGCAGAAAAGGAAACAGAGAAAAAGCTGTTTTCAAAAGCAGGAAAGAAAGGTTCTGGCAATCAAGGTTTCATGCAGCAGAATCCAGTGAGGAGATGCGGCAGATATGTGAGAACAAGTCTCCACAGCTAACAGGTTACTGTTTTGTATAATCTAGGCTTAAGAGACTTTCTGTAAGATCCAGTTTTCTATGTCCCACTTCCATTTGGCTCTGCAAGATCTCAAGTTCCAATTGTCCATAAAGCAAAAGTCTTACATGGCTTTCTGGCAGCTTGATGGCTGCCTCATAATGTTCTGCCTCTGCAGGTATGATAAAATGTCAGAAGGTGGCACTTCAGGATATGGTGGAGCACCTGGAAGGGCAAAAGGAGTAACAGTAGAAAAAATATAAGGTAATGGCTGCAGATAGCAGTCTCTGTGTAAGAATGTCTTCATTCCCTACCAAAATCCATTGTTTTCTGTCCTGGTTTCAGCTGGGATAGAGTTGTTTGTTCTTAGCAGCTGATGATGCATTGCTGTGTCTTGGATTCAGTGTGAGAACAACGTTGATAGCACACTGATGTTTTTAGTTGTTGCTAACTAATGTTTATAGTAAGTCTAGGACTTTTCAGTTTCTCAGGCCTTGACAGCGAGCAGGCTGGAGGGGCACGGGAAACTGTGAGGGGACACAGCCAGCACAGCTGACCTGAACTCACCAAAGGGGCATTCCATAGCACAGGATATCGTACTCAGTGCATAAACCAGGGGGAGCTGGCCGGGGCCTGTCGATCACTTCTTGGGGGCTGGCTGGGCATCAGTCATCAGGTGGTAAGCAACTGCATTGTGCATCAATTGTTTTTTTTTCTCCCTTCCCTTTGGATTTTATTCCTCTTCCCTTCTCCCTCCTTTCCATTATAATTACTGTTGTTATTATTATTGTCATTGCTATTGTTATCATTATTATTGTTGTTTTGGGTATTTTTTCTCCTATCTTATTTCAATTATTAAATTGTTCTTATCTCAGCCCCCGAGTTTTCCATTCAATTCTCCTCCCCATCCCTCGGGGGAGGCAGGGAGTTACCAAGCAGCCACATGGTACTCAGTTTCTGGCTGGGGTTAAACCATGACTACTGCAATTCACACTGACAGAAAGTCTAAAAGGAATTGTCACAACTTTGCAAGTTAGGAAAGACAGGATGCTTATTTAAATGGCCCAATTTTACATTCTAAAATTTGAGATTTTAGGTCTTGTTAATTTGCTGCTTCCTCACATATTTTTTTTATTATATTTAAATCTTCTTACCTAACGTAATCATTTCATATAGTAGAATTCCAAAAGACCATCTGCAAGAAAAGAAAAAAAATCAATGTTGTTTCTATTCTAGCCATCTATCTATCTGAAATACATAGAAAAAACTAGGCATGACCTGCAGAAATGAGAAGTATGAGCTATAAAGTGGGGCATTCTGCTGAGACTAGATATGCCTTACTGTGAACTTCAGGACATGAAATGATACATAAAGGAGTGAAAGAGATAGGCCTGGAAGACAGATGGAACTTCTAGTCCAAAACTTAAATCATACATGTCTGCCTTGATACTGAAGGGTTTCTTCAGGAGCCGCTCTGGTGCCTGCCACTTGACTGGCACAATCTGTGTGACTGAGTTGGCACCGTATGTGTGAGCTTCATAGGCTAGACCCAAACTACAGAGCTTAGCAGTGAAGTTGCGATGAAGGAGGACATTCCTGGCAGCAATGTCACCATGGAACAACTTCTTCTGTTCAAGGTAAGCCTGGAAAGTTGGAAAAGAAAGAGACCATGATCATTTTAAAAGGAATTTTAATTGATACAAATATTCAGTTAGTTTATGCCTCTCTTCCACACTGTGGAATACAGGTGTATGCTCACCAAAATAATGCAAACATATTTGGCTCAGTTTTAACAAAGCAAATCCTCAGCGCTTAGGCCACCAAGCAGACTTGTGTTGCAATCAAGCAAGAAGAAAAAAATGCAGCAAATGTGAGCAGATTTACCAGAGCTGCCGCAACCTGCTGTCCAACTTCGTACACTTGCCTCTCAGTAAGGTCACAGGGGATACCGTCCATTGTCACTACATCCTAGAGACAAAAGAGCAGATCTTGGTTGAAACAAATGCCATAGCTGTAAGGTACTGGGGAATGTTTTTTTTCTCATCTAATAAAATGAGTACTATCTAATCTCATGCTCCCCCAGCATAAGATTACAATTGGTCATAAAATGACTGAAATATAAGGGTACCCAGATGGGTGATGTTGACGGATGTATGGTGGGCCAGGTAAGACAAATACACTAGAGACAACTGGTGGGTAAATTGAAGGGTAGAGAAGAGATTAACAGGTTAGAAATGGGCAGAATGACAGCTCAGAATGACAATCCATACAGGTGAATGAAAGATACATTATAAATCAGAATGATGAGTAGAAAAGCACGTTCACAACATACAAATTGTTATCTGGTATGAGACTAACAGTTCATCTCTCTTACTTCCCTGCCTGTAACAGCAACTCTAGCTAGATGCCCAGATGACAGAAAGAGTAAGGTAAGCACAGAATGCTTTTCCTGTGCTGTTTTCCAGACCCCAATTATTTTCAATTTAACGACTTCCTGAGATGGTTATGGTTTCCAAATGTTCAGTAACCTTTGAACGGTTATGTCCCATGAATGTATTCACTCTTGTTTTGTACTCACGTAAAGTTTCAGTACCTGAAGCAGTCAGTGGCAAGGAATTCCATTAGTCATCTCCCCACTTCATGAAGAACCACTTCCATTTGTTTGTTTTGAACACTACACTTACTAGAGCTCTTTTTGCTATCACCTCAACCTTCTGCTGGACAAGACAGCAAGCAATCTCTCCGTATTTAGTGTTCCAGGTGTAGGAGAATCATGAATTTATATAGTGACACGGCAGAGTTCTGTTTCTATGTCATTCTTACTAACGCATAATATTTGAAGTTAACATTTTTCATCGGACTGTATATTTTCAGTCAGACCCATGACTCCTCATCAACAATGGCCAGATATGAGGCCATCATTACGTATGTGAAGCTAACATAGCTTTTCTACATGTGTATCATTTCATTTTTAACTGTGCTGAATTTCATCTATTCTTTTTATTGGCCAGTCTCTCAATCTTAGAAGATCCTTCTGCAATTCCTCAGGGTCAGCCCTTGCCTTTACTGGCTGGAATCACTGGCAGCCATCATCACCACAGTCATCCCATTTTCTAGGTTATTTATACATGCAAAGAGCAGCACAAGGTCCTAGATGGGTGACCTCTCTCCAGTGCAAGTATCAACCTTTCACTCTTACGCTCTGTTTCCTGTCTTTTAATCAATTAGTTATCATTCAATGACCTTCTCCCTGGTGTTGTTACTGCTTTCCTTTCTTAAAAGCATCTGGAGTGAGACATTATTTTAAAAATTTTAGAAATTCAGATTAATTGTATCAACTGTCACTTTTATTCCAGCTACACCCTTCAAGAACTCCAGTTGTTTGCAAAGTAGTACTTAGCTTTACAAAAGTATGTCAGCTTCTCCAAATTGTATCATATCAATTGAGATATCCACTAATTCTATTCCAGTTTAAACATGCAGAACTTCTTTGGGGGATGGAAATAGATTAGAATGATAAACAGGGATGCATGGAGAGATGAAAAGAATAATCTATGACTTATGGATAGGTATGTACCTAAGGAATTTAAGAAGATATTTTATTATCACTTCTTTTGACTCACCTTCCGACATGTCCATAGAAATGTCAACAGGTCACCAAGAGACACATCCTCCATGATCATATAAAGTGGGAGCTGGTTGACACAGCATCCAATCAATTCAACGAGGTTCTCATGACGGCCAAGATTTTGATGGAATTTAATCCTTCCCAGGAAATCCTTTACTTTCTGGGGACTAGCCAGCTCTGAAAGAACAAAAAAAAAACCCAAAAAAACAAACAAACACAAAAACCTGCACTCCATCCACCCCGCCCCCTGAAAAAACCCTCAAAACAACAAAACACACACACAAAATGGATGCTGCAAAGAACAGGGTGAGCAGCTTAAAATCAACATGAACAATCTTCTTTAGTCCTACCAAGACACTCCCACCAAACACCACTCTGACTAGCTAATATAATACTGAACACAGCTTGTTCTTGTCCAGTAATGACTGCAAAGTTCTGCCCAGCATCATGTCTTTGATGCAGAGATCTGTACCGAAGTGGATCCTGACCATGGGCCTTACCTTCTAAGGCTTTCAAGACTACAGTCCTAGTCTTCCCAGGGCTCCCAGTTGCCAGTTGTGCTCTGTAGATACTCCCATAGCAGCCAGGCTTTATCAGCTGCAAGGTGCCTAGTAAGAGTTTCTCTCGTGGGATCTCCAGTTCTTTCAGAGTCAAGGATGCAGAATTTAGCAGGCCCTCCACAGATGTCTCAGTCAGCTGGATGTAATGGTTCTCTGTTGAGCTGGATTCCTCATGATTCTTGTCATTCACTGACATAAGCAAATACACATGATACGTAAAAACAGACAGCTGAACTCTTGCAGTAGATGGCAATGCCCATCATCCTATCCTCTTTCATTTTTGTTCCATACTGGTTTGGAAATCAGAATAAAGTAAGGAACTGCTATTGTATCTTACTTAACCTGCTCCCTGAAGAGGAGAAGGAGCTTATCTCCCCCTCAATTGGATGAAAAGGCAGAATGAGTCTAGAGATCTCTACTGTATTAAACTATGTAAACTTTCTAGTTAAGACACATTTGTAATTGATTCCCATGTGCTGAAACAATGACCATTTTATTACCAGCTACTGGTTGTTATGAAAGCAACAGGGTGTTCCCACAAAGGCCTTATCTTTGTTCTCAATTATTTCCCTTAATATACGCTGAAGAGACCTTTTCCTCTGCAAAACTAAAATCAGCTCAGAACTGGATTTTCATTTCCACACAGCAACATGTATTTGCGGCACCAACAAACCTTTCCCTACCCCCTCACCAGTCCCTGCTCTATTTCCTGTTGTCTCCATAGGAAGTGGGAGACAGCAGCTTAAAATTAAATTTCTTAAAAGACAGTATAGAAAATGGATTAACAGGTGTGATCTACATCAAAACGACTGTCATTCATAATTACTCCGGTGAAACTCTCCTTACAGAAGCCTCTAAAAGGCTGTTACATAAACACACTCTGCAGCTCTCAAGCGACGTTACCACACTATGTTAAACAGCATATATGGTATGTTGCTTTAGGCTTTCTGAGATCCATCTATACTACAGTTTTCAGTACTACTACTGCAAGTGGTTCCCAGTTTTTCTAACATTGACCGGATTGCTGAATACCACTCTGGCTCTTCATAAATGCTACTGTCTAACAATAGCATTGCTCAAGCAACAGGGAAATGGGATTGTTCTGGCTACTGAAACTAACACTCTTTTCTCTGGTTGAAAAATATTTTTTTACCTTGGTGTCCAGACGATGATGATTGCTCCTGCTTTGCTCGCAAGCCTCGACAGTGGAGCCAAAGGATCACAGTTAGCACAATGACAAAAAAACCCACAAGGAGAACTGGAACAACAATCACTTCAGTCTGATATTCACGCAGAACTGTCAGCAGAAAAACAAAATATGAAACCAAGGAAGACACAGCACTGCCTCATGCACATTGTTTCTGTATAACAAAGTAGTAATAACCCATTTCAGTAACTTTCAACCCCAAAAACATGTGTATCTATCCTCCACTCCTTGGAATAGCAACTGAACACTGTCAGTGCTGCCACTCTATTTTTCAAAGGTGCTGAGTATCTAAACTACTTGAAATCACTGGGACTCTGAAACCTAAAGTCACTTATTCAGATGCCTTAACACAGACACTAGGAATTGTAGCCATGTGCAAGTACCATCCACCAGTGAAACAGAACTGGCCCTGGCAGAGGGACAGCAGGGAGCTGGGAAGGGCTGGATATTGCTATGCCATCACAAATACACATGCAATTACAGCTTCAGCTCCTTCTATTAAAATTACATGGAGCATTTTAAAGAGAACAGGGCGTGGTCACCTGGTTTGGAACTTGACCAGAAGACATTGCAATTAACAAGGATGTTGCAGGTACTAACTCTCTTGTGTCCCCAGATTTGGAAGTAGTGCTATGTTTGGGTAGGCCAAGACCACGTTTCAGTTCCCGAAGATAACAGAAAGTCATGAAATCAAAGTCTCACAAGACTGGTCCTTAGGGAAGCTGCAGGGAATCTTTAATGACTATATGATGTCTCATTCAAAGCAGAAATACTCTAAAATGACTAAAATTATGTGAGATGAATCCCACCACAAAGGCTGCATCCCCTTAAAAATTTCTCCCCCGAGACACAACGCAGGGAAAGCTCAGTCAAATCCTTCTGTGTGGGCTGGGATGCAGGTGGAGGAGGGGAAAGGGCTTGGCCCACTTTTTAGTAAAGCTGGACTTCCTGCTCAGCATGTGAAAGCTTATTACTTAAAGGAATCTGTGAATCTTACCACACAGCTTGTCATTGCTGTTGCATTCCAGTAGCATGCGTGTGAATCTTTTTACATCCCCTGCCATGTTCAATTACAAGCAAGTGGGTCTCCAACCTCTGTCTTCTGCACAGACACAAAGAATATTAATGGAATTTATTAGGAGAAAGGATGATTTATGGAACAACAAGTGAGCTTTCTACCCCTTACGATCAGTGGCTGTGTGATGAAGCAGCACTGGGACTTTGATGTTTAGAGAACGATGGAGGACATCCACTATCAAATCCTATGAATGGTAGACTGCAAGACCAGAAAGAATTTAAGATTAAGATTGTTCTGCAGTGCTTCACAAGCAAACAGGTACCCTTAGGCCTACAAGCTGGTATACGCACAAAAATTCATAGTCATGAACTTAATTGTATTTAAAGAATAGCCAATACTTCTCGCTAACACACTTAGATGCCAGAATGGCTCAGCCTTTTACCTTCTATAACATATGTCCATAAGAAATTAACAGATCAGCAGCACGCGTATAAAACTTGTCTGTCATTCTTGCCCACAGCCCCAGCCACAACTCATACTACTGCTTCACAAAGACAAGGAGAAATAAAGTCTTGTCATCAGGGCTCTCTGGTACCTTAACACTTACAGGTCTGTAACTAATCTGAAATACAATGTCTGGAATTCTTCTGCATTTGTAGTTGAAAACCCAGAGTCTGTGCAAGCATGTACCTTTCCAGCTGTAATTTCAGCTATCACTAATCCCTTGGCATGTGCAATCATACACCTACAAAACCTTCTGGTTGTGTAAGTGCATTTGTCATGTGTTCAACCCTGCTCAGACAGGGCTAGATTCACCAGTGTGTGCAGGACTGCAGATCAGCGGCAGGCCTCCCAAAACACATCCCTGATGTAGAATTCCAGCTGTTATACATTACAGGGGGAGAACACATCAGCATTTTAGAAAATGCCCCACTGCTACACTAAGTATACTATCCTTACTGAGGACTGAAGTTATAAAATAGGAATAGGCTCTGTGGTGCTGCATTGCTTTACACCAGCAGAGGACCAGGATTACTATTTCTAAATTACTAAAATCAATGTGGCGAATAGTGATGGCTGACAGAAAGGCAAGGCATGTACATTTAGCCACTGTTTCTTTTACACATTGCCAAAAATTTAAGACTCAACAGCTTCACAAACAGTGTTATCTAGAACATTTTATAGGCATTGGGACTCTTATCCTCTAAGTACTTACTTTATGTTCAGCTATGAATTTCAAGGCAATTAACCACAATGGCAAATGTTAATAATATGGCATTCTTACTGATATTAATATGGTTTTACAGAAGCTGGTGATGCATAAAACATTAAACAGCGTTTGTACTCATGCTTAAAATTAAGAGGTGAAATTATGCTTTACCAGTTGCACAACAGAGAAAGCAGAAAGAGGAAAATGGAATATATCTGCACTTTCAGGTATCACAAAAGGTCTGTTTCATTTTTTATTTCCTTTGATTCTTAATATGCTAGTAAATTCACCTGGTTTCAGGGTGTGGCTACAACATGAATCCAGTCAAAGGAACAATAACAGTAATAACACCAGGCTTTTCAGGTGCACTCTGAAAGCACTAAGTCAACCCACCTTGGCTGTAACATACACGGACTTACACACAAATACACAGGTATCACCGTAAAAGGATCAGTCCTAACTTCTTTCATTCTCAGATACACACAGGTATGAAAGACACATACGAACAAACATGACAGAATCGCAGGAAAACAGACTTTAGGATCATTAGCCAGCAATCACGTTGTATAATCCGAGTTATAAACAGTCCAAGCTCCACCTTAATACTAGCTAATGGCTTTGCTTTGTACAGCTGCTCACTAGAAATACACACATACATTTAAACCATGTGCATGCACAGGCACATGTAAGCACATGCATACCAACTTGTACTTACACAGAAACATACTTTACTGTCACAAAGATCCATGGAAAAAGCTTTGACACAGCAACCGTGTCTACACTGGTCCCCCATCCGTAAAAAAAGATTCCTACCTACTCCCTCACGCACCTCCCATCAGTGATGCTGGTGGGTGGCACCCATGTTTTCTAACCATACTCAGGGCAAAATTATGGGATCCAGAAACAAAAACACTGGCAATCTCATTTGTTGCTGTTGTTTATGGAGTTGCACAGGTGCTACCACTGGAAAAGTTGGATCAGACAAGTCAATTTACACTCTGTGTTTATCCTCTTGCAAAACTTAGGAAGCAGGAAAAGAAGTTGCACTTAATAAGGTAATTCTGAAGTGCTACTTTCCAGGCCGGGACCAAATGACTTAGCTCGTTCTGGAGCTTACTTGTCTAACAGTAACATTGTTGCAGTTCCTACATTTCCATCCTCACAAGAAGAGTGGTAACTCAGAAATCCACAGATCTCATGTTATTACCTTTAATATATATTTTTGGCAGTGTAACAGTAGGGGAACATATGGAGGTTATGTAGAACTAACACCTTCAATGTACAGATGCATACTCACCACACAGCAGAAAGCATACTGGCAGTGCTCAGCCACTTGTTTTATTATATGAAGACAGTTTACCAGTACCAAGATAGGATAAGGGGAACAAAAATAACCTTAAGAGGTTCAAAACCTGTACCTCACCAGCATTCTGATTTTCCTTGTCTGTGTGTTTTGTTGTACCAAGACCAGATCATGAGCACAGAACATATCCTGTATTACTTCCATTTAGAATTTGCATTAGATAATTTGTGCAATCGCAAGTAAATGTTAGCTTAGTTATTCCACTGGTTTTTCATTACACTTTTACATACACTGAAGTCCACTCACTGAAATTAATTTCTCTTTATTGTTTACTTTCAAAAACATATTTGCTTCAACAGTCTGCTCTCCTTGCCTGTGCCTGTCTAATTATTCAGATTATTCTGATCTTTTCCTCATTCAGTTGAAACTCATTGTTTTCATTGTTTACACAAAACCTGGAACTTTCCTTTTTCTCTTAGACATGCATCTTTTTTTCATCTACTGTGCAGCACATCAACGTGACTTAACACCTTATTTAAGTAAACTACTTGGCAGTGCAATACAAAAATCAAAGACAACAGGTAATGACCACAGTACTAGGCCACTCTTCCTTCAGAATGCCAAGGCTGATATGTTCCTGCTCAGTTTCAGACTTCAAAGCCTTCATGAAAGACACCTTCCCTTTGATGACAGTGACCAGAAAGCAAATGAACTTTTCTAAAACAAAGCTTCTCAACACAATGGACTAAATGGGAGCAACAAGAGGCTGTAAAGGTCTTTGTAAATGAGTTTTCACTGAAAAGGTATTTGTTCCACTGATCAGAGCTCTGGAGGGAACAAGGTTTCCACTAGACAGAATTGGAGACATGGGAGGTTTTTCTGGGGCAGGGGGAAATGAATGTGAATCAACGCAGATACACTGGCCTAGAGGACAATGCTCAATGAATTATTACCAACAACGTTCAGATAGTACACAGTTCCAAGCAGTTTGCAACAACGACACAGTCAGGCCTTTCTTTGGCAAATACCTGAATCCAAAGCCCCACGTCCAAGCTAAATATACAACGAAGACCATGGTATCTGGAAATAGCAGAAGTGGCTGCTCTTACACAATGAGGTGCAAGGCAAAACCTTAGCAGAAGCTAACCTACACTCAACAGCATTTACAGCCTGCTACTAGCAGACTATTTGGTGAACTGTGCATGGCGCAGCAGTTTCACAGCCTGACGACAGTGCCAGGTTAATTAGCCCCATATCTGCCCTATGCTGATAACGCTTCTCTGTGCATGCTTGCCAACAGCACGAACACTGGGGGAGAAGGTGGTGTTTTGTTTTCAGCCATGTTTGTTTGCCAAGCTGTTCTGCTGCCCTGGCAATTTATACAAAGCACAGAGGGCAACACAGTGACAGGAATAAGCAGCTAAAATATGGCAGTTGTGGGGGCTGCTTAAACCAGTTCAGGATGCCTCAATGATGAATGTGAATATGGTTTTGCAAATGCAGCTGATTTGGCACCAATGCCAAAAAAGGGACTATCTGTTTTCTCTCTGCTCTCTTCCCAATCCTTGTTTTGCTCCCTGCTGTGCAGTTGATCACACAGTAAACTGATTCAAACCACTAACCTAGCAGGAAAAAATCACTGTTCTTTTCCTATAGTGATTTCCTGCCGTTTTAGTGAGTGGCATTAGTTCACCAAGCAATTCAACAAGTGCCAGCGCAGGCTCGAGGAAGTGCCAGGAGGACACATCCAGAACCAGGAACAGGGAAAACGGACTTCCTGCCACCCAGGGTGGTGAACAGCTAACTCGTCTAAACTGTATTGTGAAACCATTCCCTGTGTCAGCACAAATCCACAGGCACTACGTGACAGCATAAGCCCCACTATGATTTTTCCAGTTCCCTGTGATCCATTCCCACATGTAGACTGATCCCTTAGCACTAGCACAAGCATTCACATGGCAATGTGGTAAACTGGATTGGGAAAGTGAGCTGCCCTAAAATAACCAATCCTCTCCTGCTTTTTATGGACTTAAAACTTCTCATCAGGCTCAATTTATGCTATTTAAAGTGCCAGGACATAAAAGTCAGGAAGCCTGAGTGACAAACATTGTGGTGAAGAATGGAAAGAAAAAGAAATATAAAGTCTTACATGTCCATGCAATGAATATATGGGAACAGACAGCTTAAGAAAGAACTGCACACACAGAAACTGCCTGCTGCTTGCTCCTGCCATGTTCAGGAAAATAAGATGCTGTACATATTCACGGTAAATACACAGTTTTGCCAATGAATACGTTTGACTTGGGAACTAACATCAGTTCCCATCATCAGAGCAAATGAGTAAATCCTTGAGTACTGATTAGCTATTCTGTGTAAAGAAACAGCTTATTAAGTCCATTAAATATGATAAAAATAAAGGCTAAGATTCATCTGGATCTTCATTGGACCTTTTAAACTGTGCTGTAAGCTGATATGGAAATAATGTAGTTATTTCTCCAGATTTCCTGGCCTGCATTAACTGCACACAACTTTATTATAAAAATATTCCTACAGGTGTTTTTCATGCACTAATTATAAGGACCAACTGCATTATGACTACAGGCATGTAAAGAACAGCTTAGTAATTACTTCAGTCCAGCATACTGCCTGACTGATAAAAGACAAAATAAATCCTTTAACCATGATGCCTTCTATTTAACTTCTTACAGTGGCGGAACCATACTCTCCAGATTTTCCAGTCACTATTTCTGTACTGCTTTTATTATTCTCCTCCTCTTTTATATGACCTTTGAACATGGCCACCGTTCAAGGCTCAGGCAACCGTTATGCACAAGCGCACTGCCTTGGCTGTGCAGTTGAAAGGGAGGGGAGCTACCAAGGAATTGCAGGAACCATAATGGCAGTGAAATCACAATGCGTGGGCTCAGGATAGCCAAGCAGTTGTGGACATTGAATGTGAGAGAAGAGGGAGAAGAAAAGCATCATGGAAAAGCGAACAGTGAAACTGATTTCTTCCCCTGTAACGTCCACCATTTAGTAAATGCAGCATCCAAACCAAATAATAAACATCCCACAGGCTTCAAGCCTAACAACTTGGTGACATAAGAACATACTTCTGCAAAAAAACTATGTATTTGTTAGACTACATATCCTGTCTCTTCTGCCTTCAGAAGACCTTAGTGACTATTTCCAATGGCCTGGCAGATCATGATATCTTTGCAAAGTTTCCCTGGCCCACTGAGTCATCTCATCCCTCACTACAAGGTGCCTGTGGGTTACCAAACAGCATCTCCAGCTGTGTAGAATGGGAAATTCTGACAGGTCAACCCAGGTTATAACATACCAAAGCCACCTCACTTCTGTCCTGAACAAGGATTACTGATAATACACTGTGGCTTGCTGTACTGGCTGTAATAATATCTCAGCTAGAAAGATTTGGTACTCTCAACTCGCTTTTGCAACAGCTGGTAGCTGCAACACCCTGCTAGAAAACGAAGTGTTTCAAAAAATCATGTACAGTGACCCAAGATTTTCTCTTGGTCCAAAATTAGAAGCAGTACCTGAACATCAAACCTAGGCTAGCTGCTACTGAAGCATACTAAAGGAGTGAAAGAAAATGGGGCTGACTGCTTCTGAAGAGCTAGCCCATAGAGAAAACAGCAAATAATAAGGAGCCGTGCTGCTATCCGAGCAGGTGAATTACTTCTGACAAACCTGGCTCCTTTTCAAGACAGCAGAAAAACAGGCAGTCAGCAGATGCCAGTGCATTGAGAAATATGAATCAGGAGGACTCTGCACTGCTGTGCTTTTATGCTAACAATGTTTGTCCAAACTGGCACCATATCAGTGGAGATATGCAAGTTCTTATGGTGCTAAATTTTGCTTAAATTCAGATACTCTCACAAAAATTAATTTATTTGTGCAGCATGAGGAAGTCTGAGTACTGAAGTGTGAAATGGTACAGAAACTGAATTGTGATTAAGACAAAAGTATTTTTTTCTAATGCAGGCATGGTCTACTATAGTTTCTGAAAAAATAACATCTATCTTGATCACACTTGCCCTGAACTAAGGTCACATAAAGTAATCCCTCACAGGTAATCTGCCAAATAAAAGTTGAAATAATAAAAGGGAAAAAAAAAGGTGAGGAATACATTAACCTGAAGCCCTTTGTGAGCAGGCTGTTTGGAATATGAAAAATCTAGAGGCCAAACACAACAGCACATTCTTACCTATGACTTCTTTTTATGTAATCAAAATCACACAATACTTTTTAAAATGCCAGCCATTCCGCCTCTTTCTTAAGAGATTACTTCTGATTTTGGTGGTGACTGCTATCACTAAGCCTTTATCAAACCTAGCACAAACTCAATACAGATATTCTGAAAAGCTATGAAAAAACAAGCAGTGACAAGACATAAGAACGAAGGATTCTTTCAAAGCACCCTGTATACATGTAGCTCTTGTAAAAAACACTGTGTGATAAAAATACTGCATGATATCACATTGCTGCATTAATGGTTTAAGACACGGAACATGAATCTGCTTTAATAAATGCACAGCCACAAGGGAACTGAGCTGAAGCTATGTATGTAAGTTTAGCTTCACAATTTCCCAACTTTTCCATGGGATTTTGGTGCATTTAATACAGATCTTGTTTATAATCTAATCAGTAGCTCATGCACACACACATACACACAGATACATGCAAGCAGGTAAACACATAGAAAAATCTAGATATCTGCACCACTTTGGATTAGTTAGCTTCCTTACAATCAAGCAACAGGGGTGGAGGTCAAATGCTAATTAGTTCTGAATCCAGCCCTAGGCATGTATTACTTACCCAAACACCACACATATTTATACACACATGCATAGCACTGCCCTGCATTGTTTCAGTGAACTGAGACTAATTTTATACGAAACATTTCCTTTGTTATTTTCTTCCTGATTACAATGTGTCTATAAGTTATTTAAAGCAACCTGTGTGTACAGGAGTTTGGGTTTTTTCCTCAAACCCCAATGCCATTATAATCACAGAAATTTATAAGTAATTTCAATACAAGCAGTAAGTACATGCACATATGTATATACATAAATACACAGACATATAGACTTTACAGTATTTTTCTTTTTAAAAAAACAAATACTAATTAGCTAATCTTAGCTAATCTTCCAGCAGTGTTTTCACTCGCTTACCTGAATTACACCACTTCTCTTTGCCCTGCGGTAGTCTTTTCCTGAAGCTTGCCTGCTGCCAGTTCCCAGTCTGTCTGAGGCCACTCCTGGCAACGCTGATGGTTACACTGTGTGGTTGTAATTCTTATGACTAAGTTCCTCCTCACTGATTTTCCTACCCCAGACCTGCCCAGCTTCAATTCCTTACTCCACAGTGTCTTCTCACCTGTCTCCCCAGGGAGATCGCTTGAGTGTACGTCCAACAGAGAGCTGACAGGTAGGCACACACTTGTAAAACGGGTCTGCCTGGGTTCCGCGCAGCAGCTGCTCACCCGGTGGATGACAAAGACAGCAAGAGTCCTCGGGC
Organism: Falco peregrinus; assembly: GCF_023634155.1. Lineage (NCBI taxonomy): Eukaryota > Metazoa > Chordata > Aves > Falconiformes > Falconidae > Falco > Falco peregrinus. Next base: position 84,357,409 of record NC_073726.1, on the reverse strand, counting down.
AGGGACATGAAGTGTAATTTGAAAGGCAGGCAAACACAGATCAAGAGGGCTAGGGTAATGTAATAAACAGAAATCATATACTTCAGATTACAGGTTCATTTTTAGAAAAAATGGGTTCTTGGAACAGAAAAACTGTACAAAATCCCCATGACTCCAGACGCTGAAAAAGCTTTCTATCTGGAAGACAATCTGCAAATGAAGAGAGAAAAGATTAGTAATACCAAGACATGCGACTACAGACAGCAGCATTGCAGGCTTTTTTAACATTCTGGCTCACTCATTTGTATCTCTCCTGCTTGGGTTATCTGTGCCAGCACTTTCCAGCCCTGCCACCAGCTTTCCCCTGACCTTTCGCGCCACGAGTCCAGTCTGGAGCTCCCACACCGCGCTGGCAATGACCCTCACTTACAAAACCCCTTCAAAAATCCATCCTGAGCTTCCCAACCAGACCAGATAATATTCCTGAACTTGCCCTGTGACCTCTTCCTGCTTTGATGCCCTTGGGGTGACAGCTGTGCTCTGCTGGTGCCCTCAGTCCTCCATAGCTGTGTGGTGTAATCTTCACTGCACCTCAGCTCCTCAGCATTTTAGTTCTGGGGACCTTCTTCCCACCCAACCTGTTGGCCTGCCCCCCCCCCCCCCCCCCGCAGTCACTGAAAAATCATGTGTTACAGAGTTTCACATTCCTGACTCCTGGTTATATGAGTCTGTACAAGATTATTCTTACCTACTTCATACAGGTGAGAGGCAGTTGCATTACAAGAGGAAACAACATGAGACCTATTGTTGAGAGACAAAGTTCGTTTCACAGTCGACACCACCACGCACGTGACTTTGGGAAGATGTAGAAGATGATATGATCTCTGCCAACCGTTTGAGCAAAACTCACCTACTCCTGGTTAACACCTCAGTGCTGCATATACTATGTTGTGGGAAAATTTTAAGTGCAGTAGAGGCAATAGTTTTAGATACTGAAACACAGTAGTTAATTTAGCCATAAGAGAGAATGCATATCTATATATTTGTACACTAGTACATCCAAAACTTCTCTCTGGGATTATTCTTTCAGCTGCCATTTACTGTCCGTGTGTGCAAAATAGTGAGAGACAGAAGTGGTTTTCCTCATTCCTTGATCTCCCTACAGAGACTAGCAGAAGTGGGCAAAATAGTATGAATGAAATAGCTCTGTGATGTGGACTTTCATCCCCTGAGACACCAGAAGAGACAACTTTTAGACTGAAAATTTTCTTGAGTTAGAAAGATCACAACAGCTGCAGGGTGTAGGCTCAGACTCTGGTTTCAGCTTTCCTCTTACTCTGGTACTAACTTGCATTGACCCTCAGCGGTATTTTCTCCATGAAGGAGCAGAGGCTCCGTCCTATACCCCACTCTCCATTAAAAAGTGGCTAAAATGTGAAGGATGGTTCCTCATTTAAACGGGTTTTTTACTGAAATGTGCTACTTTCCACAGGCACCACCCTCAAGAGCACCTGGGGAACCTATTCAGATTCCTGTTTAAAGATATGATAATTGGCAATATTCCTCCTTTTGCTCTTTCTTTCAAGTTTCTACAGCCCCAAACTGCAGAAGAAAGAGCAGGCACGGCAAAGGGTTAATATTCAAAGTATGCATATGCAAAAGCAGCAACTGCTGCAGCTTTTAGTTTCCCTAGTGAATGGCTCTGCTGTGCTCCCAGTCTGACTGGTTGGAGAAGATATTTTAATGGTTCAGAGTTCAGGCCTCAGACCATATAATCTTCCTCACTGACCCACATGCCCCTCCCTCTGTTTAAATTAAGGGACAGCAGTCATTTATTGTCATGTTTTGTCCTGTGAAAAACAATTTTTTCCTGCTGTGTTTTGTATTGTGTGCACATGCACAAAGAAAACACTGCCTGTTAACTGCCTCTGTCCTGTTTTTTCCTTAAACAAGTATTATTAGGCACACTGAAAGACATAGACTAGCAGCCTTATTAACAAAAACATCCTCTTTATCTCCAAGATAGCTACAGCACACCCAGGAATCATCCAAACCACACACAGTTGCTCAGTAGCCTCAGGAAGCATCTCTGGGACTAAGCTGCAATTCAACCACCAACCTTTCAGTCTTTGTCCTGTGTGCTAGGACTGTTAACAAGGGTGCGAATTTTGCAGTTCAGTTTCCAGAAGGTAAGCATACTCCGTCAGAGTAACTGCTGCTGGACCAGAAAAAGCAAGCTGAACCTGAAAGGATCCCCTTTTTAAATGTCACTGTGGTATTCACTTTGCCTGCAGTAATTTGGAGGCTGTAAGGTCTCCGACTTACTTTCACATCCTAACGTAAGATTTAAAACCGTGCCTTATAGCTGCAGACTGTGACTGATCTTTTGGTCAACCTAAGCTCACAGAGGCTGAAAGGCTCAGTACCGGTTCTTTAGTTTCTTCAAGCCACCTATTCATCACTGACTAGAGTAAGAATCAGAACAGATGATCTAGAAGTGAAAGAAAAATTCCCATCCTTATCCCAAGTCTGTTCTGCTTCATGAGCTTTGCTTCTCAAGATGGCAGTTCTTGTGACTTGAGAACAATTTATTTGCCTATTTAATACTTAGATTTTTCTTGAAAATGGTAGTTCTAATGTGATTTTCAGTTCTTCCCTGCAGTTTTTGTTATTTAAAATTTCCAAATTAACAAAGGCTAGGAGGGGGAGTATTATATAAAAAGAAATAAAGTAAAAAATCCCAACCAAACAAAAAGGCTTCTCCTTACAAAAATGAAATGAAATGAAGGATTATGCATCAACCTTCTTCAGTCAGTTAAAGGTCCAGAAATTTGCTAGCACTTCCTCTGTGCAGGGTTAGGCACATCTAATGATAGGGTTTTTTCCCCACTTTCCTGCCACATTAGACCTTATCATTCCCAACTTATTTTCTTAAGTCTAAATCGAAATTTCATTTGCACGGTTTCATGCAATCACTGGTCTGGTCAGCACTCCTTTCTCAAACCAGATGCTCAGGAAAGATCCTGAAGGTTGGTTAGATGCTGTAGGCAGGCTACAGTACAGTTTCCCCCTTTGATTTCTTTGGGAGATTTTGCAGGCCCAGAAGCTGGGATTCATTCAGCACAGCTGAAAAACAAAGTGAAGGTCATAGTGCCCTAGGTTCTCTGTATAGTTAATACAAGGTCGTAAGAACTTCTGTAAAGCAATTTAAGTACTAAAATCCTCTCTCTCTACACTGATGTCATAGGTACAAAGGGTGACCTAGCTCCTGATTTACATGTCTTGCTCAAACATCAAAAGTTATATGCCATACATTTGGGCTAAATTCTGTTGTCTTCCTCTTCTTGAAAGAAATAACTTCCCTGATTAGAAGCAATCTGGGTTGCCAAAATCAGTACCCAGGTCTCTCCCAGAACTCCAGGGCTGAGATGAACTCTTACACTGTAAATCAGGTGCAGCACGTATCACTTCAGTTCCACTCTGTCTAGCTCCTAAGTGCTTTTGTTCTGAGCAGCCAACATCCTGAGCACAATATGTATGCATATTTTTCCATTACGTTTACCTTTTCTCTTTCCGTTAATATATAAATTTCCTGCTTAAATTCCTGCTCTTTGCCACCGCATTTTTACACTGTTACATTTTCCAGTGAAAACCCAACAGCTCGTCTTGACAAAACCTAGAAGCTGGTGAACAGACCTCTAGTGACTTAAACAGCCAGTCTCAGAATGGAATAAATTGCAGGGATTCACACACAGGAGCAGCAAAGGAGCCAGCTATCCCCTGGAAAAGATGCCCATAGAGAACTCAGAAGAACTAGAAAGTACGTATCATCAAGAGCTGTAACACTGTTAAATGAAAATGCATTTAAGAACTATTCCATTTAATAATATAATTTTTACACCTGTAATTCACCCTCTAACACATTGCTATGTCCTAATTAGAGTAGAGATCACAAATAAACTAGGGCATGTTCAAACAGAAACAAAACATGCTCCTGTCTACCAGTCTCCCTGCCAAGGGATTATAGTACATTTATTACAATGCAGTAGCAAGGTGGCTACTAAGCTGTTGGAATCACTTGCATAAACACATTATATTTGCTGCCCAGGTTTTCACAGAGTAATGAAGCACTATTAAAAAGCAACAGCACTAGACCAAAAATCAGCCTTTTAACCACATGACATAACACACACACGACAGCAGGGAAGCAGCATATGAGAGACAGCTTAAAGGCAAAGAATTTAGGAGCTGGGATTACCTAAGAAATGACTGTGCCACCTCAAACCAAGGATCCATCAGCCTAGTACTATACCTCAGACAGCTGGCAGCGAGAGTGCCTAAGGAAATGCAAGACTGTTAACAACATAAAATGATACTTCCCTTAATACTTACCCCAGCCTCTAGCATCCTGTGGTTCAAGGATGTGTCACCAAATACAAACTTAACTTACATACACCTCAAAGGATGTTTGCTTGACTACTTTTGAACTGCTGCAAAACTTCAGCAGTGTAGTGCTCTGTGATAAATTCTGCAGCATTCATTTAACTTTGGTGAATAAAAACTTCACTATGTTTTGAAGATGGATTGCCATCTTTAAACCAGCTACTTATTTGGCAGTGAAATGAGGGGTGATAGCATGAGATGAGTAAGCTTCACACATGATGAGAATACGAATATACTTGATCATTTAAAAATAGGACTAAGTTTGTGTTTGTACAGATGTAAAAGGAGAACAAGAGACAACCCAAACTGTTTAAGGTTTGGCTATTGATCTGGAATGGGACTCAATTTAAGTCACAAGAATTCAGAGAAGAAACACTTGACAAACTTTGAGTCTTGCTGCTCAGTCTTCAGCAAACTCTTTGCCTACTGCTGGGAACGCTTTCTCCCAATTTTTTTTTTATTTTTTTTTTAAGGACAATCTTAGTATCACAGAACAGTTTGGGTTGGAAGGGACTTTCAAAGATGACCTAGTCCAACCCCCCTGCCACGGGCAGGGACACCTTCCACTAGACCAGGTTGCTCAAAGCCCCATCCAACCTGGCCTTGAACACTTCCAGGGATGGAGCACCCACAGCTTCTCGGGGCAACCTGCTCCAGTGCCTCACCACCCTCACCATAATGTATTCCTTGTATCTAACCTACACCTAGTCTCTTCTAGTTTGAAACTGCTGCCCCATGCCCAGTCAGTACAGGCCCTGGCCTGAGGTCTCCCTCCATCCCACAGGCGGGGAGATGGACCCCCAGAGAACAGCAGCAGAGGTACCACCCAACTTTCAAACTTCGGGCTCAAGCCTGCAACTTTTGAGTTACTTTCAGGACAGTTCCAGAAATGACAGGCCAGCTGGTGTGACCAGTCCTGCCACAGCGTCAACTGCCAGCAGCTGGCCTGACTTGGGCGGCAGCGCAGGAGGGTGAGGGGAGGCCCCCAGCGGGCTACTGTAAGGGGGCTATGCAGCCCGGGGGGCCGCGGGGACAGCCTGCGGGGCCGTAAGCGGGGAAGGGGGTTACCTCCTGCTGTCCAGCCTCCGGGGAAGGGCAACTACGGCACCGCGGCAGGCAGGGGACAAGGCGCTGCCCAGCAGGCCCGGCCTACCCCAGAGGCCTCGGGGGGGGCTGGCCAGGCCGGCTGAGGGGCCTGCCGGGCCGCGGGCCGGGTCTGGCTGCGGGTGCGCCGGAAGGAGGCGGGTGGCGGGACACGGCGCTGTGCCACAGTCCGGGCCCAGAGCCGGGGCGCGCCTCCCTGCCGCGGCGCCGGGGGCGAACCCGTGCCTTTCCCCTTGTCCGTCGGCCGCCTAGCTGCTCACCCAAGTGCTTGTTTTCGTGAAACACAGAATTAATCGAGTCCGTGAGCTCGGGAGCCGAGCGGCTAGCAGAGGACGGAGAGGGCAGAACGGCGGGTTTTTTGGTGTCCCGTTCCCGCCCGCTCCTGTCTCCCCACGCGCTGGCGGCGCCCCTCGAGCGCGGGGCGGGGCGGAGCGCCGGCGGGAAAGGGGAGGGTGAGGCGCGGGAGGGGCCGCCTCACACCGGCCTCGGCGGCGGGGCGGGCGGAGGGTCCCCTCAGGGGGAGCGGGCTGCTCACAGGTGGGCGACGGCCGGCGGCCGGGGGCGCTCCTCAGTCCTGTGGTAGAACAAGGACTTTGGGCTTTTCAGGGTCTCTGGGGTAAAGGGTTTGCCGGGACACGGTTGGGAAACCTGTGTGGCGAGACCCATGAACACCCAGCGGCTTGATAAGGCTCGTCATCGCTTTAAAAACGCTGTAAAGCCGTTATAAACCGTTGCGTTCCTCCCACATCTATTGACAATAAAAACCGGAAAGCAGATACCCACCGAGTCTGAGAAATCATATCTAAAAAAAGCAACTGACAAAAGCTATGCCAGCGGTGTGATGGGTATAGTCACTCCAGGGAAGCTCTTCCATCTCCTTCATAGTTCCATCCCAACCCTCTGGTTTTCAGAAAAGGAAATAAAAGGCAAACCTGTGCATCGCATTTTCGGTTAATACCAAGGTGCTGAAACTTAGAATGGCCTAAGCTGGGCCTTCCCTATGTTTTTGCCCCGAGTATTTTTATTTCCTGAAATTTTACTCCCTACGACTTCGGCAGAGGTTAGTAAATCACAAGCGCTTGGCTGCTTATCTGGTGGCAGACCTCAGTGTATGTAGGCACCTGGCTATAGCAGGCAACTGAGAAATGCTGGATACAAATGGTGATTTTACAACTAACTTTTAAAACCAGGAATTGCCTTACATCAGAGTGCTTGGGAAGACAACTGTAACAAGAGTAATAGATAAAATTTTCTAATGATGTTTGACACAGTGATCTTTGTTGTTTACCGTTACCAAAATCTTTATTTGGCACAAATGCAGCATATCTGAACTTAATTCTACTTGAATTCTAAATGAAGCTCAAAATGAATTGAAAATAGTATCCAGCATACAGGTGATGACCGGTAACTTCAAGGTCAGATTCTTAATGAATTCCCATGTAAATTGAATGTTTATATACATTCTGTGGTTGTTTTTTTTAAATTTATTGCAATGTTACTTTCTCTCAACTGTGAAAATCAATTAACTTAAATATAAAGTATAAAATTCCCATTTTCCTTGTAGATGGCCGAATCAGAACCTCAGGAAGGAAACTATGAAAACCTGGTAAAGGCAGTGGAGGACCTGAAGAGGGACTTAGAAAAACTTATGGAGGAAATGGAAAAACTAACAGGTACAAGTCATTACTACAAAAGAATGATATGCATTTGTCTACTAGCCTGAAGATATTGAAGATTTATTATTTCTATTTATTGCTGTAAATTTCTGTGTGATAGAAATGTAAGTGGAAACAATCACCATCAACTAATGCCCTAACGTCCTTAATTGGGAGAAAACATGCAAACAATCTAGAAGTTTTGGATGGCTCAGAGTTGAAAATTAATAGGTGATGGATGCTCAGTTCAGAGTGGTGGTTGAAAACTGAAATAATACTAAGGTATTTAATGTGTAATTATTGAAATATGGTATGTAAAATGAAACTTAATTCTGAAAAATGGTGGGATACATAGCACCTCTCAGGTCAGTGCATGACGTGTTTTAATTCCTCAGCTAGAATAAAGACTCCTGTGCAAATCTAATCTTAGTCCTGTATGTATGGAGAGGACTGTGTATTCCTCTCCATGTTCTGCAACAATTCTATCAGAAACTGTATGCAACTAACAAGAATAGATGGAAACTGTTAATTAAACTATTTGTAATTAAACACAATTTATGAGTGCCATTGAGAAAACTACAGTCAATTTATGGTAAAACAAAAGGGAAAGTATGAAATAAGTGCTAAAACTATTTGCTCTGCTTTATCAGATACTCATTATTTCAATACCAGTTTCATTATTTAGGTAGTTGTTAAAACCTTGCATCTCTATGCTGCAGCCTTTTTGGTCTTACTCTTCCTTACCCAACACAAGCCTTCTAACCGTAACTGATCTAGAGGGAGGATTCTTTGGTTCATTTATTTTAAGTCTGTTGAACCCTTCTTTTTAATTATGTGTTTTGTTGTAATTTTTAGGTAAAGCGTCTATCTACCTTTTGTAATTTACATAATTGTACTTCCATTCTGAAGTATTTTGAGACATTATTATAAAGAAGTAATACTGAACAGTCTTTTATGCAATCTTCAGTATTACTGTGGGCAGTTTCCACTTCATTTTACAACAGGCCTTCTCTGACATAAGATCTGAACTGTAATAATTCAGGTCCTTTATTCATTTATTGAATCAGCTATTGCTTTTATTTAGCCAGATTTCCTGGCTTAGTACTGTCTGTCGGGTTTGTAGTGCAGGCAACCTGGATGGCATATGACATGGTAGTCATACGTACCAACCCAGATCTAGCCAACTCCATGAAGCGTTTGGAAGATGCCTTCCTGAGTTGCAAAGAAGAGATAGAGAAGAAATGGCAAGAGGTGCTAACAGAATCTAAAGGTGAAGAGCAAAAAGAGGAATAAATTTAATTCAGTCATGCTGGCAGAAGAACTACATCCCTTGGAAAATCACTCCAGTCTTTTTGTTTTCCAGCTGTGGAGGTTTCACAAACATTGTGGAAAATGGATTTGCTTTCATCTTGCTAAAACTACTTAAAACTATACATCTATGGAAGTAATTTAGTGAGATTACACATATATATATATGTATTGTTGAATAAAAGGTAAAAATGTCTATTTTTATTACACTTATCAGTAATCCTTGTAGCGTGTGTGCATACACAACCTGCATGCCTTTTTTCTTCCTGAAAGATCACACTCACTTTGTTTCAATATACATAGAATTATTTTGACACCTGAACAAATTGGGGAAGAAGCAGAGGGGGTGCTTTGAACATCACAGTAGTATTGTACCAGCAAATGCCTTTCAAGGAAAACCAAAGAATTACTTCCCCCCCCCCCCCCCCAATGAAAAACAGGTTTAATTCTAGATTTGCAGATAGATTGAGTTAGTTTGATGTGGGATTGCCAACCAGGTGTTCAGTTACACAATTTTATTATTCAGATAGCTCAGCTGTAGTTGTTTCATTTTATTTCCTGGGATTTTTAACCATTTCTTTGGTCTTGTTTTCCCAGAAAGATTGTTCTTCTCAAACCCTTTGAAGGTAGCACATCTCATCTAAGAAAAAAATTGTTTACCGTTACAGACTGCACTGTGTGTAGTGTAGTCTGTGGGACTGCTGCAGAAACCAAATTAACCGTGTTCTAAAACATGCTTTTATCCATATGGTCCTACTGTGCAATATTAAAAAAGGAAGAAAAGATTAAAAAATTAGTCTTTTGTAGTCAAGACTGTGGATTAAGAGCACCACCTTGTGGCTTGCAGTTAATGTATAAACAAGTATTTTATCTGAGATGGAAGTCAATGCAAGTTTTGAGAAGGAGCTTTCCTTTTATTAAAAATCAGTCTCTTTCAACTAGAAAGTAAGCACTATGTAGCAAGTGAGTGCTTCTTTGAAGAGGTATTTAATGATTCAAATCACGTGTAAATAATCTGTCAAAAGTTTGCCAGCAGTAACCCAGATTGCTGGGTTAACATCTCTTAATCCTCCCCCAACAAAGATTTCTGTAATGAAAACCATCAGCAGCAGTTTAGCTTTATTTTCACTCTCACTGAGCTCCACTTTTGTGATGTTAGGCCATACAGCAGTTACTCACAGGTGCTTCCCAGACTGGAGGCAGAGCATGCTTCTGCAAAAACCGCTAGAGAAGCAAGAGAACTTGGCATCAGTGTACTGCCAACCTGTATGCCGAATAGAGCAGTAAGGAATTCTGTTTCCTTAGTTATTCATTCCTTAGCCTCTATTAAGTAACACTTAGTAAACGTGTCACAAGTGAGTTGAAATATTTTTTTTCTTGTTGTGCAGACACATGGACAGGTATGAAATCTGTATTCACCCCAGTTCATTTTACAGGGGTAGACAGGCTGAGTCTTCCTGCCACCACTAGCTATCAGCTTTAATCAAGAAGTATGTGAAGCTTAGCAAAAAGGTTACAGACTTGACCCTTAAAAAATAATCAAGGATAGTAGACGTGCCAGTGTTTTAACACTGCAATGCATTTACTGTCCTTTTCACAAAAAATTTACTCATTTTAGTTATGTACTTAACCTCTCAGCAAGGCAAGGGTTGGATGCTTAAGAGGAAGCTATCCCACAGCCATCAAACCTGAGCCATATGTTGTCTGGTCCAGATAGTCTGTAATGGTGTACCTCAAAGTACATTTCTCTTCTGAATGTAAAAAGCTATCTTGCCTGTAGAATGGAGGTGTGCAAAGTGTCCTGCAGCCCCTTTTTGTCTAGCAGCTCAGGTGCTACTGCATTCACCAGACCTAGCTGGATTCTCAGCACTGTTTAGTTTTCATTAACAGTTTCTTACCAAGAAACAGACAAGACTTAGCTAAAAGGCCAATATGCAGCCTCCCAGGAAATTTTGATGGTGGAAACTGTGCCCTCTCCCAGTGTAAAACAACTGAGAAGGGACAGTGGACATTTCACATGTCCACTTAGGATCTCAGTCCTTGTCAGAACATGCCTAGAGCTCCTTTTAGAAAATTTAATTTATTGCTAGTGCTTTCCAGTCCTTGATTATTATAGACCCATTCTCATTAGCTCAGAAAGGCTAAAGAAGAGAATCCATACTAGCTGTTTTACTTGTTGGCATAAATGGTTTCAGAATTTCGGTCCAGATCCTTGCAGCAATTTTTCCTGAAATGTGTATGGAGAAATTATCGAACCTCTAACAGCCCTACTTACACATACCATTATTACAATGATGTTCTTTTTGCTGGCATTCTTAGCAGAGAAGCAAAGACCTTATTGAGAACAAAGGGGGTGAACAACATTCCTTCTGAGTCAGTCATTTCCTCCAGGGCAAGGACTATACCACCTAGGCACTAACAGCATGAAAATGGCAGTGCCTTTTCTGTGTGCATTCCATTAATACCGATTTCTTTTTTTATAGCGCTGCCTCCTCCCTGCTTCTGCATTACTGTAAAATGCATTTACATTTTTCCAACAAAAAGCATGGTATTATATTTTCTTATTATTCTGTTTCTGATAAGCTACTAGTTTTCTGTAGATGCTCTGGGTTTGGATCATCAGAATATGCACGTAGGCAGTAAGATTACAAAGTTTTGAGGTGATGTAATTTTACACATGGATTGAGGTCAGCTAGCAACTAGGAAATTCTCTTTGGCTCCTCAGAAAGTCAAACGGTGAAAAAAGGACACATGGCATCTTCCCATTTATAGAAAGCCAGACTGAATAAAGGCATGTGGAGATACTAGTTAGAGCAGGTTAGTTTAGTGACTGTTTAAGCTCTCACATCACATTTGGGATACCATCCCAAGGTTGTGAAATTACTGGGATTTTACTTGTAGTTTGTTATATATACACCACCACTGCATTACACAGAGCATTTTAAAGGAAGAGCAGCAAGATTTAGAGGCCATTGAAAACTTAACAGCACTGTCCAAGTCACGGACAAAAATGTGAGTATCATGTAATCTAAGTGAAAATAATTGGCTGGACCAACACACTGAGCAGTAACTACAGAACACAGACCTGATAAGCTTTTGGAAACAAAACTTATTACAGGTACACTGTACAAAGCATATTTTGACTCTTACCACTGAACTGCTGTTAGCTAGTACGTTAAGTGTGGCTGCACCTCAAGGCAGTCTTAAAGTAGAGTTCCAGGCTGATACCAACCACTTAACTGAGCTAGGACTGCATGGATCTTCACACATTTAACCCACACTCCAAATTGAGAGCAGATCTCTTTCTGTACTACAGGCACAAACTTTATGGCCAGTCATCCTTAGGATTCCTGACTTAATTCTAAGGGCCTACATGGTCCTACAAAAGTCACATTTTAGAATTCAAAACTCCAGACTGATAGCCTAGCATTGAAGAATGCATTTTGACAACAGTCAGGAAACATGAAGCAGCTCTGAACTCAGTGACAACCTTCTATAGGTCTTTCCTATCGCATTTTAAAACCTCACTGTATTAGAAGTTAATTATTCATCTCATCAGCTGGTGGTATTAAGTCATCAGGATCAATTGTCTGCTCCATGCATCACCGTCTAGCTCTAAGACTCAAAAATCAAATCACAGCTGCATTGCTCCACTGTCAGCAGCACAAAATGAAGAGTTCAAGCTGCCACTCCAAAACTTTCATCTCCTTTACACTTGAGCAAGGACCCCACTGCCACTTGGCTTGTGCAGCTGCTGTCAACAACTTTGCTACCCACATCACATCCAAGTTCATGCTAGTATTCTATGGGGGAAGCTTCAAGCATGTGCCCCTGGCATGAAGTAAGTATGCACACAGCTTGCCATAAGGGTTGTGAAATCAAGTTGGGGTGGTTTTTTGGGGTTTTGTTTTTTTTTGGTGTCATTTTTATGTAGCACAAACTTATTTCCAAGGTTTTTCCAACTGCAGCACAAAGTCTGTTCACTTCCAAGTTATTTGTTGCACCTGCATACAGTCCTCCCACAGAAGTGGATGGTAAGGGCTTGCACATAGATATGTTACTGCTCAGTGCAGAAGTTTACAGGACACTTCTCTGAATCAGTGAATATCTTGTCATTGCAAGACCATCGTGTTTAAATGAAAACAGTGCACAGACAGAGGCCTACAGAACTTTCTTCTTCCCTTTTTTGTCCTTCTCAAGCCACAGAGTATGTTTTTGTGGCTAAGCAGCAGTAGACAGCAGCCTTCCCAAGCAAACAGCCTGGTTACAGTCAAGGCAGGCAGAGTATTATGAAAACACTATAAAATGATTACACTATAAAAGTGTAATCCTCTCCAAGTGTAAGCCCTTATAAGCGCCCATGAAAGGGAAGAATGCTGGAATGAGAATGAACATAGCAGAAAAAACCCCAGTGGCTCCAAGTAGGTATAAAAGCATGTTAATTACTCTGCAAATTCAAAATCCTTGTAGCGGAAAGTCTTAAACAAAAGAACACAAACTAAGCACTCATCTGAAGTTCTACTTGAGGCAAGTAACCCATAGCCTTAGTTACAGGTACACAAGCACCACAGTTGCCAAGAGAACTGACCCTCAATCCTGAGCACCAGTTCTGTATTTCTTCAGCCAAAGTTCAGCCAACAAGAGAACAAGCAGCCTAGTAAGGGCACAATTTATGCCCAGCCTGCAGATTCTAAAAAGTACTTTCAGTAAGTGCTTTAGACTTGCTAGACTTGAGCCTGTATTTTCATAACCAGGAACTCCGGGATGAAGACTATTGTCAGTCACAAGCTTCTGCTTTATGCCAAGATTCCTTTTATCACAAAATTGGGACTTGAAGAAGAGAGAACGAGATACTAGGACACTACTTGCATCTCTCCTTCAATTAATCCTTTCATAAAATAAAGATAGCTAGTTAGGTACCTGTGTTAAACTGATTCAATCTGACCTACCTTTTTGCAGAGATTAAGAAAATTCTATTTGACCTTATTTTTGGCCTTTAAAGTCTCACTTTAAGAAAAGCACTTTTGAACAACTGAAGGCAGTTCAAGAAGTTTGTATGACAAATTCTGCAGTTATGTTTTACTATTTATGAATCTTACATCTGTTTATTATGATAAAACAGCTAACCTCTCCCCAATCTGCCTGAAATAAATTAGGTTCTGAACAACACACTGAAGCCTAAATTAGGTTCTGAACAACACACTGAAGCCTACAAACAATTATCCTGCTCAAGAATTTTTAAAAGGTGCATTGCTTACATTTCCCTCACCTTATTAGGTTTCATTTTGTGTCTCAACAGCCATATTCATCTTCCAAGGAAAGACATTAGAATACCACCATGTCCATCACAACACATGTCCCAGTCTACAGCTTACCAGGTTTGGTTCAGAAACTCAAGTCTCACAGCAATCCTTGATTCGATGTACGTTTTGGAACTGCTGTGTAAGTGATCCAGTGCTGCAATGGCAGGCTACACTACACGAGCTTGCAGTGAATGCAGCAAGTGTATGTACTCAAGGGAGTCAGAAGAATTCTCCTTCCTGAACCAAGCCTGTAGCTTTCACTTCACACCTCATTAGAGGTGCCCAATTCATTGCAAAAGCAAGCAGGAAATCCCCAGTGCAGTCAGATGTAACTCATGCATCACTAAACCTTGTGCCACCCCTCAAGGCAAAGGCAAATTCCTCACCTTCTCAGAAATGGGAAGCCAAGTGCTTTGGAGCAGTTATCCACTGCACTCCCTCTAACTTCTCATTTCCCAAGAAGTAACATGAGAAACAGTTTCCAGAGAACCTCATACAATTTTTAATTATTATTAGTGTGCAGGAACAGGGAAACTAGAGGAGACACGGTCAGAAAATACCTGCCAAGAACTCTACTGTCATTCAGTCCTACATGTGTACAGTTACAGTATTGCTCCAGACCAAGGGATTTTACATGAATTGTTATTCATTAAAAGGCTGGGTAAAGGTTGCATAGCTAAGAACAGAAAAAGGTGGTTTAAGTAAACAAATACTCAAAGGTTTGGATAACGGCAACTGCAAGGCAGGAACGTGAGAAATGTTGTGTCCTTCATTCTCTAGTCCAACAAGATAGCTGAAAAAATACACCCATATTAAACAGCTGGAAGTAGATGATAACACTTGCAAGACATCCAAGTTTTAGGGAGAAACATTAGAAAGACACACCCATTAGTAAGACAGCTAAGTACTTAGAGAAGATGGCCCAGGTGCAAAGATTTTACTGGTTTCAAATAGAGAAAAGTGGAGAGGCTGATAAAGCATAGTGCCATTATTTTGCACAGAAGCTTGAATGAAGTGGCAGTTACTAAGGTCTTTCATCTTTTTCAGCAGGAGTCTCCAAGCTTGGATTCTGCTCTTTACAGAACACAAAAGCCTAGTGAAACAGACGAGGAAAATAATACCCCAGTAACTCCTACCACGAGATGGTTACAGCCAAACCCAACCATTAACACCAGTTGCACCAGAAAAGCAGAGAGGACACTCACTGTAGGTTATAGCTCCATTATGCAATTTCTTTGCAGAAGTTGTTTTGGGTTGAAGTAGACCCACCTAACCTGGCTATTTCCTTGCACATTATCATCCAGCATAGTTTTTACAAAAGATGTATCAGCAAATACTAAAGGGGCAGATCTCATTTTCACATATAAATGCTAAAGCAGCAAGGTTAAAATTATGCATTACTTTAAAAGTAAATATGAACAAACATACTAAGACAGAGGATTTTTTTGTATTTGAAATAACTTTTATTTGTGAGGAACGTCACCCATGCTGCAGTTTCAAATAGATCTTACCAAGGAAAGCGGAAGTTTCTCCTCCCCGTGTCCTGCAGTAAACAGGACTGGCACAGAAAAAAAAAAAATCACCACACCTGGGAGGTTTAGCACCAGCATCCAATAAAAAAAGCATCTGATTTCAATTTCAGTTCTTTGGTTGGTTTTTTTTTTCCCTTTTCAGTTTACCAAAAGAAAAATCGAAAAATTCAATACTAGTGAAACAGTGACATTCTGGAAAAAAAAACCCCACAGTTACTGTTGAAACTGGGGAGGCTGCTCTTTCTGAATCTCGCTCTCTTTTCTTCTCTTCATGCATCTATCTTGCAGGCGTTCCCTGGATCTCAGCTGCTGGTATTTTTTTTGTTTTAAGTTCCGATGTTTCAGATCTTTGCTTTCATCATCACTGTTGACAATTTATTGCTTGTGTGTTTCTTTGGTGTTACTTTTGAGTTGTATTTTAGGACACCTGTTAAAGAGCCATATTTAAGAAAATGCAGTTTAAGTTTCATTTTGTTGTAAAGGTAGTATGTCAGGTGGAAAGGGAGTTTTATAATAGACAGGATAAATGTAACTGGCTTATATCCTGTCTGTAAGCTGAGAGTACACTATCTTCCTAAAGCAAAACATTACTAACTCATGAGCAGATGCTATTGCTACATAGACCAGATATTCTCCCTGAAAAATCAGAATTATAAAGCAAAAGTTTACTTTGCAACAAATACAGACACCAAGGCAGAGGACAGAAAGAAAAAGCAGCAGACTGTTCTTGGTTTGCCTATCTAGCACTCAGAAGTTATTGGAAGTATCTAGCCACACATAAGGGGATGTGGCCAGAGTCCAAGTCCTAGCAGTGTACACAGTGCTGCTTCAGTTGGAGAACAGCAACTAAATTTATATTCCTTACCTGAGGGATGATAAAGGTGCCTGGGGAGCCGGACATTACTCAGCACCACTCTGCTCGGTCACCGGAGCAGGATTTTCAGTAGGTGTTTCAGTCACCTTTGTCTGAGACAAAACAAACATTTGTTATAGGCAAAGGCTGACCTCCAGACCCTTCCTCTGTTCAGTGGTGGGGCCAGCATAACCCAGGCTTTAAAATAATCATGGAAAACAAATACTCAGAAAATATAAACTATAGGAAAAACCTTAAAGCCTAAGTATTACACAGCAGATTCTGTCAGTGGACCACATCAAGTAGATATATAGAACGAGAAAGTCTTTCCTCATTAAGGTAAAATCTGGGTTTGCAAACAGTTCCCTGAAATAGTCTGGTTCAAGCAGTTCAGGAAATTGATCTGGAGCTTTGAAATCTCTTACACTACATTCAGACTGAAGGTTTGAGGAAGCTGGAACACACAGCTGTTTCTCTCTGCTTCGAAAATATTTGTTGTAGTCTCACTGCAGTTACAAACTATCCAGAAGCCATCCCTATCCCACTGCTGGTTCCACTTAAGAGAAGCTGTTCCTTCTCAAAGAAGGTGACAAGGAACAGGCAATGAAACCAGCTACCTTCAACCAACAGCACTTTGGACTCTGGCCATCAGACTCCTCCAGCACACCAAAAATACACTTAAATCAACACTCCCACAGGACAGAAGGTCTTGGGCATTCACCCTATCCAAACCTTGGTCTCTGCCACATTTTGCCAGGAGCACGCTCACCTCTTTCCCATCCTGAGCTGGAGCATTGGGTGGACGAGGTCGACGCCGGTAGTTGTATGGGCGCCTATACCCACGGCGAAGCGGCTGCTGACTCATAGCATTGGCCTCATGATGGTTCTCTTTATTTTCAGTCTCTCCAGCCACTGGGGCAGGGCGTGGACGCGAGGGCCCTCTGAAGAGCGAGAAAAATAAAGATTAAACTACCATAATTTTAGCCCAGCAAAAGTCTCTCTAACCAAGCACCATCTTGAACAACTTTGAATGCTAGCAAACCACCCCTCTGGAGTTTGGCTGGCACATAGCTGGAAGGGAAAGAGAAGCAACCTGGATGTCTCTTCACTGCTGAAGCTACATCAGCATATTCTACTGTCTGTCACACAATAAAGGTGTAGTTAGCCCATCTGAATTGCTGGCTAGGAAAAGAAACAAGCCAGTAATGGCCACACAGGCTGATTCTGCCAAGTTAGCCTTGGCATAGCTATATGCCAGCCCAGTCCTATTCAAAGTTAATGATGCAATCCCTGGCAATCTCAGTCCACCTTGTAAGCCATTCTTGAATCTTCACTCTTTGCTTTATGTTGCCCCTCCTGACCATGTGAAAAAGCATAGCATGTATCTGTCAGGCAAGCTGGACCTCATTAACACTAAGCTATCAAGTCTATGTTCCTGAAGTATGCAAGAGCATTTCATCCCATTTCCAGTATAAACAAAGTGTGTTTATAAACTGTCAAAACAAAGCTGAAAGCAATGACAAAGTAACTGCCTAGTATCCAGTTCCCATTAGCTGGCTTACCTGATCTACTGCTATCTAGTCCCAAAAGCTAATTTACTTTTTTCCAAAAGAATCCAACATAAAAGTGACTGGATTTAATGCATGTAAATGCAAGCAATTATCTACCTGTTAACTCAAACAGAAGCATTCTGCACTCATACAGGATACACCATACCTCTTATAGAAGAAAAAAGTATCAGAAGTGCATAAATTCTCATTAGCCATAAGCAAGTTACCCAGCTTGTGATTCACCCACATGGCATGCAAAAGCTCAGATGCTTCGCTGTACTTGGTGTGGTGCTATTCCTGACTGCCTATGCTAATGATGACTTTCAAGAATAAAATTTATTCAGCTCAGATCCCTACAAGCAGCAGTACTACCCCTTTGCCCACAATCCAATATAGGAGAGACAACTTAAATATTCACAGATAGAAAAGCTCTGAGGTAGAACCTCACAAGGTTCACATGCCCCCACTTCCTGAGCTTGTCCAGGTCCCTCTGGATGGCATCCTGACCCTCAGGTGTGTCAGTTGCACCACTCGGCTTGCTGTCACCTGCAAACTCACTGAGGGTGCGACACTCAATCCCACTGCCTATGTCACTGATGAAATTAAATAGTACTGCTCCCAATACAGACCCCTGAGGGACATCAGGCACCACTGATCTCCATGTGGACATCAGGCCCTTGACCACTATCCCTTGGATGTGGCCATCCAGCCAATTCCTCATCCACCAAACAGTTCACCCACCAAATCCATCCCTCTCCAATTTAGAGAGAAGGATATTGTGAAGGACCATGTCACAATGTTTTACAAAGAACACCAGTGAAAGTAATCCAGTGTTTTATTTAACTTGTCACTCATCTTCCAAGATAAAACAATTCACAAGAAACCAAGAATCTGAGTGATCTTTTCTACTGAAAGGAATTTGGGGGCGGGGGGAGGTAAGTGAAGCAACATCTCAGAAGGTATGATAGTCAGAGGCTAACTATTTCACACTGGTATTTTTAACCACACCAAATTCCTTGGCTATGGAATTGTTCCCTTAGTGCAGAGGCTGGGAAACAAAGAGAGCAACCCTACGCTGGCCAGTTTAAAGTATGACTAATACTGATGACTCAGCAACTTTCTCCACATATCCCACCAGGAAGCGTTAGTGTTCATCTGAACTCAAAGTGATCTTTACTAAGAATGTAAGCATGGTCTACTAGGTCTTCCAAGTGTTCATGTACCCCAGTTCTGTGAATCCCTAGGGGCAAAATAAGGATAAGGAAGCCTACTTTCCAGCCTCCCAGCTGCCAATTAATTGGTTTCCACACTGGGGATTTCCTGAGCCAGACAGAGTTTGCCTATTCAGGGATATCACAATGGTGTCCTCTTCCAGTTATTTGACTAGTCTCCAAGTTTTTAACATAACCAACACCCCATGGCAAAAAGCTCCAGAAATCTGCTGTACGCTTAACAACCCAAGTCAACAACCTGAGCATGAGCCAGCAGTGCACCACTGCAGCAAAGGCAAATGGATTCTGGGCTGCATCCACAGAGACATTAGTAGCAAAGAGAGATGTCAACATCCCACCTTACTCGGCACTTATCAGGCCACACCTGGCATACTCTGCCCAATTCTGGCCCCACAATTCAAAAAGGAGGCAGACAGACTGGATACAGCCCAAAGGAGGGCCCAGATAATCAGAGGGCTGGAGGAACTGACCTATGAAGGAAGACTGAGGGAGTGAGGTCTTTTCTCCCTGGAGAAGAGAATGCTTAGAAGGGAACTCACAGTATTCCAGTACTTGAAGGGCAGCTACAAAGAGGACAGACACTTCACAAGGCGCCACACTAAGAAAACAAGGGGCAACAAGTACAAGTTGCACCAGGACAGGTGTCATCTTTATACAATAAAGATTTACAGTGAGAAAAATCGTTTACTTGAACAACCCTCCCCAGGAATGTGGTAGAGTCCCCACCACTGAAGGCTTTCAAGATGTGATTGGACAGGGTGCTATAGTCTCATCTAGGCTCCCTTTCCCACAAAAGGTTCAGCCAGATTATTTTTTTTTTTAAGGTCCCTTCCAGCCTCAGCTGTCCTGTGGTTTTATGAACCTCCCTTGGTTTTTCAGCATGTCTCCCATTTCCTTCATCTGAATGCTCCTCAAGGTCTTGTTAGGTTTTGGGGTTTTATCAGAGATATAGTGAAAAAAACCTAAAACTCTGCTGCAGACAGAAACTGCATAGATAACAGGAACATTAACACCCGGGAGCTTAGCACTTCAAGAAGGGACAGTTAGTACCGATGTAGATGAGCTCAACAAGAATGTAAATAAGGAGCCTTCTGACAAGGACATGCTAACTGCTAAAAGAAAAACTAGAGTAAAATAATTGTGGTAGTAATAGTTTAGTAATAATAAGAGATCAGCGACTTCCTACTCAAATGGCCCCCACCCCGAGGAAGGTGGATCCCCTGCCCAAGATCATGCTGATATAGATTAAAACCAGCCCAGTGGGCATGTATTAGCTTTACATGTTTAGAGTGGACAATAAGGAAGGACTAATCGTTAGCCAGCAGATGTTTTAAGATAACAGAAACTCAATAACAAAGACTGCTAATGTATGCAAAGATAAACAAGAACTTCAGGTAACTGCCCAAGAAGATGAAAAGTACATCTTGAAGAGGCACCAGAGGGGGGAGATTCTGAATGTTCAGAAACCTTATGTATATGCATGACTTTGTATAATAAATATCGGACTGCTATTGAAACTGCATGCAAATTAAGAGGAGTGATCTCCCTTGCACCTGGTGCTGCAATAAACATACCTGTTTTGTAACTTGAGGAGAGTTGTAGAGTTTGATTCTGCACGTCATCAGAAGAAATAACAAAACTAAGTCTCATCCATCCTTTCCATGCTACTCATTATTTGGAGGGCCTCTATATCAGTCTTCATTTGTCTCTTCTCCCAGCCTCAGACTCCTCAGCCACTTCTACACTTAACACATTCCCCCCTGGCCCTTCAATCATTTTGATAAGCTTTATCTTATTATTCCAGAAGCTCTCCTGTATCTATAGTACTCCTCTTCTCCAAAAGTCCTAGCAAGAGCCACTTTAATAATCCTATTTTGTTACCCTCTCCTTTAGGAGCCCTCAATGAACTTAAATTTTATCTCTTAACTGACAGCAATACCCTCCACTAGCACAGGATGCTACAAGGTAACTATAGTGCCATCATAGAGTTGAACAGCCTGTACGAGACAGGATACAACTTAAGCCTTCCCTGAACAGTAGGCTTTCCTCTGTACCTACAAGTAGCACCAGTGCATAAAACCAAGCCTGCATGACACTTAGGAGCGAGCTGGATGTGCACAAGCTACTAGTTCAGTGCTTAATTGGAAACTACTGTCTGCAGTTCACAAGAAAAGTTATAAAGCACACCCTTGCCCCGGCAGATGGTGGGCCTAGCTGTCCCAGATCAAGTGGGGTTTGGATTCACTACTTGTCTAGGAAAGCCTAAGAGTTCAGCTGAGAAGACAGGGACCCTGCAACTTATTTCAGTACATTGCTCAACTGTGAGAGGTAAGAGAAGCCCAAGAATGATTTGCCTTTTCTAGACCTATTCCTGGCTCCGAGCAACATATAAGCACATTAAAAAATATATTTATGGTTGTTTCCTTACTCCTGTGGCTCACCTTTCTCCTAGTAATTAAAATGTTTCTCCCCGTCTCTACCACCTGAGTAGAATACACATTAGCACGAGGGAATACAGCTTCCTGCTCTTACTGAAGCCTGCATAGATCACAAAAGCATCCAAATGTAATGATGAACAAGGAAACAGTACAAACCTGCGATAGCGGGGACGATAGGTAGGGTTCCTATGGACTTGCTGATGAAGTTGTCCTCCTTCCGTGACCCCATCCTTCATCTCTCCCTCACCACCCTACAACCAAAAGAAAACAGAAGACAAAGATGAAGTGTTACCTTATTTCATGGGCAACATATTAAGCCCAGCGATCTGAACACAAGCTCAAGAACAGTGTATCAGTACAGAAACACCAGCATATCAAGTAAAAAGCAGCAGATACTCAAAAGGCTTTAATACAGACAAAAGTTAAGAGTAGAGCAGAACAGAACAAGAGTCAATCACACTGTCCTTGCTCCTCATAGTAATAGATGAGGAGGCTACCTCACAATACTTCCTCCCTGTCTGCCAAGAGCAGCAGAGAACCTCACAGTTCTGATGTGCATGGAAGTGCATTTCAAGTCACAACACTGCATTGTAAGGGGTAAATGTGTTATGGAGAGGCAGCTATTGATCAGGACACTTCTGAATTCACAAAGCTAACAGACATCATGCACAGACTTGCCAGAGACCACTTCTGGCTTCATTCTACACAAAGCCCCACCCCACAGAAAAAATAAATCAAGAAATTTAAAAGGTAGAAAACCTGTACTACATAGTGTCAAATACTCTTCTACACAATCATTTTCATTGCAGTGGTTATCGTTCCCCTTTACTTGTTAACTAATAAAGTTTATTTCAATTTGTTTCAGGGTTTTTTTCTCATCTAGTTTGTTTGGTTTTTTTTTTAAATGCCAGCCATCAGTACTGTCCGTTTTATAAGTCATTAGATGATTTTCAGTTCTCATTGTACTATCCTCCTTTAAAAGGAGGAATTTAACAAGAACTCTGGAAACATAAGTGCATCTTTTGTATCTGATAGAGTAGGAAACAAGCTTTCTGACAGCCTTCAGTAGTCTACACTAGGTTTGACAGGTCTCTTTCCAATTCTGCACAGCTATTTTAACCACCACCATATTTTGCTTTATTTTATCTGAATCTCTCAGGTAATTGCATGGGCAGTGAACTTCTCTTTAGCTAAGATATTGTGATAATAAACATTTAGAAAGGCTGGAGTGCTGTCGGTTGTAACACCTTAGGGAGTTAAGTGAACCTCAGTGACTAACCTGGACAATCTTCTCCTCTCTCTACAGGAAAATACCCTCCAAATGCATTAATTTCAAGCACTCTGTAGCTTTCCAAGTTTCCAAAAAGCACAAAGACATGGCCTAAATGCAGCTGGAATATTTCACATGCTGTACCTAGAGCTAGCTATACCAGCTATTCTTAATGATATGACAGGGTCAGCTGCTGAGTTGAGTAGAGATAAATCAGAATTCAATTTAAAAAACACAAATAACATTATCCATTATGGTCTCTCACGTATAAAACTGATCAGGATAACTAAATATCCACAGGAACTCCCAGTGACTAAGTAGATAGTAGTAACAGGTAGCATCTGATAGGAGTTGAGAAGTACTCGAGAGACTCAGAAACCAAATGGAAAACTATGCTTCTGAGTTTACAACAGTATTATACTACTTACATCTGCTTTCCAATACCAATCTGTCCTGTTTGTATCAGGATGTTTACAGTTTAATAGACCTGTGATGGGTAGTCAGAATTTTTTCCAACAGTAAAGTAAGAAATAGCACTGCCAGTATTGCGTGTGGCAAGTGATTCATGTCTTGAGGTTTGCCATTTGTGAAGCAATAATCTAATGCTCTCACTCTCTCCTCTCTCTTCCTGCTCTCACTCTCTTCCTCACGTGAGGACTGGCAAAGCACAGAAACGGGAGAACAGCAAGATGTGAAGGGAAGAGAGGATGCCAAACTAAAGCAATCCTGAACATGTTCCAGCATAATCATGACTTCTCCAGAATTTCTGAGCAAGCACACGTGAAATCAGCACTCAGTTCTAGTGCTACAATGCCAGAAGTACAGAACCATGAAGGCCTAGTAGGTCTTGTCAGAGGGGCAATGTTGCCAAGATCAACAAAGCCTCAACCAACCCAATTGTAGGGAGGGACACACAACAATATTTTTGATCAGCCAAAGCTCTCCTATAGCACTTGACAGTCAGGATCAATTCACAGCTCTTTAAAAAGCAGTACTGAATTTCTACATGTTTTTAATGGCACAGCCCAAGTCCACTCCTCCCTACAGAGGGCTGCATCAGAATCTCACATAAAAGACTCCATCTCCTGTAGTGATGGAAAGAATGACTAGACCTGATGAAGCATTACTCAAGAAAATTTCAACATTTTCCTATTCATCTTGAGCTGAATGTTATGTCAGTATTTTAAATGGGTTTGGCTTAATCAGTTTAAAACAGAATAGCAAAGCATCCGAATTGCTTAGCCCAGAAGTCCTGATAATTTCCTGCATCTTCTACAGTACCACAAAAACTCAATTAACACATTACATTATATCACTGTCAATTGATCTAGGTCTATTGGCTGGAAGTGAAGTACAATTCCAAAATAAAACAATTATGCTATTAGAAGTCACTCAAACAGATGCAATTTGACCAGAAAACAGTACCTAAGCTTTGAGGTCTTGTTTCACTACACTGACAGTAAGTACATTAGATTCATTTATTAGTCAAGCTTCATTTTTACTGTTAAAAGCATCACACTATGTCTAGCACATACATGATCCTGTTTCACGATCTCCTCCACAGGAACCTTCCAGCTCAATGTAATACCTTCTAACAAGAGATTAGGTTATCCTAAAGGACAAATGAATGAAGCTGGCCTGCTGCACTCTACATTTTCCTCTGAAGAACAAAATAGGCAAGTAGGCTGTGATTCTCTATGAAGATCTTGCACAGATTTCTCTAACCCTAAAAATGTACAAAATATTACTGCCATCTCCCAAAGAAGAGTTTTGTAAGCATTAACAGTAACTGCAATGAGCTTTTTACCCATCTGCTTCTCCTAACTTCTTCCTTTGTTCTTACATTGCTTCAGATCAGTTTCTAGCTTTTGTGTAATACTATTCATTTTTTCAGGTCTCTTCTCTACAAGAAATAGCATCAGCCTATAAAACAGCTCTCAAACTCTTTTGCTTATTTTTTGACTCACTAGTATAGAGGCTTCCTCTATTAGTGACACACACAGAATCTACATGAGGCCATCATCAGTTCTCAAGGCTATTCCATGATTCACTGTACTAACATTCTGACTACAGCTCCATGCCATGACTGTGTTGGCAGTTTACTGAAGAGCACAGCCTCTTTTCTGTAGTGGATACAATTAAGAACTTTCTGATATGAACAAGTACTTCCACTTCCCACAGAACTTTCCATGCAATCCAGACACAGTTCCACTGGAGCTGATTAAATACCTCAGATTCCTCAAGGTTCTCTTCACTGCTGAGAAATTCACACAGTGTGACGTGTTCAAAAAACAGACTCAGTAACTTAAGACACAGTACAGGCACATTTGAGCTATCGTGGCAAACAAAGGATAGCACCTTTAGTTTGCTTTAAACCATGCCAGTGAGGGAGAAGAAATAGACTCTTGTTGCACTACAAAGCTGGAGTGGAGCTGCTAACTGACATCAGTTAGAAGTTCTTGAAACCTAGGAGGCCACCATGTCAAAAGTCACCTTAACAAATAAGACTTCCCCCCTGCTCCATAAATACAGGATTGGCACGGACACCTTTCCTCTCTGCAGCCTAGTAGGTTTTTATGCATGGCAGGCCTGGGTACACCAAAACCTCTTCCTTCAGGTGTGCAGCAAGAGTCAACTGCAGCTGAGTAAATCTCCTTTCAGCAAAGACAGCCCAAGAGTGCCATACCTTCAGCAACTCACACCTGTCTCAGAAATAACCTGCACAGCTCTTAGCTGGAAACTTTTCTTCAAGTAGAGGCGCACAACCTTTAATGCACCCATTAATGGGACCATACAGAATAGTGTACAAATACTGCTATGGCTCACAAACACTGCTACCTTTCATCCCCCTTTCCACACATGGGAATGAAAGTGTTAAAGAAAAAAGGTATCAGAAGCATCTTTCTAAATGCAGCAGACATGCAGTTTCAATGTGAAGAAACTGCTGAGAGTTAAAAATCTCCAACAGAATATACTGCTAGTTTCACATGAGGATTCACTCTACTCTCAAACGATCTATGAAAGCAAGCACATGGGGGATGACAAGAATACCTGGACAAGTTTAAGTGGTTTCACCAACCTAGACTACGACAACTTCAAGGACAGTCCCTGCAAAGACTTCCTTAAAGCAGAGCTTTGACTTGTTCAGGCAACTAGCAAGTGGGTAAGAAGGCCCAGCAGAACTGACTGCACTTCAAACTGGCTCAGAACGCAAGAAGGGTCCACTGCAATATGCAGCAAGTTGAGCAGGCATAGCAGAACATCAGCTTTGGCTGCACAAGGAACTCCTGACTGAGCTCAAACATGGAAAGGAAATATCACTTTATCAGTTTTTTTTCCTCCCTCGCGTAGACCTTCAGGTACCAGGATCCAAGCGTGTTAGTGTCACATGCAAGCCAGGTTTTTAGCTGCATCAGCTTGCATTAGACATCCAAGAGAACATGTCCCAGCATGACTACCCCAAGACTGAATGTTCCCTGTGCTCAAGCTGGGTCTCATTGCTCTTCAGGCAGAAAGAAATAGCTGCTTTCCATACTCAGCAGCACACAGCGCTGTCTAAGCTGTGATATGCCTGCTCATTTAAGATCTAAAGCAGTTCCAAGACAACACTGATAACCACCAACTAAAGCATTCACTCCCAATAAAAGGTTGAGATTTTAAGCTTGGCAAGGCAGAAGGAAACAGGATCAGTACTGGAATGTAGGTGGCTGGCAAGTGAACAGATAAGACCAGGAACATCAAAAAGCTGAACAAAACCAAGTATCCTAGTTCTTTGCCACTTAGCATGAAAGTTGAAGCTGCAAACTGTATTGCCACAAAAACAAAGACATACTCAGTAATAAGTAATCAGTTACCAGCACAAGCTTCCAGTCATTTCCAAGGGACTCAGAAAGAACACTTTTCATGTATTTAAGGCTCAGTGGTGTCCAGCAGGATTAAAGAAAGACCTCATGATAGCTAGTATAAACAGCTAGGCTTTAAGGAAGGGTTTCACAACACTTGCTCTGTTTGCCCCTATGCTGTCAACTCTGTAGAAAAGAAGTTATGCTGCTTGGGCAGAGACTTCCACCAGGGCTCATACTGCATTATTCACATATTTCTGCAAGTGATGATCATAGACTCTTAAAGAAAAGCTAATCAAGCTTGGAGTATGTTCTAGTTTGTTGGATTGTTCCAGGCACCAGTTTAGCACAATGTGGACAGGAGTGGTAACTGCTAGAATTACAGCCATCTCTCTCATACTTTTCCCTCTGCAAAAACTTGCAGGGAAGTAGCTTAGGAAACCTTGCTGATATTCTGAACAGTGGTGTGTAGCTAGTTTAAAGAAAAAAAAAAAAGCATTATCTTTACAGTGAACTGCTGTAGGCAGAGGCCTATGAAGGTTTCAGCTATTTGGTCAAACTACTACCATGCCATGCAAAAGCAATGAACTTCTAACCAGATGCTGTTTTCCAAGTAACCCTTCCAAGTTCTGGTTTATTGCTTAGGGTCATATACATACTTCAGCTTGCTTCAGGTAAAGAGCATGGTAAACCACTCAGGTGTCTCGCTTCGTTGTGTTTACTCTTCACACAGATACCTTAACACCCAAAAAGATGCTTTTAACACATTATAGAAAGACATGCCAAGGATGGGCCTAAAGGGTACTCAATAATAGAAAATGTCAGTATCAACATCAGTGATGTGCTAGGGGAAACCAGAATATTATTGAACACTACTTACAACTTTTTAAGCTGTCAATGCTTAACTATATGCCAGTGCTGAACCAGTAGTCCCCTCTCATAAGGGGAATCAGAAGACTGCTGAGGTGGGACTACCACCACTTTAAGAAATAAAACTTACACTTCGAGGTGGTCCACGGCGTCGGCCAAAATAGCCACGTCGATAGCGGCGCCGGTCTGCAGCATAGCGGCTGCCTTCTACAGGGACTCCATCTGGACCAGTGACATTAGCTGCTTCTGCACCCTAAGAAAAGAAAAGAACCATCAGCTACAGGGAAAAGATAACACAGGAAAGAGGCTTTTCTGTATCAGTTCCACGCTATAGAGATTCCTTTCCCCCCCATGCAGTGCAAGAGCAGGTTTGTTATTCTCAACCCCATAACCAAAAATTACAATCATGAGTTAAGACCCTATTAGCTAGGCTAAGTTCAGAGGGAAAAAAAAAAACCTAAACACACACACAACTCACAAAACCTCAAAAAATGTTTGAGAATGTAGAAGAGCAAAAAACTTGAAGGTTCTTACAGTCATTAAGCTACCAGACCCCAAGACAAATTCTTCAGGGCAATATATGCCTCTTAACGATTACTGGGCAGGCTACAAGCTTCAAATGCTTTATCAAGTAAGAATTACAGATTCTAGAAGCACTAGAACATAGTTAGTGTTTTGAAGTACTTTTTAATGAAGCCTTTTAAAAACAGATCTTCTACAGAAAACCTGTATGAATGCCACCCACCCTAGGGATTAATGTAACAGACAAAAATACCAGATACACAGCTAAGGTTCTGTGTTACATTTCACTACAATGTTGTTAACTCTGTTGGAGCACATCCCTAAGTATCCATAATCTCTCACCTTCTCTCCCTCGACCACATCAAATTCTACAGTCTCTCCATCACCAACACTGCGCAGGTATTTCCGTGGGTTATTTTTCTTTATCGCCGTCTTTAAAGAGAAAAAGAGATACAGAAAAATGTATTATTTTGTCTCTTAGTTATCTTACATTCCTAGCCCTGTAGAGGTAGTAAGGACAGTACTCTTCAGCTACAATCTCAACTCTACACACCAGAGCATTCACCCTGCACACTGGTATATCTTTCATTCCACAGACCCTTCAATACTCAGTCAAGGTTTACCCCTTTCTCAATATTTATGAGTTTAAGAATCAGCCATTGCCCCAGGATCCCCTCTGCCAATCCTACTAAATATCCAGATCATTACACGTTTCTGTATAAACAGAGTTCACACCAAGTATTTGATCTCCTGCAAGCTGTACCAAGGCAGCTCCAGCAGCAAGTGTGACTCATGTCTGCACAGTCATTGGACCTGTAGACCATCTACAGAGAACTTAAGACCAGGAGCATTTTCATAGAAAATAGCATTAAATATGAAGTAGTTATATATAGGTATAAAGTACCATTGCAACTCATAGCAACTAAAGACGACTTACTGCAACTGTGGTGTAACATAAATGACTATTTTACCTAAGCGCATACACAAACCCCCTCCCCAAATCAGGCCAAGTCCCTAACACACAAAGGAATAGTACCAGAACAGACAATCACAGTTTGTGGAAATCCCAAATTATAACAACATGGCTTTGAATCAAAACATCAGATGCACAGGAACACTCAAACCTCCTGGAGTGATTTTTAGCTTGTCAACTACAGAGGCCTTTCCCTCTGTAGAGTATTTCTAGGATTCCACCAAGGGCTGTTAGCAAGACAAGCCTACTATCTGTTCAATAGGTAAGAGTACACAAACTGGAAGAGGCTGGGGGAGAAAAAAAAACCCACCACCAAAACGCACACATTGTACAAGCCACTCAAGTAGCAGACTTTTTACTGAAGTTCTTCTGGATTATTAAAGGCCAATTAACTTTGTTTCCCCAATACAGGCATCTTGTTAGTGTGAAGGAGGCAGGTGCAGATCCAGTAGATAGAAGCACACATGGAAATACAGGGCACAAGTCTGGCTTAAGAAATGGGAAAGGCAGAAACAGAAGAGACTGTTGTCATATCTGTCTGCAGTTCAAGAAAAACGGGCAGAATGACAATCAGTTGAATTGCTGCCTGTGCATGGCAACTAAATTCAGTCAACAAAAATATTTCCCACTGAAAGAAAAGTTCTAATCAGTTTAAAGTTGAGCTTGACCAGTTTAGGAAAAGTAGTCTCATTGTTGCTGAATACAGTCCCCTTTGTCTCAGGCAACAGGCCAGCATATCCTTTTAGCTGTACATCTAGCCACACCTTTCCCTGTACCCTGCAGTGTCCCTGAAAGGCTTAAGGAAGAATGCAAGAGTGTAGATATTATTGCTAGGAAAGCAAAGGCAACCCAAGAGGGGTTTGTTTTGTTGTTTTTGTGGTTGTGGAGGTTTTTTTTTATACAGGAAGAAAACAAGCTGCTCAAGTGAATTCTTTTGGGAATTTAGCAAACAAAGACTCCCACCATCAGCTACGACAGTTTCATTTGTTTCTGCTGACCTATTAGTATAACTGCCCCATTTCTAAGATCAGCTGAAGTGCTAGTTTTTCCTTCATTGCTGTATATTCATACTAAAATAATAATCTTTGCTGTGGATCAGGGGTTTAATTCTTTCACCACCACTTGCATTGAGACAACTGACTCAAAATCAAGATTTTTCCTCTGCATATGACAGATGTCAAAGCTGTATTTCAAGCTCCTTCCCCTTCCTTTTAAGTGCAGGGTAAGAAAGGACTACCAGATTTCTTTTCGGGAGCAGGTTTACTTAAGATTAGTGAAGCTCCTCAAACATCCTCGAAGAAGGGTAATGGAAGATAAATTCAACAGGATGCCACATGCTCTTTTCCAGCTTTGTGAAAAGAAACATCAGAAGTTCAGATTTGCAATTGAATATGCTGCCAACAGGAGACAGAGGCTGCCACACAGTAGGCTGGGGTTTGTTTCATAAAGGCAACCAGTAATCATTTTTAAGTCCTAGAATTCAGAGCAGAAACTACATGGTTCTACTGCTTACTACTTCAGCTGCAGGTAAACGTTGCTGAAATAAGCCTCTAACAAGCCTAAACTACAAGACTGATGAAAAGACTTTTACTCTATATATCCAGAGGGGAGAGAGCTCTCTCCTCCCTGTTACTGTTCCCCAGTATCCTGCAGGCTCCAGCTTGATTCAAAAGAGATGTTTTGTGTTAACACAGACAGCACTCAACAATTAAGACAAAGCCCTTCCTTTCCCAAGGGGACACTAGTGAACAGACAGCTCTAAATCTTCAGAGCTAGTTCAGTATTTTGTTTGGAAGAGTTCTTTCCATACCCTCATATCACCACACCATGTGCACATCCAGCATCATCGCAGCTATAGCCAAAAATCTGTTACACCAGTTATCAGTGCATGTACACCAGGCTGTGCACAACAAATGCAATCCAGCAAAGAAAAAGACCTCTGCAGCAGAAGAGATTAACTCCTCCTCACGGGCTTGTTGATTCAAGCTATGCCTAATTAAATTGGACATCTCTGGCTACTGACACTTACAATGGTGTTAAATTGCAAGACCCTCCTCCCCCCTCCCCAGACACACTCCACGTGGTGGATCACATCGGTCCTTAATGCTCACACCACCTCTAACTGACACAGTGCCCTAGACAGCACCTTGCATGAACCAACTGGACAAGGATACAAGCAAGACAAAGCAGGTGAAGAACCGCCCTTCCCCAGAGCACTGCTTGGGTCCCCCGCAAGACAAAGGGTTAATTCAAAGCAAGCCATGCATGCCCTAAAGAGAAAAGCATTTTAATCTGTACTAGGTTTATAAATAGCATCCAATAGTCAGACACCCGAGCGTTAACCCCCATTCCAATCATGAGATCGGCTTGTTCCCTCCCCACTGCGGATGCGTGCGGGGGAGGCAGGGAGGAGGCTGTATCTATTCAACTAGGTCAGCCTTATTCTGAAGGGATTAGGCATGTAATCCAGCCCCTCCCGGGACAGGCGCGGGGAGGAGGGGCAGAACCGGCATGGAGAGGGAGCTCACAGCAGGATGTTTGCTTAAACCATGGATTTGCTTCCCTTGCTGGGCGGCCCCATCAGGAGCTCTGGCCAGAACGCCCCAGGCTCTGGTAGCCAGCACGTTCACGTACAGGAACGGCTCGAGATGGAAGAGCTGAGGAACACCCAACTGCGGCCAACCAAGGCCAGAGGCAGAAGCATCTCCTTTGCCAGGCACAGCCCACCACGAGGGTTAATTTGTTGCAGGCTTGCACATGATGATGTTTCAGAAATACCACAAGCCAGTTTTCCTCGGTGCTTACTCTGAGAGGATTTCATTCACAGGAGATAGGAAATAAACTACACCCCGCCACCCCAGTTTACATTTGGGTGAATAACCTTCTCCACAGGTGAAGGAGACAAAACACCACAGCTAATACTAGCTTGCTGTTGGCCTTCACTCTTTGGGTCTCTGCAAGTGGCCTTCCCAAGCAGAATAACACTGATCCATGTTATATGTCATCAGCACAACAACCACTTTCCAGGATATCTTCTCACAGGATACTTCACTTGCCTTTCAGGTAGTTTTACAGTGCTGCCTATCCAGAACACTTTTCTGCTACTGTAACTCTTTCCACCTTCCTCTGGACACTCTCATCAGGCCACAGATGCAGCATCTGTATCAGCATGCACAGAGCACACAGTCATTAAGGAGAGTGACCATTACAACTCAGTACATGCATTAGAGCTCTTGCTCTGAAGTCCACCAACTGAACCAGGAATGTGTACTGCACACACTTCCAATGTCACCTTTGCTCATTACAAGCACTAGACTCATTCCTTCCCAGCTTCCTCCATTTTGGGATAATTGGTCTATATCCCTTGACCCAGAGAAACAATTATCACAGGCAATTTATTCATGAAGCCATAGGAACTAAACTACCTCTCAGCGTTGACTAGCATGTTTAACACAACTACATAGACTGGTCCTCTGTGATGAGCTCTTGAGCGTAAGTTTTGTGGTTACATTTGATAGAAATACTGCTACTTGTGCTGCAAAGTTCATGCTTTTAAGGATGGCATGGGCCTGCAGGCATTTCATATGGGACAAGCTCCAGGGGCAGTATTTCATTTTCTGGTAAAGTCTCAGATGATGCAAAACCAGATCTAAGCCAACTATTCAGTTTACATTAGCATAGAAACAGCATCCTCTGTCTCCCCCATTAGTTGCCTGCGATCTGAGAGTCACAGTATAAACTTAGAACAGCCTACTGACAGCTCAAGGGAAGTTAACCAATGACAAGCTGCTGAGCAACCTCTCTCTGCTTGGGCACACTTGGCACATAGCCTCCCTCCTCTTCTCCCTGACAGCAGCTGTCTCATGCAGCAACAGCTGATGGCAACCCAGGCTGGTCAAAAGCCAGCCCAGATCACTTTCCCTCCAATACCAGGGAGGGCAGACAGAACAGACCTGAAAACAAAGAGGGCAGGAAGAAACAGAACACACAAGGAGCATGAGGAAATGGGGTGGGGAAGGACAGACAACCAGTAGCAAAGCATTTACAGAAAAGTCATCTCCCCAGGTGAGGGAAAACCAAACAAAAAACACCCCAAAAACCCCCAAACAACCTTTAGTGTTTAAATCAGAGCAGATAAGAGAAAGCATGAAGGGTTATAATATCTATTCCCTCAGTTATAACTCCAGACTGAAGGAAAAAAATTCACACATGTCCATTCAAGGCATTTGCAGTAAATATTCTGGAACAGACACCCAAACTTATCCTGGCTTCGCCTTAGAACGTTACGTTAGAAGCCTACCACAGTGCACATCTTTAAGTACAATTACTGCTGTCTTACCTGATGAACAAACACATCTTCTTTGGTATCATTTCTGTGAAAAGAGAGTGAGAAGTCATAAGAGTATAGACTAAGAGACTTAAATAGAAGTCCCTGACTTCACAAGCGAAACCCTCCATCCCCCAGCCTTTAGTACATCTCCTGAATTCCATACATTCTGTTTAAATCTATGCTACCAAGACCCTGCTCTGAATTTCCAGGGTCATCTGCCTGACAGCAGAAAGGACTCCTCATCCTCCAGAAGGGTGAGGGGACTGGGGGAGGCTCTCCATAATCTCCTGGCAAGTGTCCAATATTTTGTTTTGACACAGGGCACAGTTAATGACTGGGTTGGTTGCCTTCCACTGTTCCATCCCCCAAAAAAAGCTCCCACAGGGGCTGCAACCTGAGCTGTTATCGCAGAGGTCAAGCAAGACTATCAACAGGACTTGCCACAGCTGTTAACAGAGCTCTCCTTTCAGCAAGGCTCAAAGCAGCCATGCACAAGAGGTGTTAGGAGAGTCCACTAGCAGGGGATCCAGACACAAACATGAGGTTGTCTGGATTAGGCCGGCCAGCCTAGACACTGCTGTATGTTCACTCAATTCCTCCTCCGTGGAGGGAACAGGTGGGTCAAGGAGTTTGCAAAGATAACGCATAACCCAAAGCTTGTTGTGCTGGACCGAAGTAATAGTAAACTTTGGTTTAGGAAGAAAGTTAACAAGTTAATACAACATATCCAGCTGAAGGCTCTCACAGCAACTGCTACGGAAGCCTTTAAATTACAGTACTTACTAATTCAAGCTTTTCTAAGCTTACCTAACACTGGATAGTAGTCTCCAGAGACTATAACAGAACTGACTTCAGATCCATAAAACGGGGGCTCTTCTGCCCCTTTCTATGCTGTCCAACTTGCCCAAATCTACCTGCTGTGTAACAGTTCAAGGACTTGCAGAACAAAGTAACTTGCCAGGTGTTATCTTCTACAAGACAAGCATTCACCATGCAGGAGCTTTGTTTTTCACAAAGCAAAAGGCTGGAGTATCTGTTAGGCCCTTAAACCTAAAAGCCAGTTTCCTCCAACTTGGAAGAAGGGGTCTCGTACCTAAGGTTGGAGTGTGATCAATATCACTTACAGATATTTGTATTACTAATGCCATTCAGAGGTTTGCCCATGTTCAGAGAAAAAAATAATATTTGAGAGAACTTCTATGAACCCAGGTCTAGAATATCTTCAGTTAGGTGGTATCAGAGCATGTCAAAGTATATGTAGAGTAGGTATTTTGCCCAATTAGTTAACACCAGAGTTTTAATCCAAGAGTATTTCCCCTCATACTCCAACCTTACTTGCACTTTTCAAAAAACAGGCAGGCAGTCATAGAAGAATATACAGTTCATTAAAGATGCAGACTGAGTAACCAAATAACAGACCAAATTTTTCCATTTTCTCTCCATTCACACAACCTTCAATGGAGACAGAAGGAGGGGATGATACCAGAGTTTGTTGAATGCCTGGCAAAACGCGGCTACCAACTGCAGGAAGTTGTAGCCAGGTCCTTGGGTCTCCACTGCAATTACTAATGAATGGCATTACTATCTGTACCATGAGTCTTAGTACAGTACATTCAACTATCATAATTTAAACATACCTGTTGATAAAGCCATATCCATTTCTGACATTGAACCACTTGACTGTGCCAAGAACTTTGGTGGCTGAAACAAAAAGTTAGTGTTACTCTAAAACATAAGGAAGTACAAGAATATTACAAGAATACTTTCATACCTGCACATGAAGTCACAATCAGACCTATTCTGCTGCCTTAACACTTAAAGTGTACTTTCATCTCCCGCTACAGTTGCTTCCTGCTACTGCATTGGTATAAGAGTTTTAACATGCTGTTCTTCAGCCAAGAGTTCACACAACATCTAGAATGAAGTCCAGCTCTATTTTCAGAACTGGCCATCCATCCCTTCTTTATTTCTTGTCCCAGAAAAGGGCAGTGAAGCTGAAAATCGTACTGCCATTCATCAGTTCTCTTTAGCTTAGTAGCCAGACACGAAACATAGCCAAAGAAAGCTGTTTAAAAGTCCTCTTTCACACAGTTACCCTTTCTTTCTTCCTTGGAAACCAGAACTGGTCAAAGCAGCAGTTATCAAACACCATGCAACTTTCTCAAGTGGAGAGGCAGCACATCCATCTTTTGGACAAGGGCTTTCTTGCATTTTCAAGATCAATCTAATCCAATGAAACCTTGCAAGACAGTGGGTTTGGTTTTTTTGGGTTGTGGGTTTGTGGTTTTTTGGTTTTGTTTTTTTTTTTGTGTGTCCCCCTCTATCCCTACTTCTAGGTTCCAAGGCTTCTAGGATCAAGACAAGCTTCTGTCTCAACACCAAAACAGCATCTGACTTAGAAGCCATACTGCAGAGTCTTATAGGATCTGGTGAAACCTGTTCCTCCAACGTATAGGAACGTGTGGGAGGAACTCAACAGCAATGGACGTAGTTCAACCTCTCCTTCCCTCTCAGCAACTGGGTGGAGACCACAAATTTGTACTTTTCAAACCTATAGGAAAGGGAGAATTTGGGGCTTTAGACTTCCATAGATGTTACTT
The DNA here is from genome assembly GCF_023634155.1 of Falco peregrinus. NCBI lineage: Eukaryota > Metazoa > Chordata > Aves > Falconiformes > Falconidae > Falco > Falco peregrinus. The sequence goes on along the minus strand of NC_073726.1, from coordinate 84,321,605 downwards.
ATCACAATAACATGACCATAACTATCTAAGCAATCTACATAGTACTTATTCGAAAAGGGGCTAATCACCTACAGATGACTGCTTATTAAAAACCTCATGTTTGGGGGGTGGGAGGAACCCAAGAGGAACTAAAAGGAAAATAGTCCAGAGACAGTCTTCAAAAGTCCAAGCCACTCTGCTAGAGGCATAAAAATTTACAGCATGTCCTTTATCTGCTCTACACCTACATTCTCCCACTAGAAGACAATAGAGCTAGACAGACCTTTGGTCCCACGCAGTCTTGCCATTCTTATATATCCCCATGACAGAAGTAAAGAGCAGTCTCTTCCTCCTCCCCAAACACAAAGCTAAAAGAGGAACGTTTACTGATAGCAGTTCATTGTGTTACTGTTGCTGTTACTGAAATAACAGGCCATTTATCATTGCGCTTTTGGAAGTGGAGGTTTGTCTTTAATATACTTTTCTAGCAGAAAAAGTTAACATTTAGGAGCAGCAAAGCCATGTTAAAACTGAGGTAGTTACTAGAGAAAAGGGCTGCAACTAGTACAGCATCCATTCCCGAGATAAAACCCTCAAGTTTCACTGCCTAGCACTGATTCAGTAACAAGTCTTTAGCATCAACATTTATAGTTGTGCTTTTAGGTTTCATTTCAGGAGGACAGCACCAGGTATAGACACTTGTTGCTACCACAAAGGCACTGGCTACATACAAGACCTCACTGTGCTAAGACAAGTCAACAGGGGAAGAAACAGGGGGAAGCACAGAAACAGGTGCCAGTGGCACACACAGGTTTTAGCCTGCTTTAAGAAGGAAGGCTAATTACCACTGATTCCCCCACAAAATAGCTATTGAGTCTGTTGGCCTATTTCAAATCGGATGTGAAAGAGGGCGAGAAGCCTAGGAAGCCTGACAAAAACACTCAAGCGAGTCAGAAAGCTGGTGGAAGGGAGAGGTAGTCAAAACTCACCCTACATGGCCAGCTGGCTACTACTAAGTGGATGCCCACACACGCAGCTTCAGAGCTAATCTGCTCCTTTCACACAAGTTGCTAGAGAAGAGAGATGAATCTCCAAGATATTCCTCAAGACACTATACTGGGGAAACAGTATTCCCTACTCACACTTGCCTTAGAGTCTCCTCTAAGCACTACTAGGGCGGGGAGGGGCACCTCAAACACAACAGCACAACACTGCACATCCACGTGGCCATGGTAGTACAGCCACTGTTAAGCCTGAGCTGTCGTAGAGATGAGATCAGGCAAGGAGGAGGACAAGCCCAGAGGACACTCTAACCAGTTTTACCGAGTCAGAGAAGGTAGCTGATGCGATGACGATGCCTGTCCTATCAGCAAGCGAAAACCCACATAATTTCCACAAGATGATGCACTCTGATGCTATTAGAGGAAACAATCATCAGCCATTCCTACGTGACAAAATAGCCTTTGTATTAGTTTTGAGAAGGAAAGCCAAAGCTCCCTGTGACCAAGAGAGAAGATAAACCTGACTACCCTTTATCCCTGTTCCTAGAAGTCAGACATTTGGATGCCCTGGGCAAGCATCAGACCTTGCTTCTAATAGGATCTTTGTAAGAAGAGACTTAAGTGAACATAATTACAAGACCATTAACGAGGACATCTGAGGTAGACTTGAACATAAGCCCATTTTCAATCAGCATTACCAATGATCATTTTCTTTACAACTCCTGCTAAAAAGCTTGCCTAGCAAGAAGGCCAGTGTGCAAAACCAAATACCGTGGCAGTTTTATTTCTCCTGCTAAACCAGGAAAGGCACTTGTGCCTTCACTTCCCCCTGCCCCCCCCCCCCCCCCCCCCAAGCAATAGCAACAGGCAGGCAAGATAAAAACATTATCAAGAATGAAACATGCCACATTAAGGCAAGAAGCAGCAGCCAGACATACGAAAAGACATGGATGTGCCTTGATTGATTACTGATAAATCAAACAGAACAGAGGAAAGTCATCCAAACCGTACTTACCGCTTCAGTTTTGCCAGAACCCTTCCTACCTCTCTGCACCAGAGAAATCCTTCACCCAGCTTCTCCAAGTGCTGCACTAAGCCCTCAGTCTCTCCCTTCAGGAGAGGTGTCTTTCCTTAGGGAATTTCGGGACTCAACGCTAGCAGTCAGCCTCCACTCTGCCTCTACTAACCTCTTAAAAGTTACGCAGTTACAAACGGCGCATCCCCGTTTGCACCGCGGCCCTGCCCTTTTCAACAGGTTGTTCCTGTTCGGTCACGATACAAACACACTCGCGACTCACCAGCCCCGAGCACAGGCGACGGCAAACCCAGCCTTTTTGCTCGCCTCTTTATCCATCAACTAAAAGCTAAAAAAAAACACCAAAAAAACAAACCCAAACCAAAACACCTCGACCATTAAACCTAGACGCGTTATTAAAGGGGCAATCTTGACAGACAGAAAAACGGCGCAAAGACCTTAGGATTAAAGGGGGCACATAGGGTTTAACCAGCACCCCCTTCCCAAGGGGAGCTGCTCCCACAGAGCACGGGACCGGCGGCAGGTGCCAGGAAGACCCTCAACATGGCTGCACTTCGCTCGCTATCACCGCCCGGCCCCGGAGAAGCGGCCGGGGCCGCCGTTCGGCGGCCCCGGCCGCTTCTCCGGAGCCGGGCGGTGCTGGGGCCGCCGCTGAACACAGGTGCTCCCGCCCAACCCCGAGCTGCCGTCCCGGACAGGCACCGCTCGGCGCCCCCCTGGCGCGGCCACCTCACAGCCGCGGGGAAAGGGCGGGGAAGGGGGGGGGCGGTTCCCGCCACAACCCCCTCCCGCCGCAGGTGCCCCGGGAAGTTGGACGCGGGGCCCGGTGCTCACCCAGCACTTTCTTCTCTGTCTCGGTTGTGGTGGCGGCGGCGGCAGCAGCGCCCGGGGCCGCCTCACCAACAGCCGCGCCCGGCGCGGCGGCGCTGACGGCGCTCTTGGGCTTGGCGTCCGGGGCAGCGGCCGGCGGCGGCGGCGCAGGAGCTCCGGCCGGGGCAGCAGCAGCGGCGGTTGTTGTGGTGGTGGTGGCGGCGGCGGCGGCGGTGGTGGTGGTGGTGGCCGCCGGGCTGGCAGTGCTGGTCTCCGCCGCCTCGCTCATGGTGGCCGGCGGGTGGTGAGTAGGTGCGCGGGGCTCGGCGGCGGATGTCCCTCGGGCCCGCGCTGGGTCTTACTGCCCCCAAAATGGCCCCGCCGAAGTTTTAACACAGTCAGCGGGGGCCGGCGCCGGCACTCGCGCCGCCTCATTAGCATTTAAAGGGGCCGCGCCGGCGTTGAGCGGGCGGCGCGCAGCGGCCAGCGGCTCCCCCGGGGCGGCGCGCGTGGGGCAGGCGCGGCGCGCGGGCGGGTTGTGCGCGCGCCGCTCTGCGGATATTTACGCGGCCGCCTGCGTAACACAGGAGGGCGCGTGCCCGCGGGGGCGGCGTGGGGCTGAGCGCCGCGCGTGCACGCACATCCCTGTCCGTGGGTGCGCGCAGCCGCACCCCACCCCCCCCCCTCGCCACGCGGGGTGCGCGTGTAGGTGGCCGTACGCGCGCACTGACGCAGCGGCGCGTGGGAGCGCGGCGCCGCCCGGTGCTTCGCGCGCCCGCACCTGCGCGAGTGGCTGCGCGGGGGGGGCGGGGGGCGCGTGAGCCCCTGCGCTTTCAGGGAGACACGGGCGTGCTGGGGGGAGGGGGCGGTGCGCGCGCCGGCGGTGCCACTCCCGCGCCGTTCCTTGTCAGCTCTTCCACGCCGGGGCTTCCTCTCCCGCGGCGTCCCGCAGTTTGCACCGCTGGTGACACCTCGCGTCACCCCCGCGGTCCCGCTGCCGCCTCCTGTCCTTGCCCCGGCCGGGTCCCCGCTGCCGTGGCAGCCCGGCCGCCCGCCGCCCCGCTTCTCCCAGCCGCCTCGGCCTCGTGTCACCCTGCCCGGCGAGAGCGACGCCTGAGGCGCGGCTTCACGCACCGGCCTTCGCTTTCTGCAAGTTCCGCCTCGCTCCTCTGCGAACCCGCGCACTCAAGGAGCGCGTCGTGCAGGGTGGTCGCCTTGCACCCCCCTCCCGGTCTCCGCTTCTGGCCAATTCCTTCATGGTTCTCAGGACAGAAGTGAGGGTCGGTGGTGGGCACCCCTTGCTGAACGCCCCTGGGGCAGCACTGCCAGCAGCAGCCCCGAAGCAGCCCCGGCTGAAGCCTTCGCTGCGAGGCACGCCTCAGCGCGTGGGCTCAGCTGGAGGAGGCCTCCCGGACTGAAACTCCCCAGGAACCTTGAACCTGGCTTTGACAGATGTCAGAGCCAAAAGAAAACCACGAACACGCTATGACGCGGACCCTCCCACAGCGGCAAACAGGCTGGGGCTTAGCTGCTCCGCAGGCTGGTAACGCGCTCGAGAGCTGTTTTGAAATTCAAAATGCTTTCGGAGCATTCGGAGGTATTTCCACCCACACGGGCATTGCTGCTCCCAATTCCATTACTTACACCATCTTCTAAATCCTGGGTGGAAATTGTTATTACAGTTCTCGTCACTGCATCCCACTGTACACATAAGAGAAAAAAATCTTTTTGGTCCCACAGTTTTTAATCCCCCGCTCTATGTTAATTCCGTTATTTTAAGATTACATCACTTCGTGTTCTTTTACATTTTCACGGTACGTGAAAGTTTCTAAGAGGTTGCTCATTTGAATCAATTTTGAGAGGAAGGCTTATTACGCTAAGTCAAATGTGTTACCAAAATTCAGACACACGCATGCACTTGAGACATCAGATTTGTTTTCAATGAAGTTATTAATTTTTCTTCCTCAAGTTAATTCTAGAGTTTTATTGAAAAGCCCATTCAACAAAAATTTACAGTATACAGCTCTGGAAGCGTACTGTGCTTTGTTCCATTCCTTCGTAGAGAACTGGCAATGTTTCCCTCTATTTTTTCAATTATTTTAATAATAAGAAAACGCAAGAATCAGCGTAGTCTCATTTTTCCTTTTCTTGCTGACAATTGGTAATACATTTCCTCTGCTTCAGTATTCAATCTCTTTTCAAAAATTATGTTGTAAGACATTAATCCTCCAAGCTGGGTAATAAAAAATCGTAACTTCCAATTTCTGCATCTCCTACGTTTTCTGAGTACTTCCTGTCAACTAGTTGTAAATAACTACTTTATAAAATTTAGAACAGTACAGAATCACAGATTCGTTGAGACTGGCAGGGACTGCACCCTCCCTTCGGGTATATATACTCGTTTCTAAGATCCCCCTGAGCCTTTTCTTCTCAACAGTCCCAGCTCGCTCAGGCTTTCCTCCTAGGAGAGATGCTCCAGTCCCTTCATCATCTTCGTGACGGTTCGTTGCACCCTTTCCAGTGTGGCGGTGTCTCTCCTGTACTGGGGAGCCCAGCACTGGACACAGTACTCCAGGTATGGCCTCACCAGTGTGGAGGAGTTACCTACTGGTAACACCTCTCCTAATGCAGCCCAAGATACTGGTAGTCTTCTCTGCAGCAAGGGTACACTGTTAGCTCATCTTCAACTTGGTATCCACCAGGACCTTCAGATCATTTTCTGCAACGCTGCTTTCCAGATGCGTGGCCCGCAGCATGTACTGGTGTCTGTGGTTGTTCATCCCCAGGTGCAGGACTTCACCCTTCTAGCTGAATTTCATGAGGTTCCAGTCATCCCGTTTCCCCAGACCGTTGAGGTTCCTTCTGCATGGCACCACGACCCTGTGTCCTATTGGCCACTCTTCCCAGTTTTGTATCGTCAGCAAACTTACTGAGAGTATGCTCCGCCCCACCATCCAGATCATTAATGAACATGTTGTACAGTATTGGACCCAGTATTGACCTCTGAGGTCAACTGGCCTCCAACTAGACTTTGTGCAACTATCACCACCCTCTGGGTCCAGCCATTCAGCCTCACTGTCTGCTCACGCTTCAACAGCTGCTCTGTGAGGACCTTAAGGGAGAGTGTGTTGAGAGCCTTACTGAAGGCCAGGTAGGCAATATCCACTGTTAGGCCCTTGTCTACCGAGCCAGTCATTTCATCATAGAAGTTTATCAGGTTGGTCAAGTATGATTTCTCCTTGGTGAATCCATGCTGGCTACTCCCAGTCACCTTCTCGTCCTTCATGTGCCTTGAAACGGTTTCCAGAATTAGTTGCTCCATCACTTTCCCATGGATCAAGGTGAAGCTGACCAGCCTGTAGTTCCCTGGGTCCTCCTTCCTGCCCTTACTGAAGATAAGAGTGACACTTGCTTTCCTCCAGGTCCTCAGACACTTCTCCCAGTTGCCATGATCATGATCAATCAGGCAGTATTGACAGTTGTCGTGCAATGACATCTGCCAGCTCCCTCAGCACTTGTGGGTGCATCCCGTCAGGGCCCATGGACTTACGCATGTCCAGCTTGCTTAAACATTCCCTGACCTGATCCTCTTCCACCAAGGGTACATCTTCCTTGCTCCAGCCTTTCCCTCTGCCCTCTGGGACCTGGGATTCCTAAAGGCAGGTCTTGCCAGTAAAGACCAAAGCAAAGGCGGATTCAGTACCTCAGCTTTTCCCATGTTCCCTGTCACCAGCTCCCCAGTCTCATTCAGCTGTGGGGTTACATTTTCCATAATCTTCCTTTTGTCACCCATGCACTAGTAGAAGGCCTCCTTGTTGCCTTTGACATCCCTCACCAGGTTCAATTCCTTTTGGGCTTGTCTTTGTATTCCTTCCAAGTTACGCATCCTTGCTCCCACCCTCTGTATGCTTCTGTTTAAGTTTGGGTGGCCTTTCCCTTTTGAGGGCCAGGAGCCCCTAGTTCGTCCACACATTTTTGCCTGACTTTCTGCTCATCAGGATGGATAACTCTTGAGCTTGGAGGAGGTAACTGCTGAATATCAACCAGCTTTCATGGGCCCATCTTCCCTCCAGAGCCTTATCCCATGGGACTCCTCTGAGCAAATCTTTGAAGATGCTGAAGTCTTGTCGCTCTCCAGGGTCGTGAGCTTGTATTTTGCCCTGCTCCCTCCTCCCAGGATCTCTACCGTCTCATGGTCATTGCAGCAAAGGTTGCCTTCAACCTTCACATCCCCAGTGAGCCCCTCGTTGTCCATGAGTATGCAGTCCAGCAGAGCATCTGCCTCATTGGCTCCTCTGTCACTTGGGTCAGGACATTGTCATCGATGCTCTTCCAGGACTAAAGTCCTCCGTGAGGACAGGGCCTGAGAACATGGGGCTGTGCCTAGCTGTTTGTACAGGGCCTCATCTGCTTGTTCTTCCTGGTCAGGTAGCCGATAGCAGACACCCATTACTGTGTCACCCATACTGGCCTGCTCTTTAATCCTTGCGTTGCTCACATCTTTGTGTTGGCTCATCATCAATCCCCAAGCAGAGCTCCAGGCACTCCAGCTGCTTGCATAATGGCCAACTCCAGGTCTTCTTGGCCTGTCCTTCCTAAAGAGCCTGTATCCCTCCATTGCAACACTCCAGTCACTGGAGCCATCCCAACACACCTCTGTAATCCCCATGGGACTGTAGCCCTGCAGCTGCACACACCTCTCTAACTCGCCATGTTTGTTCCCCACGCTGCCTGCATTGGTGCACAGGCACTTCAGAGAGGTACTCCAGCATGCTCGTTTTCCCGCAAATGGTCTGGGGTTTTATTCCATAATGTTGCCCTGTCAGCAGTTCCTTGTTTGCATGTAAATTCTTGAGTTTGGCTTAAGCCTTGATTTGTTGATTTTGTCTTCCCTCCTCTTCACATCTCCCAGCCCCTTTGCTCGTCAGCCCTGTGCATCGCTCCCTCACAGGGCTGCTGGCGACTCTCCCTCCCCCATCATTCCATGTGTAAAGCCCTTTTCACCAGGTCAGCCATCCTGCTGGCAAGGATGCCTTTGTCCTGCTTAGTGAGGTGGATCCTATCTCTCCCAAGCAGACGTTGATCCCATATGGTGCCATAGAAACCAAACCCCTGTCGCTGACCCAGCTCCTCAACCAGTTGACACACAGTTGTCTCCTCTTCCTCCTCGCACCCTTTCCCCTCATCAGCAGGGTTGAAGAGAACACCACCTGGGCCCCCATGCCCTGACCATCGCCCCCAGAAGGAACACTGTTTGCAGAAGATGCATTTTCTTTGAAAGTGTCTAGAAATCTCTAGACATTTCTAAAAAATATTTTCATGGCTCTCTTTCCTAAATAATAGATCCGTAGCACATTGACAGCATCCTTCTGACATTGCTGGTGGTGGAAATACCAGTCTAACATACTGTTTAAGTTGCTCGTAACTTGGCCAAACTGTATAGCTTGGACTGAAATTTGTACTTCTCGTCCAAAAAGTTCAGCAAAAGATACTCAGTCCTGACAATGAGATGAGGGACAATTTTTTCCTTATTTTAATTTGGTTTAGGACTTGGCTTTCTAAGTTGCAGTGACTCTGTGCTTTTGAATGGAAAGCTGACACTGAGCTGTGATAGAGATACATGTTTTACAGTTCCTGTTTGGGGGGAGAACAAAAAGCACCCCTCAAAACTACTAGCAATCAAATTTCACCAACTTCTGAAAAAACACCTTTAGCACAAGGTCAGTAGAGAAATTATCTGAAGGTGCCATCTGGAGGTGCGCCGAGCACGCTCCAGCTCTTGCCTGCTGCTTGAATCCCATGTCTGTTGCTCCCACGTGAGCACCATGGGACAGCTGGGGACAGCTGAGCAGGTCACCCTTGCAACTACAGTTCCTCTGGGGCACTGTGGCACCAGTCACTGGTGACCGGAGAGAGAAGACTATCCTGTTGGGTGCTCTTGCATGTCCCTTCTGCTGCCCAAGCTGTGAAAGGCAGGAAGCAGAGGGTGGCTGGGGGGCACGGCGTTTGCCAAATGCAAGACCAGGGACTGAAACGTCCAGGGTGAAGACACTTGTCGGAAGGGGATGAAATGCTATGGGCAGAAGAAGCCAAAGGAAAACTGGTTGAGAGAGAGAAGAAAGGCCTGGTGGGTGTTTCGTAGCCCCTCGATTTGTGCTCCATGTGCTTTGCCTGCCGCTGCTCCGGCTCACCGAGAGTTAGGTGTCTGAGCTGGAGCCCTGAGGAGCTAGACCTGCTTCTAGCTCAGCTTAGTCAGAGTGGCTGTGTGGGACAAAAGCTCTGTTCCCCAGACTGGGGTTTATTGCTGTTTTACTTTTGGAAGGGAACTGAAACCCATTCGACAAAAGACAGCAAAGCTGCGAAGTTAAGCAAGGAAAAGTTAAGAAAAACTCGGAATGAGGTTACTTATAAGCTTTAAGTTCAGCTCCTTCAAGTGTAGGGATAATTATATATTTCTCAAGTAGATGATCACATATTCCTCTTCCCACAGGATCCTGCCTTTTTTCAGCAAATGAGCTGTATTTCAGTAGTCCCTTTCATCCCCCTCAGTCGATTTGCAGCTCAAGCTATTATTTAATGCATATTGTATAACCCTCAGATAGATGCAGAACTATTCATTCCCTTCTTTCTTCAGGATCCTGTGGGGCTTTTACCGTGATGTACCCATGGGTCACAAGTATTAACATATTTTATCCAGCATCATGTGCAAACAGCTGGGATTTTCATCTCCATTCTGGGAGTGGGGAACGGAGGTAAAAAAGAGATTAATGCTCCTGTTTTCAAGCACCTACTGATTCTGGGTAGCTATGTTGAACGTACATGCATTTCTTTTCCATGGAACTTGCTGCCTTTAAGAGTCGGGTGGGACATGAGACACCTGCGTGAGGCGGGGACGTGTAGCGTGGGAGCACGGGAGCTATTTTATGGGGCTATTTTGTGTCCCTGGCTTCAGGGGAGGTTGCGGCTGCAGATCCCGAGTGAGAGGAGACATCTCGCTGCAGCGCTGGGTCGACAGCCTGGCCTCCTTGGAGGGGCTGGGCTTGAACCGCATCTTACCTCGCTGCTTCCTGCTGGTGAGCGTACGTTGTTGTTCATCGTATCCAGTGAATTTTTCTTTCAGTGACTAATCCCTGCTCTGTGTGGGCAGCCCAGGCAGCCAGCTCCGCTTCCCAGTCCTGCAGGGCTGTCTTTTACAATCCTAGTTTCTGGAGTCCTGTGGTACCCTGAAAAATCTGTGCTTTCATTTCTTTGTGCAGAAACTCTTTGCTGGCTGCGTGAAAGATCTTGAAATGTAGCGTTTATGGCTTAAATACCACAAGACAGATCAGAAGAGCTAAAATTCATCGTTGTTGTAAAAATTTCATGATTTTAAACCAACCCCAGTGAATTGGAGTGCTGGGAATTGGCAAGGGTATGCCATAGGAGTTCTAGATGAGATAGGTAGTCTATTTGGTGATTTATGGATGTGAATAACATTTTCTACTTATAAATGAGCTCTTTAGGGGCCTCAGGCTCTATTGAGAAATCTGAGGGGTAAACAGGGTTTCTGAGGATTCTACACAGTGGATGATATGCAAGTGGCTGCATTCACCTGTCTGTAACAGGGTGTGCTGATCTAACAGGCTATTGCGAAGAGCAGGTTGCGCTATCAGGTTTTGTAATTAGAAAATGCCGTGTTCACCAAAGTGGAAACATTTTGCAAATACAAATTAATTTCTGTAATTGTATTTCTTGGAAAAAATTGAGATAGCACCTTTCAGCAAAGTGGAAAGGTTCTGTTTCAATAATTGCAGAAACTAACATTTCAATATAGAATTTCCAAATAATTTCACATACTGAAATTTTGTAATACAAAAATGTTTAAATGTTTGTGGGGGTTTTTTTCACAGTAAACAGTATTTTTCTGGGGATGTATTTTATAAAATACATATAGAAATACTCCTTTTTCTTCCAGTTTTGGAAAGGAGAGACATTTAAAGCTGCAGAACTTCCTTTAAAATGGAAAACCCTGATCTACCCAGGTCTAGCTAGACAAGTAAAAGTTTTATTGGGCCTTAAGCCTGAATTTAAGCCATAAATTCTTCAAGTTATAAATGGTTAGTGTGCTTTTATACACATTCTGGTGTAATTGGGACCTTATCTTCACTGCAGCCTGTGCTTGTGTTGACATTGTCATAAAAGTTATAGCACAGTGTTCTACCACAGGCAGGTCATTTATACTCTCCACTTACCTTCCTTATTGAAAAATTAATGTCATAACATTTATTTAAATGCAAGTTTAAAAAATCAGAGAATCATAAACTAAAATATGTGGCACTTGATCTACCAAGTCAGTAGGAAAATGGGCTTGGAATTAAGCCCTAAGTGTATGGATGGATCTAAAATGTAGAGGATTGATTGATTGTAATTACATTTACCTTGCATTTTATATTGTCAACAGCTACTTCTCAAGTACTATCTTTAATATTGGTCTGAAGGCAATTTTACAAAATCCAGCAAGTTGTTTGGGGTTGGGCTTTGGTGGGGTTTTTTTGAGAGCTTTTATTAAGAAAAAACAACTTACACTTACTTTAATGGCAAGTATTGACAGTCTTGTAAATCCTTTAATCTAGAAGGAGTCAAAACGGTTTATAGATTAAATGTCTGCAGAGTACACTGGTGAAATGCAAAATGCTGCTTGCTCCACCAACCAGTGTCCAGAATACATTAAGTAATGACATAAGAGGCAAGTAAAAAATATCTTTCCCATTAAAGCTGTGGAAGGTGATCTTGGGAAATATAACAAAGATACTGTGGTAAAGAAATAACAAAGGCTCCAAAAGTCATTGCCCCTTGATCTTCATGTTGACCTGCAAGCACCTCCCAGCCTGCTCTGAGAATGGTGAAGCTGGACCTGGGGGGAAAAAGAATTCATATGGGACAATGTTATGAATTGAGATCACATTCATTAATAATTTTAGGCAAAATAAAATTTAAAAAATACTTCAAAATATCCATTTGAATATGTTAAATAAGTACATTGGTAGTCTACATACAGTACACCTGCTTCAGCATGGCAGATAAAGAACAATCCATCCCAAAATAACCCACAGCTTGGCCCTAACCTGCAAAGTGTTGGATTGAATTCACTCTTAGGACTGCTGTGTTCTACCACACAGAGTATGTGGTTCAAACTTGGATAAGGTACCTAAGAGTTATTGTTTATAAGCAATTTTGGATCATTCCAGATGGAAGGACTGGCAACAATTTCCATCAAGATCTGTGTGTTGTAGAATACAGAAAAACTTATGAGCAAAATAGTTTTGATTATTTGGCTATCTGTGAGATATGAAGAACCTGATTTCAGGCCAAAGTTGAAAGACATGAACTTCACAAAAAGCTGCCGCTGCTGAAGAATGAAAAGTTCTTTTCTAAGAAATGAAGGAGCTGACCAGCAGCCAGTGAAGGAAAAATTTCTCTTGATGGATCGACATCTAAAAAGTTTTGATCAGGTACCCGAGTGTGTCAAAAACTGGGTAGCTGACTAGGCTTAAATACTATGTACTACCATGCAAATATGACTTTTAATAAAGAAACTTGAGGAAGGAGTTCAGCATTTGCTTGCTAGAGCCATTCTCAGGCTCGCTGGGTGGCTGGGGAGCTGCTGCTGACTCTGCCCTGGTCAGTCCTGCCACGTTACCCTGCCGAAGTGGGGTCTGCCCTCTCCATTCCTGTTCTCTGGATGCTCCTTTGTATCATTGCTCCAGCCAAGGCTTCTGGCAGTGTCTTAGGGGTTAACGTGACACAAGACAAATGCACAATAGGCAGTGTTATTCTAAGGAGTATAAAGTATAGCTGGAAGGACCTTATCAAGATAAGGAATTAGCTCACTAGAGCACTGAATTGTGTAGTGACAGTCACACCGGCTTGCTTCCGGATCTTTGTTTATTTACCATTTTAAAAAGACTGGATGACAGCCAGCTGTTGGCTCTGCGAGAAGGCAAAGGAACAAGATGTCTACACTGGCAAAGGAACAAGACGTCTACATTTGCAAAGGACTTTGCAAGTTGTAATTTGTGTTATCGTGGCAAACAAGTATAGAACACAGTCCCTAAATTTCAACTCTTAAATCCATTCCTCAGCCGCATATACACACCGCAAACCACACATTCACAACTTCGTCTGCACATACAACACAGATACCACACACACAGAGAACTACACCCAGCACATCCTTCGTAGCCACAGATCAAACCCCAGGCAGAGGCTCAGCGTAAGCAGCTCAGCTCAGTACAGGCAGTAAGAAGGGTTGAGATAAAAAATAACGGAGAGGTGCAGAACATGCTGTGCTCCCTAGGGGACACGAGAACAATATTGTCGTGTCCTCCAGCATCTCCCCTGGAAATGGTCTCTCCCTTGCATTTCGTGGTTGTTTCTGAAGTCAAGAGCCTTTGTAATCTTTCCTAAAGTGGTAGTCTTTGTATAGCTATAGAAATTCATACAATGACAGTAAGGATGAGGGGGTTATGAGTGGAAAAGCGTGAAAGGAATGTAAACTAGCCTCTGACACAGAGTAACACACTCAGAGGAAGGTGTCTACCTGTCGCGACGGAGGGAAGACACAGTCACTCAATATGAGTGATCAGCAGACTTCCTTTATTGTACCTTACAGTCACCTTTTATGCCTTCTTATAATTAGCTCATACATATTACAAAAGTTAAGCTCATTATTGGTTAGTTGCCTAACTACCAAGCCCGCCCCTAGTTTCTCTTCTGTAGTTATCTGTTCCCACCTGCAACATTCTTTTCCCACCGAAATCTTCCTGTTACTGTGTAACAAGGACAGCCAAAGACAGTGTATTTTGCTTTACTTCAGGTAATCTGAGAGCGATGTGCATTTTTGTCCAGCCAGCTGGACTATGTCTATGTGACCCTTTTCAGCTAGTCAGTTATCCACATCTACCCAGGAGTATCCTGGCTTTGTAGAAAGTGCATTAAATGTAATGCTATACCAAGATGAATAATGCTGTGAGATCTGCCTGTGGCACTGGATTCTCCTTTTGCCTCTCGTGGCTAATGAAGACCATAGAGTTAATAAATTCCTTCTCTGCTCCTGAGTATGCCATCAGCTTTTTTTCTTTCTTGTCCTCAGGAAGTTTTGTGGAGGAAGCATGTGTCAAAGCAGACTTGGACACTGAGATTCGGTTCTTAAGTCTGGGGCCTGATCTTCTGAAACAAGCATTCTCCTTTTCCTCTGAGTCTGTTCCCAGTAATTATCATGCAGCATATGACGGCACATTCCTGCAGGGAAGATGGTTGGGAGATACATTGAACATAGTCAGTTCAAGGTTTTATGGCATGTCATGAAAGAGTTTTTAAAAGTGGCAAGTGATGAAGTGAATTGTCTAAGCCAGTGCAAAACATTTATAATTAGGAAACAAAGCACTGGAATAAAGAAAAATTACCCTGGCCTGCAGGGTGTGTATCTGCAAGCAGGTGGCAACTCTGCCTGGCAGGAGATGTGCTGATAGCTAAGTTGTTCAAAACTTTGTTCATAAAAGCAAGTGTCAGGCTCCATGGGGGTGGCAAAAATCCCATTTAGTTTAAACCTAAGTTGCATTAAAGCAAACCAGAGCTCCAAAGAAGAGGTCTGCTCTGTCAAGTAAAAAGAGAAGTGTCTAAGGTGTGATCTAATACAGTGCCTTTTCACTAGGCATTTAGAGGACCCTGTGAAATGCACATGCTCCAGGAATGCCTCCTGTCTGTGTTGCAACATGAGCTAAATGTTGTTGGGCTCAAAACAGCTCCCAGCGGACTGACAGCCCAAGATAGCAAGGCTGGGGAGGTTATGTTGCACCAACATGGAAAAGGCTGGATTTGGAGCCTGCTCCCCTCTTCTGTTCTGACACCAGGACTGCTGGTGCATTCAGGTGGGCTTACCTAATGGTTGCATGTAAGACAGGAGAAGAAATACATCAAGGGCTAACCATGATAAAAATCCATCCAATCTTGCTTCCCTTCATAAACAGCAAAAATCAAAGCATCAGCCTTTTCTGAATGATTTCTGCCTGACTTAATGCCTATCTGATCATTTACATGACACTAATTAGAGAGTTAGAACATTACCTGCAGCTGGTTTCCTGAAACGATGAAACCTGAATGTTATTGCCTGACAGCACATATAAAGAGAGTCGCACTGCAGGATACTGTTGTCCAAGGAGACAGTTGCTTTCTTTCACCTGAAAGAGCTTCAAGGTCCTTGGAGCCCTTTTGCTAGTCCTGGCTGCAGGTTAGGCCACAAAACTAATGCTCCCAGATTGACTCTCAAGATGCATTTCAGCCCCTTTTGTAAAGCCCTGTTTTAAATTACACTTTGGGAAGGCTGTGGCATTCGTTCTTTTCCAAAAAAAAAAAAAAAAGCATTGCTTCAAAATAAGAAATGCAAAACTCTTTTGTTTTCAAAATGCTGAAACAATGTTTGGCTTTTCTGGATCATCTTCTTTTTTTTTAGCCATGACTTCGCCCCAGATAGGGCCTGAGCTTGCCATTGCACAAGCGCTGCATTTCTCAGTTAATCCATTCCAAAAAGCCCTCTCTCTGTGGGTCCCTTGTCAGTGCACTGCTGTTCCACACCATATGAAGTGCTAGCTGTCTCATGAGGGACCCTGCTGACAGAAGCAACCCAGATCTCCTGCTTTAACCTCAGGTGGTTTGTGATTATACAATTTTGAGGGTGAATGCCTGGCATCCTCATGAACATACGGGACACTCCACTCCAGACCACCACTGCAAGAAGATGTGAGGTGGTGATGGAATTTGCCTTCCTCAGAACACATGACGTATTCAGCGTTGTCTTAGGTAACGCAGAGCAAGCCAGTTCCTATTAAAGCAAGAAGTCCCATTCCCCTGCTATACACAGCTAGCCCGTTTCCTTACTTCTTCCCAGGAATTTCCAAGCTCACGCAGGAATCCTGCAAGGAGCATTGTCAGGTCATGTAGGAAAGGCTGCTACACTGCTGCACCTCCTCTTGCCAATTGAGCCAAAAAGCCTTTTTTCTATATATCGGTGCTGAAAAGCTAACAGGGAATCAAAGACATTTAAAACAGAAAGGAAGACAAACCTCCCAAGGCCAGCAGAAATAATGGTTTTATCAAAACTTTTAGCTCTTACGTAAATAAGAGTAAAACCGAGAGATTTATTCCAGGCCCCACGATGAGTCCGTTCAGCCAGAGCCAGTAGATGGCAGTAAAAGATGGGGAATAAGGAAGATTAAACCTGCAGTTGGGAAACAGCAGGCGGGTTCCCATTTCAGTGCAGCGGGGGAGGAAGGCATGGTTTCTTGGAGAGTCATTTTTTTCTTACGCCTCCTGCCTTTCTCCTTAGGTCCTTTGGACACGCGAGAATTGCCAGTGTTACCTGTACATTAAATTTGTTTTCACGATTTAACCCCACAAATAAGATTCCCTCAAGAGTTGCAAGCCTGATTCATAGGTAGGATCACGCACAAGCTGCTGAAAGGCAGCTCCCCTTCACCCACCGCCCGGTAACTGGTGGGTATGATCCACCAACTGCACAACAGCTCATGGAGAAAGGGAAGAATACAGCCAGCTGACATGCAGATAGCCAGCTGAAGTAACCGAGAGCCCATTTGTCCACAGTAATGTCTGGTCAGCGTTTGGATTAGCAAATTGAATATGGCAAAGAAAAACCATCCCAGAACCTTGAGCGAGCGTAGCGGTCAAAGCCCAGACTGTGCACTTTAATACAAAGCAAAACCTTGTACAGCAGAATACCGTGTAGTCCTGCATTGTGTGAGCTGAATGAAATGCTCGGCATTGTGGTCTGCGTTAGTTGTGATTCCATCCTGCAACAACTGAGTGCTTCCCACCTGGGCTCTAAGGGACATGGCTCTCACCTGTCATGCTGAGAGGGATGAAACACGGCACGGGAGCGCAAGACTGCAGAGCCATCAGACCCTAGCTTTGCATGTATTGTCATCACATTATATCCGTAGGAAATGTATTAAGCTCCATCCCAAAACTAGTTTCTTCTCCTCCTCCTCCCCCCCAATAAATGCCCTCTGATTATCACCTGTAGTATCCCCTAGGCTGCACTCTGTTCCAGCTGTGACATATACCATAATTCTATAAACTGCAATGAACATAAACAAATTGTTATTATATAACATATACAATACAGAATCAATATAATTAGTGCAATTAAAATACATTGAAAAGTCTAAATATAAATAATAAAATTTCCATTTCACATTGGAAGCAGGTTGACATTTTTCACAGAAAATGGCTTCTGCCAAGTGAAAAATTAATTCCAAGTTCCTAAAAATCTGGAACTTTTTCAGCAGGTAAAACTATTCAAAGAAAGTTTTTCAATGAAAATAGAAGCATTAATTCCACTGAAAAGTTTTCTCAGGGGAAAGCTGCTTAATCACAAGGTATATGTAACACCTAGAGGAAATAGCATCCTTAGCTGAGTCACCAGCAACCACAAAGACTCCTGGATTTTATATTCTGGGCCTGTCCCTGCTGAGAGTGAGAGATCCCTCATGTCACAGCCCTAGGAGGGTTTAAATTAAACCAACCTCACACACACTGTGTGAGGCTGAATTTAATTTAATGGCTTCTGCCTGATACCCCAGAGGGATATGTGTTCTCTAAAGACACTTCAACAAGACCCTTTGGTAAGTCCCAATTTGTTTCAATTTATCCTTGAAATGTACCATTGTTCCTTTTCCTCTCCTTTTCACACCTGTCACCATTTTAGAATCACAGAAAAATTTACGTGGGAAGAAGGTCATCTAGTCCCGCTCCCTGCTTAGAGCAGGGATAACTTCAAAGTTTGATAAAGTTGCTCAGATTTTCTTGTAGAGCTGAAAAATCTAATAAAATCCTGTAACTAGGACAACCAAAAAGCTCGTTGAATGGCAAGGAAACTCTTTGTCATGGCGTATCTTTAAGCGAGGGCTGAAGGCGTTCGCTGACACACCGTTGTTAACACAGAGTTCTGCGGTCCCTGTTCCAGACTCTGTAAAGAATATACAGTATAAACTGCACAGGCGATATGTATCAAGCATGACTATCACTTTCCATCATGCTTATATAAAACATAAGTTGCAGCGTATAAAGCAGTAATGCACTGAGATACCCAGGCAGGTATCTAATGCCAGTAGTGACTTGTCTACTGTTTAATGCCACGACGGCTGTTACCAGGTTCTATTTGCTGTCTGGTGGGGAGGTCGCTTTACCTTGCCAGGTGCTTTCTGAAGTTAACTTCGGGGATCAGCAGTCCTCTGGAGGAGTGTTAAAAGTGAATACCAGATTAAGGTGTGAATCATGGGAAACCTTTCTGGGGCTGGTCTACAAGGTTTGCATTTGAATTGGATCTGTCTGGGGATAACTTGACAGTGCTGGGACAAGGATTTTGATTGAATGGGAAATCCTAGCCTTAAGGTTCTGTGAGTGGCTGGACAGCTGCAGGGAACAGATGATGAAACCTTCTGGTTTCGATCTACAAAGCTGAGTAAACATACTTCTTCAATTTCTGTACATGCAGAGCCATTTAAGTCTTCTGAGCTCGGCAGGCAAAGCTGGTTTTGTGGTCCCGCAATAAGGTGCAAGAGCCAGACTGTTCCTGACTTGGGAAGTGGAATGGGGAGGGCAAGGAGCAGACCTGGAACGGAGAGAGTGGGGAAAGGAGCCCCGGCAGGGCTGTGCTTCCTCATCCTGCTGTTCCCTGAGAAGGATGGCATCTGCTCCCCGCTGACACGCTCCTGCGGGAAGCAGCTCCCAAGCCCTCCCTCAAGCACAACAGCAGCAAGCCTGGTCTTCCCATGCTGCAGCAGGGGTAAGGGCCTTGGCTATTGCTGCTCTGTGCACACAATAAATGTGTTGTTAGCATCATAGTAAATGCTTCTTTCCTTATTTTCACTTTAGTGCTTGTCTGCTGTAAGGGAAGATTTCGGAGCGACTGGTGAGCAGCAAGGCATTGCATACCTGTGGGTAGGGGAAATCTCTACACAGGGGTACAGAACCACCTCCTCAGCATCCAGCCTTCCCAGTACAGAAATCGTGGGTAGCAAGGGTGTTCCTCCAGTGAGCTCCAGCAGGCAGGGTGAGAGCTGGTGAATGTGGGGAGCCCTTGATGATCAGCTTTAGCCAGATGCTCCCTGGCTGTCCTTCAGAGAGCACAAATCCCAGGGACCTCTGGGAAGGTTGCTGCTCCCCTGAGGGTGCAACTCTCCATATGAATTATTGTGTCATTGTATTTTCATCAAGATTTAGGCTTTCACTTAGAAAAAGTGTTATCTAAATATTCTCTTTGAAAAGAAGACACAAGGATCCCGTGAAGAACCATATTGTTGATCTCTGAAAAAGGCAGTGTGGATGGGTTCAATTGCTTGCACAAGGGCATGTACTTTTGTCTGGGATGACCTACTACTTCTGATACAACTCCAAGGGATTGGCAAACACTACACAGCATCTACAGAAGGTCTTCTTCTGTCTGAGGGGGCACCTGGAGGCTAGAAGGAAGACTTAGGCAATGTAAGATGTTCACATTTAGGCATCCCACCATTAAACTCTCTGTGCTGAATGAATGGCTTTTCCATTCTGTCAGGAGTAAGCCTTCAAGAATCAGTTAGCTTATTTCAGAAATGAACAATCTGGCAGCAATTCAGTCCCCAGAAGGCTTTGTGCCACTCTGTTGCTGCTTCTAGCCTCTGTTGGCTTCAGCCCAGGCAGTACGTTGCAGCCAGCCACCTGACCATTGCACTGCCTCTCTGGCCACCACGGGGCAGTGAAGTTCTGATGGCCACCTGGAAGACTGAGAAGACTGAGAAGAGAGCTGGGCTGTGAGCCTGGGCTCCGTACTTGAGGTATCTACAGGAACCCCACTAGCTGCTCTGGGCCATCTGACCCTTTGCTGCAGCCATGACCCAGACCCTTGTACCCGAGCTGAAGCGGGTAAGCTCTCGGTGACCCAGGCAGGTAGGAGCTAGAGGGAAGATGAAATGGCTGGGAACAGGGGAGGGGATGGGGAGAGAAGGAACAGCAGAACTTTCCTCCATGTACCATGCAACGATCTGCTTAGTAACTACCACACCCTGCTGTGTCCTAGAGCTATTTTTATCTGATGACGCTTCTGTGCTGACTCATCCCAGTACTCAGCTTCTGACACATGCCTATGAACCACCAGGCAAAATACACACCCATACTCATGCTTTAACTCCAAACCCACTGATCTGCCTATAACACTTTAAAGCATGTAAGGAGCATAACAAGCTTTCTTTTTAACAAGACCCAATGACCTGCATATACCCCGTCATCACAGCACAGTGGCATTATCCGCCAGATCCTTCGATGATTACGACATGCCCAAATGTTCTTAAAATTACCGTCAGTGTGAATGATACTGTTATTATCTGGAAGAGGTGGACTTTTGTAGCACAACCAATATGTCCTTAAACCAGAGATCAGCAACAACAGATCATAGCAGTAAATTCCGATTTGGGTACTGAAGGTCTGCTCTGGCTGCACCTTAAATGTTAGGAACAGCATTTGGGCTGAGAAGAAATAGAAAATACATCACAGAGCCTGAAAGTGATTTGGCAAAATTATCTCACATTCAGTAAAATCATACTTGAACCGTCTTCCCTCTGCCAGCTGTCAGTGCCGAGCTGCTCCTCCTGGGCCTGATTCACCCACATTTAGGAAGGCCACCAGCAGTAGTGGGCTTCCTACCACAGTTCATACACTGTACATTGCCCAGCCTGATGTTCCCGAGTGTCAGAATTAATCAGAGTTGGTTCAATGGAATCATATTCTCTGAGATACAATTTTGCTTCTTAATTATATTTGGTTTCTTTGTATGACAGCATTTTTTCTATCACCAAAGAAACTGCTACAGAATTGCTTCTGCTGATAACCCTTTTGACTCTGATTTTTTTCTATCACTGTTAGCTGCTAATACCTATCACTGTTACATAGCTTGTTTTATGTGGTCACCAGAAATATTCTCTTCCTGCAACTACAGCCTCCAGATATAGACAAGAAAAAATCGACTAGTTTACTCCCTACTCATCTTCTGTGTGATAGACCATCTTCTTCAGTGAACACCCCAGCCAAGAGGGATCTTCTACACCCCCCACTTTCCATCTTTGCCTTTCACTATATCCCATTTCATACATTCTCTAGCACCTCCAATCTCTCTGTGCTGAGTCATACTTCTACTAACTTTCTGGTTTGGTGGCACTTACATGCTAGGATTTTGGATGACACAAGATGTTTTTTTCCCCTCAGGTAAAGGAAGAAACAAACAAAATCAGTTAGATCCTTCTGCAACAGGCAGGTGACAGTTACTAGTAAAATGAAGAAATTGGGAGTCTGGGATGCATTAAATGATGCACCCAGAAGAAAAGGAATGGCTTCTATCCCTTGTCATCCTGCCAGTCTACTTTCCTAGCTACCAAACCTTCCACATCCTAGATTAAACCCTCTCAACTGCTCACACCCTACAATCTAGTCCATCCAAACTCCTGGACTTGCATGAGTCCTGTGAGTCTCCAGAAAATTTTCTCTTACATATATACTTCAGCCTCTGTTCATAAATCTTTGCCTGGGAATACTTCAGAGACAATCCAACGAGATTAGTACTTGATTCCTGCAGAGCTTGAGAGCAACCTAATAAATTTAATTATGGTCTCAGTAAAACCCTACTCCCAGGTGTATAATCAGTTTTTCTCATGACTCATGTTTGTTGTGTTTAGAGATCAGGCTGACTACACCACTGTGACAGCTGAAGAATCAAGTGTAATTAGTAGGTCTTTTTCACTTCTATTTTTCCCCCTAATCTGTTATGGCTCAGCCTCTTTCTTTTCACTGACTCCCACTTCTTAGAACATGTGAAAAATGTAGAAACTACAGTCTGGATCGGTCAAACACACTGCTTACCATCCTTTCGACTTCACATGCTGCAGTCCTGACATATACAAGGGCCATTGGCTTAAGCAAGATCAGACCTACCTTTGTAAAATGGTGCTTCTCAGACAGAAGACTGCCAAATATCAATTCCACCTGGTAGTCCAAATCAGAGGCATGAATTGAAATGAGAAGTGTTGATCTTATGAGATGGTCACATTAGGAGTCACCTCCTTGGGAAAGATTCGCCATATCATTTTCAGTTTTAACATTTTTTCCCTGGAAATAAAGAGACTCGGTGGATGCAGCTGTACCTCTTATCACTGAGAAGCCATCTGGACATTTGACTGTTGAGGCCGGCTAGAAATAGTCTGCTTAAAATTCCAAATAACCAGACGTGTGTTCTGCACCACATGCTTTCTTTCCTGAGATAGCGGCATCAATGAGCGGATGCAAAATCAACCAGCAAGCATCTGTTTCCCTTTGTTTACCCTTATTCTGAAAGTTCTGAAATGATCATCTTTTGGGAAGCAGAAACATGAATTACTGGTTTTAGACGACGTTAGTAGAGGGACTGGTCTGAAGAGTATGAAGAAATGGCACGAACAGTAGATGGACCTTTGAGACCTTGTGGGGGACTGGTGGCTGTGCCGGGGCAAGGCGTGCTAACTACTTATTGGAGTTACCCTGGTATGGGATGGTAAAAGACCTTGTTGCAGCTGGCTAGTTTTGAGAGTGCTGCGACAATCGGTGCCCCGTGTGAGGCTCAACCTCGGGACCTTCAGATGAGGAGACTGAGTGTAATGAGTGGTGACAGCAATAATGGCTGTGTCAGTGGACATTTGAAGTTTTGAACAGTGACGGCGGTGCCCAACATAGTGGAGACAGGCGGGGACAGCGTGCAATCCAGATCACATTGGGATAGGCGAGAAGAGCCTAGGGATCTGGATCAGACACCGGTAAAGGTGAGCCGTTGGGATCAAAGAGAAGGAAGCCTGACTGCCGTGGAGACCGAGGGTAACTGGCGATAGCGGCAGAGTACACGGCCTGAAGTGGCAGCAGCCCGCAGCAGCGGCAGGTCCAGAGCGGGTCTGGCCAGACAGCGGTGATGGCTGTACCAGGGGAAGGTGCAGGAGCAGTGCGGTGCCGCGGGTAGCTCCCATTGTTGCTGCTGCTGCTCGGCCTGGTGGTATTCTTGCCAGTGTTTATGTGCTCGCTGAAGGTGTCTCCAGTCGTCGAAGAAAGAGCAGCCACAAGGATGTTGAGAAGCTTGTTGGGACACAGAGTAATGTATTAGTGCTGTATTCTAGATCCACTGCTGTTAAAAGGTCGTTCAGGTTACTGTCCGCTGTGACCCAGGAGGTGAAAGGACGACATACTATAAGCTCATTAGAATTTCCCTCTGAAGAAAAAAAAATCCCAGATTTCAGGAAAGCAGATGAGAAGGTGATCAGCCCCCAGAAACTGAAAAGCCCAAGATAAAAGTGAGGAAAGGATATGTGTATGAGTTCAGGGACAAATTGTCTGGACTGTATGAAAAGTTTATTTGTAAAAAGGTTGTGAGGATTGTTAAATACCTAAGGTATGAAATGTTAAAAAGGGAAAGAAAAAAAGGGGGGAATTGTAGAGGGATGAAGCTGGGTTAATTAACATTGATAATATACAGCTGTGGGCTGGCTTCAGGGGCGGTGGGTTGGCTGGTGTGGATAATGTGCAGCTGTGGCTGGTTCTGTGAAGTGGTTAAATAGCTCTAAGGGGAGCAACTAATGAAGAGAGATCTGGAGAAGAGAGAGTGTCTTGGATGAGAGGAGACCAGGAGAAGGCAGCAGAGGTGAGAAGTAGAGGGATTGGTCTGAAGAGTACGAAGAAATGGTGCAAACAGTAGATGGACCCTTGAGACCTTGTAGGGGGTGGTGGTGAACGTGCCAGGGCAAGGCGTGCTAGCTACTTATTGAAGTTAACCTGGTATGTGATGGTGAAAGCCTTGTTGCAGCTGGCTAGTTTTGAGAGTGCTGCGACAGAGGTTCAGTCCAGGCCACCAGCATTTTGTAACAGTCTTCACCTTGTGATCATTTTAAAAACAGGTCTCCTGGCTGCAACAGCAAAGCCTGTGTTTTGCCCTTCTTTATGGCCCCACGGAGGACACCCACGTGGCCTTCCTCACAGGTCTCCCAAATGAATTCCTCCAGGTGACAAAACCACATGTAGCATCTGAAAGGCTTCCCACCCTGGGAATCTGTCCTCAACACTGGGGAGGTCCAACACCCAGCTTCCCATCCCTGGTTCTTCCACAGTGTCCTCCTCTTCCTTCCTCTCTTAAGTGTTCAACCATGTCCTGTGGAGATGACACAGAATGAGGAGACCACAAATGCTGTGTAAGTACTTGCTGTGCAGTGTGTGAAACCTTACTTCCAATGTATAGTTGTGTAGTCCAGATGGACTTATATGAGAATGATCTAGAGATCAGCTTGTCCTCTTGAGCTTTACGGAGGTCTAATAAGATGCTGATTTAAATAAAGCTGTAGATGGAAAAATCCACAAAGTATTAAAAAGCTCTGATTTTTAATGAACACTTTCCAAACTGTACGTTTACATGATGTTGTGAATGAACTAGCACAATGCTGGCAACAAGATGCCCCAAATGATTACAGAAACATTTGCTACTCAGCCACTTCTCTCAGGGACTGAGGGGGATCTGACCTGTTTTTTCACTGCAGTTTTTTTGTTGTGGTGTTTTGGGGTTTTTTTACCAGCAAAGATACAGCATATAGTGGTTCTGGTCTGTAATTTAGACACCTATTTAATCAAAAGTAACTGCTTCACAGCCAAAGGAACACCAGACAGGAATTGAACACCACGAGCTGAAAACTTCCAAAATTTCTTTTTTAAAAAAAAAAATTACTGCCCTGTAATAACAAGCCTTTAGTGGTCTTCCAGCTCAAATACATCCTTATTTACATTAACTATAATTCTCAGCTCACGTTAGCAATGAGGAAAAGGGTTTGTTACACCTAAACGCACTCTTTTTCAGGATCTGGTTGCAGACATCTAGCTAAATAAGAGACAAGGAAAACATCTACGGGCTGTCTCTGAAAAACGCCTTCACTTTGCACTGGCTGGTGCCTTCAGTTTCTCTGCAGCCACGGTAAGGAGCCCAAGTACAGAGAGATTTCAACCACTGGAGGGCAGCAGCAGCTGTACCGTAACACAGCAATAGCTATTTGGAAATTGGCCGAAAAATCTTTAGAATTTGCTGTTTGCCCTCAAAACACTGGGAAATAGATTAGTACGGTCGATCAGTCAATGATTTTTTAAAAAAAGTATGTTTAAGTTTCTAATTTATTAACAAAAATAATTGTAACGGATTTCAAGTTAAGAGAAAGATCACCCTAGCAAGTAATTTCTGGCACCTGACAGAAAGTGGGATTTGCAATTACAATGATAAATGTCAGTAATGCCATCAGCCTTGGGAGAACAGACCCAAGGTCACATCGGTGAAAAAAACATACACATTCTGAGCAGCCTTTGACGTAGCTGCAGTAAAACGTTATTCTTCAAGTACTCCTGTGCCAGGTTGGTAACACTACCATGTCAGGTGTGGAACACAAAGCTGGGACTGATGTTTCAGACATCCTAATGGCTGCTTTTTGCAATGCATCATGGAAACTGCAAGATGGAAAGGACTTCACTAATTTTGAGAAATGCTTGGGACATGGTTCAAACAAACTACCACCACTGAAAAGCTGCTCTGGAATAATGACCATAAGCGTACTCAGTTTCAGCATCCCTACAAAATCCATTACATTGGTGTTAACTTTCAGGAGCAAGAGTACAGAGGTACAATGAAATTAATACAATCAACTAAAGTGATTAAATACTTCAAAAGCAGTATGGACACTGTTGAAAAGCAGGCAAGGCTTAAGGAAAGTAGTTCAAAAAGACTCTCTTCTAATTTTTTCCTTCCCAAGCTATTAAAGGCCAAGCACCCCAGTGAAGTGGAAATAAGCAAAAAGTAGTAATAATAATTACAGCAATAAGTAATCTTGCAAAAAGCTTAAAACCTGCCCAAGCAAAATAAAAAAAAAATATATATACTTTGGCAAGCAGGATACAAAAACACAGGTAAAATATGGAGACAGGAAAATTTGGAAAAACCTTCCCCATGGCATAGAAGTTACCTCATGATTTTTGTTCAAGCTTGAGTCAGGAATCCTACCTGAGGATCTGTATGGCCAATTGCTTATGCTTTTTTAAAGAAAACAGTCAAAAAAAGTATGGCAAAAAAACAACCCAACCCAAAAAATCCAAAGAAACTCTTGGTCTGTATTGTTAAGGAGGTTCCTACATCAGAACTTTTCTTAACGAAGGATGCAACAAAAGCCCTATTAGCTGATCAGATTTTAATAATATGTAAGGTAAAGAGCAAACATGGCTTTTAACAAGGGCACTCATCACTCATCAATGTGCTGGAACTCTGTATATAGGCAAGGGTGATCTGATTTACACTTGGATTTTTTTAAATGTTTACAAGGAAATCCATTGGAGTGTCCCAAAGAAAAGAAAAATGAAATTAGAAAAGGTAAATTTCTGTATTATTGTCTAGTTAAGAACAAGAAATGGAGAAATAAATAGTTCACTGTCACTAACAATGAAGGTGACTATGTCCTAAAAGGAACTTTATTGTAGCCTGTTGTATCTTAAGGACTCATGAATTATTTTGAAAAATGGGTACAGAGGAGGGTGTAAAATATACCAAAACTGAATTGCTTAGAACCATAA
This sequence comes from Falco peregrinus, assembly GCF_023634155.1. Lineage (NCBI taxonomy): Eukaryota > Metazoa > Chordata > Aves > Falconiformes > Falconidae > Falco > Falco peregrinus. Next base: position 84,295,088 of record NC_073726.1, on the reverse strand, counting down.
TAAAAAAAGCAGACTACGAAGAGTTAAGAAATACTAAGTCACTAGCCAGTAAACCAGCATTCATTCATTCTTTATTGAAAACGCAGAGATGCACATTGGGAAAAACAACCATACACATACAGACTGATGAGCACAGTCTGAACTAGCAGTGGTCAGCTGGACACGCTTCTCTTGTAACAACAGTATAGGACCTTTCTGGTCAGCAATTCTAGCATATGTTAATTATTCAGTTGGCAGGGCCAAAATAAACAACAGCAGGAACTTTTTCAGTGTTGTTAAATTAAATTGTCAAACATGGTTACAGGATGATGTACAACCACAAAACTTAAATTTACACAAGAGATTTAGATAAATTCCTGAAATTCCTTGCAGGATTAGTAGACACTAATCTTGACATGGAAAGTCACTAATTAATAGATTGCCGAGGTGGGAGGCAGGACCGGAGGCAGGACCAGAGGCAGTATCAGTGCATAATTGCCCCATCCTTATTTTCTTCCCTCCAGATCTGCCTTTGGCCACTAAATGAGAGCATTACCAACAGGGTGGGCAGATGATACATCTGCCCTTGTACACAGCCTCCTGTATAGCAAAAGTACATTACTGCTGATAGACATGGACCAGCTGAGTGACGATGCAGCCCTAAAGAAGTGTCATCACCAGCTCAGACCAGCGAAGAGCCCCCTGCAAGAGACTTTCTAATTAAAGCCTATCCAAGTTGATGACTGAATTTGTGAAGTAGTTTGCCATTCATTTTACAGGGGACAGTGAGACTCAGAGCATGTGAAAGTCTGAGTTTTAGAAACGCTTACATTACAGATTCAGGGGGCATTTTTGGTGAGTTGCACATTTGAAAGCAAAGCAAACAGATCTGTCACAAAACCTGCAATAGCCTTTACTCACAGCCACCAGACCACCATGCAGTGTAGCAGCATCTTGGCATCTTAAAAGATTTTACTATCTCCTTCTGTACTCTGCCTGCCTACCCATTCCTCTTCTGTTGCCATTCCTGCTCTTACAGCTTGAAACACCTACTTTTGCAGCCTACAGCCCCAAAGGCTTTCTCTTGTGTGTAATCTCTTCTGGTCCTTTTTGCTATCTAGAACCACAGTTCTGTTCCTCCTCACATAGCTTTCATCCTGGAATAGCAGCTTGGAATTGGTAGCAAAGAAAAATAAGCCATACTAGAAAACCAAGTCAGATAGGGCACTGAGGAAGACAGGTCAGGCAATGTTCTTCAGGGGCCCAGCACATTTAATCTGTGCCCAGGGAGCTGAAGCAATCGCTGGTTTTGGTGGTATACAAGAAGCCACTTGTGCTGCATCAATCAAAGCTGTAGCTCTCTATGCCCATTCATCTCTGACTTGCAAAGCTGGCCAGAAAAAGAATGAGACAGACTGAAAAACTGAAGCGGTTTTCTGAAGGCTTTCCACAGAGCTTTCAAAAGTGATTTTTTTATTTTGCTGCTTTACTTCAAATTTGGAGCTTTGTATGGTTCATTGTGTCACTCCAAGACTTAGCAGAAATATTTCCAGACCACAGCACACTGTTAGTACGCCTAGCAAGGATGTGAACAGAGCATCTTTTCCTCCTTGCAGGGAACCTGACCTCTAAAGTCCAGCCGATCAGCCAGGGTTCTCTACCTTTTGGTCCTCTCACCAAAAATAAAATCAAGGCACTACAACAGGGCAGGGCAAACGTTGATGCTGATTTATTGTAATCCAGATTCTAATAGCATCAAAACACAAAGAGGATTCAAAGCAAATTTTACAAAACAATTCCTACCCTACAAAACTGATTTAGTAACTTTAGCAATCAAATGTTCCTGTGATGGAGCTGAAATCACCAGCTGATGACCAGGTTTCTTCACTCTGTGCATCTCTTCCTATACAGGAAGAGAAAAAAAGAGGTATCAAATCCTGAGGTGGCTCTCAACTGTCCCAGCATGACATAACACTAAGGAACTGATCCATCTGCTCGTGATCCCCTTTTCCTTACTATCTCACAATGGTTCTTTAAAAGATGTACAGGTAAAATGCAGTTATCTGAGTTTAGATGCCTACAAAAGGCATTCACTTACAAAGCTGATCTTTTTCTCCACCATTATCCTCACTGTAGATGGATGCCTCTGTAACAAGACATCAGAAGGGTCACACTGCTGAACGTTACCCCCTTACACACATGCAGTGAAGATAACAATACAGCCCCATGCCTTCATCTGCCAGGCAGGGCATAGTGATCCCAGAGGGGGGGTTGGTACAGATCAGGGTAGTCACAAGAAAACTCCAAAGGGGAAGCATAAAAATAGGATGCTCTGGAAGAGCCCAGGCTGCCTTTTCAACTAAAAGGGTTTATTACCTTAAAAAACAGCCATGCAACAAGCAATCCTAGATAATTTCAATCTACCCAAAGACACCTGATGCTTTTCTTTCCATCCAAACAAATCACCTTCAGAAGCAGACATAACCCTACTTTTAAAATGAAGATCTAGATCCAGAGCTCCAGATCTAGACATGTCTGATCAGATGTGGCAGACTCAGCCCAGTCACTAGTGAGCCAGGATGCAAATACAAACTAGAGGTAACAACTTCTGCCCTTCCTCATCCACGCACAAATTCATAAACTTCTAGTGGTAGGAGAAAGTTTGTTGTTTTGGTTTTTTTTAATTAGGCAACAGAGCATTGTCTCTATATCATGAAGATCTGGATCTCCAAACTGATAGAGACCATGAAGAACACAGATAACATCTGTTAAAAAAAAAAAAAGAGCAGTACTTTCGCTTAGAGGACCAGAAAAGAAAATTAAAAAAAAAAAAAGGAACAGATAGGAATACTCACATGGCTCCCCAGTCACAGATCCTTCATTCAAACTGATGCTGTGCTCAACTGCTGGCATAAGGAAAAGATGTTAAAAAACAAAAGACAAGCAAAATCCAGAAACCAGTAAGGCCAGTTCTTTGCAACAGATCACTCTATTATAACAAATCCACTAGGCTTTCTGCTTCCAAACTGGGTATGAGGCACCCAAAAAAAGTGATCCAGAAGCCAGGCAGCATTAGTAACTGGCATAACTGCATGGACCACCTGGCACTGGCATGACGCTTCTCCAACTGCACTGTTGCAGAGAAGACAATGTAGCTATAATGTCCTATGACGGTAAAACCAGGAATGCTGGAATTGCTATGCATTGGTTGTATCCCTTGCAATGTACATTTCTTCTCTGGAGATAACTCATATCTTAGTTGTTCATGGTTTATGGATGGTTTCCCTTGTCCTGAATTTAGATCAGAATCCTAGCACAGCCAGGAGGCTTCCATATGTGATACTAAGACAACTGCTTATTATTTATATTACCAGAATATCTGGGTACACTCATTATGAGCCATGGGACTACTTTATTAGGCATTATTGTTTCATACCACAGCAAAAATACCTATCCTTGCCCTGTTTTCCTCAGCCAAGAGTTACAGGCTTCCTGCATTTCTTTATCAAGTTATTCAGGCAAAACCTACTGCTTGATGCTCCCTCAGTGTGAAGACATCTCTGTGGATTTAAAAAAGCCCCTACAGTCAGCAGCCCTCTCTCCAGCATTTTCATGCTTATAGTTCTTTGTAATGTGCCTGAAATTATATTTTTTTTCACACTGTAATAAAGACAGAAACACTACTATTTATAAGCTAAATAAAACTGGAGTGGAAACTTCTTACATGTTCTCTTCTGCACATATTGCTCAGGGGAGATGATGCTGGGTTCACCTACAGAAACAGAAAAATCAGTACTCTATGGAAATGTACATTTCACATCCTTTTCAGCAAAACTCTTTGTAAATTGCCACTGTGGAGCAGTGTAGGGTTGGCTGCACTAGGCAGAGGAAGCGGAAGTAGCAAGCTAGCTGAATTTCCTGCATCGCCTCCTAGCAATATCAGTAACTGGTTAGTTTTTCATGCAAAGCTGGCTGTTTATTACGTACATAAAACGGACAGTGCTATTTTTGCCTTCTTAAAATAAGTACTCACAGATATTTTTTCCCTTTGCTTAGGTTTATATACATAACTTCTATCTGCTGCAGGCTTGAAGAGTTTACAACAACAATAAAAATTAGTAAAATAGTGGCAATACAACAGACAAAAATTAAAAACGCGCCAAATAAGAAGGATATTTGGATACTGTTACAGAGGGCTTTGGGGTTCTAACATTTATTTTATTTCCATACTTTATTTACCGATGCAGAAAGGAAATGGATAAACACTTAGCTATTTCTCCTACTTAACAGCGTGATGCAGCATACTAAAAATAACTACCTCCTCTCTGAGGCCTCCAAGAAATTTTCTGACTAAACTAGAACAGACATGAAATTTTTAATATTTTTAGGATGAGCAAAAAGTCCATAAAGAATAAAAACCCCAGTCCTTCTGCCTCTTACTATAATTCACAAAGGAACAGGCTAAGAAACCAATATCCAGGCAGTGACCACAAAATTTTCCTTTTTCTCTCTACAGGCTATCACACACTGTCGGAATCCAAGGTGTGTGTGAGAGAGGGTAACTGTGAGGGTCTTGGCTGAAGGCATTTGCAGGCCAAAGGAGCTCCCTGGACATACCAGTCAAGTAGTCTTCCTCTGCGATAGAGTCATGTTCAACTATTTAAAAAAAAAAAATAATAATATTGGCATGTTTTAAAAGGCAAAATTTTCTAAAGGCTTTAGAAGAAAATTCATCCCATGAGAAAAGCACCAAGGTTCTAGTTTCATTCTGTGGAAGAAGCACTCAAGCCAAATGCAGAAGAGAAAGAGGAAGGCAACAGGATCCTGGATCCACCCACCTCTTCTCCCCATCACCCCAACCCCTCTTGAAAGCCATACTACCAAGGAAAGAGTAATAAATATTTCACTTGCTACTGAGCAGACTGAAAACTAATATTGCTGGTGGGAGCTAAACCCCTCAGATTTCTCAGCATGTTTGGCCCTGTGTACAAGTGTTGCATGATGAGACAGGGAAGCTGTGCTCCAGCCAGTCTCCTCCAGGCACACATCCCACCAGCTTGCTTGCTTCCCACTGTGTGCAAAAGAAGCTGCGAGCACTCTGACTAACTGTGAATGTGTTGCATTTCTCCTGGGTTTGGGGATCCAGGACATAAAAGAAGTTTTGGGTTTGTGCTACTCAAGGACAAACGCATGAGCGAGGGCAGGAAAGCCATAGTAAAGGGCCATATGAGCAAGGTCTGTACAGACTGCATGAAAATGCAGATAAACATCACTTCTGCAAAGCAGAAGAGCAACCACTGGAGCATCAAGACCATGGAAAAGCTGAATTCAGAGCTATTTCTGTTAGCATGGCAATTTGCCAAGTTTAATAATACATCTGACCTGTTTCATGTGGAATATTGTGCCTTCTTGGAGTGCTTTTTTAATTAGATATTGAAAAGAAAGATAACCAATGGCAAAGGACAACGCAGTAAGGACACTGCAGGCACTGAGGGAGTCGTGAAGGGAGGACACAGCTGGCATGGCAGCAGGAGTGTAGGTCAAGACTGGAGGGATACTGGCAGTACTATTAAAGATTTAATAGGAATAAGGCCTTCAAAATTAAGCTCTGAAGAACATCAATCAGTGACTTGAGTTGAAGTTGTCTTTCCCATGGTTTTCTAGTATGAAAACGCAGCTTGGGGTCCCAAAGCAAAACCCACACAATTTTAATAGTTTGAGTCTTTGTCTGTGGCCGCTGCAACCTGCCATACAATGGGAGCTACAGCCTTTCATGCAGGAATCACAAAGATACACCTCACAGTAACAAGAGTTAGATGCTTCAAAAGTAGCAAGACTAACTTACCGTACTCACTTCTCCTGCCTCTGCTTCCACCAGTGGTCACTTCATCTGCAGCAATGAATATAAGAGAGTATATTTAGGCCAGTCATGCTCTACTAGATGCTCTCCAACACCTGCAAACCCTCAGGTACATGGGGCCAGCTGCTGTGTCTATGTACCAAAGGAACAAGAACATCTGGGCTACTGGGAAAATACGATATCTAAGACATGCTCCACTGCATCAGTATCAGTGGTATTGCAGTAGAGATGCCAGTTTGTGCAAGCTGTTACCTCTGCAATAAGCATTTGCTCCTTCTTGTTCTGTACCAGAAAATACTCAGCTTTCTGTTGTGATGACTGAATTATCTGAGACACTACACTGTGAGCCTAGGCCAGAGAACTGATCCAAATAAGGGGAAAATGCAAAAGAAAAGCTGGAGTTGCAGCTAATGCTTGAATAATCAACCAAGAGCTTTAAAGAATCAGTCACAGACTGTGGTTAACAGGGTGTTCCGAAAACACAAGGAAACACAAGGGTCTTGTGCAGCACAGCAAAAACCAAAACATAACACGAAGAAAACATTTAAGCTGCAGGATATTCACTGAGCTTAGCTCCATTCCAGTGAAAGGTGAGTTCAGCTAGACAAAAAAAAAGAACAACGTTGCAAATACATATGGCCAGGAATAACTGTCAGTTACTGCTATTCTTTTATGTAGGCTACCTTTTCCTATAAAATGTTTTAAACTATCTGTTAAGGAGGCATTTCAGTGTTAACATGCCATCTCAGATTAACCTGCAATCACACCAAAAGCCAGAATGGAACAACTACTGCAGGGTGGAACTGAAGTGTGTCAGCACAGCAATGCAAAGGATTTAAAAAAACCCTAAAACTGCCCTGGGACATACTGAAACATACAAATAAAGCTACGGGGGCTCCCCTGGGCTGAGCTAGCAGGGAGGCTTCAGGGCAGGAGTGCAAAGCCCTGGCAGAATTATGTGGAAACAAAATTAAAATAGAAACTATGTCTTAATTTAGGACCACTGGACTCAATGATGCATATATTCTTCACTCTTTAATACCACAGTTTAAAACTGAACTAACATGCTTCAAAGTAATTTTATTTTATTCCTTAGACCATTAGTAAAGAAAAAAAAAATCAGTTTTTTTTTTTACTTCTAGCAATTATCAGGTAGAGGTAACAAATATCAAGGTTAAGAAGGGTTTTGAAGAAAAAAAGGATGACACTTAATTCACCTGCTGCCTTTCGAGCTGAGTCTTTGTTGTGAGAAGTGATTTTTAGGAAAGGTAATCAAAGCAGACAAATTAGTTTCTTTCTAGTCTTGTGCACTTGCCAGTGTTGGTTGAAGAGCAAAGTATGAAAGAAAGAGACCCAGACTTGACAAAAAGACTTCTCCCTATTGTTCTAAGGATTATTTTGAAATGCTTGCAAGTATTATTGTATATTTCCTTATACTTTATTTTGTCCTCACAATTTCTCTAATGTAGTCATTGACAACAAACATAATACATAACAGACACAGCTACAGGAAGGTCTTTTTCTTTTCCTGTGTAGATTTAGAGAACATCTTTATAAAAATTGCTCATTTCAAGAAAAATGAGCAATGTCCAGGTGGACAGCTGAACCATAACAAAGTCATCTCTAAAAGAACAGATTTCCTGACAGCATGAAATATGCAGAGTACAGGCAGCTTAAACCAAAGGAAAAAGTAATATCATTTCCTATAGCAAACCACCAGAGGGTAACAGCATATTTTCTTAGGAAAAAAGTAGAAGCAGCACTACCAGAAAAATGCATATTGCTATTAATGAATATGTTACTGGTTACGAATTTAACTACTGCATTTTTAGAGAAGAATTAGGACTGCTCAGATATGGACTTATTCCTTTTATTCTGTACTTGTTTCTTCTACAGAAGAGCTGAAGTGCAGGATAAACAAAACTAGCTTTCATTAAAACCACATGTTGGAAAACTGGAAGAAAAGTCTTTTATTCAAAAACTTATTTTTTTGATAGTGGAAATTTGTTATTCCTAAATACAAGATTTTTATGTCCTTTTTCCAAAGAGGGAAAGAACAAGATCCATCATTTCATAGCTGTGCTTTTCTTTTCCTTTAGTATCACTAACTGCAATATTTTGGAGGCATTAGCATGCTTCCATGGGATCCCATGTTTCTAGGAAAGTAAATAAGTAATTTAGGTGCAAACTCACCAAGTATCTTTGTTATTTCTTCTTCAGTAAAAGACTGGGTGAAACCTGGTGAGACAAATAAAAAGACTCAAAAACTGTTGGAAACATTTTAGAAAAAACAATTACTAACTGATTTCATCTTAATTGCATCTGTCAGATCTTTCATAGTTATCATGTGTAGCAAATACTAAACAAAATTAAATTAACAAAGGGAATTTTTGCCTATGAACATATTCTTAAAGAGTTAAGTTTCTTGTGACAGCATTCCTCTGGGAAGGGGTGTGATTTACATTACCTGAGTCTCTTGATTTAGACTAAGCGACAGCATACATTGTATGAATCAATCCTGAAAAGACCACAGCAGGATCGAACCATATGTAATCAAACCTCTTACATATCCAGTTTCTGGAATATTGTATTGCTTCTCTTGGACATTTTAAAAGCCTTTTAACTACACTGGATACTAATCTGAGCTAATTTAAGACATAAAGTAAAAAAAGACTCAACACGTCTATAGTATGTTACTTTCACTATGTAAGAAGAAATCCAGAGAGCTGCCCACTACCCTCTTGAGATGCAGTTGAGACATGGAGCCAATTTCAATGTGAAATAAAAGCTAGTGAAGCCCAAGCAGGGTCTAGAAAGGAAAAGGCATCAAGAGACTCCTTGGGTAGATCTAGACATAAAGAACAAGGTTGCTGCAGAACCAAGATTTCTGTGCATCCGTGCCTGTCCTGCCCAGCTGGCTTCTGTCAGAAGTTATTCGCAAATGCTAACATAGTACTGGAAAAACATTAAGGCCAACATTTAAAAGAAAAATGGTTGTTGGCTTCAGGTACTCTGTTTGGGGCCACAATTAACATACAGACTCTAATGTACCTGGAATATTTCTCCATATATTAGAAAAGTAAAACTGTATTTCATTATGTATGATGATATAGTGTCGTGCTTTAACCCCAGCGGGGCAACAAGCACCACGCAGCTGCTCACTCACTCCCCCTCACCCAGAGGGATAGAGAGGAGAATCAGAAAGGAATGTAAAACTCCAGGGTTGAGATAAGAACAATTTAATAGGTAAAGCAAAAACTGTGCACGCAAGCAAAGCAAAGCAGGGAATTCATTCACCAATTCCCATGGGCAGGCAGGTTCAGCCATCCCCAGGAAAGCCGGGCTCCGTCACGTGTAACGGTTACTCGGGAAGACAAACACCATAATGCCAGATGTCCCCCCTCCCTTCCTTCTTCTTCCCCCAGTTTATATACTCAGCATGACATCATATGGTATGGAATACCTCTTTGGCTAGCTTGGGTCACCTGTCCTGGCTGTGTCCCCTCCCAATTTCCTGTGCCCCCATACCCTCTTGCTGGCAGGGCCCAAGGAACCGATAAGTCCTTGATCCAGTATAAAGATCACCCAGCAACAACTAAAAACTAAAGACATCAGTGTCTTATCAACATTATTCTGACATCACAGCCAAAACACAGCGCTCTGCTAACTACTAAGAAGAAAATTAACTCTATCCCAGCTGAAACCAGGACATATAGCATTATTTTCATTTTCCTCAGCAACCCAGCTCCTTCTCCGCAGTCACAGTTTTATCTGCTGACTTCAGTAATTAATATTTGTCTCAACTTCTATTGCAGGGGTCCTCAAACCTTTTAAACCAGGGGCCAGCGCATGGATTAAGTGGCAGGAAGTAATTGGTGGCTGCTTGGTTCCCCCCCCCCCCCCCAACCCCCGACGGGGGGGGTTCTGTAAACACTGGGGGCCGGACTGAGGACCCTGGGGGGCCGTATCCAGCCCGCAGGCCGTAGTTTGAGGGCCCCTGTTCTATTGCCTTTACAGAGCAGACAGCCATTTATTAGAGCCCTGGTGCAGAATCAGGGAGAAGTGTTCCAGTGCTTGTTTTGTTACTGAACTCCTGTCTGATTTTTGGCAGGACATGAAGCCTTTGTGTGTGTCCGTATTGATGTGCAAAATTAGTGTTGATAAATACATTAAAAATTGTTAGCCAGTGATGGAAGGCATGCGAGTAGCCTGGATTAAAAGTGAGGAGGGCTCAGAGACAGAGCTGCATCTTTTTTTTTTATTAGGTTGGGAAAGACCTTTAAGATTAGAGTCCAACTATTAACCTACCACCACCAAGTTCACCACTAAACCGTGTCCCTAAGCACAACTACACGTCTTTCAAATACCTCCAGGGATGGCGAGTCAACCACTTCTCTGGGCAGCCTGTTCCAATGCCTGACAGCCCTGACAGAATTTTTTCCTAATATCTAATCTAAACGTCCCCAGTGCATCTTGAGGCTGTCTCCTCCTGGCCTATCACTTGTTACTTGGGAGAAGAGACTGACATCTACTTCATTACAACCTCCTTTCAGGTGGTTGTAGAAGAGATAAAACCTCCCCTGAGCCTCCTTCTTTGCACACTGAACAACCCAGTTCCCTCACCTGCTCCTCACAAGTCTTGTCCTCTAGATGCTTCACCAGCTTCCTTGCCTTTCTTTGGACATGCTCCAGCAACTCAATGTCTTTCTTGTAGTGAGGGTCCCAAAACTGAACACAGTGTTCAAGGTGTGGCCTCACTAGTGCCAAATACAGGGGCAAGTACAGTTCCCTTGTCCTACTGGCCACATTGTTTCGGATACAAGCCAGGGTGCTTGGCCTTCCTGGTCACACTGCTGGCACACATTCAGCCACCTGCCAATGAACACTCCCAGGTCCTTTTCCCCCAGGCAGCTTTCCAGCCACCCTTCCCCAAGCCTGTAGTGTTGCATGGAGTTGTTGCAACTCAAGTGCAGGACCTGGCACTTCTCCCTGTTGAAGCTCATACAATTGGCCTTGGCCCATCAATCCAGGCTGTCCAGATCCCTCTGAAAAGCCTTCCTACCCTGAAGCAGATAAACACTCCTGCCCAACCTGGTGTTGTCTATTTTCTTCTGTGAGAATCAGTTCTGAAGTTTCAGTCAACAATATCCATTCAAACACATTGAAATATATGCCCTAGGGGCTGACATATGCTGGAAAGCATTATAGTAATCAGTTTTCCCCATTTTTAGGGTTGATTTTCATAGCAGGAAGCTTGAGATGTGAGCCAGACTGCAATGCCATACATAAACTTATAAAACTCTGCATGGCTGAATAGGAGCTCCTGGTCTGGGTGTCCACCCATTTTGTAGTTTGTTATGTGGGGAAAAAAACTCACCAGTAACTTCTGTGGTTGTGCCCTCCAGGTGAGAAGCTGTAATATCTGAGGAAAATAATTATGAGAAATAATTATCTCCTGTACACGCAGAGGACATGAAATACTTGCCTAAAGTTTTAGCATCCACAGCAAACAGCAGTCTCCGCTGTCTTGAAAGGCCTTCAACTGTGAGTCCCTAAGAGCTATTTTGATCTCTAGAAGTTGCAGGCACAAACAGTTATGAGACCAGCCGAATCATTGCTTCTCAACAGCGTCTTGGGTCTCCACACAGCACCTGTGTTATCATGGAATGGTTTGGGCTGGAAGGGACCTTTAAAGGCCATCTAGCAGGGACATCTTGCACCAGATCAGGTAGCTCAGAGCACTGTCTAGCCTGACTTTACTCAGAGCTGTGTTCAGCACCTGGTACATGTGCTAAGAAAAGCTCCTGTGAAGATTTTGTCTTAGAAAGGAAAAAGGATTCAGCTATTTCAAGATTTATCTCAACTGAGGAGGAAATGACGCACAGCAGGCAACAACCTGCAAGCAAACCCGTGACGATGGGCATGCCAGGGAAGGGCCCCTAGAAAAAAAACACACACACACACACACCCCCTTCCAAATAAGTTGTCTGGGGAAAGCTGCTCGACCCAAACAAACCCCAGCTCGCAGGATGGGCTGTACGCCCTTGCTGGCACGCACACCAGCAGGGCCGCTGGGATCACGCCAGCCTGCGCCTGCCCAAACGGCAGGCTTGGTGCCCCGCTCAGGTGCGCTGTCCCCCTCAGGCGCGCAGTCCTCCTCAGGCGCGCTGTCCCGCCCGCAGGCACCCCGATAGCCTCAGGCGCGGTGTCCCCCGCAGGCGCACTGTCCCCCCTCAGGCGCGCTTCGCCCCCGCAGGCGCACTGTCCCCCCCTCAGGCGCGCTTCGCCCCCGCAGGCGCGCTGTCCCCCCTCAGGCGCAGCTGTCCCCCTTAGGCGCGCTGCCCGCCTCAGGCGCCCTGTGCCCCCCTCAGGCGCCCTGTGCCCCCCTCAGGCGCCCTGTGCCCCCCTCAGGCGCGCTGCCCGAGGCCCCACAGAGCGGTCGTGCCACTCAACCCACCCCGCAGGGACGGTGCCGGGTTACCTGGTGCGGCGGTGGGGAAGGCCAGTAGCGGGGCCAGCCAGGCCAGGAGCAGCAGGGCTTCTCTCAGCATGGCTCGAGGCTCACCCGCTGCGAGAGACCACCGGCGGAGCACGGCCCCGCCGCTACTTGAGGAGCAGCCATGGGGGTGGGACGGGGAGGGGACAGGCTGGGCACACCGGGGCCGGCCGGGAACCTATTCCCGCATTTTACGGGCAGTGCAAATTCCCATTTAGCCGTTCGCTGGTCTGCAAAAACCTAGCCTGGGGCAGGGCGGGGGGCTTGGCCCTTCTGAAGCAGGGGGAGGGGACCACCCTGCGGGGGTGGCTTAGCTCAGCTCGATTCAGCAGCTCTCCCCGTGGCCATGGCCATGCCCTTGGTGCTTCCAGCTTCTGTGCCAGGCCCAGAGGAGGACCGGCATCCCTGAAAGCACAGACAGGGCTTTTTTTACATGCTGTAAGCTCATCTAACAGAATATAATATGCCGCCTGATAACCCCAGCTTGGGAGGACATGTGACCTTTTCTGGATTGTTCTTTATTTTTAGTAATTCTTTTGCACATTATTACACTGGCCTGAAATAAACCTAGCTTATTTTCTAGAAGAAAAGGAAGTCGGCCTTCATTACACCACGATTCCAGACTTCCTCCTCATTGCTTTTAAAGAGTCTGTCTAGATCATCTAATTTGATCCTTCTGCCTTTACGTTTACAAGAAGGCCCATCAAATTCGAGGGAATTGCTCATAGATATTCTATGGCTGCCTTCCCAAACTGTGAGCACAGTAATCAGCTGTGGTGTGACTAGATCCTCTATTAGATATCTATGAATCCACACAGGTGAGCACCTTCAGAGAGCTACCTTCTAATTCTCCTGATCAAGAAGGAGTTGCCTCTCTACCTTGGGAAAAGCAACTGCTAGAAATCCAGTGACTTATCTTAATTAACAGCATAATATGCTTTTAAACATGGCAGACCTTGCCTGCATGAGACACTAAAGGTGATTAAAACGTCTTAATTAAAGGCTAGTTATTCTTTAGAAGACACCTTTTACTTGTCTAGACAGGGTGAGGTGATAGCTGTGTGATCATTAATACCAGACCTGGGCCCTGGAGGGTTAAGGAGCAGTACAGGGTTGTGCACAAGGTCATATTTCTGATGAATCAGTCTGGGACAGCATTTAAGCCAGTAAGTTTTTCCAGCTATGAAAGGTCAGATAATGACTGATCTGGCATCAAGTCTAGAGGTACAACATTGGGCCTTCAGTATTGTAAGAGGTTTCAAACAGCACAAAGATGTTTTCTTGTGACACTAGAAAACCTCAGGGCAGATTTACCATGATGCCAAAGCCTGGTCTCAGTTTCTTTGCTTACCAGAAAATGTCTCTTCTTCATGCTCTGTAACAGACTACAAGGCCTATTTGTTCAACTCTTAGGAAAAGAAAGAAACCCCCAAAACCCAGATGCTGGATTAGCCACACAGAAATTCTGAAGTGTTTTGATGGAAATCCAAAATAAGGAGTCACTAGTAAGCAACGGTATCTGCAGAAGAACATGGTTTCAAAATGGAATTTGATAGACCCTACGCAAACTCCATTGTGGAATACCAAAGGGTGTTCCTGTATAAGCCTGTATAAGAGGGGGCGGGGGCTTCAGCCCGTGTGTGCTTGCAGAGCATTAAAAGGTGAGCAATCTAGTGTTTCTAGATGAAACTTTGAGCTGACATGGTGTCCTTGACCTCAGCTTTTCTGTCATGCAACTGATGCAGTCCCAGACTCTATGAGTCATGTTCAGAAGCACAACATGTTCAGGAACCCCTCTGAGATTTCGTAATGAAGGGATTGCTTCATTGTTGCAGCTACGTTGTTACATTTTAATAATAATTCTCTCTTTTTTTGTGTGTGTGTGATTTTTATGCCAGAAAGTGAAGGAGGTTTGGGCAAAAATGCTCTGGACAAGAGAAGGCTTCAACAGCTGTTTTAGTCTCTTCCCAACTTTGTGTTTATTACATCATCTAGCAGTAGAGTTTATTTTGGAGAATGACTAATAGCATGGACATTCTTAAAATACTGTAATTATTGTACATTATCTCTCAGTGGACCCATCCACTTTGTCTCAGGTGGAAGAAGATTCCTACTCTTGATAGTCCTTCCACACTACAGAAAAGCTCCAGGCTTCTTGAGTTACTGCAGATTAAACTGCAAATAAAACATACGAGCTTCAGCTGCTTCCCCTGCAAAACCAAAGAACTGGGCTGAGTAATTGTTACTTGCATTGGTTTTCACCACTAACAGAAGTCCCACTGTCCAAATTTCTGCCCTCAGTGGAATGTTTCACCATCATCAGGATGTGACCACAAGGTTGACTGTCATTCTGTAAACCATCCTCTAGATTATGCACAAAAAATAGTAGCCTCCAGCTCACCCTATTGCAGCTTTGCAGAATCTGTAGGGTGAGCACAGATGAAAAGCTGTTGATGATTAATCACTCTAAAGTGTCATTCTGACACACAGAGGAAAGCTGAAAAATAGGTGTATTACTATATGCTCATTCTCCATGACCATTTTCACATGAGAAATGGCGAAGAAAATAATCACAGCTATGAGCAGACTCCACAGCGCTCTTTTGCTAATGCTTTATGTACCTCTGTTCATCAGGGGAAATATTTTTCATGTTGAGGCTTGAATTTTCCTTTCATATAAATGATTTTTTTGCAAAATGCCTGTCTACTACTGTGGTGTATTTGGGTAATACACTACAGAGGGAAGGAGGAAAGGTACAATGAGTGAAAAATGTTATTCTGCAGTGAAGTTTAAGTATATATTTTAGAGGTAACCTCGATAAATAGATTGGATGTATAACTGCAATACAAATAGTACTTGATGTTTAGGAGATAAATTATGCCACTGAATCAAGTTGCAGGATAGAGAGGCAAATGGCTGGTGCCAGCAGTGATCTGTGGCGTGACTCCTCGTATCCCAAATTCCAGGGTGGACAGACAACAAATATCAGCTATGAAAAATAACAGTCCATGGGATGTAGTTCACTGTGTTGCCATACCATTGAGTAGTGGGATGAGGTCAGATGGGTCCACCTCCCATCCAGACTTGAGGTAAAAGGACCTAGATCTAAGCTGGTCTTCATTTTACCAAAGAAATCTCCACTCAGACAATTGAAAGAAAAAAGAAAGTAAAACCTCTAATCATTAACTTTTGTCTCATTTAATGTTGAATAACTGAGCTGCATACAGGGACAGTTCAGCTTGAATACATTAACCATCTAAAGCTCCTGTATTTAATATAAAGAACAATCATCAAGGGTTAAGACTGATTTTTTTTTTTTTTTTGAGAAAAGTAGGATGCCAAGAAAATAATTCAGATATTGTTCTCTGATCTACTTTCATTATCTTCTTCAGAGATTCTGGATGTATTTGCAAAGAACAAAAGCAGAGGCTGAACTCAGTAACTACACAATTAAACATGTAATTATTTTAATAAGGTGTAACGCCAGTGTAAGGAGTTTTTCTAGGTTGTGCTGGTTAGAAATTTTCTAATTAAACAGTTTTCTGTATTTAAATATTGACTGATGAAAAAAACCCTCCCAATACTCATATCGAAGAATTACTGAGTCATAAAGAATGAAAATCATGCTGTCTTAACTTCAGTGGATTTCAAGTTTTCATTTCAAAATGTATTTTCTTATTACCAGAAAAAATGCAAAGCACTACGGAGCTTAAGCTGCTTGTGCACATTCAGGCAGAGCTCCCTTTAGTACACGAGAGGGCTGGACTCTCTTGAGTGGTTTTTATAGGGTCCCTTGTGGTCTTGCCTTTTATTTTCTCTACTGGAGTACTGAAAAAGTAGAGGAAAGTTAAAATAAAAGCACATCTTAATTTGTAGTGAAAGTAAATATTTTGAGGAACACTAAAGAATTTTTACCCCAAATGCTCTGTAACATAAAATTTAATCATTCAGTGCTTCATTCTCCCTGAAGCAAAACTAAGGACTGTAATAATGGAATTTCCCCCAAAGCACAATTTCTCTCCTGAATAGCTCTTATCTTACACTGTCATGAAATCTCTGGGGTAGGGTATGTATGGCTGAGGAGTGGCTGGCTATGGAAAGCACCCAGTCCTTCTCTAAGTTCCAAATATCCTAATGGGTCTACTGGGGAAAAAAAAAAAAAAAAAAGAAAAAAAAAGTTGAGCAGAGGATATTTTGGTCCTCCCTGTCTACCTTTTGGTAGATAACTAGAGAAAAGCTGTAAGAAAGGAATAGGAAGAAGCAGGTTTCACTTACTAGATGGTTGCCCATGTGGCTGCCAGCCTAGTTGACCATTTGTTTGTAAAACAGATTCCCTGCTTGCTTCTCCACTAAGGTCCCCATTTGGTTTTCCAGATTCTGAGACACCAGATTCCCCATGAGAAACAGAGAGGAATGTAAACATTCATGCATAAGTGCCTACAACATACAAAATGAGGTGATATTTATCCCCTATAACATTGTTCTCTTGGATGCCCCATTCAGCGCCTAATTCATTTGGGATTACAGAATGAAGTGTATCAAAATGGTATGGCATTATCGTTTACTTCATCATCCTGTAGCATATCCATGGAATCCAGGGGCATGTGTTGGTTTTCCTCACCTTTGTGTCAAATTTACATTTGGAAGAATTGGAATTAAACCACTAGGAGACCTTTTCCCACCCCCCACCCTTGAGGAGTACAGTGACACACAGTAACAGTACATGCTTTATTTGCAAATAAGGATCATCTTGAATTTCCGTGTAGGACTAACTTACTAGAATTAGGAAAAAAGAAAAAAGTAATCAGATGGACTGTTGAGGGACATATACACTTACAGAACCAGTCCCCAGCTCATCCTCTGTGAAAACAAAGGAAGCTTATCTGAATGGACCAGAACTGTAACACCGTGATGACAGAAGTCAGAAAATTTCCTTTGCATTCAGGGCCAGTCCAGACCTCAGAAGCCAGAGGTAGTTTTGTGTTCAGTACAGAGAGAGGGTGACTTAGGTTCACCAGAATCAGCAAGAAGAAATGCAGAGCAAGATGCATTTGAGACTTCTGCAATAATGTAATGCTACCAACTCATTCAGAAAGAAAACCTGTTTGATGAGTAAGGAATCTAGGGCCTTCTGATTCTTGTCCATCATTGAGCATCTGGTATCTCAACAGCCTGGTCATGCTAACAACAAATGACCATATTGTAGTCACTGAATTTGCTGCTCTGATCAGGAATGCAGACAAGACATTCTTGGCAGCTTTGAAGTAAAAAGGGTTCCAGGTGGAATCTCACCCCTGCAATATCAATGAACTTCAAAGTCCACTAAGGTTACCTTGTGTTTATATCAGAGAAGTTGTAACAAAACCCAACAGTATCATCGCCTTTTCCACTGTTACTGCTGTCTCGAATGAAGCCCCCATGGGCAGGCAGAGAGTAGAAAGGAAGAGCTCTGGATGTGTTTGAAGAAAATTCTCCTCCGTAGTGAACCTTACAGTAACAAAACAAAAAATAATTTCAGAATGAACTGCTCAAGTCTCCTACCTCACAGGAAGATTGCCTGTATAGACTGGAGAGTCCAGCTGTGCAGGTAGGTGGTTAGTGGTTTGTTTCAAAGACGGTGGGTTACGGTATATTCTGTCATTTAGGAGGAGCTATTTAGGAGGAGTTTTACCATTGCAAGACACTTGAAGTCCAGGAAATGATGGAGTCTTTGCCTTATTGAGGAACAGCAACACATTTCCAGCATATGCACACCAAACACGCCGTTGCAGGCAAGCCAGCCCTATGAAAAGGTACAGAATTAACCAGTACAGCTCACAGAAGTTCCTCCATGTTCACAGCTCAGGTCCTAACCAGATCATCGGTCTCCCAAGCATTTCTGCTGGAAGACCTGCTGGGATGCACGATGGCTCCCTTGCTGGCAAAGCACTGTTGTCTCTTATCTTCTACCCGTATGGAGGCAGGACACAAATGAGATAACACCTCCCACCTTGAAATCCTCCTGCCTGTAAAGATGACATTACTCTGGGATGATTTTCTACATAGGTAGGTAGGGAGCTTTTTCTAATGAACTTCTCACTTGGTGACTTGATGCCAGGCAGTAGCCACAACAGCATTTCTGTTGCTTTCCTTGTAAATCAACTTTGTTACAATTTCTCTCAGAAATTGATGCAATGGTGAGAGTTGCTAGGCAGAGACTGGATATTGAGTGTTCTGCTAGCTCAGAATTTGGCTATTAGGAAAGAAGATGTACAGGGTTGAAAAGATGAATGATTGTATCTCCTGTCCTGATGAGCTCCTGTCCCTCCTATTACTACACTGCAGCCTTCAAAAACAGTGCGCTGAATTTCCAAAGAAAATGGTTTGAGGCTACACCTAGTTTAGGATCTTAGTTATTCTTTTTACATTTTTATATTTGCCTTCATCAAGGTTCTGAGATTTCCTCTCTAGCCTATGCAATTTAATCAAGGCCATCCTTTTAATGGTTTGTTTGTGTTCTTTTAATTATCTCCTTCACTCTTTACGTATGCATTACTATAGCCATGAATAAAAGGGATGGTGCTTATCAGCTAGGGCTGAAAGAATGTCTGAAAGGCCAAGCCAGAACAGCAGGAATCAGTATCACTCATAGCTATGTGCCTGAAGCCAGAGGGAGAGGAATTGGCTAAGCTCCAGGGAAAAGCAAAGGGGCAAGAAACGAAGGAGAGAGACAACTCCCTAGTGCTGGATTTACAGTCACATACGATTTTTTAGATATCATGTGTTATATGTATAATGTCATATATATAACCAATGACCATGCAACCTGGTTTTAAGAATTCAGTATCAAGTAGGGCATTTTGCTCTCAAGCTTGTGTTTAAAAAGGAGTTTGCCTTTATGTTTGAGAGCAGGAGGGTGTGAGAATGAAACAGGTGCAAGGAGAGAGTGATTTCGTTTGCCCATATCCTTGGTATTGTTAGGATGAGAAACCATCACAAGCTGTCCCTGAGAGCAACCAGGCTGACTCAGCACAGAGCTGACCGGCTGGCAGCACTCCGCCAGCCAACAAGTAACCAAGTAACTAGAGCTCAGCAGGTATCTGCACGAAGCTGCTGCACACCTTCCCATCCGTAGCTTTCTACCTGCCAAGAGCCATCAGCTGGGAAATATTTCCCACTTCAGAGATGCTAAATAGATTATTATAAACATTGACAAACTCCCCAAATTCAGTGAACACAATTACATTCTCTGCCTGTGGAATATGAAGCTCAAATTGAAGTTTGTTAAACTTGGTTTAAAGGCTATAGTGGACTGCCAAAACCACAGGCCAGTGCCCCAAATTCTCAGTAATCACAGAAAGGACAGTCACTTCATTTTTAGTTAACAGCTTCTCATTTCAGAGTACTTTCCTTCCTCCCCCCAAGTTACCAGGCAGTATGCATACTTCTTACCCAGTTGTCTACACAATGCAGATGGTTGCCTTTCAGATGCTAGGACCTGCCACTGAAATTCCTGGAGATCTGCCTGCAGCAACTGGAGACCTGGTTATCTGAGTGAGTCCTGTTGGGCTTATAATCAGTGATGGTTTCTAATTGGTCCTGAAATGCCTTTCTCTTTGCCGTGCTTGCATCTGTGTGTTCCTTTCAGCTCCTTGTTTTGAAATGAAGACTTTCTACTTGGTAAAGCCTGTAAGCCAGGAACTAATGAGTGCTGGTGCTACACATCCCTTTTCAGCAATCTGCTATTATTGAACAGGTTATATATGCAAACCCACATCACATTAGCTCTCGAAGACTGGGGGTTTTCTTGCTTCTAAAGAAAGCTGGAGCTAATTAATTTGGACTGGCATCTTCATTTGGTTGTAGGGGTTATCTGAGAGTCTGATGTGAGAGACAGCTGTCTTAAGAATCTTGCAGCTAAAATCAGGTCAGGTTAGTGAATGACAACAACATGCAGGTCCATTTCAGGTCAAAATGTCACCTGCCACCTCTTTTTTTATTATCTCTGGTTTTGAAACATTTCTTTCTCCATGGCATTTGAATACCTGGATTTATACCAGAGCACCTGGCAAACAAAAGGATGATCTCAAGAAAAACATAACCATTTTTGTCTACTATTCATTTGGTACCTGACTCTGTGGGGCAGGGATTCTGTCTTCAGACAGTACTTACCAGAGCAGCATCATGCTTTGTGACAACAGCTAATACAATACATGTTATTTTTCCTTCTAGTCTGACTGACATAAGAACAAACACCAGCATGTCAAGTGCTTTACTAAATCTCTTTATTGATTTCTGGTGCATACACTATAAAAATGTGGTATATTATCAACAGCAGCAACATGGCTTAAGTACAGATATGCTTAGGTACAGGGAACAATTCTAGAAATATTTGCTATACAGACCCTTGTTACTCAGGGTCTATAAATCATTGATATCAGCCTGTTCCAAAGAAATTATAACTGATGGGAACTGAAAATAATATAAAAACAGACAGCAAAATAGTAATTACGGACAAATGCATTTGAACCTGAGGTGGCTCAGTTCCGGTGGAGGACTCTGATTTAAATGAAGCTACAGCATTTTGGGAAAAAACAAAACAAATACAAATATGACCTGAGACAGAAGAAACATATTGTATCTCTGTGAGATGCTCTTCTGGACAAGTAGAACAGAATAATTTTATTCAAGCCAATGCAGGTGATGGGGCTGAGACTTTTCTACTAAACAAGTAGTTTCTTTCACCTTCAATACTCGTTTCATACAAATCCCACTGAAGGCTGTCAGAAGAAAAATCACATCCAACCATGGGCTTCAAAAAAAGTTCAGTGCAACCTTTCACATTCTCTGTTTTACCCACAATTTTTTGCACTTGCACATATGGAATCTAAAAGCCTACCTATGCTGCAAATTATTGCAAAATCAAGTCAGGTGTGAATTAAAAGTAATGTCTCAAACTGAGCCACCTGGTGATGTGTTGTCTGGACAAGATCCAGTTCCAACTTTTGATGCAGCAGCTTAAGCCCATGCCTTGGTGCATACACTGATATAATTGCATGGTTGCTGGTATTATAGGATTAAGCAAATTCCAAATAAAAGTAATAAAATATGTTTTGTCCACATATGGAGAGGTTAAAGGTTTAATGGAGATCCTGAAAGACAGAACTGAAGGGTGGTCAGACTGATGGTATCTTTTCTTTCATAAAAGTTTCTTCAGAAAAAAATAATGCAAAAGTAAATAAGCATTATGTCTTGTTTTGTTGAAGAAGCAGAGCCTTCCTGTGCTGAGTTATCTGGAAATAAAAGAGATAAAAGCTAACAGGAGTATCTCACTGAAGTTCAACCTGCTGTGAGTGTCCTATGAGTAAAGAGAAGGCTCCCATATGCCATGAGGACCATGGCAAGATGTGATGTGCTGCAGGATGGAGGCATGGTCATGCAGATATGATTAGGGAACCACTTAGTGATAGGGGCACTGTTTCTGGCACAGGATGGGACATGGTGTCTTTAGCAGGGTCAGTGACAGCTTCCAGGGAGAGCAACCTGGAAGAGTGATTAAACACAATCTGTAGCTCTACAAGAAGCATTGGGTGTGGATGGGAAGATGTTCTCTGGAGGTTCCTAGTCCAAATCGGACAACTCTTTTGGTTTCCTTTAAATCCTAGACTGAACACCACAGCTGGCCTGTCTCCTGTCACTTCACCAGGTCACTGTCAGTCCTGGCCTGGATAGTGGTTATGGGTATCACCTCTAGCTGCACCCAGACATGTCCTTGTTCCATGTCATGGCAGGCTTGTGGTGTTATTTCACTCCACAGATGGGAGACATTTTCTTGGAATAAAAGCAGCAGAACCAATATCTGCTCTGGCAGGTGGTTCTGCCAAAGCTGCTGTATGCTCCATTAAGCCAAACATGCTCCATTAAGTGCAGCATGCATTGGTGGCAGGGAGCTGGATGTTATCTCTTGTGACTGTGAACTGCTGACTGGTTGAATTTGTGATGGCGACTTTAGCATTTGCTTTGGGATGCTTCCTTGCAGGTCCTCTGATAAATGCAAATGTATTGTACAAAAACACAAACACAGCTAAAAATGGCTTACCCTGTAAATCAGCACGACAGCAGGGTCTCCCTCAGAGGTATTGACATTTCGTCGCCAAGATGATGACAGTGATAAGCAGAATCAGTGCAGTGAAGTACAGGGTGGCAGCAATGTAACACCAGTGTGGGTTCTGCAAGCAGGTCACTGCCAAAGGGACAAGGGATAGGGGTCTCACCACAGGCAGAAACAAGTCAACTTTTGTTCCAAGTAACAAGAATATGCAAAATCATTGTAGCTAGGCCTTCAGCAGGAATCTGTTAACACTGTGTGCTGCATTTGGAACCAAAAGCTTTTTGAAGTTTTTTCAGCTAAATGTACCTGTAGAAGCTACATCTTGCTTTGGAAATTCTTTTCTTAACTAAAACCCAAATGCCTGAAAACTGGAAAGCTGTGGGTCCTAGAATTTTACTTATTAAGTGAAAAAAAAAAGTACAGATTTATATTTGTATATAGGTTTATATGTGTATAAACCTGTATCTATGTATATTTTCATATAAAATCACATTTTCAGGGTCAGAAGAGCCCTTTCCCTGACCAGTCCTAGTTTTTATCATCATAGCTGTTGAGAAGATGCCTGAAAATGTGACCTCTCAGCTCCTATGGCAGTGCACAACTTTTACCAACACTGCTGTGTCAACACTCCGCCATGCAGTTTGCCTGTGGTGCCCGCACAGTGCTGCCAGTGCTTCTTGCTCTGGAATATACCCTGCTTTTCCCTTGGAGAATGGCTTGCAATCGTCGTGCTATCATGGGTTATTTTTCTGAGGTTACACAACTGAAGACCCCTAAGGTAATCTTGAAGTTCACATTCAGGCTTTAAAAAAAGGTTTTGTATGTTTATATGCTAGAGTAGACACTCTTTTTTCCAGATTATCATCCTTTTTAAGCATAACAAAGAAACATGGTTAATTATTTGTTAAATCCCTGCCTCCATCATTTTCTGCTACAACTATAATCCTGTCTAGGATCATTGTGTTCTTTTGATCCCCTATTTCTTAATACTTTCCAGGCTGATCTGTATGGTAAACACCACCACACATACCCCAGCTAAACCAGAATTAGAAAAAATGCCAACTTCTGTGTTTTTAAAGAGGTTTCAGTGAAAAATGTGAAGGGAAAGAACTCACCTAGAGCATTTATCCGTATGTATAGCGTATATAGATTTTGATATTCCTTGAATAAAATTCTGAAAATCTGGACATATGGACAGTGTAGGAGAATCAGTGAAAGGAATGGAGCAAGTGAGGACTGGGGTATAAAAAGGCAGCCAACGAACAGGTAGGCAAATGGTGATATATCAAAACTGCATTACTGACAATACTTTTCATGATCTGGTCCAATCCCAGTTTCACTGGCATAAAGTCAGAGGGTATTTAAATGAAGCCAGTAAATTGGTTTTACCTTTTCAATAGCAGGACCAAGATCTCCACTTAGCCTCTTGTCTGCCTGACCGCCACTTTTAATCAGAAGGACTGTCTGAAGCTTTCAGTTTCTTTTTCCTTGTGGTGGTAAAGCCAAAGTAACCCACCAGTGGAAACATTTGTTCTCACTAGCATTTTCTGCAACTAGCATTCTTTCTATAAATATCTTAATTCTTATGTTAAATATATGTATATATAAAAATATCTTAGTTCTTACGTATCACATGAATGCAACATTTGCTTTCCTTCTCACACAGGAAAGTTAAAACTCATATCCAATATATTATTTCACTTTGCAGAACAAAATTTACTTTCAGGGTTGGTTACACAGTTTGAGAAAACAGTTTAATGTTTCTTGAAATTTTCACTTAAGAAAAGATAGACACCATTTATCTGAACTTGTCAAAAAGCTATTCAAAACGTAATCTTTACTTTCTAGCTATCACTTTCTAAAAGTAACTTAGTTTCTGTGCCTGAAATGCTATTGCTGACTATTGTCATTCATTCACCCTAAATGCATTTAGAAATGAAAAACAATACATGGAAATTGTTGCTAAAAAGAATGGAAGAGTTTGCAAGTGCCTCCACTGCAAAATGAATTTTAACCACGTTCTGAGCATCCCTCTGGAGTGGGCAGCAGGGAGAAATGTACTGAAATCACCTGCAGCAAAGACAGAACGTGATACTGTCTCATACCCTGGAAAAGTGTGCTATTTGGCTGCTGAACAGTGGGAAGTTGCTGTGTTTTGTGTAGGTCTAACTCACTAGAGGCACGGAATGGCGGTTTGTCCTGGTCCTCCAATGGACCACACTGCCTGCATGGTGTGTGTTCATTTTCTTCTGTGATCCTTCTGGGATGAACTATCTGGTCCCTTCTCAGAAGAAAGCTGGTTGTATTTCAGAGAATCATTCCTTTCCCATGGTGCAGGTATGGACAGTGCCAAATTTTACTTCCTCGGCCTAGAACTGATCTCCAGGTGCAGCCCCAGTGGACATTCCCATGATCCATGTGAGACCCCCTGCTGCGTTCCCAGAAGCATATTGCAATGTTTCCTATGCCATACTTTAAAAAACAAAAGGCACTCTGGAAACATGCAACACAGCCTTTAAATTCAAGCATTTCTGAACCAGAACTCCACAACCAAACGGGAGGTAAGCGACCAGGGTTACTCTGTACAGAAGCAGCTGGTTTGCTCCAGCGTAGCTTGCTCTGGGGAGGGTGGACACAAATGCTGTGTCCACACCAGTGGGCCCTGGGGCTACCCTTTATCCCAGGTGCAAGCTGTACTGGTAGCACAAACACTTGCCAAAGGCTCACTAGGCTGAGCCCCAGAGGCAGGGACACTGACACTGTGAATCCTCAGAGGCTTAACTGAGGCTGAGACACAAGAAGTTCAGCCTAATGCAGAGCTGGGGGCCTGTGACTTTACCTGCTGACCTTAAAAACACCATCACCAGCAGCCTTCAGGCACCCCCAGGGAAAACCAGCACCAGGGAAAGATTTTTAAGGTCTTTTAATTTGCTTAGATCGTATTAGCATTTCTTTGGGCACCTAGCTCTAAGCAACTCTTCCACAATAGAAGATAAAATATAATAGGAAAATGCAAAGTATCCTGCAATATTGCATACTTTTAAGTAGGTAAGTAGTACTTACAGTAGGTAAGATACTACCTGTATGTGTAGTCTTGGGTGTGCTGTCAGGTCTGTCAGATTGCCGATTCACCTTCAGCTCTGTGTATATGGTTGGATCACCTGTAATTACAAAAAGTGCTACAATTAGAGAACCTGCCCAAGGCCGACCCTTGCCATTCTTATTGGGTCCAGTACCCTGCAGCATCAGACTGTCTCAGAAAATGGGAAGAGCAACAACATGCAAGAGAGGTTGTTTTCATTTTTGGTTTTCTGATAAGACCTGCATGTCGCTGAATGCATGTGCCAAAAAGAAATTACTAGAAGAGTTCATGTAAATAATTGTCCTGCTGTGCAGTGTTCCAAATAAATATAAAAAATGTTAGGCAGTTATTCAATTTTAGAAAATTTGGAAAAAACTCTCTAGGATTTTTTTGGTAGGTTATCACACAGTGAACTATTTTATTATTAATTCTATTTTCTTCTTATTATTCCATATCTTCTACACACATGTATACAGTCTGTCAATCTTTAAGTAGAAGTTAATCAATGGCAACTTTTTTTGGCTAAATTAATTTATTTCTATTTACTTCTCAATAATTTTTTTCCTCCTAGTGAATTCAGATCTTATACTTGGGTACAAACCATGCCCGTTTTCTGCTGTTTCTTCTTTCACAAAGAGGAGCACAGTCCCTATCGGAACAAAGCTATGCACGAGCATAAAGCAGAGACAAGCTATTTTTCAGTCACTTATGAATTAAACATAATTTTTAACAACTCAGAGTAAACCACCAAAAGTAAAACATTACACAAAATGTAAACATACTATTTTAATTTCATCCACAGATTTTTCTTCCTCAAGTTCATTCTTCCAAGTATTTAAATGAAGTTTTAATTAATGGTTGGTAAGCACCACTACAGACAGCACAGATTTTCAGTACAAATGATGAAATTAACTTTCTCTACAGAAAGGGGAAAGGGAAGCATGTCTGTAGTTAATTCTCAACCAGAATAATCGAAAAGCAGGTTTTTGGGTGTCCACCCCACCGTTAGTCACAGGAGACAGAGACCTGGGGAGAGAACACTGAACTGAAGACAAGATTTATTTGAATCTATATTATCGCCTTGCTAATTTATGACCATTTTCACTTGCCAGCAGACTAGGTGCTCTCCTCTCTTACATCAGTGCCCTGGACACATGCTTTCCATGACTAAGAATCATTTGCAAGTGAAGCTTTCCATATTCAATGCAGAGCTGGCACGACCGCTCAAACTGCAGCAGCCTTCATCTCCACTGAGTCCAGGCACCCACTCCTCTGGGCTCAGAAATCCCCATATCACAAACCAAGGCAATGGAGCAGGTCTTTCTCTCACTGTGAACATTTACACTGTTGTAATGAGGTCTAGAAACCACAGGGAACAACTGATCTTACTCCAGTCATTGCTTTCTTGTCTGTTTCTTCCAAGTGTTACTGATTGTGCTCCTTCCTGACTTTTTTCCCCATTTGTCAGCTGTTCATCAGGATAAAGATCTTCCTAGGCCATCCTTGTTCTCAGATACCTGTTTTTAGGTTTTATTTTGCAAAAAAGGCTCCTCTATCCTTACACTTGATCTGACTGCCTTTACACACATCAGGAAGAAATCTTCATCAGATGCTTCTGCCTCAGAACATGCACCTGTTCCCTCTGAAAACTACTTGCCTTCCAAGTGCAAAAGGATTGCCTCTTGCTATGCATGGAGCCCGTGGCAAGCACACCAGTACCTTCTATAGCACTGTCTCACATTAGGCTTTCAAATGTGACATGGAAGAGACCGGGGGCTGCTGGAGGTCTCTCCATTCCGTCTCTGGTGGTCAGTGAGCAGAAAACTCTCATATGCCCTGGTAGCCACCAGCATGGTTATGACAGTCATAGTTGCAACCATTAATAAAATAGTTTTCATTGCTTGTTACAAGGTTTTTACAACTAATGGAGAGCGTAAAAAATGTTGCCAAGGTGGGTATCCCCAAAGGTGTGGATTGCCTGGCAAACTGCATGCTCCCTGCCTTCCCCGCCTCAATGGAGAAGAACTCCCAGTCTGCTGGACTATCAGGAGTGCTTGATCACCATAATGCAGCCTGGGCTGGGAAAGGAACTGGCAACAGGGTATTTAATAGCAACCATTCATTTTCCCAAGAAAGTGGGTGGTTTGCTGAGATTGCCTTGCTTTAACACCAAGAGCTAAGTACTGCTCCCCTTATCTTTGGAGGCCTTGTCTGCACTTGTCTGTTATTATGCATGGATGCTTACACTGGCCATCTGCATGACAGAAGAGAACTGTTTTGCTAACACTGTAAAAGCAGCACGTATTTTGGCTGTTTAGTTCAGTGGCTAGAGGTAAAGCTCAAGGAGGGCAAAGATGATGTTCAGGTACCTGACCTCTATTATGCAGTTGAGCTGCATGACTTAGGCAATGCTTTCGAATTCATACACTTAAAGAAAGGTACACTCAGAAAACGTCTCACTACCCAAAGGGCGTCTACAGGACTATGGGCCAAATCATCATTATTGTACAATCAGAAAAGCTCAGGGGAAGAAGTATTAGTAGGAAACTGACTGCAGGTTTAGTGAGGTGGTGAACTACTCTATGACGCAGTTAATCCTCCATCTTGTGATATTAAATTCATAAATGAACTGTCAGAGAAGGAGGGAGAGGGAAAGTGAGTGATGGGACATACCTGACTGACCCCAACAGTTTTCAGTAGGTGTGGCAGCAGAAGGAAGAAAGGAAGAAGTATTTTTAGATCATCTGTAACACACCGCCTTGTAGGTTGCCTGCTTTGCATGTTTTGCCTCATTTCCCAGGAGCTACTTACAGCAAACTTGCTCACTGGTAGCGTATGAAATAGGGTGGGGTTTTTCTTAGGAGAGAAACCAGTTTTTTCTCTGAAGTGCCATGGGGAAGACAAGTAAATGCAAACTTCAGCAGTGCAAAATGTAGGACAAGTCCAGCAATGTGGAGATTAAAAGCTCTATCCACCACATGCAAAAGCTCAAGGAAGCAGAAGGGGCCGAAGGGAGAGGAGAAGTGGGGTACAGACGAGCCAGGGGACAGGCATAGTGGCCATGGGGAAGCAGACCAAACTTAGAGCTGTGTAATCAGATTAGACAGCACAAAATGTCTGTAGCTCAAATAAATGCTTAGAGGCAGGGCAGTATGAAACAGCTTTTCTTTGCTAGCCTAGGCTATTCCTATCTCACAGGAGCAGCTTTACCCTTTCCAAATCTTGCTGTATCAATGATCTAATGGAAAACATGCATGGAGCAACAGCAACTGCTTGCTTTGAGCTTTTTCAGGCAGGTGGGTGATAGTCAACTGCTCTGAACTCACTGTAGCGTGGCAAATACCAAGCTTTTGCCTGAAGAAAAGCAATCTTCTAAGGGTGCCAGAGCTGCTGAGATCTGCCTTAGACTTACAAAAAACATCAAATTTAAACCATTTTTAGAACCAAGCATTATTAAATGCCTGTCGTGTTGAATGCAGCATCTTTCTCATGCAGCAGCCAGAGTCAGGGCAGTTAACAGCATTTGGCAGATGAGGACTACCGTTTCCTGCACTCCTGCCCTTAACTATGAAAGCAATGGAGCACATACAGCAATCAAAGATAGAGATTATAAGAATATATAGCACAAATTTATATATATAAGAACACGAAAAAAATTATATAGATAGGTGGCTTTCTCACTAAATCTCATTAGGACACACTGACACTATTAACAGGTGGCAAATTCAAGACTGATTTAAAGTATTTCTTCATGATAAATATTGCAATTGGTCTGTAGAACTCATTGTTTTAGGATGTTGTTAAAGCATTTATTAGGACACCAAAAGAGAAGCAGGATTTACAGAAGTGACAAGAATATGAGAACTGCAACTGAAGAGACTTTTCAAAAAGATTATTGAAAGGGTGAACACTATGCTGTCATACTCCAAAGCATGTGAAAAATATTTTGCCTGAAATTTGATTACTTAATTAGCCTCATAATTGGCCATGAACATTTTTTAGATACTCTCTTTCCAAGCACCTCATACTGGCAATTTCAGCAGTATGTTACTGGGTTAGAGGGCTCTCAGGATAACTTACAACAGCAATTTCTAAGCATAACTCACTGAAGTGTATTAAAAGCTGTGTGAAAGCATTTAAAATTCTAAAATACAACGGGAAATTTAAAGGATAGTCTCAGGTGAGGAAAGGAAAAAAATTAGATGGAACAGACTTCTATGCTCTCAAAGTTTGAAACATTTTGTACAGATGGTTGTACTGGCCACATGTGTGCATCTCCAATAAATACTTATGGGGTAGTTCTACGCTGGGGTACCAAAGATTGTCCTGGCAATACAGCTCTTCTACTGTGACCTGATCACACAATCTAAGGCGTGAACTGAGTTAATACATGAAAGACAAAGACATCATATCTATACAGATGTTTTTAGCAGTGTCCCAAGGAGCGAATCTACAAAACTTACTTTTATAGAATAAAGTTGCTTTGCTAGCGTATTCAGGACACATTTTTCTTTCATACTCTGACCTCTCAACATTATGATTTAAAATAAATTTTCCATGCTTAATTGTCTAATGAAGAACACAGATCTGTCTTTTGATCAGAAACTAAAAAATAAAACTTGATACTTTTGTTTTAAAAACATGCATTACTTCCTACTTACAGCCATTAATGGCTATTTTTTGTGCTTCATTTCTTGAAAACAAATTTTTAAAGTGATGCAGTTTTATAGTTGAAGACATCAGTGGATCATACACAAATTGTAGGACTAACACTTCTCAAAATTATAAAAACCTGTAATGGTGCTTTACTTGTATTTTTCTCAACATAGAAGTTTTAGAAGAGAAAGAATGAGAGAGAAAGAAAGAGAAAGCAAGAAAAGAGAAAGAGAGCAAGAGAGAAAGAAAAGATAAACAGACCTGTAATTTTAAAAAAACTTCTGGTGTCTAAGAAAATGAATGAAAATAAAATATAAAATTTAAATATACTGTGGGAGAGAGAAGTCCATTCAGTGTCATCAGTGCTGTACCTGCCAATGAGTTTCCAGTAATATTTATTAATACTCTCGATGTCTGATCATTAATGTGTTTCAGAAACAGCACATCTCAGCCGTATTACTGAAATCCAGAATGAGATTTTACAGGTAGTTCTTTACTTTTGCTAGAATTCAATATTCCTTCTATTAATAAACATAAATTTGCCAAGCAAATAGATATATAATGAACAGAGGTGGATATTAATAGTTATAAAAATGCTTTGAACATGACTTCACCTTCTTATGATTACTTCAATTTAAGAAAGAATGGAAGTTTTCAGAATGTGTTACTGAGCAAAGGAAAGGTAAGTAATATTAAAATGACCATTTTTTACCTGTATCTGAAGTTTGAGAAGTGAAATGCACTCTTTCCTTGGCTGATACCTCTGCATAAACAACCTCACTTGCCATTTTGAAAAGATGCTCTCAGATCTGCAATCAAAATGGACTCATTGAAGAAGGAGTACCCCATACTACATCCTCTCTGACCTCCCGCCTCCTGTCGTACCACATTAAATCAAAAGGGTTATTTAGATGTCTGTAAAACGGAAGGAAACTAGATACTTTTTTTTGAGTTTTGAAATGTAAATTCTCACCTTGTAGCTTTTCATAAACACTTCTGAATTCTTAGCCCCTTCTGGAGGTGTATGTTCTTTTAGAAATTGTATAGCTGCGATTTTTATCAACTTTCTCATGAACTGTGACCACACATAATTTTCATTTGGAACCCAAGCTGGTAACATGCTGCGTATGTACATATCCACCTCAAACCAACTGGACATTAAAAAGTATTTCAACAGAAAACTAGATTGCTTTGGTTTGTGATTATCAGATCACTTCCTCTTAAACTTCATTAATTCATAGTTGAAACCAGAAAGCAATGGTGAGGGGAGGAACAGAGGAAACATCTGGCAGTGCTGAAACACCTGATTTCAAGACTTTTGAGAGATTTTTTCTGTATTATTTATTATTTTTAAATTTATTTCACACTGAATAAAATTAATTTTTAAAGTTAGATTTGAAACAAAATGTTGCTATTAGGCTAACTCTTTCTTCTTCAGATTTTCCTAGACAGAAATTTTAAAATTTTTGTTGTTGTTGTTTAATGGTACCTCAAAATGATGCCAAAACTTTGAATTCTTCTCTCAGAGGAATTTCTGCTCTTCAGCCAGCTCTAGACCACACCCTAATCCTTATATCCCAGAGGCATTATTAAACTCAGAATTAAACAGTCTGACCTGTTACTGCTCTGCGTGTTGGTCATCAAATATTCTTATTAAAGGTAGACAACATGGTTCATTTTTTTCCATATAGTAGGGGTGTTAGTTCAAGATGAAGTCAATGGAGTCATTATGGTGGTGATTCAAGAAGTACAATATTTTGCCCTCTTGGGACCAGCCATGGAGAAGGGATGAACACCAGTTTGGCTTTTTCAGCTTAAATCATTAA
This sequence comes from Falco peregrinus, assembly GCF_023634155.1. Classification (NCBI taxonomy): domain Eukaryota; kingdom Metazoa; phylum Chordata; class Aves; order Falconiformes; family Falconidae; genus Falco; species Falco peregrinus. The sequence continues at coordinate 84,263,099 of NC_073726.1, read as the reverse complement.
ACTTTCAAGAATGGGCTGCCACAATCCTAACTGAAAGGCTCTGTATAATGCCCTCTTCTTCCAGGGAAAGGTTTGAGTTGAGGCTTGGTGTTCTTTTGGTGTCTTAGCTGCTAAGGCCAAGCTCTTTATGCAGCCTGGCAAACCATATAATTTGAACAGAAAAGAGGAAAAGTTAAGGCAAAGCATATTGATCTTTTTCTTCTACTGCAGTGACTTGGAGTATGTATAAACTACTCACCCATACCGAAATACTTGCTGAAAACTGTCAAACTCAAACCAGAAAAACAACGATAACTATAGAGATGATTTCCCAGAAAGAGAGAAAGCAAGAAAGAAAAAAAGGCAGAAAAGCAGCCATTTCAGAAAAAAAAAGAAGGAACTGAACATCCCTACATGAGATGTACGTATGTTATGGGGCCAGCATAACAACAGCACTGGGACATAATGAAACTACTTTTTGTTTGAAGGATCTTTAGGAAACTGTTGTACATGTGCCTTAGTAGATATATATGCATTTAATATATGTGTAAATTAAACACATATTCCTGTTTAATGCCATGGTAACACAGAGTACCTTTTTGACATCTTTATTAATAGTGGTGGAGAAGGAGCCCTCACCCCCAGGCCAAGCCTCCAGCTGCCTGCTGGCACTGTAGGCAGGCCTTCACCATCCAAGCACAACCGCTCCGGAGGCACACCCGTGTGTATACACGCTGTATCTTGGTATAACTGCAGCCCACAAGCAACTCCGGCATTACCAACTCACCCGTGCCATGCACAAACACCGCTGTGCCACCATGCTCCTTATCGGGGTGCTACGCACTGCACGAGACCCCAAGCTCTGCTCAGCGCTCACAGCAAATACGTGACCTCTGCTATGTAATAGCCTAGCACTGTTGCAACATGGGATTCACGCAATAGGATGATCGCAGGTGAGTTTGCATTTGACATTGTGCCATCCTTGAGCAGTCTGTAGGGAACGGAAGAAGTTGCTTGCTAAGGGCATTTTTAGCAGCTCTGACCCATCATGAGCAGCCTAGTTCATATTAATGATTCAGGACAATCTTCCCCCGTAGAGAGGAGGTTTCTGGAAAGGGAGACAAGCACCACCAGCATTATTTTTCAGTTTCATTGACCTGCATTATTTTACATACCTGGGAAAACAAGTGGTGGAGCGGTCACACTCAAAGCACCTAGCCTGGAGCCAGGTCCTTCAGCAGCAGCTCAGGATAGGAGGACATACCTCCCTCTGGTGCCTCCTTCACCTAGTCTGTCCTGTTGGGAGACATTCAGGGCCAATTCCTCTGACCTTTCATGAGAAGATAATACCGTGTAGGTACTGATTTCTCTAACTGGGAAGTAAAAGTAAGTGAACAGCTTAGATTTAGACACATACCCTTAGGCACCTAAACAAGTGAGCAGAAGATCTCAGGATGAAAGCATTTCTGTCCTAAGGAACATAGAATAATAGAATGGTTTGGGTAGGAAGGGACCTTAATGATCATCTATTTCCAAGCCCTGTCGAGCCCCACCATCCTTCCCCTCCTAGTTCCAACACCCTCCCCTTCTCTTAGCAGCCAGGTGACTATTCAGTTGAAAAAGACATTTGCTCTGTGACTTTGTAGGCAAGATAGTCTGAGGCATGTTAGCTTCATCAAAATAACATGAGGAAGGGATTTATACTGGCACTTAGGCACTAAACTGTGCCCTCGGTGACAGCGATGTAAAGCTAGACTAAATTTATTTATTGTAGCATCCAAGGCTTTTGAAGACACGTGGGGAAAGGAGAGGAGGCTCTGGAGGCAGAGAGGCCGGTGATGTTTGATCACTGCGTTCCATCCTGTGTACTACTAGTTGCACAGAACTGATAAAATTATTTTGTCAGTGGATTTGGGGAGAGCATTTAAGGATGTACCTGTCACTAGAAGGGTATTTCAAGGTTTGGAAGAGGTCGTTTGCCCTCCTACATTAACCCTTTGCATTTTAATAGCACAAAATAGTCACTAGATGTCTCTACTGCACCATAAAATATATCAGACCGTATATTCCATGGAAACTGAAGAAAATTTTATATGCTTATATAGCCTTTTTTTTTTTTTTAAAGAAAAAGTATGAGTTGCATACAATAACTTGTCAGAGATAGCTAGAGCGTGAAGAAGAAGCCTGGGAGATAAAAAAGGAGTGAATAAGCCGGGTATTGGCTACAAATTCACAAAGCCCAGAAAACTTAGTAAGTTTTTCCTAACCGAGACCAACACAGTAAAGTCTCGTGGAGATCCTGGCATATAACTGCACCCCTCTAACTGAGCTATAAGCTCAAGCAGTTTAAACCAACCCTGATGGGGTGCACAGGAGTGGTGGGGGGAAATGGGGAGTCAGTATTGTGGGCAGATGTGCAAGAGCCACTGCCTATGATTAGCGATGATGGTGGCAAAGTTGTAGGAGGGTGTTAAAGTCCAAAGTAGTTATCTCAAGATCTCTGGCTAAACTAACCATGAGGTGGTGTCGTGTGATATGACTTCAGTGGTGCACAGCAAGCAGTGTGCTGGGAAAATTCAGAGGGAAGAGACATGTAGAGCCAGGCAGCTCTCCCAGGGGCAGCAACCATCCATCCAGACCAGACTGAGCTGTTTAATTTCTTGGGTTTCTGAGTATAAGCCTGCTCTTTCCTAGGACCTAAAGCTCTGCTATAACTCATAGTTAAAGTAAATCCCCTGGCTTAGGCTAAAAGAAACAGCTTTCCCCCATCCCCGCCCCCCCCCCCCCCCCCCCCCCCCCCCCAAAACAGGTAACAGCAGGATGTTCCTGCTGTGGGGCAGAGTAGGAACTGGATAATCTATGGAAAAACTTTCTTAACCTTTACATAGTTTTTTAGATTTTTTTTTTCCTATGGTTTTGAATCTTTGCCATGGAGAATAAATTCCTATCATTTACATCCAAAACAAGTACATAGCTTATGTATATACATCTCCACGGATATAAGCCACAGTATGACTTTAAGTTTTCAACTTTTGAGCATAAACTGGAGAGCTGACTAGAGCTGAACAAGCAAAACAACAGCCACTGAGAAAGATTTAAAATAGTAATTTTTCCCCCCCTTTTTTTCTTTTAAGCAGTCTGTGTGAGGTGGCAGATGCAAACTTAGTATGCCTGGGAAATAAATCCTATATTTTCAGGAAGTTGCAGGCCCTGCCATCTGATAATTAGCCATAATTTCCCTTAAGAATTACATGTCTTCCTAGAAGGAGAACAGGAAAATACTTCTGTTACTGATTCTGACCAATATATCTCTTAAGAATGCATTGAAAAGTACTGGAAAGTTTTTTAGGCTGTCTGCAACTTGATTTTTGCCTCACACACATACTCAGTGAAAAGACTAAGACCAAGTATGATGCTGTACTGCAACACATTCAGGTAAAAGTTATTGTTTTCAGTTCAGTTTTGATTTCAATAATCAGAGGCAAGAGAAGTGTTCATGCATGGACCTTTCACTCTTTACTGCCTCATCAGCTCCTGTTGATTTTTAGTAAGGATAACAACAGCCCAGGTGTGGAGAGTGTGTTTTGAGTGGATGCCCACTCTGCTTGGGAGACTAGAGACACGGTACTGTTTCCTTCTGTAGTTATCGGGAGAAAGCTTCAGGCAAGATATCCTGTGACAACCTTTTCAAACGTCTAAAAATCTTCCTAAGTGAGTAGAGTACTTTGCATGTATTGCACAGTGCATATCATGAACAGCACTAATAACAAGGACGTGACACTGGGTTGAATTAATAATCAGCTGCCTTCTGCCAAAATGTGACACAGTATTTTATGCACAGTGTTTATAAAAGCCTTGATTTTAAAGGTTTTATGATGCATTAAAAAAACTCAGAACTGTTGTGAAATCCCACTAGAAGCAGTGGTATTTCAGATAAAATTCCTAGGAAAATATGTTGATGAAATTTTGAATAGACAAACTGAAAGCTCTAATACTGCTGTGTTATTCTTGCAGGAAACATCATAGCAGTTTATTCTTATTCTTACTCTTGTTCTTATTACATGCTGTCTTAGTTTGGATATGGGCTTAAAAAGGAATACTGTTGAATTCTGATCTGTCCCCTGCTCTGCTCACTTAAAGTATCATTTGCAAGCTTGGATAACTTATTTTTTACTGTATAGTTTTGGACAAGTATTATTTGCATATTAAGGAATTAAAAAAGATAAAATTTGTAATTCTAAAATGAATAAACCCCCCTATTGTTTCAGGGATTGCTGTCCATTTATTTCAATCAAAGCCTGAATGGCTTCAATAGCTTAGAAGAAAGCACTTAAGAATGATAGGTATTCCATAAATACCAGCAAGCAAAAGTGAAACTGCTGAGAAAGACAAGTGCTCCTACCGTTCACTCCCTGTAATTTCCTTCCTTTGCTAATGCTGGCCTAGACAGATATATTTCCTGTGATATTTAGAAAAACACGAGCAAAAGTTCCCACAGACTCCTGCTCTTCTCCTGGAGTTCAGCATTGTGCAAAACTTCCAGCTGCTGATTATTTCTTACCAGTTGGGTTTGTTTGTCTGTACCAGTCAGTTCTTTTGAATGAAAATCATCACTTTTCCATCGGTTACAGAATTAGGGATAGCATGAATCCATTGGGAATTGACAACCTTCACAGCATGTCCAAGTGTGGTAAGGAAGCGCAGGGGAATCACAGAGGAATTTCATACTTTGGGAGATGGAAAATGTTATTTGGTGAATGAGGAAACTACTTCTGAAAAGACATGTAATTTAATTGTTATAACAAATCTAATTATGATTGTATTAAGTGATCACAGACAATATGTTGGATTCTGTGCAGATCCTGCAGGGAAAACTGATCTGCCTGCCAAAGAGGTTACTACACAAAAACTTTATAACCTAGAAGACCAAGAAATAATGTACCCATTGACCCCATTTAAATTTTACCAGGAAATATACATAGCAATTATATTTACCCAAGTATTATTTTCAACTTCTGTTTTTGTGGGCTGCTACTCTGACTGAAAGCTTAAAAGGAGACTCTGTTCAGCAATCCACCTGTTGGAATTGCATTACAAAATCACTGAGAAGTGACTCTGCTCCTCAACTAACTTTGTGTGGGAAGCTCACAACACCGATGCATACTGTGCAAGTTTTCCTTGACAAAAAAAGCTTAAAATGAAGGGAAGTTTATATGGGTTTTAATTTTCTTAAAGCTATTTCAACTAGCTATTAGAAATTAGCTGTAATTTAGCTGCCATGTGAGACTTTTTAATGGGAGCAGGGAAGGTGCAGTCAGTAACCTTGCTCAGCCAAGTGTCCGATCATCAAGGGCAAGTCTAAGGTCAAGCTGGGAAAGCAATGTATCAGTTGAGATGAAATTGGGTCTTGAGCCCCTGGGCTGGACCATGGGAGAAGGGGTCACCTGAAGGGTGACGCTTCAGAGTCAGTCAGGCTTATAATGAATTCACAGACTCTGTCATGGTCCTACACGGGGTTTGTGAATTTCACTGTTAAAAAATGTTCTGTGCCCACCTACAGACAGTAATTAAACATCCGTAAGGAAGCAGGTATAATAAGCTAAACAAAGCAGTCTTGGACCACCACAAACCAAAAGCTGAGGAAGAAGCTCAACAAAAAGCAGAGACCCAAAGCATCATACCGAGTAACTATCCGAAGTATTTACTGGCATATTTACAAGGCAATTTACAGAGACCACAAAATGGACTTCTCACCATGGCTGGCACTTCATGTGACTCTTTCAACTGAACTTTCGAGCTGTGGTGGGAAGTAGGCCCCTGCCCTGGAGTTTGAATCCTGTCCACAATTCCTTACTTGCTTTCTTGGAGAATGACCATGGGAAGCAAAGATATATTGATTACTCTGTTCCAGTTTCTCCTCTCGCCTATTTCTTTCCCTCCAAAGGAGTACGTCTTCTGGATAAATACCAAGTGCATTTATAGTAATACGCTTTCTTCTTCCCATTTCTTTGAAGATCAGTATGCCAGACTCTTCATCTTCCCTGTGAGCTTAACATGGTGTCCTGTTTCTGACTAGAATGTTTTCCTAGCTTAAAATGCCTTTATTGTTGTTCACACTTTTAAACCCAGTAACCACCCTTTCTAATTCACGTACTTTGGGAAGCAGGTATCTGCTGAATCTGAGAGTGACCAGGCAGGAGCCAACCACCTATCTTCCAGGTGAGCCTCTCATGCCCTCACTACCCATTTTCAGGACACCATACCAAGAATTTAAACAGATTAATCCAGGGTCCTCCCATGGACTGTTAAAACTATCCTTGCCCACACAAGTCACTCGATAAAACAGCGGTGCTGGAGTCAATAAAAGCCTTTTTTTCCCCCCCGCGCAAGCAAACAGATAAACACCACAGCACCTCACTTTAAGGTGCCCTAGAACACCTTCCATGCGACGTATCATGTCTCTCCCCTTCTAAATGCAGTTGACTTCCTCAGCTCTCCCAAAATGACAGTCACATATTCAGGGAAGTTTTGGGTAGTGGCAGTCATGTTTCCAGATCAGGCCAGAGTGATAGAGAATAAGTACGTGTAATCTGCTCCACTCTATATGACTTGTAAGACCAGTGCCATTTGCTAGAAGATGTAGTTATTATCTGCCTTTGTGGCTTACAAAGCTCACGCTTATATCCTTGGATATCACATACAGTCCTTGGTTAATGGCTGGACCTGATGATCTCAAAGTTCTTTCCAACCTCAATGATTCTATGAGACCAATCACATTTGAAAACCCCATGAGCTGCGATGGAGAGCTGGGACGCTGCTTGATGCAAGCAAATGTCGATTTATCGTACACAACCACGAGTTTATATGTTTTCAGAAGCTGCGCGCTTTAAACAGAGTGATTCCATTACATACTAGGCAACCCCTGATTGGTGGTTAACTACAAACAAAGGACACTTTAAGTAAGTGTTTACAGTCATCAATTAACAGCAAAGTGTTACCTCTCCTTGGCCCATCCCTTCCTCCCTCTCACTCCCCTATCCTCCCTCGGCAGGACTCATCCTGTTAATTGTTACCTGTTCCCACTCATCCTGTTAATTGTTATCTGTTCACACTCCTTGTCCTCCCAGGGTTCATGACCTACAAGCTCGAGCACATTCCCCTCAGCTAACTGATTGCCACCTACGGTCCTGATTTCCAGGCCCCCTCCCGCACCCATGGGAAAAGAAGGGGAGGGAAGTCAAAACACCTTATGAAATTTCACACAGTTACCACAAAGACAAACTGGAAGTTCTCAGAAAAAGATTTACAGAGCTCCAGAGGACCAGATAAAACATCACTGCGTTCACTATGAACTGTGTTTTCAGTAAGACCTTCATGTCCATCCAACAATGCTTTTAGCTGCTTTAAAAAATAAGGCTTTGCATTATTTAAGTGATAATTAGATATCATGATTATTATCATTTATTAAGTGGAGAGTTCTCAATGAAAGTATACATTGCTGTGTTCTTCAGTAGTTTCAACAATGAAACTGTATTACCAAGATGCAACTTTTGTTCTTTGCCACAGCCATTGTATCTTTGTTTCCTCTCGGTACTGCCACTTCTTAACTAATTGCCTCTTTCACATGGAGTCACTATTACTCCCTGTATGCTTCTCCTGGAGAAGTTTAGGTATGATCCTTGCCACAGCACCTCTTGCCCTCATGGACCTCCTACAGCAACCAGACGTCCGTTTTCTGAAATGATGAACTTTCAATATTCTGAATTCCGACTTCTTGTAGAGAAAGGCTCTGTATTTGCACAGCCAGCTGTTCCCTGTTAAGAGTTTGTCTAGGCATTAAACAGATCAATGGTGCAAAGCGAGTCCCTGAGCGAGGAGCACCTTCTCGTAGAGATGAAGGGTGAATCTATACAGACACAGTTTCCGTCATTTGTTGTATTGACATGAAATCTAAAAAGCCAAGAGAAAAATAAAAATTAGAGCAGAACTCTGGTCTAAAAATTAGAAGACTTATTTCTTATTCTTTGTAAAACGGTGTCTTTAAGACGGTGGAGAATGAAGCACAGAACTATTAAAAATGAGCCTCACTTCTCATTGGAAGGATGAGAATTCAGGTGCACATGGAAGACATCGTGATGCTCTGATTCAGCTTCTATTAAAGTAAGCTGCTTTGATCCCCACAGAGATGCACCACAGGTACTTGTACTTCACAGTCTGCAATGTGTTGTAAGTACAAAAGGCACGATTCTCCTGAGCAGGAGAGAGTGAGGATCCCTGCGGGACCCATGGCAGCAGTACTCCAGGCCAGACTGGGGCCCGGCCACCACTTCCCACTGATTTTGCTGAGTCTCTGCAAAGAGAGCCAATCTCCGGGATACAAAGTGGGCAAAAGCAATGCCTTCTGAGACACAACCCTCCAGCCCAGTGACCTTGCAACGTGGTCCCGAGCACCTCAGTTGGTCTTAAGAAGCCCTGTCTGTGCTGGCTGAGTGTTGAATCAATCCTGCAAGACCAACAGGGCAAGGGAATTCAAACAATTTACAATATCTAATGTTGGTAATTCTTCCTAATAAGGCAAATGTTATCCACTCCACTGCACGAAAACAAGTTACTCTAGGCACAACCAAACAGCTGCTACGCAAACACAAGAAAAAGCAGGCAATGATGCCCCTTCTCCACTTCTATGGGGACATAACTTAGTTTTATAGCATACTATTAGCATTTTTACAGCCATAGGACAGCCCTCATTTGGTAAGATATGCCGGTTTATCGACAGTAGAATAGTAACACAGAATAACTTTTTTACTTGGACAAAAAAGCTACTGACTCTCCTCCCACATAGTAAATTTGAAAGAAAACTCACAACTTTGTATCAAATGACTCTCCATTCGCCCAGAAGAATTTGCCTCCTTTCCTGCGCAGCCCAATCCAGAAGTCTGTTACACGCAGTCGGTACATTATAAAGTTCTAGACAAAATACAGAATAAAATGACATGGCTATTAGATTTTTTTTTTATGATTATATAGCTTCTTATATAAAAACTGCATCACAGAATACACAGTGGTGGACTATTTTTTTTCACAGGTCACTGAGGTTTTACTGCTAAATTTAATGAGATGAAATACTAAAGGAATCCCTAGATCCATTACTAATAGTCAATGAGGTCCCAGCTATTTAGCTGGTAGTCATGCGGAGTGTTACTGACCATCCACTTATACCCTGCCCCACCCTGTAATTAAAAACATCCACATATGTCACCAGAAATACCATACTTACACAACAGCCAGCCAGTACAATGGTTTCACTGTATCACCATGAGAATGGCATTTCAGTACAAGGACGTATATTTAGCAGGGACACAATGCCTGATGTAGCACAGGTTGCCTTGACTCTTATGTCACCATAATTCCTTGGATGTCATGTCTCCATCAAAATCAAGTCACACATTTAAAATCCCTCAACTTCCCAATTTTCGCACTTTCACTCTTGACACTAGTTGTATTCTAAAGTGTGTGAGTTCATTCTGTTTTCCTGTTCCCTATATTTGTGACCATAATGTCAGTTGGGACTACCTAAACCCAAACTCCAGGGCATTCAAGGGCACATACACAGTTTACTGTCTGCAGTACGAATAAAACGAAGTCTTTCTCTATTCTTTCCTTACGATCCTATATTCGTCTCTGAAAACACATTTGCTATAGTGCTATTTTCTTTTGTTTTCCTCAGCCATAAAGAACACCCTGAATTGGTAGGACACCAGAGAAGACTTAAAGAACATAGTAAAAAAAATGGTTTGAAAACAACAAAAACCCACAGGTAGAACCTACTGCACAAAGCAGGTATTTTCAATACCATGGGTCCCTGCATCGTATAACTACAGCCAGTCTCCGCCTTTTGTGGAAACAGAGGGATTGGCTACTTTGCACTGAACCAACAGCACATTTCTGTTCCCTAGTGGGCCACTAAACCATTTGTTATGCTAATGAAAGCACCTTTTTAAAGAAGTGTGTACTTAAAGGGTTATCGAGAAGATAAAACACATTAATGTCCACTAGTGGTCTGTAAGCTCAAAATTAGTTTAGAGCTGTATTTAGTGTGGAAATTGCTGTTGACTGTACTTTTGGGTACCTGGAGAAGGAATGAACATTAAGAGGATATGAGAGGAGAGAACAGGTGAAATTGCCTGACTTCAAATGGACACGTAAACTGCCAGTTAAATTTAAATCCTCCTTTATTAGTAATGTGGAGTCACAACTCCATTTTTATATTCTTTCAGACTTGACTTTACATTTATACATTGTTTGCCTTTTAAATTTCTGCAATGCATTCTAAGGTAGCAGCAGAATTTCTCAGTGGATTTTAGTGAACAGACCACATCGCACTGAAAAAAGTCCGTAGGTTGTACCGACTGGTGGCAAAGCAGTCTGGCACACATATATATGCTGGGTTTCAAGCTATGCAAGGGAACAAGTGATGGAGTTACAGAAGCTGTTAGGGCAACAGACATAACACTGAATGCTGGACACCTTACCAACTCTTGGTGGCTGTCAATCACTGCAAGGAAAGCGCCATAGCGAGAGCAGGACTTCTGACTGGAATTCCAACTTGCTACAGCTTCTGAATGATAGTAACACTTCTTCTGGTAGTACAGCCAGTCATCAGGGCACGTCTCCAGCTGTGGACCTTCTGTTCAAACGAAGAAACGAAAATAATGTTATTTACTCATCGTTACCTATTTAAAATACAATTGTATACAAGTTTACACATTCTAGACCTGCTTCCTCTAGCTTAAAAATATCTGTGACTTGCACTGAATTAAGCAGGAGGTGCGTGAACATAATGCAACTGAAGGATTGTGCTCAGTCTTCAGTTTTCTCCAGTGATACCCAGCTTATGTGGGTGCAGTAATCCCTGATCCCATGCTGGGCATGTGCCAGCAAACAGCCTCCGACAGGAGCAAGTGCAAAGCTCCAGCTACACTGGAGACGTCAGGGGTGGGCACAGCAGGGCAGAAGGCTGTCTTTGACAGAGTACAAACCTAGACACTAGTTACCTACCCTGAAGCCCCTAAAATGTAACCCTAAACAGGGGGCAGCTCAATATACTCAGCTCTAAAAATAACAGGCCAGAGCCAGGTCAAGAAGCCAGTACTGCCTGCTGAACTCTGTCACGCATCAGCATTTTGCTGTGCTGCAGTACAATGAAATCCTGCTGCAAAACTGAAAAATTAAAGTCAGTTTAATGCTATCGGGAACAACTGCCCAAGAACAAACTGTCGTGCAATTAGTTTCAATTTCCTTTTCTAGGGGGCCGTAACGGACGGGAGTGGCCCTGACAGGAACGCTGAAAGATCGCGGCAACAATGAGCGCATAGTGACGGCGAGCAGCACTGAATTTCTATTTCCAGGGCTTGTTTTTTATACAAATAGACGCACTCACTTAAGGTAACCCTCATGCACAGCAGAATCACAGAAACAACGATGACAGTTCCTGCAACTGTTCTCCAAAAAGAGAGCGGTACGCATGTATCTAAAAAGCGAAAGAAGTGCACGTTAGGGAGTAAAGCACGTGTAAGAAACAGAAGAGTCCGGTCAAAAAAACAACCCATGCAGAGATAGATGCACGATGTCCGTTAAGGTTACCCCGAGACCCCCGCGTACAGCTGGGCTCCAGCACTTAAAACCCCCCAGGTCAGCAGAGGGATGAAGCTACCGGATCCCCCAGAAGCAGCCCCCGAGGCGCCCGCCCGGAGCAGGGCAGGCGGGGGGCTCCGCGCCCAGCCCGCCCAGCCCGCCCCGCTCCTCCCGGCCACGCTCGCAGCCGCCGTCCCGTCGCGCCCGGCTCACCCGGCCAGTCCTGCCGCCGGGGGGCTGCCGCTGTCCCGAGCGGCTGTTCCTTCCGTATCGCCGCCGCCAGCCCCGCCGAGCTGCAGGCCGCGGGGCAGCCGTCGCCAGGCGGCAACCGGGGCAGCAGCGGGTCGGAGGCGCCGCAGCCGCCGCAGCGCATCGCTGCGCCAGTAGGGCCGAGCGGCGCCTCTCGCCGGGGGATGAAAGAATCCGTCACCAACATCCGAGCGAGCGGAGGGTGTCTTTATTCGGCAGCGCTGGGTGCACGGGGGATCGCTTCACCAAAGTCTTGCACGCCGAGGGGTCTTTTCAGTCCCTGCTTTACTCATAGCTATCCGTTATTTGTCCGGGAAATCATTTACATATTCGCTACAATTCTGAGAGATCATTGACACATCTCGCGCCTGCGCAATGTCCCTGGGGCGTGGTCTCTGCGCAGGCTCCGTCCCTTGGCGTCATGTTTAAAGCCTCCATCTTCGCTACGTTGCACGTGCAACGGGAATCTGAGACGAAACGTCCCATCTAGCGACAACCGACCCAAGGACTTGGCCGCGTGCGCATCCGCCATGCGGCAATAAGGGTCCCTGGACATTTCCCGACTTTTAACTAAACACAGGTGCGTCACCCTTTAGATAAGCGGCACAGCATTCGCTATTCACCGGCCACGGTCATCGCAGGGGTCAACGGGCTCCTCGCTTCCCGCCGGCGTGAGTAGGGGGCGGGCGGGGCCGCGCGGCGGGGAAGGGGTCGGCGGGCGCGGCAGCCGCAACGGGTCGGGCTGCGGCGGCACCTCCGTGCCCACGGGGCGGCGGCCGGCAGGCGGAGACCCCGTTCGCAGCGCCGGGGAAGGGGCGGGCCGGCTCCCGCGGCGGCTCGGGCCGGTGGGGCCGAGGGGGGGGCGATGTACCCGTGCGGGGCGGGTGGGGCCGGGGTGCCCGCGGCCTGGGGGCGAAACTTAGTCGCGGACAGTCAGTGTGGTGCTTTGTGGCTCACTGAGAAGTTGCAGCCGTTAGTTTTTAAGTTTAACGGCCTCCCAGACGCCAGGCCGCGGAGCCTCTGCCTTCAAGCAGCGTTTTGGGGGGGGTGGGGGTGGCTCGCCCGACGCCCCCCCGGCCGCCTCGCTGCGCCCCGCGGAAAGCCGTGGCGGCTCGGTGGGCGTTGTCCCGCCTGTGAGCCCCCCCCCGGCGCCAGCCCGCTGCAGCGTCAGGGCGAACGCGCCTGCGCGGCCGGCCGGGGCTGTCCGGGCAGCGAGACGGACGAGGCGCCCTGGGGATGTGCTCGGGGCGGTCGGCAGAGGCGCTGGGGGAAGAGCAGCTGGCTGGGGATGGAATTCCAAGCCTTAGTTTCTTTCTCTTCCTGTAGGACGGACCGAGCGCAAGTGGAAGCTGATTCTTAGGAATTAGGCATCAAATTACAGTTACGAATTTGTGGAGTTGAAGCGACCTCTTAGGCATACGCTAATTAAGATAAATAATAATAACAGTAGTGAAAGTAAAGATGTCGAAGCCTCCAAAGAGGCTTTTGAGGTTTACAACCTTTAAAGAGGTTTTTGGTTCCCCCCGCCCCCCCCATCATTATGATCTTTATAACCTAATTCATGAAGATGAATTGATGGTTTTGCACTGATGCAGTCATGTTTATAGCTGCGTGTTCTTCTCTGGGTGACTTCTTCCTGTTAAATTTATGTGATTGAAAGTGGGATTTCAGAAAAACTGAGGAAAACATCACTCCCTGGAGCGAGCACAAAAGGGTACAGTGACCTTCCCTCTGCAGACCAGGTTCAGTCTTGCCTGGGAGGTTGCCCTAGCTTTTCACATGCAGATGAAACTACTTTAAGCTAGGTAGTGGTGAAGTTGAAAGCTCTGTGCTTTGTGGCCTTTCCCTCCTGCCTTGATATGCCCCATCCCTTCCCTGTCACACTGTTCGCCTCTGCTCTGTCCTTCCCTTTGTTCTGTTGCAGTCCTCACTCCCCATTACTCCCCTCCCTGGGGAGGAGGGTATGTACAGTGTATCTGAGGCCCACCTTCTCCTTTTGGTGGGCCTCAGATGTGGTGCACAAGCTCCTCATTTTCGATTTGTTTTCTCATTTCTCCGTCCACCCTGCCCTCATCCCCTCAGGTACAGGCAATGACTAAGGCAGCTTTGGGATTTCTACTGTTTCCACTCATCTATGGACAGCAGGGGAAGAACTCATTAAACATAGCTTCTTTTTTGTTTCCCAGCTGTAGGTGGACACTGAGATCGCCCAGATGACACAAGCATTTCTGGAGGATGCAAAATCCAGTAATGCCAAACAAGATGCCAGTCAAGGCGTGGAAGCTAGTTCATGCGTGTGGAGGACAAGGAGATGCTTTGAAGAGTGGTTCAAGAAGCACAAATATTGCGTGTGTGGTAAGACAGCTTCCTGCAGGAAGCCTGAAGTCTAGTTCCAAGTCTAGTTTCAGGTCCCTGGGAGTTTACTTCTGGTCAAAGCTGTGGTCACAAAAATTAAGATTACTGTTCTGTTTGATCAGAACAGTTGATGTCAACTGTTCATGTTTGATCCTTTTGTGTAAAAAAGGACATTTTCCCATGTAGTAATGTCTGTATGAAATACTCCTGGACAAGATGTAGAAAGTGAAGCCAAGCCTCATTAGAGAAAGTAGTTTGCAACAGATGAGCTTGCACATCTGCACTGAAACTTGTGCATGAAGGACTGCTTGTGACAAAGAAAAAAGACATTTGATTCAAGACTGCAGCCATGCTACAAACATTAACTTTTAATGTGTGAATTGTGTGAGAATCCTGTTTTCCAAATGTGGGTGTAGCTTGATTGGAGTTAGCGTGACCTGCGAGTTCTCAGCCTCCTGAGAGGTTCTTGCTAAATGGTTTGCAGAACATAGAGGAGGTGATAAACTTGGGACTGGAAGACTTAAATTTGCTGTACAGGGATCTGCACATCTGTGGAAAACTTTAGGTTGTATACAAATAAAAAAGTGACTTAGTTGATAGCTGATCATTTTATCAAACTGTCCGGTACATAAATGTCAATTCAGGGTGCCTTGGTTGACTTTAACAGTGCTTTGATTTACATACTTGGAGTTTAAATGAACGGTTATCCTGCTGCTGTCTCATTTAATACTGAAATACAGACTGAGCCTAAATGCTCATATATACAAAACCTTTAATGATTCTTTTTTTCTGTCTGTTGCCAGTTTTTCTGCTAGTTGTTGTAGCTGTTCTGCTGGTGCTGGTGCTTTCCTTCATCACTAAATGCAGACTTCCATCTGGTAAGCTTTTGGAACATCTTCCATATGAGAGAGATTTCCTCTGACTGCTGACTGGTCCAGGATCACAGCAGTCAAACACACTGATAACTAGTACTCTGCAGTGCCTGCAGCGTGACAAAACCTGGGACTTCCATCACTATTTCAGTTGTTTTGATGTTGGTATAAGATGGAATAACCTCCACGCCTCCAGGCAGAATACAAAAGGAGAGAGGATTCTCCCTGCAGATAAAATCCAGATGATACAGTGGTAAACTGTTTCTTTTCCCTGCATTGTTACTGGTCATAAGAGTGTAGTTTCTTGCCTGGCCGTGGTGTACGCATGTCTTGCCTGTGCTTGTCACCAGAAACTTAGCTGATTATACCAGCTAGTGCATGCACTAAAGCTGACATCACATCTTCAGACATAGATTCCAAGCTTATTGTGTGGGCTGCTCATATATGTGGGCTTGAGGGCTCCTTTATTGTCACACTTGGCAGACGACTAGGTAATAGCAGTTGCCTCATCTTCTTCACAAATAGTCTTTGGGGATCGTTCTGCCTCTTTCTTTTTAAAAAATTCATTTGTGTTACATGCTGTAGCTTTAAGAAGTCAGCCCTACCTCCCGCTGGCACAGTAGAGGCCAGATGTGCACTTGCTGTCCTGTGCAGAACCCTTCTGTAGGAGCAAAGGCTGTGCTGCCTGCGGTACTACCTGAGGTATCCAAGTCACGGCGTGCATGAGTATCTCAATGCAGCCTCCACAGCCTCGTCTGCAAGGGAGCTCTTGAATCTCTGCATTAAATATATCTGTGGGCTGCCCCCTGCAACATGGGTGTAGTAGTGAGGTCCTCTGCACATACATGGAAGCGGGTGGAGGATGATGGTGACATCTGTCCCTGTTGATTTTTCTTTGCTTTTTTAGGCTTTTACTTAAATGGAATCAGTCACACTTTCTTTCAGGGGTTGAGGGCAGTGCTCACAGGTGATTTGCTAAGGGGTCTCCAGCTACTCTCTTTGCTACATGTAATTGATCAGAAAAGAAGAGAGCAATTCACTTTCTGTAAGCCTCTCTACTCGTGTAACAGCCAGTCACTTTCATTTCAGTATTGGCCATCTCCAGGGTTAAGCAGTGGATAGTTGCCCTTTGGGTGCAGAAGGTCTGAATTCAATCCCAGCAGGATGACTCGGGGAAATACGCTTTATACACTGCATGAGCCTGGGTGTATGATAAAAGACACCATGCTGCACAGAGAAGGTCACTGTAACCATTCAGTAACAATCGGGGCAGGTTATTTTTGTCTGGAAAATAGAAACCAAAGTAAATGGAAATTGATTATCTTCATTGCAAGAAATTAAACGTCACCGAAACAAAACATGCCAGTGAATCCTGTCAGCCCTACAGAGCTGTGACAGAAAGAAGATGGAGAGGGCATCAAAACGCGCTGTTGAACAACTCCAATGAACCATTCTCCAAACCATTATTTCCAAAGTGGTAATAACTTTCACCTCTTCATTAACAGACAATTTTCATTAGCATCATATCAACACCTGATTTACTTACCTTCACATAGATCTGTCAAATGCTTAAGGTCTGATGCAAAATCTGAGCAACTTTTCTTCATGAAATACCTCACCAGTCTTAGATGTTCAGACAACTTCATTTCTTAAAATTAATTTGATCAATAAATTAACCGTGTGAGGTTGATTACCCTATTGTCAGCTTTAAAATGTGTCAAGTATAAATTGTCAATTATCAATACCTCTGATTCCCCGAAATTCAGGAGTGTTTTCCAAACCCTACACTTTCTACTGATTGTAATCATTAGGATTAGGCTGTATCCCCCAACTCCTAACGTTTCTCAGCTGAAGACAGTGCCTGGAAGGCAGGGAAGTTTAGGACCCTTGCCCTTCCTTTGGCTTCTTTTCTGGCATCTAGTGTGGCATTTGCTTTCAGAAAAATCTACATTTTAGGTTGAATTATGCTAATGAATGCTAATATCTTAACAGGTAGAAATTTTGTTCTCTCTTTGCCTTTGTAGGTGCAAAACCTGGGATGTGCCCCAGGGACTGGATAGGTTACAGAGAGAAATGTTATTTCTTCCCAGAGGAGCAAAAAAACTGGACATCTAGTCAGACCTTCTGTACTGAGCATGGATCCTCGCTAGCTGTTTTTGAAAGCCCGGATGAAATGGTAATGAGGCAAGAACCCAACAACAATACAGACTACAACTTCTGTATCTCCCTCTTTCCTTGACAAAGCTTTTTTTTTTTTTGGCATGCAATGCTTATCCTGTAAGTCTTTGTAAAATAAGTAAGCTGTGTGAATTCAGGTAGTGGGAAGTACTGCTTTGTTACTGTAAGCGGCTAGCTGACTGCAGCAGGTGCAGCAGCAGTGCCTAAACACTCAGCACTGCTTGGTGCCTGCATTTGACTTGAGCGACTATGAAAAGCTCTTGTGTTATGAAGAGTTTGCCTAGTTTTACTTTTCTGTCCTATGGACCTTCACCTTCAAAGCAGGTATGAGTCTGTCCGACATCCAGTACAGACAAATAAATGGATACTTTGGTTTCTATAAGAAACTGAACATTTAAAACCGTTTCTCAGTATAGTGGAAATTACCCGTCTTTATATGCTTGCTTCTTTTTTTAGATACGCCGTAATGTCTCTTAGAGACACATGCTTATACCAGTGGTGGGAATATACCTCTTCTGAAGCTGGTTTTAACATTTTCTCATGCTGTTAAGTTTTAAAAAATATTTTGATTTGCCTGTATTGTGGACCAAGTTGCACTGAGTCTGTGAGTGCTAGTGTCATCTTGCTACTGCATGCTACTAAAACTGTAGTGTGCTTTTGGAGATCTGCTGCCTTTCGAGTATTGTCAATGAGAAATTACTTTCATCAAAAAGTTAGTTTTTAGATAAATTGATGTTTGAGCTTTCTTGTTACTGTGATTGTTGAATAGAGGTCAAAAGGCTACTTTTCCGGTTGGCTGGTACATACTAGTGGTGTAGCAGGTACGGAAATGGAGGAAACCTTAGTGAAGTTACACAGATTAAGTCGCATCTGAATTTTACTTGAGCTAATAAATATTTTTGCACCAATAAGAATTTCAACAATGAGAAGGGTGCAGGGCCTAGCTCTTTCTTCATGTATGAGTCCCTTACTGAACGTGGTCTCTCATTTTATCCCATCGTGAGGCCCCTTTCTTCTACAGTAATTCCAACCACATTTGACAGATCGTCGTCTTTCAACAAGCCCGTTCTGCATTGCTGCTCTGTGAGCGATCACCTCTTAGCAAATTTGTAAATGCCTCTCTTCCTTACACATCTAAAAGCTTCACTTCTAATTCAGTGCCTGTGATACACAGCTGATAACCGGCTAGGCAGAAATTGGTGTTATTTAAACTGCTGCTTAAAAAGCTTACAGCTACAAACTGTAAACACAACTTATGAAAGAAAAGCACAGGAACACTGACATTGGCTTACTGGGCCAGATCAGTGCTCTATGGTATGTGTTGTCTGGTCTCCAGCGCTGGATAGCATGAGCCGTATCAGAAGAAGATACACCAAAAACTACAGAAATGGCACTGGGACCCTCCTGAGGCAGTTTCTTCTGAACTGTATTGAATTGCAATTGCTAGAGGAGAGTGGAAGCGCATAACGGTGCACTCTTTCCACATCCATTAGAGTCCAGACTGACAACTAATATTTACCTAATTTTTAAGTTCACTGAGTCTAATGATAGATAGCTTGTTGCAGGGAGTTCTGTAATATTAACCCATTGCAAGTGCTGTTCCTGTTGTCCTCCATCATTCTTTGCTGTGTTTGATATAAGTTGCAGGCTTCTGGAGCAGTGAACTGTCTTTTATTCTTTATCTGTAAATCCACAGATAGTAAACCTTTAAAAGTAAGTTACTTAAAACACTAATTGGGAAGGAGAGGCGTTCCCACAGGCCCATCTGAAAGGCAAGAAACACATGTACGTACCAGCCTATTTAGACCAAGCTGCATATATAGAGGTTGATAAACATATATAGACAACTAATACATGGTGGGGGGGTATTTTTGCATGTAGTGAGCAGTAGTAATTTTCTAGGGTATAGAACTGAGTAACTTAACTGAAGTTTATACTGTAATGGTCAATTTAAAGGCAGAATTAGGCTCTTAACTCTCAGCGAAATGCTTATGGGAGTGTTCTAGATGACAAAGTGATGAACTAGTCCTCCTCAAAACTCACAGGAAGAATTTGCTTCTCATTGTGAGACTTCATGATGACAAAAATAAAAAATGCCTTTTTTTTTAAAGCAGGCTTTCACTAAGCTTTTGAAATTTGAAGAGGCCTGGATTGGGTTGCGCAAGATAGGTGAAAGATACTACTGGGAGAACGGTATTGCCTTGGAGATGGACAAGTAAGTTCCTTGTGATTGTTTAATACGTACTTAAGCAAATGTAGTATTAGGGTTTACAGCATAATGTTATTTTTATCAGGATTTTTCTTTTTCCTGTGATTTATAACTGTGACTTTGCAAATTAACTTTTTGCAGTTATTGTCGATCTGACTCCCAACAGCACCAGTGTAGGGAAGTCCCTGATTCAAAAGGGGTTTTTTTTGGTAGCTCAGCACATCAAGATAAAGTTATTGAACATCCCTATTTACCTTAATTTATACATATTTTTCAGTACATAATATAGACTTCTCAGTTGTTTTTCAGATCTTCAGAATTTTTGGTTTCCATTGTGATCCTTTGTGCTTGTCTTCCTGAAATACACAGTATCTAGCAAATATGCATACATTTTTTAGGGATGAAAGAGGATGAAGTGACAGGTATGAGGGAGTAATCATCTTCAGATGGGTTAAGCAGCTTTGTAAGAAAAATCCTGTCTGCTTCAGTAAGTTTGTCACAACCTGTAGACAACCCAGATTTCCCCATTTACGTTAGAGAATGTGTGGACTACAACAGCTCTGTGTCAGGCTCATCAAACAGCAGTTCCCCTTGTCTTTGTCACCAGACTGTTTATGACCTCAGTAATTCTAGGCAGGATATATCATGAGCTGTGTTTTGTCTTTCCTCCTGTTATTGTATGATACCTGCTATGGACTGCTCATAGAAACAGAGATTCATGTAACACTGCATGAGCTAAACAGGCTTTTCTAACATGACTTGTCACTCGCCTTGCTTTTTGCAGCAAGGGACCATATTGCAAGGGACCAAAATCAACTGGGAACTACTTCAGCAGAGCTTTTGTTTTAGCGCAGGCTAAAATATTTGACTCGGTAGTAGAAACTGGCTGTTTTCTTCTGTGTTTTTTCAGGTTCCATATACAGAATCACTCCGACTGTGCCTACTTGTATGACTCCGTTATTTCTACGTCAGCATGCTCTTTGCCTAGGTACTTCATCTGCGTCAGGCTTCCCTAAAGCGATGACTTAACTATCCATTGATACAGCCTAGTGATGGTACACGTGCTGCACCTATGCTGTCTCAGACCATCAGCCTAAATCGGAGAGAAGAGGATTTGTCCGAGCTTCCAAAACGTGCTTCTAGGTGGCCTTTCCTAGGACAGGAGTGTGCTAGTCCAGTTTACAGATCACCTACAATATTTACCAGTGCTGGCTGACAAAGCTCAGGGTTGAGTGGGATTGTTGCTAATCTTCTGATAAGTAAGGATCTCTTTCGTATCCTGCTTCCTCTTAGAACGTGGCCTTGGGGATACACAGCAGCCAGAGACACCAGCCAGCCAGGACACCTCTGATTCTCTGGAAACGTGTTTTATACTTTGCTGAACTTTATGCTGTATCACTATCTGCATAGACTTATGCATGCTTATATAGAAAGACTTTCAGTTGAAATTGTGTTCTTTTAATGAAGCTAATGTCCTCAGTTTGCACCCATGCCGGTCCGTGGCCATCGTTGCTGTCAACACTTCCTATGTCTGAATGATGAGAAGTTCCATATTTACCAAAGGAAGCGGCTACAAAGTCTTTCGTATGCTGCCTTTTTTTGTGAGGGCTTTCAAATTAATATTTACCAGGTTTGTCCATGCTAAAATTTGAGCTTGTGCAAAAAAGCCAAAAGCACCCCCACCCCAATGCAGCGGGGTTATTTGTGACCAGTCTAGTGCACAATACTGAGGAAAAAGGCATATTCAGGGTTTTTTTGTACCCCCTGCAAGCACTACGTGCCCAAAATCTCCTGACGCTGGAGACTGCAGTGTTTACACACAAAGTGCAGGAAAAAAAGGTTCTAAGCAGACAGCTGTAGCAGACTGGGACATGAGAGCCACCACCATTGGTGCCAAAACGGGCAGAGTAACTGCTCAGAGACTAATTTTGTCTTTGAGCAGCAGAGGTATTTATTTCATGCAGCATTGGGGAACTAGCCTGTTGCAGCACTCTCAAAACCATCCAGCTGCAACAAGGTCTTTCACCACCTCATACCAGCATACCCTTCATACAGTCCCTCTGCTGCCACCTCATCCAGGGCCTGTGTTCTCTCTCCTCTTGCTTCTTCCCCGGCTGCTCTCTCTTCATTGGCTCTCAACCACTTTGCTTAAGCAGCCACAGCTGTACCTTATCCACATGGGCCAACCCGCCACAGCTGTATGTTATCAATGCTGATTAACCCAGCTTCATTCCACTACACTAACTACACTACACTAGCACAAGACAAACTAGCTCCAAAGTTTTCAGTGAAAAGTTTTTGTGAGAGGTTACAACATCTTTACATACATATTCATTTGATCGTGACATCTAATCATTCTATTCATAATAGACAGGATCTAGGTGGAGTAAACCTTTCAACTTTCTCTGTTCAATGATTTCCTGACTCATGGTCTCCTTATCTCCTTCAGGTGCCCACCATATCTTTTCTAATTATTCAGAGGACATTCCTTTAACATCATCAGTGGAACCTTTTCTAATTACATCCCTTTCTCAACACAGAGCATCACCCAGAGCATTGCACCAAACTCATCCTGACCGATCTTTTTAAGACCTTGCTCTGTTTACCATTTGCTAGTGTCCCTTTGCTGAAGCTTCTTAGGCATTGTCAGCACAAGCCCTCGGCTGCTGCATTCCTGGGGGGCGTGTGAAGAGTCTACATTATCTTCTCTCAGTTGTGCTGTGTTGCAGAAACCTCCAGCAGAAGGGTAGAGCCCATAATTGGGGGCGGTAACTTCACTTGCCTCGGCAACATCTGCCAGAAGTTCTGTTGGAGCCTTCAGTTGGCTGGTTACTGAAGGTACGTCAGCAGAGGGTTGTATGTTTCTCTGCCTCTCACATCTTGCCTGCTAATGATGTTAGTCATGGAATCATAGAAGCATTTAGGTTGGAATGGTCTTACGGTCTTCAAGTCCAGCTGTGAATGATGTGGCAGCCTGGTAAGAAATTCCTGTAAAAAGAGCATTATATAATGGTGCTGAAGGTGGCAGGGTGTGTCACTGAATTACTTTTTGGGGTGCTGTGTGTAGAGATGCTAATCCTGAATCAGGTTCCACTGATGCCAGTTTCACACCCGGGTGCTTCCAGAGCCACCTGCACTAAGGTTATCCCTTGAAAACTGGTGCAAATGAAGTCAGAACTCGTACTCTGCATTTCAAAAGCTGCTACCTGTCATAACTCGGAATATTTTGCTACAAATGGAATACTAAGAGGAATGTAATGAGCAATTATTCAATTGTATTGAATTGTATCAACAATTCAAAGTACTTGCAATGTGGGAAGCTCCTGGACTGAGTTTCTGGAAAGGGGCTGTTGGAGAGGGGAGGTGGAATAGGAGGCGTAGGACAGTTTGGGGCTTTTCACTGTTGTAAAACTTGACTATGGGATCCTGAGAGAAAAAGGTAACCAAGAACTGTCTTGAATAAATGGAATTTCCGTACAAATCCAGATTTTGTTTTGTGTTTGTCGAGGCTGCACTAAGCTGTTTTCTGTTACCAAAGGCCTTCTCCGTGTTGGCAGTTCACAGGGATCATTTTTATTGTTAAAGGAAAGGTTTGACTTGAGATAAGCAGCTTTCAGGCAGCACAAGCAACTGGCATGCCCATCAGTGATAATTGCACACAGACACTCTCCTTCAACTGGTTCTTCTGAAAGTAGTGTTCAGGACCAGGTGCTGAGGACACACAATACATGTACACAGAAAGCTGCAAAGGGAGGGAGTCCAAGGGTGACTGATAGAGCAACAGTGACACGCTCACGCAAGCCTGTGTTAAATAAACAAGCATCGCAAGAACTGATTCAGACATTTCTGAACAGGGGGGGGAAGGCCTAAATGTCTAGTCATGTGTGATTGCTTCAAGTTCAGCAGAACTGTAATTTTTCTCATAGGTTCATTTGTAAGTTGCATAAGGACTCATTAAAAAGATCCTTCCTTTCTTGCAAGTATCCCAGTTTCAGCTATTTTCCAGCCATGCACGGTAAACCTAAAAAATGGAAGACACTTCAGAGACGTGCCAATCTCAAAGCCAGCAGTCATTCAAATTAAGGCTTTAGTCTCCAAATCATTTCTATTCAGAGGCCGTTGGACATCAAGATCTTAGGGTTTTTTGCCCACATTTGAATTCTGCCTTTCCAAAATTCTAGATCCTCTTCTATTTGGGGAAAGAGGAATCTCTGCAACATACATTCTGCAGCATCCTTAAACAGCGGGTACAGTATTGTCATTAGAAAGAGTAGTACTGCAGTGGGAGTATACGAATCCAGAGTAACCGAAAGAAATTCTGCTTCCAACAGTTACAGGCAGATGAACAGAGAGCACGATCCACTGCAAAATCACTGGCACTTCCCAAAACCACCAATTTTTCAGGTTAAAGCAGCTCACTGAATAAGTTTATTTCAGCCAGAATCAAAAGTGATGTGCTGCTTGAGACCAGTTTCCAGGAAAGAAATGCCTCTGTCCCCAGAAGGAGGCTATGATCACCATGTGAATTATAAATTCTGGGTACCAAATGGAAGTAAAAGCACTTCCAGAAAAGTATCAATACTTGGACTGGGGAAGAAAACAGAGATAAATACTTCAGTATCCAAGGTTCTTAAGGTGTATTCTATTCCTCTGTTCTGAAGCCTGTATATTCTATATCCTACCTTATAATTTGTATCATAGCTGTGTTTTAAATTTCCGTTCCTGCGCTTTCTCTAGTCTGCCTTACCAGAACCTCAAGACCAGCAAGTGTGAAGGCAGAAAAGTGCTTCTGGAAAGTAGGAAGTGAGGTATTATATTTTGGAGATGAGAGGAGACATTAGCAACGTGAGTGGTGGGAAGAGGGAAGGAAAAGCATTGGCTTATGCAGTGCGGTCCAACCAGCCAACAGGTCAGAAGTAGCCTGTAGTAGCAGCTACTTTCTCCTTGAAGAGGACAGAGAACAACTTTTAGATCTATTTCCTTCCATGTCCAGGTAAAAGAAACAGTGGGAATGGAGATAGAGGCCCTATGGTTACAGCCTTGACGTTCAGTCATAGGCTCATTCAAAGGACTTGCCAGTGCAGTACTCTTGTTGACTTACTGCAGTTATAAACGAAAATCAGGGAAAACAGAGCAGACATGAGGAAAAAGTAATGAATGGTGACGTTTAATTTTCTCTGTATGTTGAGGTGACTGGGAAGCTAATGAAATACAGTCATCTTGGTTTTCTTGTGGCATTAGATGGGCTTGACTTTTCTTGCATTAATAAAAGGGAAAATGACATCTCGGTCATTTTCCCATAATCCACACCCCTGGGAAAGCCCATTAGGGCCAAGGAGGCTGAAGCCATGGAGGTGAACGTCCTGTACAATCTGTGCATATGGAGCTGAGCCTGAGCTGAAGAGAAATGGTCTTCATCAGGGAGATTGAAGTGATGTACACAGACCCCTCCGTGAAACCATCGGTGCCACCCTGTGGTTCAGTGGGCTCTGAAGTGTGAGGAGCAGCAGGGACACCCTGACCAGGGAAAGGGGACAAAGGAGTCAGCTGGAGGCAGAGTTACGAAACAGGAATGGGAACAGAGTGGGACCTACTATGGCATATAGCAATGGATTTTGCACTGGTAGAGGGTGAGCAGCTGCCCTGCTTAGCCACCTAAAATTTGGGTGGTTCTGAGAGAAAATTAATCCCATGTATTTAGCATGGGATACTGGGTCCTTGGAAGGTCTGGCTTCTCACTACTACTTCTAGAGGAAGCGTAGACATAAAAATTAGACTACATGCCTTTTTTTCTGGCATTTCAGATGTTAAGATAATGTAGCTTTATTGTAGCATCTATGTCTGATGAGCTCCCACTTTCTGAAAAACTGTCCTGTCTCACTGCCATCCTGATAGCAACCACTACATTTAGTTCATCTGCTCATGTTAAATGCAATAATCCTGGTTCTGCTAGCTGAACTGAAAACTCTCTAGAAAGCATGGTTATAGGGATCCACCAGACCTAGAGGTTTTGGGGTTCAGACACTGCAGTGACTGTAGCACCCAGCAATGCTGCACCCAGCTTCTGAGGTTTGATGTTCTCAAACCTGAACAGGGTGAACATCATAGCCCTCCTGACAAGGCAGGTCTCCAGGACTCAGTCCCTGTCATTCAGAGAGGAGAAAAAGAGGTGGTGAAGTAGAAACTGTCTCCTGTGCAGCACCACGGCCACCAGACAGCTAGGCTGTCCCATTGCATTGCACGATGATGTGGTGGCTGCTGGGGCAGGGCTCTGACAAAAGCAGCTGCAGGAGTGCATGTCCATAGCTCCCCCGCTCTGTGTCACAGCTGTGGGGTATTTACACCCACAGAGACCTTTCTGCCTTCCCTTGTTGACCCCAATAGCCCTGGGGCTCCCTGGAGAGACCCCTGGCAGTGCCCTGAAGGGGGGCATCCCATTTAGTGCAGGAACAGACACACATAGGAGAACTCTGCCTGGGGTCTAGTTCTCCAACTTCCAACCCCCGTGGCAGGGATTCCTGCCCTGGGGCTCCCTGGAGAGACCCCTGGCAGTGCCCTGAAGGGGGGCATCCCATTTAGTGCAGGAACAGACACACATAGGAGAACTCTGCCTGGGGTCTGGTTCTCCAACTTCCAACCCCCTTGGCAGGGATTCCTGCTTTAATGAAGAAAGCACCAGCTGGAAATACACCGCAGGTTAAAGAACCTGTGCTGACTGTGACATGGTAGGTACTGCAAATGGAAAGAATGAAAAAAAAAAAAAAAAGAGAGAATAGATGGGTAATTTATCAAGACTATAGACATCTCTAACCCCAGCTCCCAAGGCTTCACCTCTGACTGTACCAATGCATCTTCCAGCCAGCCCTGATGCCGCTGGAAGGCAGTGGATGTGACAGGTGGTGCTCGTCTCAGCCCTGGCAAGGAGAGAATGGAAACTGCCCGCGCTTCCTGCAGCAACCATTTTCTTATTACTCGGGGACTTAACGGTCGCTGAAACCACAGTGGTATTTGCTGGTAGCTCAAATAAGGTCACCTAAAGGCTTCCTCAGACTTTTTTTGCGCTGTTTTTCTTAAAGTCATCCACCTATAAGAGCAAGGCTGCTAAATGTGGACCTATTTCCCGGGACAAAACAGCTTTACAAGATGTTGCTTAGGAAACATAACACATCACTCCAGGCTGCTTTGCAGAAGGCAAAATGAAGATGGAAGTTGCAGAAGCAAGCCAAGGGCAGGGTAAGGGGTTTATGGAAAAAGAGGGTGTCAGCCTCCAGTTTTTTCCTGACATGAACAGATCTGCTCGTGATCATAGTGCTAGCAGACAAGAACAGTTCTGAAGTTGTGAACACAAGGCTACAATAGCATCTGTAACCCGATAAGAGCTGCTCTGGAAACCAGTAATTTGAAAGATTTGCAAAATTTGTTTGCTTTTGTTTTTTGTTCTGACTGTATGAGAGCATCTGCATTCTATTAAAGCACCTTTACTGTCCTTTGAACTGTATCATAAAATCTCTAGGTAGCTTCCTGCTTCTTTGCACGATGTCAATGCTACTTACAGGAATTTTGATCTTCATTTACGTGAAATGTGTTTTGAAGTGGAATTTTGAGAAACGTGGTTTTATTACATGTTGCACTGTAACAATGTTCGCAGCACCATTTAAATAGTTACAAAAGTAAATGTTATTACATTTCAGAGTTACATGAGTTTATTTTCCCAATGCATCTGAGTGATAGCAAACCACTCAGATCTGCTAAAACCATAGCTGCTTTTAGGCATGTAAAGAGATTTCTCAGACATAAAGCCTGAACATTGCAAAAGGCATCCACCAGTTGTGTAACCAGAAACTTTGAATCTTGTGATTCAGGATTTTTGTAGCATTTTTGTAGTTTATGGGAGACATCAATGACTTCACGGAATATTATTGCATCTAGAACTTGGAGGCAGGACATCAAAATATGATGTCAAAAGGATTTACTCAAAGTGACAGCAGAGCTTGTGATCACCACCTCTTCCCAGCATTGCCAAATAGAATCATAGCACCATTTAGGTTGGAAAAGATCTTTGAGATCATGAAGTCCAACCGTTAACCTGGGACTGCCAAGTCCACCACTAAACCATGTCTCTAAGCACCACATCTAGGTGTTTTTTTAAGTAGCTTCAGGGATGGTGATTCCACCACATCCCTGGGCAGCCTGTTCCAATGTTTGACCACCCTTTTGGCGAAGAGATTTTTCCTAATATCCAAGCCAAACCTCCCCTGGCCCAGCTTGAGGACCTTTTTATTTTGTCCTGTTGCTTGTTATCTGGGAGAAGAGACCAACACCCACCTGCTTACAGCCTCCTTTCAGGTAGTTGTAGAGAACAATAAGGTCTCCCCTGAGCCTCCTCTTCCTCAGACTAAACACCCCCAGTTCCCTCAGCTGCTCCTCATAAGAAGACTTGTGCTCCAGACCCTTCACCAGCTCCGTTGCCTGTCTCTGGACACACTCCAGCACCTCAACGTCCCTTTTTCAGTGAGGGGCCCAAAACCGGACACAGGATTTGAGTTGCAGACTTACCAGTGCCGAGTACAGGGGGACTGTCACTGCACTGGTCCTGCTGCCACACTGTTTAGGATACAAGCCAACATCTACTGGTCTGAGATATAGCTATAGAAGGCCACCAAAGTGAACACTGTGGCAGAGCTTCCCTCAGTTCCCCTGCACTGTGCTTTAAATTTACTATCTGTGCTGCTGTAGAGGAATTATAGAGGGATGAAGCTGGGTTAATTAACATTGATAATATACAGCTGTGGGCTGGCTTCAGGGGCGGTGGGTTGGCTGGTGTGGATAATGTGCAGCTGTGGCTGGTTCCTGCTAAGTAGTTAATTAGCTCTGAGGGGTAAGGAGGAGGAGCATGGGGTAAAGAGAGATCTAAAAGAAGCAGAGGGATAAGAGCCTGTGCCCCAAATGTAGGAGAGACAAGGAGGAGCCCTGGGAGAAGAAGGGGGCCTGGATGAGGAGAGGCTGGCTGGAAGAGAAGCACTGGATGAAGAGAGAATCTGGATGCAGTAGAGGTGAGAAGCAGGGTGGACTGGCCTGAAGAGGATGAAGAAACAGCATGGGCAGTAGATGAACTTTTGAAACTTTGTGGGGGATTGGTGGCCGTGCTGGGGCAAGGCACGGGAACTACTTATAGAAGTTAACCTGGTATGGGATGGTAAAAGCCCTGTTGCAGCTGGGTAGGTTTGATAGTGCTGTGATATGCTGCTTCCTTGCTCAAGGCAAAGACCAGCTGCTCCAAAAGAAAAAAAAACCTCAGCTGTGCCTCTTACTCCAGGGCTGAGTGTCCCTTTCATAGCTGCACCTTTGTGTCTTCCCTGTCCTTCCTATCACATGACATTGTCATCTCAAACATGCTTCCCACAGAAAGACCGTGAGGTAATCTACCACAGAGCAGAACCGGGCAGTGTAGGTGACCTGAGCTCACTTGCCCAGTGTGGACACACCAAGTCTGCTTTGGGCTTCAGGCTATTCACAAATCCTGGCAGCCCAGCTACCACAGGGGGTCTGTTCTTAGTTCCCAACATAGTCACAAAGAAAATGTGTAGTCTGATGAGGAAAATGTGAGAAACATCTATCCATCCTGCTTGCACTTTGTCCAAATCTAGACCTGAAGAAGCTTTGCTCAGGTGCTGAGGCTTCTTTCTTTTTCTGTAGGCTTGTCAACTGTACAAAGCATCACAGGTGATGTGTGAGGCTCCCTTTCTTCAAAACTATCAAGGACAGAGGCATACCAGACTGTGGCCTTAGTTCCCCAGAATCACGTTAGGAATCTCACCTCCCCGGATGGAAAGAAGTACAGAGACTTAACAGTCTGCAGTCAGTGTTTAGGACAGGGAAGCGATTAACTTACCAGAAGTCACATCCCATCAGTGATGTGATGCTTCAGATCTCTGTGCAAGCACAGGAATGGTGCATCTGCACATTGTGTTAACTGTTGCCAAAACCAGAAGAAATGCTTTACTCTTCAAAGAAACCTGCAGTGCAGGATGATAGCATTAAAATGACAACACTGAGACTGGCTTTGTCTTACAGGAGGCCTGGTGCAAATTTGATTCCATCAAAAGCAATTAAGTGAGGCATAAATTCAGCATAGGCAATGTGTTCTCAGAGAACTGACAACTTATGCATACTGCCAGTGGTGCTGTGAAGGAAATTCTTATTTTAAACGTTCTTTTCATTTTCCTGAAGTTGAATTGGTCAGATCTAGAAGCACTTATTACCCACCCTCAGGTATTTCTTAATATAATTGCTGAATTTCAAAGACTAGGTGCACACATTATAAGGCCATAAACAAATACACAAATTATATTTATAATGGAAAATTACTGTAAACGTCAGCAGAGGCCTCGTGAATTCCTGTGTGAAGCTTTATTCTGTGTGTTAACCACAGTAACACGCATGCTGGGGAACTTGCTTGTGTTTGTGGCAGTAATATGAAAAGATAAAACACTTGTCTGAAACTTCAGCTAATGACCAAAGCTAATTGAATTAGAAAGGGAAAAGGGTAATTTTGGAAGTATCCATGGAAAGTTTCCTTTCTAAAAAATTTAGTTCCCAACCAGCTCTGTTAGCCATATTTCTGAATACTTTTGAATAGGATCAATCTCTTAGGCCCTGATTTGATAAGACAATTAATGAAATATAAAGCTTTATGCAGCAAACTTGTTAAGGAGCAAACCTTGGGCTTGCTGAGAATTTCTGTGCTGGGAAAATTTCTTCTTCAATGAAATGACAATATGTTGTAGTGACATTTTAGTGTGTGACCAAATATCATTGATTGAGCATTTCTATTCTGTCATTTGTCATTTGGTAATTTTGGTAATAAATGAAGCAGCATTTTAATTCCAGGCCGATGTAACTTCTACTGGCTGCCTATACTAGAGGCTGACGTGCAGAGAGATCAGAGCTGACAACACTCAGGGAAAGATCTTCATAAATTCATGGAGGAGCTGTATGGAAGGGGATAGAGCTTGAAGCATTTGTTTCTCTTACAAAAAACTATGAAAATGTACAAAAGTATAAAAAGAATACTAGCCAGTGTTGAGAAATTTGCACATGAAAAATAGCAAAATTTAGAATTAAGCTTGCCCTCAAAGTCTTAATGCAGATCTTTTTGGTGTAAGTGTACTTTTACATAACTACACACTGTGTTCTGCATGCTGAATAAACAGTGCAGGTAAATATCCTCCCTTAATTTCTTTCTGAAAAAACTTTGACTGGATATATTGGCTCATTACACAGAAATACTATTCTGAGCTACTGTAAACCTAATAATAAAAACCTCATTAAAATTTATTTTCAGATAATACAAAAAGCTAAGCAAATAGAGACATCTTGCTGAGAATATGAAGTCTAATCAGCCTAAGCCTATTTGCAACATAACAGGATATATTTTTTTTCTTAGTATACTATGCAACATGTCCATTTGTTTACTCTTATCCTTTTAGATATAATGGCAACACTGACCTTGAGCATATTGCTGTTTTGCTAAGAGCTGCAATGGTAGAGCTCAATCAGCTCACAACCTTCTGACGAAGAAGAAACATTCTGATGAAGAAAAAATTTTTTTCATCATCACTGCTGAAGTTTCATTGATACAAATCAAGAATTCATTAGCATCCCAGTGTCAAAGTAGTTTGCTGCTCAGTTTGATGTCAAAAAATATCTGCTTGATCTCCCTAGACACTCTCTGGGAGCTGCAGTCTCGCAACTCATGTCCTTGCTCTCCCTTGGCTGATATTTGTCTCTCCAGTTTCAGATTGATCCCCTTGGCTGCAGCCTGCCATTGCTCTTTATGGAAGTCCTATAACCATGGAAAATTTGAGAAAAAGCATTAGGTAGCTCTTGAAACTAGCTGTGTTTTACATTTTTTTTTTTTGTTAAAAAAATTTAACGGTGTGATAAAGGGAAAAAGAAAGGGCTGAGAAGGCAGACAAGAAGCCATGAAGACTCAGAAGATTGTTACAGCATTTACTAAGAGAAGCAGATTAATATAATTAATACAATGGATACAATGAATATAATTAATATAATATCTATATTAAACAGCTGCAGTGTTATGCAAACTAATTCAAACTAATTTAATCAACTCTTTATTTGGAAAGAAGGCTTAAATTAATACTCTGCCCTGACAGACAGTATTCAATTCTGTTTTCATATGTACTTTCCCTGCAAGAAAGAAAGGATTTTAAAATCAGATTCTTCTTTTGCAAGTAGAATGAATTAAGGAAAGCAGGTAATTGGTAATGTGTAAAAAATCGTGTCCTTTCATTACAGGAAAAAAATAAATATCCTGTATTAAGAGCTGTGAATTCAAGAACGCCTTACAGAAAGTCAGTACCTTCAAGTGTATGCACAAAAAAAGGTAGTTCAAGACAAAAAGTATAATGGTAACGCCAAAGGTCTGAACTGGGAGATTGTTTCATTGTTTTCCTGGTGGAGACTAAAATACCATTAGAGCAGCTCTATAATTTTCCATTTTAGAAGATGGTTTATGCGGTGGGTTTTGAACCCTTTTGCAAATGGACAATATGAGACAGAAAACTGAAAGCTGATAAAATGTCTATTTTTATGGTGAAGCTGTTTTAGACTATTGGAAGAAGTGTTCCTTTTCAAGTCAAAACTGACCACCACTGAAATCTCATGCTATGGAGATTTTCCTTTTCAGAGAGTAAATGAACTTCAGGAGTTTAGAATTACTCTTCAAGGAATACCTTGGATGTGTGAGACATGATTTCCCTCTAAATGTCTTTCACTAGTAAACATATTTAGGCACATGACGACAAATTAATTTCTTTATTTGAGTTTGGGGTTTTGGGTGAGGTTTTTCCAGTATAA
Organism: Falco peregrinus; assembly: GCF_023634155.1. NCBI lineage: Eukaryota > Metazoa > Chordata > Aves > Falconiformes > Falconidae > Falco > Falco peregrinus. The sequence continues at coordinate 84,230,744 of NC_073726.1, read as the reverse complement.
AGGTCAAATTTACTGATGGGAAATACTCCAGATCTCCTTTGAGACCTTTACAAACTAGACTCACCTGACACCAGGAAATTCCTAAGCAAGTGGCACACTACTCTTAGCCACTTGGCTGTCTGCTTGCTGAATTCTTTTAGAGGTCTTGGATGAATAACATCTGACCTTACCCATTTGGGCCTATTGATTCTGCAGTTTGTTTCACAACCTCTTGCACTGACCCTCTGAATTGAGACACCCTCTCACATGTCACCCATGAAGAAGATTCTAGTATGGAAACCTCCCCAAGTTCCTCCACAGCAAACATGCATGCAAAAAGGCACTGATTCCCCGCCCCGTGTGCCCTTCTTTATAAGCTGATCGTCTATTGCCTTACAGACCTTTTCATATGATCCCTGCTCCTGAAGAAGGGGATGTTCATTATTTTTATGTTTCTTGCGAACTGCTCCTCAGTCTCCTTCTTGTTTTGCTTTATTGTGTTTTCATATTCAGTGTATAGAATTTATGGTCCTCTCTTTCTACTTCATTTCAACCCCTACCTTTCTGTAGGCTGTCTTGTTGCTGTTCATAGCCTTTTTTGCCTGGTTGTTTAGCTCTGCCAGCATCCTCTGGATCTATCATCTCAGTAAAAGGAATATAAATATACTTCTAAAATAAAGAAAAAAACCCAAGTGTTTTTGACTTGGATTCAAAACACTGTTGCCAAGAAAGGATGCCTATTTGCCTTTCCCAGAATTCAGTTTAAAAGCTCATGTTTTTGGTTAGAAGCATATATTGGACTTCACAAAAGAAAAGGAAATGATACAGCGTTTTATATATGCATGTAAGTGGCTTTGAAGTTTTCTTTCTGCCGAAATAAAATGTGCAGTGTGAGGTCTGTTTGAGAAGCAAGAAGCAGGATGAAAGAAAGATGAAGCCAGTTCTCTGAGCAGGCAAAAAAAAGTGGAACTAGGTTTGTGATCTTGTAAAAAACCATGCACATTAACTGTAAGTACACCCGTAACTCAAAAAATTCCATGTGGACACTTGTATTTAAATATAAACATGCCTACATTTTCCTGGACTGCTCCCCTGGCTTGGTGTTTGGGGCCAAGTTACACACTTCATCCTTGTGTTGAGACAGCACTCTACTTTTTCCACGCTTGTGACTGTCACTTACCTTCATTCCTGTAAGTTGAATAATGAATCTTCCATTCATTAGTATCAGGTTCTACTGTCAACCTGTGAACAACCTTGAGCTTAACTTAACTTACTAACTTATTTAATAAACAGCTTTGTGTTTTTCCCTCCAGCCTCAGCCACAGTTGGGAAACACTGCCTGTAAATATCTTACTCCTTGACTTCCCTCTGGTACTTTCCCAAAGCTACCCCCTGCTAGTGTGGAGCTAAAACCTCAGTAAGAACTTAAAATATAGCTAAGAGATCACCACCCATCAGGCACAGCATTGTTAGTTTACCCTTCTTGTGTACTCCATGCTCCTCCATTTTCCTTCTGTATCCATCTTTTTGGCATATCTTTGTAGAAGCAGCTAATAAGCTTTGACACGGTAAAAATCACCATCTTTTCACACAATTGTATGGTACTCTCTTTGCCAGGATGGTGTTGCTGCAGTACACAAGATCAAGATTAATAATAACATCATCCTTTGTAGACTGATGTCAAAACCCCAGATCCTTGAAAACACTGCAATAAGAAAAGCTGCTCAAAGAGCAGCTGCTACATAGTTTTGCTGCCACATAGGATTTAGTATGTCTTTTAATTGGCTGTATCATTACTGGATGCGTCGATTACTCGCTTAATTTGAGGTGAGTGGTGGTGTGTTATTCTTTTTAGCCTGAAATGCTGTTTTTCCTTTCCCTGGATGAGCTTTCTGTGATCTTCATGTGTAGATATACTAATATATTTTCACTTCTACTACAAACTTTTAAAAAATAATTTGAGAGTGTAAAGAGTATTTAGGACAAGTGAAACAAAAGACTATAACATTCAAGCAGTTTATTTACCAGGCTCATGACTTTTTAAAACTGGTTTGTATTCATGCAGAAGGATAATCCACCTAGGAATCAGTATCTGTCATTATTCCCATGGATGAGCTTGTGTGAATCTTTTGAAGAGCTTCCTGAGACAACCACAGGATCCACTGCCTTTGATTTGCTAGAGCTTTATGCAGCTTAGCAAATAGACATGAGAAAGAAGAAAAATCAATCAAAAATAATACAGACTGGTAAGATGATTGTGGTGGGTTGACTTTGGCTGCCAGATGCCCACCCAGCCGCTCTCTCATTCCCGCTCCTCCACAGGACAACGGAGAAAATAAAACAAAAAAGCAGGTGGGTCACAGTAAAGGCAGAAAGATCACTTACCAGCCACCACCATGGGCAAAACAGATTTGACTTTGGGAAAGTTAATTATTTATTCCAATTTAAAATAGATTTGGATAGAGAGAAATGAAGATAAAAAGATCAAAACAAGACCTTCCTCCTACTCTCTGTTCCCAGGCTCAGCTTCACTGTTTTATTCCTGACTTCACGACCCTCATCACCTTGAGCACCTTGATCACACGACTACCTTGAGCAGCGCAGGGGAAGGGGGGCTGTGAGGTCAGTCCATAACAGCTCCTCTTTGCTGCTTCTTCCTCTTCACAGTGTTCCCCTGCCCCAGTGCTGGTTCTCCGTGGGCCGCAGGCCTTCAGGATAAACCTGCTGCAGTGTGGGTCCTGTAAGTCCCATGTGTCCACTCTGGGGATGGATGCAGAACAGTGTAAGTGTGTTAAGTGAAGCAAGGCTTGTTTGGAGTTGTCTTTTATTTGACCAGCTGTTGCACCAGGTTAACTTAAAAGCTGTAGCTCAGAGCATGTAAATCAGTCCAGAGCGTTAAAAACTCCATATTCAAACTCTGCCTTCCAAGCGCCTGCTGAGAAAACGATTCAGAAAGCTGGTAACACTGCAAGGGTTTGCCTGCACCAGGTACAGGAGAGTTATTAAGCACTGTGATGCTGCATAGTAAATACTACCACCTTGTAGGAACAGAATATAATTGTTGGTCACTGTTGCAGTTTAACCCCAGTCAGCAACTAAGTACCACTCAGCCCCTTGCTCACTCCACCCCTCCACTCCCAATGGGATGGGGAGGAGAACTGGAAAAAGGTAAACCCATGGGCTGAGATAAGAACAGTTTAATAATTAAAATAAAGTAATAACAACACCAACAAATAACTGTAATGAAGAGGAGAAGGAAAGAGAGAATAAAAGCCAAGGAAAAAAACCCACAAGTGATACAGAATACAGCTGCCCACCACCCACTGACTGATGCCCAGCCAGTCCCTGAGCAGCTATGGGCAGTCTCTGGCCAGCTCCCCCCAGTCTATACACTGAGCATGACGTTTTATGGTATGGAATATCTCCTTGGCTAGTTCAGGTCAGCTGTCCTGGCTCTGCTCCCTCCCAGCTTCATGTCCACCTGCTCACTGGCAGAGCATGTGAAACTGATAAGTCCTTGACTTGGAGTAAACACTACTCAGCAACAACTAAAACGTCAGAGTGTTATCAACATTATTCTCACAGCAGATCCAAAACACAGCACTGTACCAGCTACTAAGAAGAAAATCAACTTTATCCCAGCCAAAATCAGGTCACCCAGCACCTTTTGTTTTATACTGATCCATCAGCCTCAAGTAGTATGTTTATGTTTGAAATACTTCTCTTGGAGTTCAGGTTTTTTTTGCTGTATGTGGTTGTACTGCATACAGCTTGAGCCTGGCTTCCAGGTACTAGCTGCAATATAAAATCCCAGGTAAAGTCACTTTGGTTTTCAAGCTTAAATGAACATTCCTAATAACCAGAGAGGTTTTGTTTAAGAAACCAATAAATAATTTCTGTATAGTGCTCTGGATGTGTTTATATTCCTCCAAACAGGTGTTTAGGACACTAGGTATTTAATTGCATGCTACAGCTAATGACACGATAGTCTATGTATCCCATGATGTATCACCACTAGACACTATACAGACACATTAAAGGTGAAGTCCTGACCCAAAGAAAGCCTTGGTGAAACCCAGTGAATTTGACAGGAGACAGAAGTCATTATAACCATTTCAGAGAAAAAAACCTTCAACATTCTACTGAATCTTCATTTTTCAGAAAGAAATATTGCAGACTAGCACTTAAAAGATCACCGAGAACTTGCTAGAATCCCCAGCTTCATTTTTTTGGAAAAGACCTTGCACAGTATTTTTAAAAGTAAGTGACTCTCTGCTGACAGAAAAAGCCCAGGCTTGTCCTTTTGAAGTGCAACAGGAATGTTGCAGACGGCAAAGTTTGAATAGATCTGCATCAGTAGTTCCATGCCACAAAAGTCTCCATTTAAAGAAAGGCATCATGTTGCTCAAATCAATGAACAGTGGCTCAAACGGACAGGCACAAAGCCGAACCAAGGATCAATACATGTATTTAAATGCCCTTTGCAGCTATTTACTGAGACATAGGCACACAATCTTCTTTTGCTAAAGCAAGAAGTTCCCAGCATTTGAGAAACACATGAAGTTGACACAGTTGATTTTAATGTAAGGTAAATGAGAAAAATCCATCAATCCCGTGAAATGGGCTAGAGGGGCTCAAATCTGTTCTCTCACATGCAGGAGTGTGTGTGCATTGAAAGACTGGATGTGAGGACCGTGATATTGCATTGGAGAAAATACAGTGTTAGGAGAGTTCGTCAGAGAGAGACGGAGGAAGTGAAAAAGAAGAGAAAAAGAGTTTGCTTCTCTGTGCAGTTTGTACTGTTAAGTTCCTTCTCACAGTCCTGCTACTGTGTGGCTTCAGCTAAAAGCACAAATGGTCATCCACTGTCCCCTTCCTGTTTACCACGCTTACTTGAAGCATTTCCTAGCCTGCTGTGACACTTAGATTCAAATAGGAAGAAGTGCTAAAAACCCCTTGAGATGGAGAATGAAGATGGTTACACAGAACTTCATTTCAAAACAAAGAAGAAAAGCCCCAATGCAGGTGAGCATTTAAGTGTTTATGGTCAGCCTTCAGACTGGTTCTGTAAATAACAAATCTCATCTTTGAGTTATCATAAAAAAACCCCAGTCTGCCAAAATTTTAGCTGGTGCTACGGAAGTTGCCAATGATATATGGCAGTATACAGAGAAATATGATGGATAGTAGATAAAATGCAGTACTAATAGTACCAGGAGGCTTGGCGTACTCATGCTGACAGTGCCAGTACAAAATGGAGACTGGGAGACAAGTGTATGAGGAAAACATGAGGCAGTAGCTGGCAGCAAGTTTGACAGTGGTCTCAGCTCATTAGCCATTGAAGTTTTCTCTGGGGTTGGGGTTTTGTTTGTTTGGTTGGTTGGTTGGGGTTTTTTTGCTTGGTTTTGTTTTCAGGAATCACAGCTAAAAATAATTTCAGAATAATTTAAATGAAAACTGTAAGACAGGAATTTACTGTCCAGTAATCATCTTCAATGGCTTCTGGGGATTTTGTCAAAAGTGTCAGGACCATCAGCGGAGACAGTACAAAGATACATGGTGGAGCTCACCTTTGCTAACCTTTATTTCTTTTGTGTCCCAAGTAAGAGCTTCTCAGACCGTAAATACCAAGTCCTCAGAGAAATTAGACATCCAGTTTCTAAACAGTTAATTAGCTATGATGATTGGTTCCTGAGAAATCCTGGCTAAGTTTTATGTAAGAACAATTTTGAGTAGAAGAAAAGTAAAAGCCAACCTCAGTTACTCAGTATGGCAGGATAAGTTGTGTTTTACTGATGTAAATTGCACCAGTTTGTCTATTATTACAACTTACCCGAAAGTGTGTTCCCAACTGCAGTAAAGGTACAGAACCAGCAAAATTGAGAAAAAAGAGAAAACTGATCATAAAAGCTAATATTTATTTAACTAAGACCTTTCACTGGTCTTTAAAATGCTTGTCAACATGCACAAAACTTAGCTGTAATAGAGTAAATTGAATATCTCCATTTCAAAGAAGCAGAAAGTCAGACAAAGCAGATGTGGCACATAGAATAGTATGGGACCACAAACACGCAGCGCACACAGCGGCAATGCCAGGTTTAAAATGCTTTATCTTCATCTACCTGCATGGCTGGGTAGCGCGACATGACAGGGCAGCAGAAAGACTTCGGGTAAGTGACTGCGGAGAGCAGTGCTTCCGTTCAGCTTGTCAAACAGCGGGCTGCAAGCTGGGTCTCTGCTTGCAGTGCAGGGTGTGAGCTAGCTTTAGACCAGGCACAGGCTAGTCGTGGTAGCATGATACACATACAGAATACAGAAGTATATCTGCTGGAGTTGCAATGCCTTGTTGGCATAACCTAGTGCAATATCTGTGGCAGTTCATGTAGCACAAAAGGAAGAGCACAACGCAGAGCTCCTCTTCTCCCCTGCAGTCCCATCCCATCTTGCCAGTGGTGCAAGCTGCAGAGCTGTCTTGAGGAGCTGGGCAGGTGCTGAGCTGTTAGCCCATGCTGTGTAGTCAGTGCTGCGGTATGGCTGCTACCAGAGCTCACCCTGGCTAGCTGAGCACCGGGCTGAGCATTTAAACAAGTCCCTGTTACTCCTTCGCCTGCTGGCTAGCCATTGTGCAAGCCTTGGCAGAGTTAAGATCAGACCCCAGATATCTTAATCGCCTTTTTTATGTCAAAATCATTGCTTAGCACCCAAAGGAAGAAGGAAAATGCACACAGATGCCTAATCGTAGTATTTTGCATAGCTAGTGAAAAGTACTGCATTCTGTTTACATATATTTGCCACCTAAATAGGGTGGAAATAAACTTGGGGATTAGCTGTTTATTTAAAGATGACTAGTCACAGATACAGCATTTGCCAAGTACGATTGAGTAGACAAATGATGAAAAAAGATGTTTTACCTCTGTGCAAAAATGATGACAGCTAGAAATGAGACATGAAGTGAAAGTGTTAGTGGAAATGAGTTTATCCTGTAGCACAAAGTTCAACTCATTCCATGATTTGAAACACTGCTCCCTGCATTACATTTTTGAAGCAAGTTTAAAAGCAGAGAAATTTTCAAACAGCTGATTCGCATGTGATCTGGGCCACCAGCATATGAAGCATAATGGCTCTTAAAGGATTCTTCCACGGGGTACTTCATGATCTTATTTATTAGTTTGAGAACAAGCTCTCTACAACGTACAGCATTTTGGCATCCTTTTTTCTCTTCTGAGAATGGCCATTTCCATGAAACAGAAAGTCATCCTTGTGTTATTTTCTGACTTTATTCCTGGACCCTAACTCATGGAAGGTTTGCATGTAAAATCTTTTTTCCCCCATGAAGTTAAGTTTGGACAAAGAGAACGGTGTGTTATGCCTTGGTCTTTCTAGAAGAACATTCACAAAGTATTTCCTGCAAACACTAATGTTAGAAAACTAGGAAGAAAAAAAATAACATGAGATTTCCCACATAGTTGGGAAACTTCTAACTGTTCTCCCTGCTCAAAGGACTCCTTTCAGGTACCACAGAACATCTTTTATGCCTTTGTTATTTTAAAGGACTTTGCTGTACGGCAGTCTATGTTAACTATATTACTAGCTCTTCCAAACGTGTGCTGGTAATCTGCTGGAATGAGTCCAGCGGAGGGCTCCCAAAATAGCGAGTGAGCTGAAGAAGTGACACAGGAGAGGCTGAGACATTGGCTTTGTGCAGCTCTGAGAAGGCTGAAGGGAGTTTTGCCTTTCTCTTTAACTACCAAATGGGACAGCATAGAGAAGACAGAACCAAACTCTTCTTAAAGATGCACGTTGAAAGTGACAAATTGAAACATGGCAAATTACAATTTGATACAAGAAAAGTTTTCTTACAGTGGCAGTGGTCAAACACTAGGGCAGGAGCCTGGAAAGGCTGTGGAATCCCCATCCTTGGAGATATTTAGAAACTGGCTGGACAAAGCCTTGAGTAACCTCCTGTAACCTCACTCACCTTAAGCAGGAGTCTGACCTAAAGGACCTCATGATATTCCTTCCAGCCTACATAGTTCTGTGATTCTAAGGCAAGATTTGTGGAAATCCTGAAATAAAGTGAGTGAGCAAACAGAAGCAGTGAGTTTCACTAGGAAGTGGTATGGCAGGAGTTATATATATATTATATATATTCTTTTATATATAAGAATAAATTATAAGATTGTTGGGTAATATTCAGAAGGAAGATTCACCTTGACTGTGCATTTCTGGGCTTTTCTGATTCTAATTAAAAGTCATTTTCTTTCAGTTGTAAGGGAACGAATTTTTGTACCACTTGTCCCTGATCTTAGTCAAGTATCCAGTTTGCAAAGAATCCCTGTTTAAAGCACTGCTACTTAATTTTTCAAACATTTTGTAGTAATTTTCCAGGTGGGATTAGCTGAACATCAAAGACTCAACCAAAAAAAAATCTGTCCAAATTATAATGTGGACTTTTCTAAAGGCCTTTGACTTGACATCTGGTGTACAGGTGATAAAGCTGATCAGTGGGTCCTGGAGTTACAGAGTTTAATTTTCAGAGAATCTACTGGCCCTTTCCTGACCGATAGTGTTGGTACTCATAGCCCTCGAACCTCATTTTTGTTCTTACATGTTATATACATCTTTTTGTCTGTAACTGTTAAACTTCAGTTTGTCCAGTTTGTGAGGTTTTCTTCAGCAATGTTTAGGTGCTTGCTGTGACATCTAACAGTCTTCATTGTAGCTACAGGTGATGTCTCCCTGCTATGAAGAAGCAGAAACTGTTCAGTAGCCGCTCAAAACCTCAAATTAACTGGCTGTCAGTGAAGACAGCATGAGAAAACTCAAGCACCAAAAAAGTTTTCATAAATGAAAGTTCATTAGAAGCAAGAACCACTTGATATATGCAGGACGCAACCAGAAAGGGAAAAGTAACTGTGACAAAGCACGCAGCAAAGTGACAGTGATGGATGTTCTGTCTGAAAGGTGTTTAGAGAAACCTGGAATTATGCCCTTGGTAGAAATTCATGCTGTGTTTGTAAAACCCTCTTATTTCTTGCAGAACGTCTCTCTAATTCTTCAGGCTTGCGGTATTTTGCTGCTCTCTCAGGATTTCTGAATGTTGTATTTCTGGGAGTTGTGATCACCTTAATTCAGCAATGTGAGTGACCATGTGAAATGTTTTGCTTTAATTCCTGTGAAAACAACAGGTATCAATCCTTACATTAAACAAGTTTTGCAAAGAAGCTATTTTGATAGGTGATATGACCACTCATGCTTTCTACTATTGTGTTTCTCATGAAGGTGGGAGTCACTGCAGCAGGTCAGCGGCTTTCACAGAATTGTTGCATGTTTGGGGCATACGAAATGGGCTGGAGTCTTTCTCACTTTCCAGCCCCCCAATCCAAGAGTTCTTCCTATTCCTTTCCAAAACTGAACCAACCACCAAGGTTTCTAGCCAGAGAATCCAGCCATCCATCTTCCAGCTTGAAAATACTTTTGTAGTAATGAAACAAAACTCACTCCAGGTATATGGTACAACTGGAATCCCTGCTATCTTCGCCTCCCTCATCCTCACTGCCAGTCTTCACCTCCTGATGCCCTGCTTTGCTTACTTTAAGTCTCAGCCGGTCCTCCCTGGCGTGTACAATGGGAATGTGAGCTGGACTTCAGGGATGGGTGAGATAGGAGGCTGGAAGACAGTACACATAGTTGGAAAAGACCTCTTTAAACAGAAGTAAAAACGAGTGCCCCTAAATTTCTAGAAGTGGCTTTTGCATTGTCCACAGAATTTGTGCATAAGCACGGGGTCACTGCCAGCATTGATCACAGGCGTACAGAGCTTACCTAACCAGCAGAGATGTGTGTCGTTCTCCCTGAGCATCTAAACTTAGAGATCAGGGAGAAATGGTTGCAGTTGCCCTGGTCAAGCAAGCTGGACAAGTTTCTAGGTTGTCATCAACGAGCATCTGCATCTTGATCAAGGAGTCTATGTTGTAGCTTCTTTCTTTAGAAAATCTTGGCCTGGGAGTCCCAATGTTCCAGTCTCCATCTGGACATCAAAATCACTTTGTATGTCAAAATCATTAAGAGAAAATGAGAGTTCAGAAGCACTTCTGGGAATTACTATCCTCCAGAGTCACCTATTCTCCTTTTCTCTGGATGCAAGTCCTGCTCTCTCACATCAATCCATTCTTTCCTGAAATAAGCTCAACAAATTTCAGGAACTGGAAAACCAGGGGAACCACCATGTTATTTGAAAGACAACTGTTGCATGCTGTGTTGTCAAAAGCATGATGATAATGGATTCTACACTGTCTTTGTGAAGTCAGTCACCTCATCTGTTTGTTTAATGTATACTCATTAATTAATGCTCAGTTCTCCACCTACCATTTACAGGAGAGCTGGAAGGGCAAATGAGCAATCTGAATTTCCACTTCAGGCTCCTATTCTTATACACAGAAAAATACTATGGTGTTTCTATGCAGTTCACTTGTGAGTTTACATTAAATTGTTGGAGATTCTTGTCCAGGTGACTTGCTGTCAAGTGGCGTGTGGGAGTCCAGAGGAAACTTTACTGAAAGTGACAGTACCTTTGAGGAAGCTCTTAATGAAAACAGCTTACTGACTACATTAAAGGAAGGTTTATGCATGCATGCAAATGGTAAGAAAATAAAATCTTGCTCATAGTAACATAAATGGTTTGAAGCTTTTGAAAAGATTAATATAAAAATAAACACCTGCACAAAGGAGTTGACCTTTAGATACCAGAGTAAGCATGTTTATGTTGATAAAGATGTATAAAGTGATCTATTTTACAGTTCCATCCTTGCAAATATTAGTTGAAGCAAAAAATAAAACCAGAGCAGTGGTACTGAAGGCCTTTGTTATTTCTCCATGGATGCCATTGAATTGTACTACTCCCAGTGATTTCAGCAGAGCTGGGATTTTATTGATGGTTTTTACCCCAATTATGTAAAATATTTAGTACAATTACTTAGAGTTCTGAAATTTTTAAAGATGCAGAGTGGTCCTTAAGCAAAGAATGACTATGTTTACTACCAGTGTAAATCAGTGACAATGTGCTTTCTTAAAATGAGCTGTGCCATTACAATTTCTGCTCTGCCCCTGGTTTAAAGCTTCTTTACACTCTTATTCAAAAGCTGAAGAAAAAGCAGGAGCCAATAATAATAATATCAGTTGTAAAAGAAAAAAGTGACAAAAATCCCTTCACCCCAAACTCTGTTCACAGAGTCCAGATGTGAACTCTGTCCCATTGACTGGAAGCTGCATTATGGAAAATGTTATTTCTACTCAAAAACTCTTGCCACCTGGGAGAACAGCAGAAAGTATTGCTTGGGAAAAAAATCTGAGCTCCTGATTATAGAGGATGCAACTGAAATGGTAAGCTTGTAAGACACACTGATTTAAATATTTTTTGCTTATACCTTGTGAATCTATATATCAAAGTATAGCTTTCCACGTATATTTTTAGAAGCCATTTCTAATCTAGACATGCTCATAAAAGGCATTGTCAATGGAAAGTGCTTTGATGATTGGCTTCTGCATGTTAAGAAATACTTGTGTCAAATAGAAGACCAATAGCCTACGTTTCATTTAAATAGATGCAATGATATGCCTAGGGATTATCTCCAGCAAGAACCAGCTGGCATTTGAAGGATCCTTGCATGTTTTACTCCAAATCAAACCTGTACAGAGCTAAGCTGTCATAAAGGCTGTTGTCATTGGGGGATAGAGCTGTTCCTCTCTACTTTGTAAATTTTTAAATACCAGTACCGCATCTGTGGTAACAGGAAAAAAAACAGTTCTGTGGACCAAATCCTGACTTGTAGTGTGTTTCTTTTGTGAGTGTTCTCTTCTGTGCTTCTGATTTTGCTTAAAAGGTGACCAGGTTCAGACAGTCACTTCTAGAGCACCCAGGAGGGTGAGCCAGCAAAACGATCACCTCCTTTGTAGTGAGGGAAAAAAAGAGGAGATACCTTCAGCTCCTGTAATTCTGATCAGCCTGATAGTCATCTCAAATGCACTAGTGGAATGGTCCTGGGGCCAGCAAGGAGCCAAAGTTTAGCCCCTTGGTTGCTACACTTACCATCACTAGCCACGGTACTGGGTGTAGTTCAGTATCTGAACAACTAATTTCCATATATTTGGTTTGGTTGGTTTTTTTTTTCTTTTAGATTTGTTGAAAACATTATCTGGAATCTCTGGGGTTAAAAGCCTTGCTGGTTTTAAAATATTAATTACCACTATACATTATTGGTGCTGGAGTTTTATGAAGTGTCATTATTATCAGAGTTCAAAAGTCATACCTCTCTCTAGGACTTCTTAAGCAAACTGAAGGATAAAGACACTGGCTTTGTTTGGACTGGATTAAACTTTGATGAGGAAAAAGGAAAATGGGTATGGCTCCGTGATCCCAAACGCCCAGGGCACAGGTAGGTTCATTCTGGAATGCATCAGTGTTAGCTTCTGTGACATGTTCTGCACTTGCTCTGCCCAGGCTGTTCCACTATTAGACCATGAGAAAGTACTAGTAAAATATCAGGGCCATACGCCAGGTAGGCAGCTCAGCCCATTCTAATTTTTCTCAGTACAGAATTCTGCTCAATACCTGCAGTTGAAAAGTGAAATACCTTGACAGCTCTCAGAAAAGGCGCTAATTTTATTAGGACGTACCTATGCTGTGTAAGCTTTTACCTCCAGCTGCATAACAAGTAGGGAAACAGAGAAAGGGTGAAGCTTACTGAACAAATAAAACATGTCTGTATGTCAGAGAATCAAAAGAAAGACAGTATAAAGACAAAAAGTCCTTGTGGTTTCATTCTTTGTATATGCAAACAAATTTTTTCAATGATCTTTGTATCTGTGTGTCGTTTCACTCCTGCAGTTTTACAATAAGAGAACACAAGAAAGAAAATAAATGTGCTGCCTATAAACTGAAGCAAATGCATCCTGACAACTGCCACTCCCTGTACAAGTGGATTTGCAAGAAGAGTGCTGTCCTGCTGAGTATCTAAGATGTTGTAAAGTGAAAGTGAATAAGGTCTTTGAAGGTTTACACCACTTTACAGTGGGTAGGATATCTGATGTAAAACGAAGGGGAAATTGTAGCCCTGTATTTTGATGAAGCAGTGATTAAAGTCCAGAACAATTTCACTTGTGTCTGTCCACTATAAAGGCATAAAATCTACATGCCCTTGTGCACACTGATGCATTGCCCCTTAGAGCTATTAAAATAAGAACCTTAGTAATTTTAAGTAGCTTATAGAGTCCAAGAGTTGTGTAAGCCATAGGTAAAATGAGGGTTTATATTTTAAACCAACCTGGCAAGTAGATGGCACAGCAGGCAAAAAGTTGCTGTTGGTACTTACTTCAGGTGAAGAGGTTGTGATCGGTGCTATGCACTTAAACGAGCCTGCATATCTCATCACTGGAGGTCCAGTACGGGAAGACAGCATAACTCCACACAAGAGAAAGTCAAGATGTAGAATTTTCCAAAAAAGTTTGATTTCATATTTGTCATTCAGTATTACAGAATTTGGCACTTAATAAATACCTCTTCAATTTGGATGCGAGATTTAGTGGCCTGATAGGATGTCTTTGTTCTATTAGCATGCTAGAAATGGCAAAACCTTATTTATGGGGCTATCCTTCCTTTTGTTAGTCCACTTCATACACAGTTTTTACAAGTAAAAAATGGATGTTGCAGCCCTCATGTCTTGAGGATACTCCTTGAGATGTCTCTGAGACATCCGCTGTTTTCTGTTTGATCTTACCTCCAGACAGCTCGTACAGGTCTGAGTAATCTGCTGTGCTTCATTGTTATGTGTAACCATAACACACTTAACATTTGATTTTTATAGCTAAGAAAAATCAGTATAATGATTAAAATGATGATTCTAGGATATAAAACCAAACTCTTCAAGTTGAGGAATATGACTCAGAGGCACTTCCAGTGCATTTTGAACTGTGGTAGTAACATGGTTCACTTGGTGATGTGTTTAGTGTACAGTAACCTCTCCCTTTGTGGCTTCTGACCTCATGTCAGACTTTGGGTGTAAGAGTGGAGTGCTCCAGCATTTCTGGGGATTGTTTGAAAATTGTTGAAGATTGCTTGGCATTTCCTAAAGGCTTTGAGCCTAACGTAGCACACCATTGCAGTGATTCCCGTGAGCTGTGTGTTGTTTCTATAGGTACGATGTAATTAAAATCACACCCTTCAGCAGACACTATTTGCTTACACATCTATTATTAGATAGTTATACACAATGAGATAATTTACAATAATTTGTGGGCAATTGATCAACACACACATTACAACGGTGTTAAACATTTCTAACTTCGTTTGGCTAGGTCCTTGATAACAAAACCTTTTTCATAAAATTGGTACATGGTTGCATGTCATACTTGTATGTAGTTTTTTATATCTCTGTAATTGAGGAAATTCTGGTTCCCACCATGATCTGTTTTCTACCTGCCCGTTTTATATCTCTGGCATTGTATATATCACTATACAAACACAGTCTTCCCAGGCCCAGTGTTGCAAATATACACATAATAGCATACATTCTTCTAAGATAAAATTTACCCTTGTAATTATTTCTACACTGAATTGATTAAGCTTTGTTTTTTCTAGCACTTAATTTGTTTTATAAACATACAGCATCACATCTATGTATATGTTGCATATACAAACAGCATATATTAGTGATCATGATGACTGTTATTAATGGGAGGCATGTATGTCCTCATGGAGAGAAACAAAGTTTCCCTTGATTGGAGATGAATACACCTTACAACTGGTTCCATTTTTCCTCATTATTTGTAGATTAATACAATGGTCTTGATGTTAACTTCAGCTATGGGAACTGACTACAAAAACCCAGTATCTTTTCCATTTCATATAGACATATACAACATCAAAAAAAAAAGAAAGCAAAACCAGCTAAACCAAATAAATACAATATAAACAGCCATACCCTTAGGGTTGAAACGCTTTACTTGTTCTGTTCAACTTTTTTTTTATCTTTCCTCATTTTTCTATACGCAAGGTCCATACAACATTGGGCACTCCTACCAACACACTGCTTCACACCTACCCTCCCTCTCCAGTCCCACCGCTGCAGCCCACTGTTAGCAAATGTTACAGGCTGGACTAATTTCAATGTGTTATGGTCCCCTTTTTTCTCCTTCTCCTCTCCCCTTCTTGCTTGCTGGATCCCCTTTGCTAATTCTAGCCAAGCTCTATCTCACTGCTCAGTCTGAATCACTATTCGTTGCTCAAGAACCATTCTTATATGTCAGTCATGGGGCTTTTCTTTAGTTTAACTACCCCTTCAATGCAATTATCATCATTTAGGGAACCTTATCATCTGCATTATTTTACTAATCTGTTCTGAATCCAGTGTAATAGTGATTTACTGTTCTGCATTTGACAATATCCCTGGGCCTTTTTGTTTTTATGATGACTTCAGAAACTAAACATTCTTTCAGCTGGCTCTTTATTGTGGAGCTCTTTTTGCAACAGGACAGAGTTGCAATTTGAGTTAAGATGGACAACAAATATTGCAATACACCCATATCAATTAGTTGTCAACAGCTCACCTCTCACAGTGTCTGTTATGGGTTACAGGTTCTCCCTCTTGTCTCAGCTACATGGGGCATCAGTTGTTGTAGTCGGAGTCCAACTCAGGCAGCCTCACACAGGGCACCAGTTGCTGCAGCACAAACTAGCCGGCTGCAACAAGGCTTTTACTGTCGGTCAGAGTCTACTGTCCATGCTGTTTTGCCTTCCTCCAAAGACCAGACCACACTGCTCCTCATCCACTTGACCCTCTCCCATCATCCTCAGGGCTATTTAACCACTCAGCAGGAAGAGCTACAGCTGCACATCATCCATGTCAACCAACCCACTGCCGCTGAGGCAAGGCCACAGCTGCATGTTATCAGTGCTAATCAGCCCACTGCCTGCATTCCCCTACAGGACAGATGATAGTGGATAACTGTCGTCCTCCAGATTCATCCTAGCATAACTATTAAAATTCCTTGTCTTGCATGGATCCCAAAGTTGCCTAAGTTTGCTTTAAGATCCCTTTCCTGTTTTATAGATGTGTTTAACATCCTGGGGCTAGGCCTGTTCTACAAAAGAACTGTTCAAAAGCAACCTGATCATAATCTGGGGCTTGTCTGCCTCTATTGTTTAGAAGACTATGGACAGAGGCTGATAGCTTTTTCCATGCCAAACACATTTCTACTCTTACATTCGGCTTGTGCTAATATACGTAATGCAATGTTATGTATCCACATATAGTGATCATTTACTACTGCAAAGATTGCATCTACATCAGTTTTTCCATCAGTCCACCCAGAAGCTGTAGCAGATGCTCAAGAGGAATTCTTCTGATCAGTCATGGTTAAACCAATATTAGCATCTAACTTAAGAAACCATTTAATACACAGGGGTTTTTTTTCTGTTTCAAGGATCTGCTTTTGGGGCCAAGACTCTTAAGTATTCTGGGATCTGATGGTCAGTAATTATTATTGCTTCCCTAACAAGTCAGTCTGACTGGCTGTGTATTTCTCCGTCTTTCCCTTCTGTTGGTCCATCTTCTGTTTTTACAGTAACCCAGGCAGTGATGGGTGATACAGGATTCACTCTGAACACTGGCAGCACCTCAGCATCAGAGGCATGTGGACTTTTAGCCTTATAGATCTCTATGGAAGGGTCAGTATCTTGATCAAACAGTTAATTTCTATTCCCTAAGTCAGCATTATAGCAAGAGGGTGCTTTGGTAAGAGCTGTGTCCGTGCCTTGCTTTGTGCATAATGTTGCTCTACAGCTTCAATCCCTTCCACAGTTCTACTTTCTCAGTGTTTTAACTCAGCAGGCTCCTATTTTGGCTTTTAATTTCTCACCTTTGCTTTTGAAGTCTGAATTTCCTGATCTAGCTTATGTGTCACTGACCACATTGCCTATGTGCTCTCTCACTTGATCTCTTTACATGTAAGGTTTGGCATTAACACTAAAGTTTGCAAACTGTTGGTCAGTATCTGTGTTACAAAAATTTGGCTCTGAGTGCCTGAGCAACCCATTTCCCTAGCTGCAATAGTTCTTACAAAATGGAGAAGGAGTACAAGCAAGATCTTTGCCAGGACCACAGGAACATGCGTAAGCAGCATTCCGGGTCTTCTGTGATCACTGGAACCCACAGAATGGCTTTCACAGAAAAGCTGCTCGCAGTCTTTGTTACACCCAGTCTTACTATAGTCTGAAAGGAAATGCACACTTTGCATACAGAGTCAAGAAGTTTGTCTGGCTAGCTAAAGTTGTAACAATCAAATCAGAATATTAAAATTTAATTATTAGACCAGTTAAAATAATACAGCACAGTCAAAATTATCAGAAAAAGCCTCATTAATAATACATTTAAACTGCTGGCATATACTTCTGAGTAGAGTTTTGTTTGTGGTTGCAATGCCCCACGAGTCCTACACCCACGGTACCTGTCTGCCACGAGGAGAACAGGGCGAGGGGGTGTGCAGTCATTGGCTGGTGCCCACCAAGTTGTTTCTCCGCAGGGATATGTTGCTGATGGAGTTCTTTCATCCTCTTTCTTGTGTCGTGCTGGAGTTGTGTTTTCTTCAGTTGCTAACATAGCCTGTTTAGTTGCTCTTTTTTCACTGGTTCCCAACTAAGTTTGATTATCTTTGTCTTAGTTAAAGGTACACAACAGCCCCTGTAATCCCAGTCTATGGGGTTCATACGTGTTAATAAGTAAGAGCATGTCAGCTACACCTTTACTGTATGTGGTATTCAAAGAACTAACCAAAACCAAGTTATGCAATTGTTCCCTGGCTGCTAAACAACTGCTGTCACAGCTAAAACAAGCTGAAATTAGCTCAGGCCAAGACAAGTGCAAGCAAGTACTGCATGGACAGAGCAAAACCTGCTGCTTTTCCTAGTAATGTGAAAATCCTATTTACTGGGCTACAGGGCTGCCTTCTGGTTCTCCATGTTATCTCAGCCTTTCTGCAGAACAGTGAGTAGGCCTTTTCTGTGGATGTGTACTGAATATTGTATGGATATCAGTAGAAACTGGTTCATTTGAAGATACATGGAGAATTGTAATCCAAATGCTTGCTCTTGCTATTTCTACACCATGCGCCTTAACCTCTTGAATGCCATTCAGGTTTTCCTGTGAAATACAAATTCATCAGTATTTGTAAGTGTAGCGTCAACTGGCTGGTATACTTGCAAACTGAAAAAGTAGTTGTATCAGGTTATCCAGCCAAGCCTGGAGAGCAACTTCCTTGCTTCACTGCTGTGCTAATTTTGCTGGAGCCCACAGGCACGTGACACATGCTGGATAAATGTGCTGTAGCCAGAGGGAAATATTATGTTGCCTGTCAACAGCAAAGTTCATGCAGCCAACCAAATACTGCTGTTAGAGGTGCAAAATAAAAAAGATAAATAACAGAGAAATGAAATTACCAACTCAGGATATGGTTTGCTCCTGTTATAGACTTTTGATCACATTATGTACACAGCATTTCAAACAGAAATGCAGCCAGTCTGGCTGTGCCTAGTAAACCAGAAGAATACGAAACAGCTTTCGCATACACATGGGGTAATTGAGAACCCTGTGACCACTAGATTTTTATGCTGAAACCACAAAGGCAGGCTAAGAAGTCCTGGTTCTTCAGAACTTCAGCATTGAGAGCTGCTCTTCCCTGTGAAACACCATGTGCTTTCTCCCCAGTCATCAATTTTGAGCTCTAGAAGCCATGCAGTCAGCCTTCCAGTTCATAGTAGACCGTTAGGCTATTAGCTTGCCAGGTTTGTTCCCCTGCAGTTTTACACTGTGTTTATGTAGGGAGCCGACCTTGCATAGAAAACCAAGCAACATCCAGGCTCTACTGCTGAAGCTTCTGCAGGGGCTGAGTTCAGCCTCTCCTCCCAGTTCTATGCCACCCAAGGCAGCGCATGGTAGTCCTGCTGGCTTCGGCTCCCTGCGACTGAGAACTGGGCCACCGCTTTGTACTGGATGTGGTAAGGTCATTTATTATATTCCTCTTTTTCAAGGAGTTTTGATCACCGTTTATATTCTGGGGTTTAAGCTGTTGTCTTCTTTTGGACACAAATGTATTTCCTTACACATTATAGAGCGTATGATGAAAAATATAAAATGCATGGTCTTCTTAATGGGTTCCAAGCTAGTCCTTATAAAAAATTCTATACAGACTGAAGCACAGTGTCCGGTTCCCACAGAATCACTTAGGTGAAAGCTGAGAACAAATCCCTTAGTTCCATGTAAGTTGGTCCCAGGAAGAACAAGCACTGGGGCTCTACAGAGCTGTAACTGGAAAGAATTAGCTTTTGAATCTTGACATGATACGTTCAAGAAAATTTCGTTCTGGTTGTGTTTCTGGCTCCTGGGGAAAAATGTAACGATACTGCGTACTTGTAGTTGTAAAGAAATAACACTAGAGAGCACTGGAAGTGTTGTGGAAGGAAGTGCTCATTGTTCCTTAAATTGGGCTGAAAACCCATAGTAAGTGAGGGCTGGAGAACCCCAAAAGGGACCTCCCGGTTTGATGTTGGCCATATGCCTCTGTGCTCCTTTGAGCTACCAGAGAAGAAAAAAAAAAATATTGCAGAATCTTAAAACCATTGAATAAATTGCGGATGCAGGGGCATCTGGAAGTCTCTAGTCCAACCTCCCGCCCATAGTAGGGCTCTGATGTCCCGCAAGGCAGCTCCCACAAGGGACAACCCTGTGGGTTTAGCCAAGGACAGGGATCACGCAGCCTCCCTGGGTACCAGTTCCAGCACTGCACCGCTCTCATGAAGGAAGAAATTTTTCCTTCTGCAGCACTGCAGCTTATGTCCATTGCCTATTTTGCACATCTGAGAAGAGTCTGGCTCCAACTTCTGCATACCCTCCTCCCCATTACATGGTGGATGGTGGCAAACTAGACCCTCCTCCCCTTAAACTTCAGTTCCGCAGGCTGTCTAGACCCTGATTCTGGCACCCCCTCACCACCTTAGTGGATTTCCACTGGGTTTGCACCAGATTGTCAACTTCTCTCTTGAAATAGGATGCTGAAAAGGAGACATGGTACTCCAGAAACGTCTTCATGACTGTGCTGAACAAAGTGAAATAATCACCTGATAGCTACGGTCTTTTTTGCCAGTGCAGCCCTTCCTTATCCACTTCACTCCTTTGCCGTAGGGGCACATCAGTTCTTCATTGCTTAGCATGTTTTACTGCATGGAATATGGTGCTTGTTTTCTGTGTTCAGGTATCTACTCACAGGCTTTTTCTGTGCTGGGGTATTTGTTCTACGCTTAATACTATTATGTTTCATAAATGTATATATGTGTTATATATGTATGTATACTTTCATACTCTTTCTCAGAGATTTTAAAACACTAATAGCCCATTTCCTGGTGTGCCGGAGCAGAACTATCCTGTCACAGATCTCAGTCAGATCTCATCTCAGTTCCAGAGCTCTGCCCTAATGATTGCAGCGTACCCAGAGATACTTGCAGAGGGAGGAGACACCCATCTGCCCTGTCTTTGAATTTATATTGTAAGGTTTGTAGCTGATAGAGAGAGAAGCAGTTTCAGGGGGCTGCTTATCTCACACACAAAGTTAGAAAGTGGTAAATCTCCTCCTCGACTGCTAAGCTGCTTTCACTTGACTGCAGGAGGCGTTAACACAGTTACTGTAACTGAGGTTTAGCTCCAATCACCAGATGTAGGTGAGATGCTCCCATACAGTCCTGCTCGTTGCTGCTGTCTGGGGCAGGTTGGCATATATACCACTGACACAGTACATACCTTGTGACTCAACAATGTTGCTACTGCTTATATATACATTTGTCCCTATCATCTGCATGTATTAGGGATATTAACTTAAATGTACCTCAGTGGCAAATCTAAAGCTGTTCAATGGATACTAATTCCAGTATCTTCTGGAAGAATAGTAAGCTGTGTGTGATCTAGCTGCCTTCTCTCCATTCAATCCACTCAATTTACAGATAACCAGGCTTTCACAGTGGCGTTACTTCCAGTTTCATAAGCAGAAAGAAAATTATTGCCAAAAGGCACTGTGACAGTAAATTAATACATTAATGGCCAAAGAATGTCTGACTCCACATGTGAGTGCATTTACAGGAATAGTTCTGGAATACATGGGAAGAAGGAAACTGATGTACCTGGATTCAGGTCTTACAGTTAGTGAAGTACCAACCTGCAAATACATGATGCATCAATAATCAGCCTGGCACACTGAAAAGGGTGCTGTGCCAAGGGACCAGAGTGCTGAACAGTCTTCCATCCTCTGCCACTGGCCTGATGAGTGAGCTTGGACAAGTCCTTTTACTTTTGCCCTTTCAATTGCATCCCGGCAATAGTGACATCCCCTTCTTTGCTAAGTGCACTCAGACCCATAGGTTAAACTGCTACCCAAAAGATAACACCTTATAATACATGAGAGTAAGACACAGGAGCTCTACTAGACCTGAAGGAAGGCAGGCTATGTCTGTATGGCAAAATAGAGGACATCGTGGAAGGCCTAAAATAGATGTCAACCTGTAAGTCCACATGGTTTAGTGCTGCACGGATGTATCCAGCACATTGCACTATGGTGTATTTGCATTGAACCAGGGTGTTGCTGCTTAACCACAGCACTGCAGTCACGCTGGGGTGATCTGCAACTGTACCAGCACCTCTGCTGTGTTTCACCTTGCAGAGACATCCTCTGTTCTCCAAAGCACTAGATGCTGTTGTGTAGACGTACGGTCTGTGGAGAGGTACAGCACTTTTTCCCCACCAGTCATTCTCCAAGTCATGGATACAGGGCTACAGAAGACCAGAACATACCTTATAACATCACCAGGAACATGCTACCTATGGGAGTGGTCCCAGCAGGCTCACTGCTTCAGTTGTGGAAAGGAAAACTAACTCAGAATGTGACAGGAGAGAAGGCAATATGGCAGTGTGCCAGAAGGGATGTCCCCTAGCTCCTTCCTGATATACCATCACCACAGTGCTCAGGAGACTGAGAACGTGTCCTGCCCATATGTTCACCCCACCACTGCTTAGCACTGAAAAATGCATCCAAGGGAATACTTGGCACTTAGAATAAATAATCTGCACAGCAACATCTTTGGGTATTAAGTTGAAGTTCAAAAAGTATTGACATGCCCAAAAGCAACCCAAAATCCTGCACACGGAAGAAACCCATCTCACAGGCTTCTAATTCTTTTTACTTCCCACTTACTCTGAGTTCTACATGCTGAACATGAAGCTTCTGGCATGGAAATATTCAGCTTGCAATCTGCAGGCACTGCTGATTCACTGAGCTCTTTTTTTTTCTTTTTCTTTTTTTTTGGTAAATTCATGGATTTGCTTTGTTTAAATGACTTTTTTTTCTTTTTCTTTTTCTTTTTTTTTTTTTCTGCAGTGCAGGATAAGAATGCACAGACTTTCATTTATAGCAGGAAGTGTTTTTGTCTGTAGCCCTAGCTCTGATTGTGTCTTCTGGGTGCCACTCTTGCACCTGATTGTGCATACATACAGGGTCTGCTGTGACACAGGGTTTAGAATTGAAACCCAAACTGGGGATTTACTCATGGGATTCACTCAGTTCATCTTGGGAGTGTCTGTGGTGCATCTCAGCCTTCAGATAGGTCCATTTCATTGTCAGAGCAGCAGTTCAAGTTCTTCAAAAAGTGCACCATGAGGCAACTGGAGCTCTGGGCTGAGCTGCCTTTTATGCGGCAGGAGGTGCTGAATTCTGCTTTGCCGCCCACATCACTGTTTTCAGTCTACTTTTGCCTTTGCATGCGATGAAGGGCACACTGTCACACCCACAGAAGGGGTGTCATCTACCGTTGTTCTCACATTTACTCTGTGCGTAAGTGGAACTGGTAATTGTGCTAACACCAGAACATTACTAAGCGATGTTGCTCCGGAGCGATGGTTAGAAGGGGAGAGAGCCTATGTGCAATCAGGAGCACATGTCAAGCTGGGGAAGAACGTGAATGTGAGCTCGCATTCAGTTGCCTACCTCGACATAGCCACCGAAGCTCCAGACTGCCAAACTCTAAATGATGTGGAGAGGAATCCTACACAACCACCCCACCATCTTTCCTTGCAGATGCTGCAGGAAAACCTGAACCACCATAGACCTCCGTGCTTGGCAGGCAAACAGGCTGAAAACTCAGGGCTAAAAGATCACTCCCCCCTCCCTGACACTCAGCTGCCTGATACACAGCAAGCCCAGCAAAATGTTTTACTGGTCTCAGCAGCATTCGTGTACTGTAAGCCAAGGATATTAATCAGGTGGCTGAGAGGAAAGAAGAAGGTGAGGCAAGGCTCTACCTGGTAAACCCAAAAGACACGAGGTGATGGTAGAATCTGGTTAAGCCACATGGATGCCCAACCCAGATTACAGCTTGTGAAGAAGCATTTTGATATTTGAGTGATTTTTTTCCCCAGGACGAACAAACCAAAAAGACTATGACATCTGAATGTGAAAGGATTACAGTGGGGGAATGACTAAGCTGAACCAGGCTATTTCTGGAGCATTTATTCTGCAAAATAATAGTAGACAGCAGTGTGTTGTCACAAGCAAAAGGTGTCTTCAGATTCTGGAGATGCACATATGACCACAGTGCAGCTGTGACACTGCCTCAAAAAACCAGAAGAACTCTGTTTAGCAAAAATTACAAGAAATACCAACAATTCATTTTAAGACACACAGCACGTAGTGAAAGAGGCTTGCTTTATAACATTTAACGTTAGCCTGTTAGTTTGTCTGCAGTATTCTCTTAGATAACATGTAAGAAGAGGGTTACGAAGAAGCCAGTGGCAGCCCCTTCTCAAAGGGGCACAGCAAAAGGACAAGCAGCAGTGGGTACACGTTGCAGCCCAGAGACTGTGACCAGGCAGAAGGAAAAAATGTATTCCTTCATGAGAATGGTGCAGCACTGCAACATGTCCCCGGGGAGGTCATGGGATCTTTGGCCGTGGAGACTTCTAAAACCTGGACAAAGCCCTGAGCAACCTGCTTGGGCAGGGGTTGGACTAGAGACCTCCAGAAGTCCCTTCTTCCCCAGATGACTCCATGATCCTGCCATACGCAGGCTGGCAGTGCTGCTTAGCCCTGGTGACCTGACTTGTTGATCTGAGTGGAATCGCCATCCCCAGACACATAGGCAGGAAAAAGGGGGCTTTCCATCATCTTCATGAGCAGTGAGTCGTTTTGCTAACAGACATCTTTTGGTTCTATGACGGCCTCTTCCTACAACAGCCTGGATTTTTTTCATCTGTAAGTGCTATCCGCCCTGAGAGATCAGTGGGTCAGACTTGGTGACCTGCACCTGGGTATTCATAAATAAAGCTAGAATTTAAAATGAAAACAAAGACAATAAAGAAAATACTTGCAAAGCTAAAACTATTAATAGTAAAGAAAATGCTTATCAAATGAAAGTGCTGTAGCGGTGCACTATCCATCTTAAATGTAAGAAAAAAAATATAGTTTTCCACCAGGATAGGAAGAATTCCAGAAGAATGCCTTGCAAAGGTTTCTACTCGCCCATTCTTTCTAGAAATTAAAATTCACCTTCATTTTCATTATCAGTCCTAACAGTGAGCACAGCATGTAGACTTCAAATCCAAAATGAGAACCACCTATGCCTGTTTTGTAAGTTTACTCTGGAAACTAACTGTGCATTAGTAATTTTCTTCGGGCAAGTGAGAATCTGCTAGGACACAACGGATCTAATTGCCTGGTCTGTGGTGCACACTGACTGAGACTGCTTTTGTGTCTGAAGATGTGTTTTTTGGACAGGAGGAGAGGAGAGGAGAGGAGAGGAGAGGAGAGGAGAGGAGAGGAGAGGAGAGGAGAGGAGAGGAGAGGAGAGGAGAGGAGAGGAGAGGAGAGGAGAGGAGAGGAGAGGAGAGGAGAGGAGAGGAGAGGAGAGGAGAGGAGAGGAGAGGAGAGGAGAGGAGAGGAGAGGAGAGGAGAGGAGAGACATGCTCCCTTAAAATAGAAACAGTTTTTTTCCACTAGCTCAAAAAGACCCATGATTACACCGACTGTACATGATTACATCTCGATGTTTGTGAATCATTTAGGAGGGAGTGATGTAAGAAAAGACTGCTTGGGTGTATACAGTGATGGAAAGAGACAGAGTTCAAGCAACCTGTTGGCCTTCTAGCTCTCCTTTATGGACTAAAGTAAAAAAAAACCCAAACCAACAACCAACCCAATAAGGAAAGTAGGTTTTGGTTTGGGGTTGGTTTTGGGTGTTTGTTTTTTTTTTTCTTTTTTCTTTTCTTTTCATTTCAGAGCCTAAATATCCTGCTGTAAAGTATGGTGAGAAGTTTAGGGGGAAGCAATGAAAACTGATTCAGAGGACAAAAGTTTTGTTTCACATTAGGAACAGTGATATCGCTGGTATGTAGGTTGCCATGAAAATAACCTTATCAGTATCCAGTTAACAGTATCCACATCTACATGGTGATCACTTTGTGGCTGATGATAAAGCAACAATGTTTTAGATATGTTGCATACAAACTGTACCTGAGTGGCACTTCTGAGTAATCTGTTCCGTGAGTATCAAAGGTTCATTTTTTTCCCTAAACCTTTTTGTTTCTGCACTTAACACTGTTACCAACGTCAAAAGTAGGAAGGGAAAAGATCAGTAATATAAAATCACAAAAACAAACCTTTTTAATTTTAATCTAGAGTGTCATAAGTGCCGCTGAATGTAACAGAAAAGACAAATAGGCTGTATCACAGAATAAGAACATTATGACCGGTGCAGGTTTGTAGAGCCTATCTGTATCAAAGTCTCCAGGAATTTTCTAAGGGGGAATAAAGCACAAAACCAACAGTGTAGCTCTTAGGAGGAAATGTCAAGACTGTCCACACACAGGTCTTCATGTCTTGTGTGTTCTGAAATGTGTTTTTAGGTTTTAGAAGAACTTTTAGTTCAAACCTGTATGGCTTCCCCAAAAAAAATAGAAGACAAAAGCATTGTCATCAAAATATTCTGCAGCAAACACAAGGAGTTAAAGGCAGCTCAGGCCTTCTGCCTGTGGAGTTGCTAGGTCAAGCTGGGGATAGCTCAAAGAGCTTGGGAAGGGCAGCTCTGGTCCTCATAACTACTGTTACAGTGAAGTATTGAAACATTCTTTTAAAAGGATGTTCATATTACTTTTAATTTTGTATTGATCATGTTACTTTTAATTTTATTTTGAGTTAAATTTAAGGCATCATTAGTATAATCTAAATTCAGTTGTTAAGCCATTATAGTACTTGGAGGATGAAGCAGGTTAGAATTGGAGTTATGTTTTTATTGCTCTGTAGTTGCCATTACATTAGCCCCAAAACATCTTATACTGATACATATCTTGTTTATCTTCCTTTTAGGTGAATAGGTTATGTAAGATCGTGCACATGAGCATAATATACATTACAACATAGATCGCACTGCTTTGGCTGCACTTCTGAGAATCAGCAAAGCTTTTGTACCTGTGTTCAGTCCATTTTTGTGTATTCCTTAGAAACTTTGTTCTGCTTTGGCCAAAGATTTTATATATATATATATATACATTTAAGATGAGTAAAAAGAATGTTTTTTAATCTTCATTTTTGCCTCTATTCTGAAGGGCAAGAGATCACTCAAGAAGAGACAGAATGGTGGCTGAAAATAGGCTTTGAAGCTGTATTGAAAGAAGTAACTTCCTTCCTTTTATCTGTTTCTCAGCCTTCCTCAGAGCCATAGCACGGTGTATGTATACTTCTGGAGGCAGGCAAAACTAATACAGGATGCAACCCACGGTATTAAACCAGCTCTTTCCATAATTCAGAGGGACTTGCTTGTCAATGGCAGGTGATATCACGTACGTGGACGTGGCAATGCTACCAAGGGAAAGACCACACATTCCTTCTCGGACATCAGTTCCAGGTAAAACATTTAATCAGCTCTTGGGCGTACACTGTTTTCTTTCCTGTGCTCTCTCCTTCATTTTTAAAATTGTTATTGGATAATATAGAAGAATGCTATAAAATGCTGCATGCAGAAGTTGTGGGAAGGATGAGAAGTTGCAAATGGTGGAAGAGATCCTCATGAGGTACAAATCAGTAAAGCTACTCCTAAGTCATTATCACTATGGAGTAGTGTCAGTTCTGGCCCCTTGTTTTACACAGCAGAATGAGAAACAAAAATTATTCATTTCTGAATAATGAGAATAATCTTTTTTTATATGTATATATGAACGGCATTATCAAAAAACTGTTAGAATATGCTCCACTAAATTCCTACTTAGTTCAAAAATCAGATCAATGCATTTTATGATGTCTTCATGGAAAGGGAGTAGTGAATTAACTAGTAAATCAAAAAACTAGTGGCAGTTGAAAGTGCAGTCACTGTCACTGAAGGAAGTACTGAATGACTCCTGAAACCCTCCTGCTCATCCTCTTTAATTTTCCAGTAGTGGTTTTCCCAGAACCACATTCTCAATCTGTGATCACTTCATATATCTGCAATAAAAGACAAGGGATTAAGTCAATATTGAGTGTAAGGAGATGATGTAAACCAAATTTTTTAAGAAGTAATATTTCCACTACTTGGAAGAAATGTAATTAATTCATGAAAGCATTTTGTCAAAATTCTGGATCACAGCTAATATGAATGACAGCTTCTCACTATGAGCAAATAGGAAATGCTTGTGGTCAGAGTAAGATGCTATTTTCATGCTTTCAAGGTTCATTAGTGATTAATGTATTTAACTACTTAAGGACACAACAATGGCTAATGAGCATTTTCAGAAGATTTTCTACTTACCATGTAGATTAATAGTGATAATGGTGCTCTGAATGCATGTATTTGTATGACAGGAATTATTTCTTATACATATTTTTACCAGACACTAATTAAAAAAAAAATGGGGTTCACTTTATTATACATCTAACAGAAAATACTACCTTAGATTGTATGTACATGTATCCATGGATGTTGTTTGTACTACTGTAACCTGTGCAATGCAAAGCACAGAGGGTTTGCCTAGAATTTTACCCAGTTTCCAAGGTGATATAATTTATTTGCAAAGCGAGACAGGCATCAAATCTTGATTTGAAGACATGCAAAACAGTCCCTTGATCATGCTGTCTGAAGGAAAGGCTTGAATTTGCATAGGCCAGGCTTTAATTTCCAGTGAAAGTTCTCTTTAACATCTAGACAGTTCTTGTTAAACCTTTGTTGCATAGACTTTAGCACTCAATATTTTCTCCCATGAAGTTACTGGCCACAGTAATCAAGTAATTTTTCAGTGCCCTTTTGCCTTTAAAGCTTTCACTCTAACTTCCCGAAGAACTTTTATTATTTTTGTGGATGTTTTTCTGTTCATTCTCCACTGCTTCCATCTCCTTTAAAACATATGGGCACCAGAGACGCACCCAGTATCAGTACAGGTGTTAGTTGTGCTGGCCCAGTTATGCAGAGACCAAAATCTCTTAAGAAATCTTTCCTTCACCATTTATAACTTCCAGTATCACTCACCTTCTCCCACCCTTATGTTTGGTTATACTCCAACACATTTTGTTTGACTGGACTTGAATTTACAGGGCTGTTGTTGCAGCTGTCTTTATTTATTGTTATGTTAACCTTTTTGTTATTTTCAGTTTTTATTAGCAATTAATTTTCTACTTATTTTGACACAAACAGAAAAAGCACCCAATAGTATTAAGCAATATTGGACCTCATATCAGGAGAGAACATGCTAGAAATATCTGCCTGATTACAATTATTTCACTGTCTTCATCATTAACATATACTAACATGGATTTTATTGCTATTAAAACAGACAAGAACTTGAGCCATATTATCACGCTTTAAAAATTCAAACTAACAAATTTGGTTGCTTGTTCCTTCCTTGAAGTTTTTTTTTCACTCAAATTCATGCATACCTATCCAGCTGGCGATTTACTTCTAATTGCTAGAAATTCTTTGAAAAGAGTCACTTTTACCATAGGAAGAATTGGAGAAAATGCAAAATTTCCAGAGAATTAATTCTGTGCTGCTCAGTCAGCCATTTCTGGGTGTTAGCTCCTTCCCTGCAAGCTAGAAGATCTTTCCTGCATGGACTGGGCTCAAGGACAGCTTCTGCATACCAAATACACTTAGAGTGTGTCCCACTCTGCATGAAGAGGTTTCCATGCTTCCTCCAGTTGGGGGCTGGAATTTGAAGCTGATTCTCAAAATGAGGGTCTCAGCTCCAAGGCGATGGGACTCTCTGTGGCAAGGATCACAAGCACTCCCTATGGCACTGTCCCGACTCTGTGACACACTGAAATGTCTGCTGGAGGATGGCTAGTAGCCACATCCCTCCCTTTGCCAAGATTTTATGCCCATCTTGCTCTTGGCCAGGAATGTCTGACTCCCTTGCAGAAAAAGAAGCAGCTTCAAGATGGGCATGGGGGAAAGCACTGCGTGGTCAGGACTCTCACCACGGAGGAGGCAGAGTGGGGTTTAGTCACCCACCGCACGTTCCCCAGATGAACGCTCTGAGTTACAGGTTCCCAAGCTTTAGCTAAGACTTCAGATCACTCGGCTATGGGAAAGCGGAATGTGCTCACCTCCTCCTGGCTGCATTTCATGTGAATTTCAGACCCATAGGTGTAACTTACTGAAGGAGATTCTAAAAAACACGAGGTGGAGGCATAGCTAATTTGCCCTGCTGAAGTATAGCTGCTGTCGAGATCTGATGCACGTGAAAGGTAAACGTGCAGGGAGCTGAACTTCTGCCAAGGTTCTCTAGTAGTTGAGTAGGTGTTAGAAATATGTAAAATTTGGATTTGAGAATGAAAGTCCCTTCACAGATCCAGTGCCCATCTTTTTTTTTTTTTTAGCTTTTCCTTAACTGTGAGAAAGGGATTTGGTTCGGTCAAATTATGCATTTTCTTGGAGTTCTCCCAAATACTCTTCTTATCTTAAAGTCTATTCAATGTATTTCATGAGAAAAAAGAAGAAGAATATAAAAATTGCTAGTGGCACAGTTGCAAAGAATGTATAACTTTGCAGTCTAATGATAAGGAAAGCTCACTCGTTGAAAAACATTAGAATAAACTTGATAGACTGGACAAACTATGTTAAATAATGTTTAACACAATGTGGTGATAAAAAATATCGGCAGCTCTACACCTGGGAGGTGGCACCCAGCAAAGCGATTGAAATGGATTTGTTGTGATCCCGTTCCAACAGGAAAGTCAATGCCAGGCTGTTACACAATCAGTTTGATTTCAGCTGTCAGATGCTCTAAGTTATAAGGACAAGGTGGGTTTTGGATGGTCTAGCAGAGCTTGCTGAGGAGTTAGTAGGTAGTACTATCTGTGGACATGCTTTGGTGGGCTAACAGGTGCTATTTACAGTGTATGTGCTTCAAAACAGATGTTCAAAAGTAGGAAAGTGCTCCAAAAATACAATCAAGGATAAATACAGCCTGGAAATCCAGCTTCTAATGAAAGACTCACACAGTGTTTGCTTCCTAGTTTACTCAGGAATAATTTGAGTCACATGATTGTGGTTCATAAATGGTTCCGTACAAGACCTTTCCTCTAGCAGAAAAACAAGAAGAGTTCAACTCCATCATCAAACTAGCCTACAAGTAGTTGTAGGCTGCTATTAGTTCTCCCCTTAGCTTCTTGTACCCCTCCTTAACCTCCTCAGCCTCTCTAGGTCTTGACAAATTCCACTGTCTGCTGGACCCTCTCCAGCTTCCCCCAGTCCCCCTGGGTGGGGTGGCCCACATCTGGAGACAATGTTCCATGTGTGGCTGGAGCAGCAGTGAGCGGAGCAGTACAGGAACGTTCCCGGCTGTGCAGGCCAGGGTTCTGCGAACGCGGCCCCGCTGGCGGCTTGCATGAGTTGTGACGATGAGGGTGCACCATGGGCTCACACGCAACCTGGTGTCCAGCTGATGGTGAGAGTCCGATGGCTGGCAAGCCTGACTCTTTGCAGATTGAATGACCTGGCAAAAGCACTCCCTAGCTGCACATTCACCCAGCAGAAGCTTCCAGTAAAGAGAGATGTCTTTTTGCACTTGGTGATTTGCATATATATTTTTTGTGAAATTTCAGTTTTAGTAAATGACAGAAATCTCCACCTAGTACTAGGGCTCCTTGTTGCTAAACTAGGTAAATGTGTGTAAGTGTCTGGCAAAACTAAAGTTATGTGGTATTTTAAAACCACTTGCTGACTTCTGAGGGCTTCGCATTCAAATGCACCAATATACACTATAATATCAGTAATCCTTTTTTTAAAATATTCAGTTTGCGCAAATATTTTTTTTTGTAGAGTCTGAGAGATGTTCTTTAAAGGAGTGGATCTTTATTCGAGGGAGAAAATGTTTAGCAATAGTAGCACTTTTTTCTAAAACACATATTTTAGAAGTGTCTCCATTTAAAAGGCTAGTGCATTTAAAAGTGTAAAAGTCCTGACTGTTCTTTGAAAAATATTTACATTCTAAGAATAAAATCTTTTATGAGCACTTCTTTTTTGAGAACAGTTACTTACCTACACAGTTAAATATAGTTTAGAAATTCTCAGTAGTTCATTGAACTAATTAATTGTAATAAAGCAAACAGCAAAGTTTATTAGGTCAGGTTCTTTAAAGCACAAAACAACTTATCTGTATGAATAAACCTTATTTGCCAATCAGGTCCTCAGTATTTTTCTTACTGTAAAACCTCTCCACACTTCAACAATTCTCACATCAAATGCTACCTTATCTTAGACTCTTTTCTTCTGCTGAGTTTTTCTCACTGAGATTTTATACAACACAAATTGCTTACTTCTTTTTAAAAGCCCCATTGATCTCAAACTAAGGCTGTAGCACAGAAACTTATTCCTGATTCAGATTGACAAAATCTCAATTTATGGAAAGAAGATTAGTCTACCGAAGGTCTAAATTTCTCCCATAAAAATAGCCAGCAGCTTTACAAAATGCCTAGATAAAACAAAATTGAGAATGTGTTCAGAAAGAGTCCATGTGCATCCAGATCACGCCATGCTATTTTAATGGCTTTTTTTGTTTTGTTTTTGCAACGTGCATCTGGAAAGGGATGTTTTCAACCATCAGGTCCATTAATCTGCTATTGCAGGCATCATGCGATAACCCAGCATAAACATTCACGAGTCAGGAAAGCACCCAGCAATCACTTTGCTGCAGGAGCATTTCTTTGAGTGGCAGTTTTCCCTTTGGGATCTCCCTGCTCTGCAAAGCAGCCACGGCTCTTGATGCCCCTTAAGCCCCTATGATACCTCCTGAGATGGCTTAGCAACAAATGGGATGTTTGCTATTGGTAGTACTCAGGTCTTACCCATCCTTTGGTCTGCCTCCAGCCACACAGGACCCAAGTAGTTCAAGCAAAGATTTTGGAGGAGGCTTATAGTTACTTACTGACAGCAGCAGGAAATTGTAAGTCATCACCCTACCTGTTGGGTTTTTTTTGTTTTTGTTTTTTTTTTTAAAAAAAGCTGAACTAGCAGCTCTGAAAACACATGCCCCTTTTGGTACAGACTCAGACTTCCACGTAATTCTTTATTGTTTCTCTGCTTAATGGCTTGCACAACCACAGATGTCAGCATTTCCCTACTCCTTACAGGAAACCCGAGCACATATGCGGAGCTGCGTGTGAAGCCGAAACCCAAAGGGAGCAGCACATCAGAAACTTCCACTTCTGGTAGCGCAAACTATTTTCTATCATTGTTGGTTACTAATTTTAGATTTTGTCTCTCCCGTTACCCAACAGTAAAACCTGTAATCAAAAGTCTTACTTACAATCTCTCAATAAAGACCTGATTTATCATTTCATATATTTTTTTCACTGGGTTCTCAGCCTACACATTTTCCTTGTAAAAATAATATTGAAAGAGATTTTGAAAAAAATTTTTAAAATGCCTTTGTGCCCTACACTTAAAATTTAGCAAAGAAAAGTAAAATTCCATGGTTTTTAGGAAGCCTCCTGTGAGTGCCTCTGCAGGAGCAGTCACAGGGACACATTTGGCTTTGGAAGCAGGGTAACACCCAGCTCTCTGTGTGCACTCAGTGCACTGGTGATTGTCATCCTCCCTGTGCTGAAGGACAGGTGCCAGACAAGGCCAGGCCCACAGCACTGTGAGCTGAAAGGGAACACTACAAAACACGTCTCAGGCAGCCAGAGGAAGGGGCAGTTACTCATCTCACGCAGGCAAGGTCAGGAAAACAGCAGTTATGAAAGTGCAGCTCTGTGGCTTGTGGAAACTGCGCCTTGACGCCCA
Source organism: Falco peregrinus (assembly GCF_023634155.1). Classification (NCBI taxonomy): domain Eukaryota; kingdom Metazoa; phylum Chordata; class Aves; order Falconiformes; family Falconidae; genus Falco; species Falco peregrinus. The sequence goes on along the minus strand of NC_073726.1, from coordinate 84,197,428 downwards.
GTTTCGTCAGGTCCTGTCTCAGGTTCCTGAGTGTTTCACTCTCATGAGCTGATGAATGCGAAATGGCTGGAGAGATGCTTTGTCAGATGTACTTCACTGTGCTATGGTGGCAGTATGGGATTTTTTACCTTTATTGTGCACTCAGGTAAGTTAGCTTTCAGCCACGACAGGCATATGAACACAGGAGAGCGTGACCACAGAGGAGGAACGTACCACAGACCATCCCTGATACTTTTCTGCATGGTTCTGCATGGTTCTGAATGCTTTGCAGGGTGTGGGTGGGTAAGTGGGAGGAGGCAATGTTTGAAAAAATTAAAGGAGAGAGAATCCTTAATGGAACGGTTGATTGAAAATCACTTGCTCTGCTGACAAAATGATCTTTTGATTTCACTTTCCTGTATGCAAAAAGGATGCAAATTTTTAATAAGTAAAATATCCCCACATACTTGAAAAGGCAGACTTATTTTAGGCAGATTATTTCTCTGTCATTTCTACATAAGACAGTGGCATACGTAAAGGCAATGTTAGTTTTAATAGTGCAAAGACCTTAAGCTGTTTGTCCCTTTGCCCCTCTCCAGGCTGCAGATACGGGTGCTCAGGCTGGTTCTACATGGTGCTGGTCCTGGGGGTCCTTGTGCTCGTCCTGCTAGGTGTCATAGCCGTACTAGCCAAGCAATGTGAGTAGATCCTACAATCCGCTTCATCTCTTTGTTGCAGACATGGTTAAACCTCACAAGTAGAGTGATGCCAAAAGAAAAATTCCCTTAATGTCACAATAAAGGTGTCAAGTTCTACACAAATACAGGAAAACAAATGTAGTGTTCCAAAGGGCACATTTTCTACCTGTCATTTAACATACCTTGTGCAGATGAAGGGAAGCTGCTGCAGTCTACCTTGTCATCCGTGATGCTGAAAGGCTGTAGAAGTAGATTTCAAATCATTATGACAATAACACATTCGGTCTTCCTGGCTTACAAGTTAAAAGCTGCATCCATGATGCTTCTTTGAGACCATTTCACTTAGTTACTTTGTATGTTTGAACAAATAAAATAAAAATCAGACTCCAGATCATTTCATTTCATCAGATTTCTGTGGTACTACTAATATCATAATCCACGGCATGCTCCAGTTATACAAGAACTGTTCCAGAGAAGATACTCATTTCCTAAGAGAAAAGAGTCTTGAAAAACTTCAGAAAAAACATGTACCTCCCAACCCTCCCTAAAATCTCACCAAAATATTGTGTTTATATTCTTTGTATATTCAACTATCAGAAATGACAAATTTATCTTCTTTTCCTGTACTGTCCATATAATTCAGCAGCTACACCCTTTGCCAGACAGTTGTACTCACCGAGTATATTATGAACTCACAGTTCATAACTGAGTGTGTATAACCTGTGTATAACCCGGCAATGTATACACCCCCCCACCCCCCACCCCCCACCCCCCGCCTCACATTCACAGTGTAACTAACACTGGATATAAAGATTACATCTCCTTGACCCTGTTGTTAACCATAATCTCTTTTTGTTTGTTCGTTTGTTTGTTTGTGTAAGTTTTTAAGGTCAAAGCAGGAAAATCAGAAGGTTTGTCCCACTGTGGTCTAAATAGCACTGGCAATCACATTTCTTCCGAGAAGACTGCCTCGGCGGTGCTCCTGAAATGGCTCATGGAGGAACTGTGTGAAGATGCACAGGGTGAGGAAAGTTGGTCCTTTCACAGCATAGAGGACTTATTGTGTGCACGCTTCTGTTGTCTCTGTTCCCTTTTCTATGACGCCCTGCAGTTTATGGGAAAACACTGGTACTACCCAGGGAGCATGATGTTCCTGCATAGAAGAGATGACAGGATCTAAACTAACATTTTAATGACGATAGTTTTGCTCCTTTTTATTTATAAATAGTCTCCAGTAATTCCTTTACACTTCCTTCTGCCAGGAGCTGCTGTCAGAAATGCCATATATCATAGATCCTGGAGATCACTTTCCAGACAATAATTGTTCACAGGGTGGGATGGAATTTAGCTTTCCTATCCTTTTGCAAGGATCAAGCAGGGAAAGACCTTCCTGGTCTTTTTATTGTGGATCTATTATTTGTTGGCAAATACTAATGCTTTTCTAAGAACTGATTGCAATGATGTTACTTTGAAACATTAGAGTAACCCAAGACAGAAAACGTGGGGGACGTTCCTCCCAGATGTTCTGCATGAAATGGGAAGTTAGACCTTGACATAGCAGTGTTCCCTTATTTAACCCAGTTCCCTCTGCAGCTCCATGGACATAGTTTGGATCTCATCTCAGTGCCTGTGCTTTCTGGTCACATCGTGTCAAATCCACACACTCCACATGATGTCACATTGCACCATGTCTCCCCACAAGGGCTGCATGCGGGAGGATGAGAAGTCTCTTTGCAGCCCTCTGGGTCCTCCTGGTGCTCTCCACCATGCAGATGCACATGGAAGTGGAGACCCCAGTGATGGGCAGTGGGAGTGCAGAAGTGCATAGCACCATGGCAAAGGGACTGGGAAGCTGGTTTGCTGATTGAATAGATACCAAGCAAAAATGAATTCTAAATCAAATATAAGAATAAATAAAGTTTATATTACACTATAAAGGAAAAATAGCACACAATATGATAAAAGGAAACAGTACTAGTTGTTATGCACAATATGATAAAAGAGCAATAGGAACAAAGCATTGGATCATTACTGCAAAGCATTCGTTACAGAGAGTAAGAAAAGGATACGTCACCAGTTCCCACCTTAGCATTATCCAGGCCCACACTTTGGTTGGGCAGCCCCATTGCAGCTGGTGCCAGGGGTCTCTTGGTAACTGGGAAAATTCCTAAGCGGTCTGTCCACCTGTAGGTGAGGCTTCTGGCCCAGTCCTGGAGCTGGCCTGGCTTTATACTCAGTGAAAAACAAAAATAGTTTACACTCCCTTATGTATGTAAACTTTAAAAACTTTAGGCTAAGTGCAGGCGTGTGCTGTCTCATGATTCGTCAGGTTCACAGGCGCCCAAGGGTGGTGGAGTTACCGTCATGACAGAGCTGCACACAGGATTTATCATCTGGATGGTCCTGCTCACACCTTGCTTGTTTGGGGGTGCTCAGGACAAACAGCACCTGCTCATTACAGCTGTCCATGACCTCCCTGAGCTCCCTGTCCAAGTTAAGCGATCCTTAATTAAAGACAAAGGCTTTTTCATAAGCAGTCATCAATGTAATAAATCTTCACCACAGAAGCTGAGGAGGAGTAGCGCTGGAGCCTTCAAACCTCTCTCCACATGCAGCAAACGCGTTTGGGAGTGGGGACTGGCTGCTTTTGGTCCAGCCAGCCACGCACACGAACATAAAACGCTATGGGGCAGCTGGAACAAGTAATGGTACGAGCTAATGGTTCCCTGTCTCCACCCACAGGAACAACATGCGAGCTGTGTCCTGCTGGGTGGCAGCTACACAGGGGCAGATGTTACTACTTCTCCGAGGAGGCTGTAAGCTGGGATGACAGCAAAAGAAACTGTCTGTCCAGGAAATCCCAGCTTCTTGTCATTGAAGATGAAATTGAGATGGTGAGTCTTGCAGCAGCCCTAAAATTGTGAGACAGGCCAATAATTGTGCCTTAGCTGGACATTTCACCCAGCGAACATGGCCCAGATGTCAGGTGTACATGCAGGCAAACAAGAGCCCCATCCAGTGCAGAGCATCTGACTCTCCACAGACAGGAGCTTCTTCTGAGAGTTTTAACAGAGCAGAGCTGAAGAGCAGAAGCATCGGAGATGCAAATGGGGAAGCCAGAGTAGTTTTGACTGGGAGGAGGAAATGCTGGGGACTTCCCACCCATTTCCATTACTTGGCTATGGGAAGAGAGGTCTGATTCAGCCACTAAATGGAAATTCAAACACCCAAACCTCCTTCTCATGCTCCCTTGGGAAAATGAGTAGCAAGGTATCACGGAATGGCTCTTTTGAGAAACTCATCATTCCCTGAGAAGCAGGTCTTTTACCTTAAAGACCAAGCTTCTCAACCTGGCTCATTAGGGTGAGGAGCATCACTGAGGATTTTCTTGACAGCTGATAGAAAGCTAGTCAGCCTGAGCATCAGCCTGAATATAAACTCTGTGGCTGGTCCCATATGTATGGGCCGTTCTAATGGGCTGCTTTGCCACAGCTGGATCCTTGCCCTCGCTTTCCATGTGAGGGACTACATGAAAAGCTGTGCATGAAACAGGAGAGTGACCTAAGCACAGCAGAAAAGCTCTGCTGACGAGTAACATGCTTCTACTTGTTCCATAGGAATTTATAGACAATAAAGAGAAAGATACCAAATACATCTGGATTGGGTTGAAGATTCAAGACATGAAGAAACAATGGAGTTCAGCTGAAGATCCCAGGTGATCATTTGTGGGGGGAGGGTATCTTCAGCAATAGCAAAGCTGCATGGCAATACAACTCTGAATCCAAGCTAATTTCCCAAAGCACAGATCTAGCCCTGCAGCCTCAGGCACCTATTCAGGGTCTGTGTCACAGCCACTTCCAGGTCAGCTGGTTCCTGCTGGGCACCTTTGGAAACAGATGGTTTTTCTGCCTGCAAGACCAGCCACAGTCACAGTTCATATATGCATGAATGCAGAGGGACATTACTACACGTTGCAGCACAAACAAACTAGTAGACTGCAACAAGGCTTTACCATTGATCAGATTCTACTGTCTGTGCTGTATCTCCTTCCTCCAGAGGTCAGACCACACTGCTGCTCCTCCATCTGACACACACAGGCACACAGACACGCAGACACACACACAGACACACAATCCACCGCCTTCATTCCTCTACAAATACACACTTCTCCCACTGAAATCACTGTCAACAGACTCTCTCAATTTACAGACCATGTGTTGACTGCCTTTGTTGAAAGCGATGCCTGTCACACAGCATGGGTGCTGGATCTGTGCAGCTGAAGGGTCCTTCCCCTCCCTTTTACCATTTACCATTCAGCATCATGGCTACACGTGGAGGTTTTCTCATCCTTCTTACACTAATGCTCCTGAGCATTCACCCCTCAGCAGCCAGCAGTCCCTGCTGTGGGTGCCCACCCCACCTATGCGTGGCTGTTGAGGAACTGTGCTTCAGTGGGTTACTAAATGGGCATTACCCAAATGCCTCACTCAGGATATCATCAATATTTTCATCCAGTATGGAATTTAAAGCTGACAACTCATTGCATTCCTTTTGTTGTCTCACCAGGATAGCTAGAGATAGAACTGAGACTGACAAGAACTGTGCTGTTTACAGAAGAAAAAACATGATCCAAGCAGATAACTGCCAGACTTTGAAGAAGTGGATTTGTAAGAAGAACGCAACTTTGTTGGTGCTCTGAGCCAAATTGTCAGACAACAGGCAGAGCTTTTTGTCACAAGACCCATTCTATTGATAAAACATGTGATGTAAATAACTTCACGAGACTTGCACAGAAATTTGCATTTCGCTGTTCTGTGCTCCATAAGACTTTGTGTGATGCAGACAAAGAACTCAGAAGTTGCTAGGTGTCAGTGTGAAGGTCATGCAAGAGGACAGTACATCTGGATTTGGGAGTGCTGAGCCTTCCCACAGACAAAGGTTGGCAGCAGCTGCCTCTAGGAAGGGCAGGGGAGAAGTGCTCATGTGAGGATGAGCACTGTGCACACGAACTGCCTGATGTGCAGAAAAAATGCCATCTACCGGGGCTGCAGCGTGTGGAGCCCACTGCTGTCATACGTATCCCTCAGGCAGCCACTGCTGAGCTGAGACACTTTTTATTTGGGTTTCGGTATTTCATTGTTTTCTGAAGTTTGTGTTTTGTTTTGTTTTGTGTTTTGTTTTTCTTACAGTCTAATCGTGACTTACAGAAGCCACTTGAGGGCTGGCGAAAATGCATTTATTAGGTAGTGTCTTATACTCACTCAGAGCTGACGTGCACAGCTACGGGGCATACAGACATCAGACCAAGCGTGAAGTGACTCATAACACTTGTGGTTAATAAGCTGATGGCTCCCATCTTCTGATGCTGAACTTTGGGATCTGCAAAAAAGCTCATATCTAGGGTAAGACAACACTGCAGTGCAAGGAAATTAAGATGATAGCCTGCCTTTCCACCGATATTTTTTCTCTTTATGTTGCAAACTTTTTAACATGGAACAATAGTTACATAGGAATATAGAACATAATTACATACATGGAGGGTATGGTGATGAGGTACTGAAGCTGAAAGCTAGTGAAATTAACATCTGCGGGTGCACTCAGTAATTACATTGCTTGAGCATTCAAGTGCTAAGTGGCTATACCTGGATCTAGAATAAAATATGCTAAGAGCAGGGTGACTTAGTGCCTGTATTATATTTATACATTTGAAAAAAATAACAAATGTAATTAATTGATTTTTAAGGTATCAGACATTTGTTTCAGCTTTTAAAAGCACCTTAGTCTAATAAAGGCAGTAATTTTTCTAGATCTGTAGCTAGCACATGCCTTTGAAACCAGAGTGACCAAATGCAAGGCAAATGTTTGCACGATCGTTGAGGTATTTCTAGCGACTTGTGTTGCAACATTGGGGAAATCAAATAATGTGTAAACAGGGAAATTAAAAAAACAACATAGGGGACAATGGAAGTGGAAATGCAATAATAATGTTTTCCTCCTGTCTGCAAACCATATACCTCCTCTTGAGTATTGCCAGGACCCTGAGTGCTCTAAGAGGCCCTAAGGACCCTCACCAACCTCTCCTCCTGATACTTTCTGGGTCTATCAGCCTCTGCCTGAGCTCTGTCCAAGGCACACCTACCTCCAGCCCTGCCCCATCTCCTGGACAGGACATCCGAGTCCTACCTACATGAAAGGTTGGACAGTTCAACTGGTAACTGAACCAACTTCTTCTTTGAATGAAGTGTCAAACGCTTCTGATGCGAAAGTTAATATTCAGAAAGCACAAAAGTTAGTCCCCTTTCTAAACTGTGCATCTCTAGTCTCATATTCTCTTACTGCGGGGCAAAGCAGCTGAGGCACTCTCACACTTACATGTCTTGCAAAGGTGTAAAATCTACTTCTCTGTGCTTACAGACAAAGTTGCTTAGGTACATTCAATCTACCATAACTCAGTTTCATGTGGGATCTCTTCAAATGCCCCTGAAGTTAACTCTGCTATGTTGTGCCTTCCACAATAAGCTGAATTCTTACATCATTTCATAGAATTATGCAATAATTTATAGCAGAAGGGACCTCAAGGCCGTTTCAGGGCCAGTTAGGGGGAGATACTAAGTGCCCAGAATTTTACTATAATGTTATGTACTTTCACGCTACCCATGTGGGATGAGCTGTGATTGGAGAAAAACAAACAAAACAAAGCCTAATATTAAAATCCAAGGTGCAACTCTACTAACCAAAACTGCACAGACTGGAATTAAAGTCCTCATTTTAGCAATGAGAGAGAGAAACAAGGCTAAACGTGGCTTTGGATATGTAGACCCTTTAGCTCATGTTTGCTATAATACACATCATTGAAGGCAGCTGCAGTTTCCCAGGTACGCTGTCTCATACCTGCACTAGAGGTCTTTGTGCCCCTATGGAGGGTTGTGGTTAATGCCTAGTAACTTGAGATAAGTAACCAACAGATATGCTTTCACATGGTCTCTTGCCACGTAGCATCATGGCTTTAGCACCTACACGACTGCAGCTGTGGAACAAAACACTCATGAGCAATATGGTAGCATGAACAGATGGACATCCCTCCATCTACAGACACCGATGGGTAACACCTCACTTAATTACAAGGTCAGGAAGGTAGTAGGTGTGTGTAAGTGAGAGTTGAAAAGCGTAGAGATCTTCGGTGGAAAGAGACACCAAGCATGTGATGCAGCCTGCTGCGCTCCACAGGGACAGCACGATGGTTCTTCAGAACTTTGGGGCTACGCATTAAAGCGAATCGTACCGTCAGTGTGGCTGACTTCCTTTCAAACAAAAAACCAACACAGATTTACCGTACAGAATGCAGCACCGGCAGCTAAAAACTCATTTGAAAAATGGCTGTTATTCTCACGTTAAAAAAAACAAGAACAAAAAATCCCCCAAACTCAGTGCAGCATGTCCGTGGGGAAGAGGATAGGTTTGTTTATTCTAGACAGAGAAGCAAAGCCAAGGGAAGAGTCTGAAATTAGTAAGATCTATCTATCTAAATGTACTATATATATATATCTGTATCTATAATATATCTATATTTTATATAGATATATTCCCCATTAGGAAAATGTAACCTCAGGGTACTTAAAGCATACCCTTGCCCGTGCATTGGAGAGAACTGCTGAATTCCTGTTTTTATGGCAGATGTTTCTTGAGACATGCTGAACTTAACAAGAAAAAAACTCAACTCCTGAGCTGGCTTCCCTCAGATTGGTTGTAGCGTTTAGGTTTTAACAATATTCATGAAATGACAGTATTTGAGCATTCTCACTATTATCAATGAAATAAAACGTGTTTTTGCAGGGCCTTACTGAAGCTCCTATCTACATTTTAAGCAGTTACTAAATCCTGAGTAATTCCACTGATTTAAAAAAATAAAAATAAAAGGCCATTGAAGTACTTCATCAAACCCCGCTCCAAACAAAGTGAATTAGCAGCTTGACGCGTCATTTCTCAGCGTGACAGACTTTGGATACTAAAGAAGATGCTAACCACACCCCTTAAGACTCAGATTACAGCAAAACTACTGTGCTCACAGTTTTTCCAAAAATTCCTTTAAGAAGCAAAATTTCCCATTTTTGGACTCTATCCATGGAAGACACTGATGGAAAAAAAAACCACCTTAAGAGCAATGTTATTTCGTAAAGGAAACATTCAGGTGAATCAGCTCACTAAGAAAGGCTAAGACACAACACAGTGTGTCAATACTCCTTATCCCTTACAATTTCTGCCAAATTTGTGACATGTACCTCTAATACGACCTGAATGCAAATACTCAGAAAATTTGGCAAGAGTGAACTGGGGAAATTTTCGTGTTTCCCTCCAAAGTTACTGTACTGTGTGTGTTTCAGCATTTCAGTTAAATATTTTTGTTAAAAGTTTGACACTTTTTGAAGTGTAAAGACTTGTTTCAAGTGTTAGAAAGTGAAATGCATTCTTTCTTGGGTCAAATGTCTTGTCTCATGTCAACCCCAACATTATAACTGAAGATCTCTTCATATTCAAAACCTGAACATTTTATTTTGCTTCAGTATGGTGATTTTTTTTTTTTTCCCCAAAATGGTGCCTGAGCTGAAAAATACTTCTAATGGCACAACATTAAGACAGAAACCACTGTAATTCAGAGGCTCTGGAAAGATATTTATTGAGTATCTTTTCAGGACTATTGCACGCACCATATCCTTCAGAGCTAGTTAATTTAAAAACATTGCAGAATACCCCCCTCCCAACTAGTTAAATAAACACATTATTAGGCTATTAGAGTCCTATTACTGTGCCTATAAAGAATGGAAGCAAGTAAAAAAAGTGTAGTTCAGCAAAATTAGTGATCATATACAAATAAACATCTTAAAGTCACAAGATGTTAACAATATCCATACTGCACTGTCCTGTTACAGTAAACTTATTGTCACAGAAGATAATGAAGACATAAACAAGACACTGAACAAAACCAGACAGCGATTAAATTTGCATAGTAACATAGTGAAGGCAAAATTAACAACAAATAGGACAAAAAACCCCAACGAACCAATAACACTGCAAATAACCTGTCAAACATAGTGCAATTTTACCTTCTTAAAAAATGAGAAGAACACAACGATCTTCCCGTCCCTGAAACTACAGTGCTCTCTACCGGGTACACCAAAAATGGCTCCACTCGCTTCTTCAACAAGTCTCGTGGAGTCCATAGTCCTTCCCATAGCACCCACATCATCAATTTTCCAGATTTTATTCTGAGCAGGGAAGTATTCTGCCCTGCTGTACACAGGAATTTCCCATTCTTCCTCCTCTAGAAACCCAACAGGAATGGTCCTTGCAGGAAAATAATCTGCTTTGCTTCCTCTGGATCAAATGGCCCTTTAAATCTCCAGGTCACCTGCTAGACATTGGTGCACAGCGTTCAGCAGGACTGCACCCTGATTCTGTTCAGGCTCCTAGCAATTCAACAGCACTGGGTGTTGCTGCTGAAAGTGATACACGCACAGAAGAAAACACGGATCGTCCATCCAGAAATGTACCACTTGCTTAGAATCCCCATACTCTGACAGGCACAGGACACCACGAAACCATGGAGAAACATCCTTTGCAGTTAATTCTGTTATTCTCTACTCATGATTCTTCTTCCCCATCAGTGTAGATGCTCAGGTAAATAAACACTCTTATCTATTCTGACTTTTTTTTTTTTTTTGCTAAGTGCTGTGGGAAAGAGACCTTCAGGTGCAGTGCAGCTACATAAAACCCAATGATAATACTTGTAGAGGAATGAAGCTGGGTTAATTAGTATTGATAATATACAGCTGTGGGCTGGCTTCAAGGGCGGCGGGTTGGCTGATGTAGATAAGGTGCAGCTGTGGCTGGTTCTGTTAAGAGGTTGGGCAGCCGAGGAAGAGAGAGGAGAAAGAAGCAAAGAGAAGAGAGTGAGCATCCCATACATGAGGAGAGACCAGGAGAAGGCAGCAGAGGGACTGGCATGAAGAGTATGATGGTATGAGACGGTAGAAGACCTTGTTGTAGCTGGCTAGTTTGCAGAGTGCTGTGACAAATACTGTCAAGCTAATTGAACAAGATTCATGTAAAATAACATTAAGAAAACATCCACTACAATGCAGAGTCATACAAGATGCACCTCATCAAATCAGGGGAGTGAAATCTGCACAATCCTGTCTAAAACAACAGCGCTCATTTCTGCATCACCCTGTACCCGAGAGGCAGCGGCAGACCTTCAGGCAGCCCCACCTCACAAACCATCCCCGCACGCAGCGTTCAGCTAAGGGAAAAGCAGAACAAATACCTCCAAGTGCAAACTGAAAAGGAAAAGCAAGAGCAGCTGCTTAGGATCCTATGAGAGAAGAGTTAATGGAAGAAATGACACAACAAAAAGAAACTACAGGCTGAGCAGTAGCTAGAAAAATGGAGCAAGGAAGTAACTTAGGATGCTGAAGCAAACCTTTTAAGTAGTATCTTTAAAAAACAGAGGCTTCCTCCACAGGTGGAGAATTGTGGCTACCAGAAGAGTCATTCACCTCCATGCAGGAGCTGAGATGCGTTCCCAGGTCCCAGAGTACAGACGCAGCCTGTGTAGGCATCACATCACAGTGCTAAGTGTCCACCTTTATCATGGTAGGCTAATATTCAAGCTACAGATCCACTTCCTGGTTAAATAACATCCAGAGGCTGAGACTCCTTTTGACTCAAGATAGGCACAGTTTCCGGAGCCTTTTACTTCAATCCTGTAAGGGGGAATGAAAGACACAGTTAACTCTGACACCCACAATCAAATAATGCAATCGAGCAAAGGGAACGACAGGTGTCACAGGTTCTCTGTGTACAAAGCCCAATCTACCACAGGCCAGGCACTGCAGCTTGTGCTTTGACGAGGACACCACAAAGATTGTCTTTTTTTAATGGCCCCCCAGAATACAAAACCTAGGCCTTGTAGTGCTCCTGCATCTTGTCTAGTGGTTGCTTAATGTGAAATATACCCTTAGAGCAGAGACTGGAATTCAGGTTTGCCCTTCTCAAGGATGCTGTGCTATCAAGACTGGCTCCACCTTTGACTTCTGCATCTTTCTATGCAGCTAAAATGTTCCAGCAGAAGATGTGAAACAAATGCCTCTCTCATCTCCCTCTTCCCCAGAACTGAATGTGGCACTGTGGTTAAGGGGGTGGTGGAAAACAGGAAGCAAACTGCAGTTTCCACACCGCAGGTGTCCATATATAAGAGGTAAGGGTCTCCTTTCACTTTGCTATACTGGTGCTGTGAGCTCCCATCTCACATTGCTTCTGAACCTGGCTTTAAAATTTCTCTTCTAAATTTCATCCACCAGTTTTAACAATGCTATGTGAAGTCCTTACTGTTTTCCATGCTCTCTTCATAGTCATCTCTTCAACACCATTACAGCTATTTCTTTCAAGTCACCGTCTGTATCTGTATTAGTTATTCTTTCCTACTCCCCTACAATCCGGTATCATCAGCAAACCCTCTCAATGCTGACTTACAGTTTATTGTCTAATGCTTTCCCGTTTACCCAGAAGAACTCTTCATTCCTTTTATAGAGTCCAATCCACGGGTCTTGCTTTGTTATTTTCACCATAAAACTCTGTAGGAATAAACCCGCATGAGAAAAGAAGTTTTACATGTTCAGTTCAGTTATCCAAACACAAATACCTTGATCCAGGGCTAGGAAACAAAACAATGATCTTGCCTTTCTCCCAGAATAAACAATTTAAAAATTAAATTCATAGACTACTGCAGCGTCTGGATCCTGTGTGATCCACATAACTGAAAGAAAACTTACAACTCAATCAGAAATCAAATGGATTAATTTTGCGACAGGATCCCGGTGCAGCACTCATATCATAGTGACAGAAACGCCAACTAAGAGAATGCAAGTATTCTACTGAATATTAGGAACTGTGTGGAAATATGGAACTACAAGTGCATCATTTTACTGTCTCTCCACCAGAAAGTCTTCAAAGAAAGATGAACACCTTTGCAGCTAATGCATTTCTCCATCACTGTGTTCATCATACTGATCTTTTATCATCAGCTGGCAAGGATTTGTGGAATACATTTTAGAGATTAGTTAAGGAAGATCCCTGCTTCAATGTATGCAACAGAATTGACATCTGCACCCAGTACACCCATTACACAGGTGCTTGTGACTGACCTAGAGACAGGCTGTTTTAAAATACCAGGTCTGCAACAGATACGGAAGAACATATTCTCCTAGGTCTTTGTGCTGGTTGGAATCTTTCCTAATATTGTAGGATAACACAGAAAAAGATGCTCCACACTGTGGTAAGGATAACTATCTCCTAACTCCAAAGGTCAAGATTAACATATCTTCCAACTTGGTTGTCATTAACCTATTTTGCTAAGAGAGAACAGTTGTCTAATTAAAGAGAAATGAGATGCAACAGTGTTTATCCTGGTTGCCTTCAATGTGAGTATTTATAGCTGTAAGCAGCACCAAATTTAACTCACATAATCCTTGGGCATTTTTTGAAATATCAACTGCTAAATCTGACGTTTGCTGTTTTCAGGGAGAGGGGGCACGCAGCTTTCTGCAAGCTGTGGCTTGTCACAGCCTCTGCATTGCTTTCAAACTGCTCAGCTTAAGAGGCTGCAAGAACACACTAGGTCATTGCGCAGCTCCCTAGAAGCGTGATGAGGTGAGACCAGCTCCCCCCCCCCCCCCCTTTTGTTCCCTTACCAGCTCCTGATGATTTTCAATCACTAGGAGGGAAGCATTGTGCAAAGAGCAGAGGCTCTGACTGGTGTTCCATTCGGCCTCACTCTCTGACAGGTAGTAGCATTTCCTCTGGAAATACAGCCAATCCGATGGACAGAGTTCCAGGGAAGGAGAGACAGGAAAATCTTTGGCCGAAGAATGGTTTACTGCAAAAAGACAAAAAAACAATCTACCTGTTTCTTTCAACTAGAAAAGGTTTCTGGAGCTTTTTAGCTTGCTTTCTGACTGCATCATCCAAAATCATCTAACCATAGCATTATTACTTCTGCCCAGCAGAAATAATTATTGTAAACTAATTATACACTCTGGCTCCTGTACCCTTATGGTTGCTGACATACCTTTAAAGCGATGATCAAGGGCAGGTTGGCAGGAGTAGCTGAGAAGGTAACAATAACGTTATCTATCCTCCAAGGACTCTTCCGCAACATAAATATTTCTGACAACTATTGTTTTCGCAAGTGTTCCTTCCTTGCAGCTGAACTAATAGCTTTGTGTATTACAGTGGCATTTTTTGAAGGACTACAGATTGGTTGCAAAGAACAATCTTCCATCTGTTATTTGTTTTCTTGAACTTGGATTCAAGATCAACTGTGAGGTTATACACTTGAATGACAACAGTACGCTAAGGCTAAACTGAGCACTCCCTAACACCACCAAACTAGTGGAGTCATTTCTCCAGCACTTGAGCACAATTTTAAACAATATGTCATGAGACACCTATTTAACTTTGAGATAAGGTAAGTTCTGAATAAACCTCTGAGGTTTTAAGGCGCTTCTGACAACCCAAAAGTTTAGTAATTTCTCCGGCTGATTTATTTACACACTTACCAAACCAAATACACAATATCAAAATGATAGCAGCAGTAAGAACTCCAGCAACACCTCGCCATAACCAGATATTTGAGAATAGACCTGAAAAAAGAAATGTCAGGAATTAAGAAACCCACAAACCTAAAACAAAACCCCAAACACAACCAGCTGTCAGGGCAGCAGAACTCAGGACCCATGAAGCTGTTCCAAAAAAAGTCCCTTTCCGTGGAAAGCAGGCTGGGAGCAGAGCTAAAGACTAGGAAATGTGTGACATTTAGGTTGTCGTCACAAAGCTATTTAGCTAACAGGAACTCTGAGTTACTCTGAATTTTAATTACATCATCCAAAACTGAACCTAACAGTGAGGTAGTTCCCGACACTCCAAAGTGATCAAAAAAGAAAGGAGCAGGGAACAATTGAGGGTGAAGGCAGTAAATCCGAGGTTGACCTGATGCCTAAACATGGCACAGATAACAGAAATACGACACAGTCACCAACTCTGGTGCCTAAGACTTCTCCTGAGAATATCCAGCGTTATCCCACAGCGCCAGCTTTACAGAGCCTCCTTTTCTTCCGTGTCCCCTCCTGGCGCCCGCAGCGCGCTGGGTTTGGAGGAGGGAAGGTCCCCCCAGCCTGCCACCACCGTGCCTTGCGCCCAACTGCGCAGGCAGCAGCCGGGGGGACCAGGTGCCTTTGAAAGGCTGCAAAAGGAGGGTCCCCTCCGCTGGGGGTGGCTTTGCTGCCAGCACAGGGGTCTGCCCGGGCAGCGCCCGTCCCCGTGCGGAGCCACAGCACACAGCTGGGCTCATCTGGCCCCCGAGCACGAGGGGCGCGCCGGGGGATGCTGGCACGGCGCTCATCTCCAGCCGGCCCCACACCACGCCGGGACCCCCGGGCATTCCTCCGGTGGGTCCCGCAGCCCGGAGCCTGGCGCCGCCCGCTTCCCCGCCAGCCCCTCGACGGCGGGACCTCCACCGGATCGGCCCCTGCGCGCCCATCGCGCCCTGGCCAGGGCGCTCCCGGGACGCCGCAGGGCAGCAGCCGCCGCCCCCAGCCGCACGGCTCCGGTCCCCGGGGCTGCGCAGCGGCTCTGCCCCCGACAGCGCGCCCGCTCCTGCCTCCTCCCTGCGGCGGGGTCTCCTGGCGCCCCGCCCGGCTGCGTTCCCCCCGCCCTTTGCCCTTCACCTTTGCGGGACCCCGCGCCCCGCTCCGGGCAGCCGCTGCCCCCGCCTCGGTGTCCCATGGGTGCGGCCGGTCACGGGTCCGGAACTGCCGGGGCGGCGGGCGCGGGGCTGGCAGCGTGCGGGGGGCGGCCGCAGCCGCTTCCCCCCGGCGGCCCTGGGCGGGGGGCGGCGCACGGGGGGCTCGTCACGCCGCGTGGGCGTCGCGGTGAGGGGCGGGAAGGGGAAACGGGAAACGGCCGTGGGAGAGCTTGGCGGCCGCCAGATGTGGCTGCGGGCCTCTGGCATCAGCAGGCGGGTCGTGGGAGGGAGCCGAGGCGCAGGCAGGAGGCTCGTGCTGCCTTTGCATTTAAACGTTGGCTGCTTGAAACTTCATCGCTTTGGGAAGCTCGGCCAGTGGTTTGCCTCACCCAGGAAGCCGTGAAGCCTGATGGATCTGACTTGCCAGCTGCGGGGCTGGAGGTGTAGCAGAAGCTGTAGCGCTGCCCATAAGACAGGGCCGTGTACCCCAGGAGCGTGGGGCACGGTGCGGATATCGCACCCGGTGGGTTAAACACAGGAACTGGTTTACTTGCAGCAGATCTTGGCTGGGTTGCATGCTCAAATAGCCAGAGGAACACGGCTCTCTTCAAGTTAAAGTGCAGGCTCTGTGCGAGGCGGATGAGAAATTCAGTGATGGTTTATGTAAAACAGGCATCCATCAGTACCCCAGGAGAAAACCTGAAAGAGAAAACCATGAGAACGGAGCGTTACACGTTATGTAGCCGGTTTCCTGGCAGTCTCCAATCACTGTGATTGTCAAGGAGTTTGAGCAATCAGTAGTCAGTTGCTGAAAATTATCTCCAGGTGTTTATATTTACAGGTAATGAAGAGCCATATAAACTTCATACTTCCATAAATTTGAATTGACTTGCAGTTGATTTTAGCCTTTGTGTGCATTGTTTAAGCAATGGACTGGGAGAGCTGGACAGGCTAGCATGCCCAGTATGGCACTTGAGAAGTAACAGAAAGGCAGAAGGGTGAAGAGGAATTCAAAAGATACGTGTGAACAAGGCTTAAAGCACAGCGGCTTCAGGGAAGTTAGGGAACTGAAGATTCCTAGGAAAGGGAGAATGAGAGAGGGAAGAGATGATGGATCTAGAGCGCACAAGCTGTAGACAGTTCAAGAGGTTTTGCAAGGTTTGAGTCCAGAGGGGCAGAGAATGAGATTGGGGAGTGGAAGAAGGGCAGCGGGGAGGCTTGATACCTGTTTCATATACAGCAGATTTTGCATACAAGGCGATAATGGAATACAGATGTATACATAGCTATTACTCTAAGAACAGGTTATTCAGTGTTTATTCACGCCTCAGAAGTGGCTCACTCTCTTGCCATTCAGTCCTGCCTGTCACTGAGGTAAAAAATAACTTACTGTAGCTTGTAACTGCAGAGAATTCACAGGTACCCTTTCCACACTTCCCCACCCACTAACACAGAAGATACTTTTGACAGTTGCAGGCCATTCTCCAGGCTGACAAAAAAACCTTGAGAACCTGCAACACAGTTGTGAATCATCTGGTGCTCCAAAACAACTATACTTACTGACCCCCAACGCTTATAACTGGGACACTTGACCTTCACTTTCCCTGATCGGTTGGGCTAAGACACCTCCAGACCAAAGTGTAAGCAGCCTGCTGCTGTTATAGAGGGTGTGTGATTTGGCTGGCTCCCACCACCTCAGCTTAACGCTTCAGTGAGGGAGGGCTGCTGCTGAACTGCCCACAGACTACTTGGGCATTTGCACCGAGTGTTCAGGCTGATCTTGGAGGAGGAGAGTTCATCCTCATACCCGAGCAGAATGCAGTGCACAGACTATGCGCAAGAGGGACACTTGTCCGAGCCATGCTCAGCTACTGGCTCTCCTTTCTTGTGCCTTACCAGCCAGAGACATATGGACCTCTGCAAAGGTAAGTCAGCAAATTCCTCTGCACAGGTAACTCCCATGGACATCACTGGAGGCTGCTGGGGTGCTGAGCACAGCTGTTCAGAAAAGGGAAATGTTTATTTTTGCAGGAAAAAAATGTCTCTCGTGAGGCGCTGCAAGGGCCATGTATTTATTTTTTTATATGTGTATCATGAAATGTTCCCAAATTTTATAAAATGAAGATTGAAAAAGAAGGTAGGAATTTCTTGAAGGGAAAAGGCAAAAATACCCTCCCAACTAAATCACTGGAGAACTACTTTAAAGTATTGCCATGATGTAGGGAGGAAATGCAAACATGCTAAGTAAAAAGCATGGCATTTTACAAAAGAAGTTGTTTTGTCTGGGAAAAAAATGGCTCCTGCAATACTAGGAGTCTCATGGGACTGACTCAAAAAGTTACGGTTGGATTCTGTGATGCCACTTCCTGCTCGCTGCTACCACAGATAATCTTTGATTACCTTTTATCACCCACTAACATGCTCTGTCTAATTTTTCTGAAGAACTGTGTTCACGTTATGCAAGGAGAAATCACCGCATGTCAGAAATTTAGAGGCAGAGTGTACAGGTAGGAAACATCCGCGCTGTGGTCACAGCAACATACTGCAGAGATGCTTGTGTTTGCCGCTCAGCTCCCACGCTAGTAGCAATCTCGCTGTGATGCACAGGCTGGGGTGGACTCATTAACTCAGCTCTTGGTTGACTTTGTCAGTTCATCTCTACCTTCCTCCCCAGGCAATGGAAGAACTATTAGTGAGTTCAAAATTTTTAGTTAGACCTTGAGGAATTTGTACCCCAAACAAGATATTGACTTCTGATATTTTGGGGTGCTTTGGAAGCTCTCATAATGTCTACGTATATCAGACAAGTTTTAGTTTCTTAAGGTCCCACTGAACCGGGCCAATCCATTTATTAGAAAAGGAGCTGCGTTAATGCTGCATTTTTTTTTACGTCTCTCAAAGCTAGTAACCCTCCACTGATCCATTGATAAGTACCTCTCATGCAGCAAAAAACATGGCTTACTTGTAATGTTTCGATAGTCCTGCCCCCCAGCCCCCTGATCTCAGTATGCCTCTGTACCACAGGAATCCTGCCAGCGAATAAGGAGGAAGGTACTGAAAGACGTGCTTTCTGCTTTCTATTCCTGAAGTTTATTTTTCAATAGTACTGTGTTCAACTGAACAAAAATGCATTTATTTCTTAATAGTTTTAAAATTTTTACTATTCTAGTGCCTATTACTTCTTGAGGTGATATATTTTCAGGAGGATATTAAGAGGTTCCTGCAGTTCCCGAAAGGAAATCGTTAGACTGGAAAGACAAATGCATTTGCTTATCTTTAAGTTGCAAATATTTCTGTTGTATAACATGAAGCTAGTCCGATGAGTAAAAATAACACAGGAAACGTCCATGTTTTAGACAGTAAAATGAAAGAAAAAGGTGAAGGGTGAATGTAGCAAAAGTAATGTTGAGTGGCTTATGGGACATCATCTGTACTTCGTAGTTTTGAACATTAAAATGTTAGTTGTCTTCTAATTTTTAAGTATTTAACAGAGGTATTAGGAGGCTGTATTTACTGCAGAGTTAAGTCAGTATTTGAGAAGTACTAAGCATTTTCGAAGTGTCGGCTGGAGAATGCTGAGTATATCAGACAACTAGGTCTTTCACACCAACCAACCTCACCCATTCAGCTGCAGAAGTCTTGCAAAACATTATTTTGGAATGTTTTGGAATGGGAGGCACAAGATAAAGGAATCCAGCCACGTTATCAGCTGTGATTGTGTTTTTGTGAGGCTAGTATTCACTAGGATTGTTCCTTTTTTATAGCACTTGTGCATTGTTATTATGTAGTAGAAGGCATAGCCCCCATCTTCAAGAACTGACAGTTTTAAAGCTGAAAATGTCCTGGGGGAAGACAGAAATAAGTAGGAAGAGCTGGAGTACAGAAGAGAAAGCACCACAGCATTGTAACAACATGACAACATTTAACACTAGTAAGCTGAAGAAAACAGATAAAAATATAAAAGTAGGCATGACAGGGAGATTAGAGTGGAGACATGATGTAAAGAAGCTTATTTGGCTTTATCTACAGAGTCTGATGGTCTGGCCATCGATAACGATTAGTAGCTATACTGCCTGTAAATTTTATCTTCCAGGAAAGAGCAGAATTTCTTTATAGATAATATGAGATTCACCATAGAGCAGATATCACGTTTAACGCCTTGAAAAGTCACTCACCATTTGGAGCCTTTGCAGCCACAAACCAAAAAAGGTTCCAAAACCCCCCAGCTTAGGTTTTGCCAGTTGAATCTGGTGTCATCATGTCCCCTGTGCAGGTAACAGGCATCAGAAGTTTCTCCCCAAGATGTCCGCAGGCTGTGCATCTGCACCAGGAAGCTCTTAGAGGCCAGAAATGAAACGAGACCATGCAACTGCATCATCAGCCAGAAACCTCCACTGCTTCTACTGATAGGTCCATTCTTGACTGAAGAGGAGAAGAAAGAAGTGCACACATGATCACCTGTGACTTTTGAAGTGATGAGTCATCCTGACATGGGCTTGACAGAGCTACTCGACTCAGTTTCCTGCTCAGCATCCTGTGCAGTTTTCTCATGGCTGCAGCCAGTGGAGCTGAGCACCTTCCATCAAAGGCATGAATAACATTTGGACTGCTCAAAAAGGTTTCTTTTCCTAATCTGCATTAGTATAACAGCTTTTTCTTCCCAGCATTGCCTGATGTAGTGCTGAAGGTACTGCGGCAAAAAGTACTGTCCTCCCTGGTGGACCAAAGCAAGGGAACAATGAGAAGTGCAGTAAGACACCTGCATAGGGTAATGGGTCTATGATCAGACCATCAGACCATCTCATGGTATGACAAGTATGTGCTAAGAAGGAAACCAATATGCTATTGATTTATATAAGCCCTGTGCTATTGCCAGCACTATCCTTCACCATATTCTTTATGTGTCCTGTAAGCCTGCTGCTGTTCTGACAGCTGCTAATTTGGCAGTACATCATCACCAAACTGTCAGTCTGGCAGCAAAGTCCTTTTCTTGCATTGATACATTTATAATTTAGAACCATATAAATTTTTTTCCATTGCACAGTAGTACATTGGCTTCCTTTTTTTTGACACAAAATGTCACTTGTCATTGTAAGGTCAATTCACATGTCTTGTGTAGGCATCTGGATTTCCTCACTATCTGTTGAAGTCCTTGATCACCTAAATAACCCAGGGTAGCCTGAAATCCTGCTGTGTCAGTAGTTTCTTCTTCCGGTCCAGATAATATTAAATTAGTATCAATATTAAATACTCCAGCAACATAACTAGATTAGGCCTGGTGGTGGATTAGGCATGTTATGGAACTGACAGTAATCTTTATTACATAAATATTCAAAATCAGAGTGAAATGGGGAAAAAATAATTGGCGTGCATAGCATATATGAGTACTACTTGACATATTTCTGTTTAGAAAACTTTTGTTCGATGAGAATGGCAAGTTTCTGTGTGGTAAATACTTAGAGCAACAGGTATCTTTGCTGGGAAGAGCTTGCAGTCTAAATAGAAAAGGTCTGCATAAGGCCAGAGAGAGAAATGATCATTATCCCCATTTTATGGGTGAAAATGTGCAGAGGGCTACAGTCCTCATGGCTACATAGGAAATCTACAGGCAGTAGAAAGAAAAGACACAGGTAGTAGAGTGTGGTGCTTAGGTGCTGGCTGGGGTTAAACCACAACAAGGGGTAGAGCTTCTAGGCCTTTGGGTCTATAGTGGTGCTGGCTATAGAGCCCCTGGGTCATCTTCGTCGCATTTGTGCTTCCACAGTGTCCTCCCCCATGAGCTGGCCTCATTGCACACTTGGCCATACGGTGATACGGCTGAAAATAGAAGTGAGGTAGCTGAAAAGCAACTGTTGCTCTGTTTGAGCTGGTTTGGTTCCCTGATTTGAGTCGGAGTGGAGAACGGGCAGTGCCCGTCGCACAAGAACAGGGCCACGCAGCTGGGGAGGGTGGTGAGGGTAAGCTCTTTCAGCTTTCATAAGGAGCACTACCTAGAACGTATAACCAGAGCCACAGGCTATTGCTCTGCAATATGGGTGAGTCAAAGCGCCAACCTTTGAGTCTCACACCTTTTCTAGCCACCTGCATGTAGTTTTTCTGTTCCCTCATTGCTTCGTCTCTGTCACTCATCTGGTTGTGCTATAACCTCATGCAGCTTGCTAACACAGGAAAAGAAGCACCTGGCTTTTTCTGAGTTAATCTCCTGAGGTGGTCAGCTGGATCGACTTGTAGTCAGATAGGAACAAGAACTGCCTCAAGGTAAGTGGCAAGAAGGGGGGAGAACATAGGATTGCGTGCACAGGACCTCCTCTTTTTGGCAGCAGTGACCTGTTAAATTAGGTCCTAATGTGAGATGTTAGTCTAAGCCACTTTACTTAGTTTCACACTTTAACCTCTGTTTAAGTAGGAAATTGGGGAGGGGGGAAAAAAACCGTGTTAAAGAATCAATAAGATGCTCCTGCCTGTTCATTAACTGTAGTCTGGGAGTTGTTTCTTCTGTTGGTTTTTTTTTTGTTTTTTTTTTTAATACTGGTTGCTCCAAAGGCAGGTGTTGCTCTGAGTTTTGATATATAAACGAGGTAAATAAACATGATGTGGATGTGTTATTTCCTGGCATCAAAGCTATAGCTTGAGCTATATTGTGTCTAGATCACCTGGGGACATCCAGGTCCAAGGGAGAAATTGTCTGGGTCCTGGTCTCACAAAGTTAAGGTGAGTCTTTTCATACTGTTCGGTATTTGAGGGACAGAGGGAGTATGTGTCCAAAGCGTGCTTCAGTTTTCATGGAAGTTTTTTTTTTTTTTTTCCGCTTGTAAACCCATTTGAGGCAGTGGCACTTAGCAATGCACCCATCATTGCCATTGTGGTGTGAGTTTCAGATGTCAGCTGCAGCTTTGCAAAGTGTGGCACCAGCGAGCACATCATTACCACTTTGAACGGCCCAAGTGCTAGTTTGCTGGGTGGGTGATTTCAGAGGGGCTGGTCCAGCCATCAAGATGCTTGAGAGCTCATTGTTTGGAGGAACTTGAAACACTTTTATCCTTGTAAGTTGTTTTCAGTACTAGCAAATCAGTGTCTGATTTTAGCAAGAGGACTGGTTCTTTGTTTGATGGCATCTTTTTTTAATGGGGTAGTTATGCCTTTATTCAGTTTGCATTCTGCTAGAGTTGGAAGACACTCTTTTCCTTTTTGCATTGGCAATGTTGTGTTTCTTCCAAACGGTTAAAAATGTGTTTTGTGACTTACAGGCCATAGATCACTTATGTAAGTCAAATAATAATACTGTAATAAACCAGTTGGTCAAAACACAATGGAGTTTCTTTCTCACTGTACTTGTCTCACTTGGCTGCCAGGGAATGAGTGAGGCTGTGTGTTATTGCAGCTCCCTACACTGAGATCTTTAGGGAAAAGTACAGGATGTTGTAGGTCCATCTGTATTTTGTGATATAACTTAGAAAAGTACAGAGACTGTATCATAGTGTGTAAGAATGTGGACCCATGCTTTCTGCATGGAATAATCTATTTAATAAAATGTACCACAATTGTGCTAGGCAATGAATAGAGCTCTTAGTGGTGAAGAATTGATTTGTGTGGGATGTTTTGTGTTTGTGTGTGTCTGTTTTGCTCAAGATATATATCCAGCTATGTTCTGGAAAAAAAACCAGAAACATGCCTAACCTCAAAATGTACAATTTCTGAAATGCTTCTGAAAGTTTTGATCCATTTTACTGCACATTGATGAGTCAGTGATCCTATCACTGGAAACTTTTTAACAAGATCTTTCCCCTTTTGTGTTCGGAAATTGTTAAGTTCTTGTTGTTTTACAAGGACCCAATCTTGTCTAGATTTTATCATTCTGCCTATGTAATCTGCTTTCACATTAGCATGAACTCAAACTATTTTTTTGAGTAGATAGTTTCTTGACTCATTCTGGTAGTTGTAAATAAGACCTGGCTGAAACCAAAGCACAGAACCATAGGATTTTTATTCTATTTGCTGTGAATTCTTTTCTGTAATTCAGTGGCAGTAGTAAGGCACAGCTATAGATAGGGACATGAATGGTGTATGCCAGACCTTGAGATTGGTATGCTGTCACTGAATTGGTCCAAAATATAAATAAGCTTCTTTCTTTACCATAAAGTACTGATGCATTTACTTGTACAAAAGATTGTCTTTCTATACCTCTGACCCACTGTGGCTGGGAGGAATAGGTGAGTGGCAGCCCAGCTGAGGAGCGGTAACCCAGTATGAGGAGCTTCTGTGAAGTGGCATGGATCATGCACTGTAGAAAAGAGGTAATTTTTCAGATTTTGGAGAATGGCAGATGTCACAGATTCTTTTGGGGTAGACAGTAGTGGTGTGATCTTCTATAGAGATAAGATTCACCAGGTAGGAGCTTGTAAGAATGCAAGTTTGTGACTTCCTGTATGTTCTTAATAATGCAATTCTCTTTGGTCAACAAGCAACAAGGCAGTAGTCTGCCAACAAAAAGCAAGTAGAGCAGAAAGTGGATGAACAGCAGCCAAACCAGAACTGCACACAAAACAGAGAGAAAAAATCAAATCTACCCAAAAACAAGATGGGGGAAAAAAGGTGTCTCTGTGTGTAAACACATACTTTTTCTCTTTGTGCTGAAAGCTGAGTACAGGTCTCTCTTCTTACACATCTGAACTGTTTGTGTGCTCTGAATAGCGTATTCCTCTGTTTTCTTTTAAAGGATGAAGCAAAGCCCAGGACCCTGTGCTTCAAATATTCTCATACCATGGTATTTATTTTTTTACAAGCAATTGTGGAGTCCTGCAAGAGCTGCATTTTGATTATCCAGGTGCACAGTGCAACTTGCTTCCATCCTGAGTTACTGACTTGAACCTCTCCCTACCCAGCCCATGTGGCTGTCACAGAGGAGAGTCAGATGGCGCAAAGGACTTGCAGGAAAAGCACGCAGGGGAAAACAAGTACATGTGATTTGTGTCTAGTTGAGTCAAAATGAAAAAGAAAGCTTCTTTTCTCTTACCATGGGGTCTTTTGTCTCACTGTTACAGCTTGCATTTAGCTTTACATGCAAGGTGGGTGAGCTAAAAAACCAGGAAATTACAACTGAGAGACACGAACAGCAGCAGCACCACATTGAACAAAGGAGAATTTGCAGGAAACACCTATTGTTTTTAAACAAGTTCAGGCAAAGAGAACCAAATGCATTTGTGCTAGAAGAAAGAAATTCTGTGATCTGGTGTGTAGATGTGTCAGGGCAACGTGACAGAAAAGATGAGGGTATCCATGTACCACATGCTTTAAGCTAATATCAGTTTATAGAAGGCTGTGAGGGGTTCCAGCGGAAAGATTACATGAGGTTTGTTCCTTGTATCCCTTTAAGGAAGTGGGTTTTGGTTCACAATTCTCAGAGAGATAGTCTAGTGTAACAATTTTGTATTTAGGAAGGTACAGCTGAGCTTTGGTTATATGTTTTCCAATTGGATCTTACTCTGAAGAAAAAGCAAATTGGGAATAAGTTGTGAAGATCTGCTTTGTGGAAGGCTAAGATTTGACGTAGTTTTGGCTCATTTTCTGATAAGGATAGAAAACAGAAAGCCAGTCTTTACCTTGGATAAACTAAGAAGTAAAGGAGAAAGCAAGATGTTTCGCTTCTGGCTTCAATTTGATGTGCTGGTATCCCCTGCCAAATTGCCTGTCAAAAGCAAACGGTGATCTCCCTGCTTAGTGCTGTTTGTCTGTGCTAATGCTCCATTGTCCAGTTTAGTAGCAAGTGTGTATACGCCAAGGTCTGATTTTCTCTGAGAACTAAATATGGTAAAACACAATATTCTACTGAACCCTTCCATTTATTCAATTCACTTCGGTATAAAAGTGTATGACTCCGTGAAAATTCAGCTTCATATTGGAAGTGTTTTCCTCAGAAGATAGAACAGCTGTACCTGAGTTCATGTTCTGGATTTATTGCAATGCATTGAATAAACATGTGCTTACACACAGTTTTCTGCCAGTAAGACTCAGAGATGTATCAATTATGTAACTCCCACTGAAAATAAGAGTAAGTGAAAAATCTGTATTTGTTGATCTATTATGTTTTT
The DNA here is from genome assembly GCF_023634155.1 of Falco peregrinus. Taxonomy (NCBI): domain Eukaryota; kingdom Metazoa; phylum Chordata; class Aves; order Falconiformes; family Falconidae; genus Falco; species Falco peregrinus. The sequence continues at coordinate 84,171,866 of NC_073726.1, read as the reverse complement.
TTTTAAATAGGGAATAATTGTTCTGTTTCCTGCTAAAATGATTCAATGATGCCAAAAATATTGATGCAGAACCGCTATAAAGAAAAGGTGTAAAAAGCGTCGGCTATCAGCAGCGCAGCAGCAGTGAGAGCTGCAGCTGCATGCGATCCCATAGCAGCGAGCAGGGCTTGTCTGAAAGGTGGGTACCCTCGGGCTGCACCACCCTGGGTGCTTGCACCTGCGTGTCAGTGGCCTGCCCTACCCTAGCTGTGGGAATATGTCCTCTCTTCTTGTCCCTGTCCCCATTTCTCCACCCTACAGTGGCACATCTCTTGCTGTGTGAAATTACTTTTTCTTCCTCTTCCAGTCATGTAACAAAGAGTTATCCCTTGTGCTGAGGCCCTTAAGGTCCCTCCCACAGTGATGGAGACAGCCTTCCCAGGCTGCCCCTCCAGAGCTGCTCTTCTCACCTCTTCATCTCCATGTACCCCAGCTGTACCCCACCAAGTGGTGGGACCAAGGTCCTCACCCACCTCCCTGATGCCTGACCAAGCTAGCCTCTGCTCCACCAGGACAAGCAGCATGGGCCAGTGAATCCTGGCCACTGTAGGGTCTCCTGCTTCCCTATCTGCTTGGGACTCCAGGGCACATGGGCACTTTTTGCTGTGCCCCTCCCCTTCCATCCATGTTCAAGCTCCTGTCTCTATACCCACTTCCTTTGTGGTTGCCCTCCAGCTAGTCATTCATTCTCCTTGTGTTGCTTTCTGTTTGGCCCTGGGGGGACATGGCATGTTGGCTAGAACTGGGATGCTGCCTGACGCTAGTAGGACAAGAACTCTCCCACGGGGCTGGCGTGGAGAACTGTGGTGTGCCATTGGCCATGTTTTGAAGGTGTTTCCAGGAGAAGCTAAGAGAGCGGAGCTCCACCAAGGGCAGGGCCTGAGCCTTATAAATCGGGAAGGCATAAAATGTTTGTCTTCTTGCCAAGTGCCCTCATGTTCTGTCACTCTTTCTGAGGTTAAGGGTCCTCTTTCCCACCAGGGAAGTCAGTCACTGAAACCAGCAGCTGCTGGGGCTTGCGTCTCGCCTCCTCCCAGGCAGCAAGTAAATGCTTCCCTCCTTGCCACACTGCTTTCCTTCACACAGTGATGATGCCCCACTCCTGAGGTGATGCTCCACTTCCAGCACCTCAGGACCATGGTGGGAGATGTAGGGAAAACACAGATGGCTGTTGCTTGGACTACTGGTGTCTCTGCTAATGCTGGCAGCTCTGGTTAGTTTTGGTTTCAGGTCCTCATGTGAGCTCAGCAGAGGGGAATTCCTTTCTGAAGTGGAGGAGGAGAAGGGCAGGAAGAAGAGGAGGGCCTCACGTGCAATCAGCTTGCAAAGTGAGGAATGAGGAGGCTGGAGATGTTGGAGAACACCCTGCACTGCTCCTACAGTTTTCAGCAAGCTGCCGGGTGACCTAGTTGCTGGGCTTGCTAGTGCTGGGGGAGATGAGAATATTTATTTGGCAGTAAAAGGACACAGTTTAGCACCTCTTATTTCTTTTTGCTCTCATAAAGCAAAGTTGCTTGAAATTTTGCATGCCAGATCTTTGCAAAAAGCAACATTTTTGAAGAGTAATGAGGCACTGGGTACTGCAGGGAGCAATATAGAGTGGCAGTACCTGTGCCTTACTACACCTCATTGTCCATGGGGAACAGGCATCTTGCACCTTGGGTTTTGGAAAGGTCATTGTATTCTCCTCACAGCCTCTCCAGTGTGGATGGACAGACCACTTCAGAGAGATTTTCACACTAAGAACAAAAATCTCCACAGGAATTACATCTAGCTCTTATCAAGGGCTCCAGGGCCACCTGTTTGCTTCCAGCTTGTCTTGCGTAGCAAGGCTGAAGTGAGGGACAGACCATGTGAGAAAGATCAGGACACTTTCTGGTGGTCTGTGCAGGGCTGTTGCACTTATAGTACTAGCTGTGCTTCTTGCTTCTCTGTGTTGATATCAAAAGCAGCAAACAATATCCAGTGCATTCTTGATATTCAATCACAAGTAGATAATACTGATATTTATCACTAAGGAGTTTTGCTGTTGCAATGCTTGAATGGAATACATAGTTACTTATAATTACTATTGTAATTTAATCAAAATTTTAGATAAATGAAAAACATTTGCTCCCAGAAACAATTCCACTGGGTTAAATTACAACTATTAATCAGTGCTTACCAATCTGACTGAGGTTTCCAGCATGGACTTGAGTTGAAGCCAGGGACTAAACCAGATGCTTGATATCTCAAGTCCTGAACTCAGAGTCTGCCACTAGTATCAGTGTGTCTGTGAATGCAAAACAACAAATGTGTGATGTAGACTGAAAAAAGAAGTATCAAGAGGCAAAATGGTATGCCTTTTGTAGCAGAACAGTTTGCAAAATTACGCATTGTATTTCTGTTTGTTTTTATGGAGCGTGATTTCATCATTTCTGATTTCGTGGTTTGCTTCTGCAGCAAAGAATGATGGATTTTGAAGAGGAAACTAGACCCATTTCAGATAATTATATTAGTGAGTCCAGTTCTGCATTACCTGCAAGAGCAGGAATGACAGATCTTCAAGGACCCCAGGTACTTCCTGAGCTACCTGCCCTGGCAGCCCAGGAGACCCACCACATCTTTGTCAGTTATAGTAACATCAGTTCAGCCTGGGTGAGGAACCTTATCCAGAGCCTAGGAGCCATGGTTCCTGATCTGAAGGCCTGTTATCATCAAGGGACTTTAACCAGGTAAAACAATAATTGAAAACATGGTTGAGACTATTCAAGAAATCCAGAAAATTGTCTTAGCCCTCAGTCCTGACTTTGTCCAGAACAGGTGGAGCCCTCTGAAAGCCAATCTGTCTGTCTTCCAAGACTGTTTAGAAAGGAGGCCAGTGATCCCCATCATGTTGGTGCCCTGTTTAGTGGTGCTGCGCATCACCTGTTTGACTTACATTGACACCAGTTATGTCCGCTGTTTGGATAAAGTTATTAAGATCATTTGTGCTCCCAACCACAAGATTAAGACTGCCACCATGGTTCCTTATAGCTATCCATCCATTTGCAATGGGAAATCCCTTCTGGCCTGACCTGCAGTGGATGATCAGGTCATTCCAAAAAGGAGAGAAAGCACATTCAGTGAGGCACTGCCTGACCAGCTGAAGATAGTCAGTGAAGATACTGAGGTCTGCAGAAAGGCCATCCAGATGATTAATGAGGTATCCTCTAGGGTATCACCTTGTTCATCAATCAGTATCATCTTCAGGATATCAGCTTGCCTGTTAGGAAGCTTATATTTGATGATTGCTATCTTCTTATTTGCTTCATTAGGACGGGACTCTGGTGACTCCTATAAAACTTTCCTTGACTATGTTATGGTCTTAGCAACTTTGTTTACCTGTTCTGCTTTTGTTAATTGTACCTACAACCACAAAATCAAATCAGTTGATGAGAAACTTCTGGAGATGTCCTAAGTTGCTGGTGAGGCCAAATCATTGCTGATAAACAATTCCCTGCTGGTTGGCCATGATCCCAGAGTGAAGCTCCAGTTATTTTACATCTCTCTTGCAGGGTGCAGAAGGCACTTCTTGGAGACTTTTGAAGAGGGAGAACCCTCTACCAAAGAGATGTTCCAGTGAGCCCTGCACTATTTTTCCTCTGATCACGCCCATTGTGTAGCAAAAGGCACTTCCAGTTCTACTTGGGGACCACACCAGGGCACTGGGATAAAGGACCCTGGTTTTGCTAGTTTGTTTCCCGTTATGTGGAAGAAGGGTCCTGGCTCTGGGATCTTTAGTGATTCAAAAAGCCCTTTGGAATGCATATAATAAGGTAAAAGTGCAAGCTAGTCTATTCCAAAGCTTTAGCAGTGGATCTTTGCACAACAGAAGTCCCTGTACAAATGGCAGTCTCTCTGCCTTTGGGAGCTGCCCTGGAGTTTCCATGTGAGGATTCGTGGTGGTGACTCTGTGGGATGCTTGCTCTGCTATTGCCTATGCACACTTGCTTACAAACTGTTTACCTCCCCTTGTCAGCTATTTTAGACTGTGGAAGTAAATGTTTGATTCCCCCGGACTTTCTGATAAAAAAAAAAAAAATATTTGTGGTGCTACTCCGGTTTTGATTTGGGGTGGGGATTTTTTTGTTTACTTTTGGAACTAGAAATGCTAGAAGAATAAAATCTGGTCTAAGGAAATCCCACTGAAGTTCTTCATGTTGGTCGTGGAATTGAAGACCAGGGTGTGTGTTTTGTCCCCACAGAACTGGGTTGGTAAGGTTCAGAACTGAAAGGGCTATTTTTATTTTCTGTTAAATACATGCGAATAAAAATGGCAAAGATCAAACAATTTGATTTGAAGTCACTTTCAACTCCAGTTACTGTGGGTTTATTTTCATGCATCTTCTGATATCACATAGACTTCCAAGAAGACTGGGAGGAGAATGCCTGAATATCTGATGAAAAGCTAAAGCATTCTTATATATTTGCAGAGTGTTTATGAAATTGGATAGGTTTTCATTACATATAAATACTTTTTGAAAAAAGGGCAGCCTTTCTTCTTTGTTTCCCTTTTTTTTTTTTTTTAAAAAAAACAAACCCACAACTGTGAATCATCCTTTATTAACAACTTAATGATAAGAGCTGTTTAAGAGTCAATTGCTTTTACTCAGGAAGATTTCCATAGAGCATGGTGGAAAGGGCTTCAGTAAATCAGGAAAAAAATGAAAAAGGAAGGTAAGAGGGGTTAGTGCCTTTAGCATACTCTGTTGCTTCTGTTTTTACACAGCTAGTTCAGTGTACTTTCAGATAAGTAACTGGAATACATGAGTTACTGTGTAGCCTCTGAGTTCTTCAGGGCCTCATGGCATGAAACCCTTGAGGTAAAGTCACCACATAATTGAGCCCATGAACTGCACAGAACTCCTGTTTCAGCGCAAACTCTAAGATGAAGAAGGCACCGCCCAGCCTCAGAGATTTTCTGGTGGAAAAGGAAGAAATAGAAGAAACTACATTGTCAAAGAGATCAAAAGTAGAAGCTCCAAAGTAGCTGAAAACCACAAAAGCTGCAATGAATCTCATGGGTAGTTTTCTTAGGCTATCCTCTGCTGCGACCTGTTGGAGAAGAGCAGGAATTTGTCATCTGTCTCCACAGAAATTCTTTGGATAAGTATGATTGGTTTTTACCTGTTTCTACTCAATATGATTTTTTTCCTTAAGTCCTGAAATCCTCTAGATTTTGGTGATTTTCTTTCGTGAATGATAGTGAATAACAATGGCCTTTAATTTTAGAAGTCTTAACTTTGATGTGTCTGTCTTCTAAAGACCAGCTTTAAAAAGACATGTAAGCAGCCCTGAAAACTTTATTTTCTCTCAGGGCACAGAAAGTTGGCGGCCACAAATGGTTGAATGTGACTGGAACATTCTACGGTGGCTGCTGAGAGATTTACTGATGTGCTGGCACCATTCAGTAGCATGCAGATGTGGCATGTGGAGAAAAGCTCATTTGTAGATTGCTTGTAAGATATTTGAAACATTCTAAATCAGGAGGCAAAAGCAATTTAAATGGGTGTATGGTGCTCCCTTGACTGAATGCTATGCTCACAAAGCTGGTACAAGACTCCTTTTTTAATCTACTCTACCAACATACCTATATATGTATTTTACTACTTATTTATTGTTTATCTCCTGTAATGCCTGATACTGAGTATACAAATGTAAAATGGAGGACTCAAAGCACTCTGTACAGGCTTGATTAAACACAAATAAATGTGATGCAGTTGGGTTTAGAAAATATATCCAATGCATGGGGTAAAATGTCTTCCATATCTACATCTCTGGTGTATGCAGAGAAGAGGAGCTGAGCACTGCCCTAGTAATTAAATGCCAGTGTGTGTGTGTGTGTACACACACATTCTTCTTGTCTGTAAAATTCTACATTACTGAGTCACTATGCTGTTCATTTAAGGAGTTATGGGAATGTATGAAGAAATCAATTAATTATTATATACTGACAGCCATCCTTGTTGAAATTATTTTAGATGACATCTCATTTAAAAGCCACAGCAGTGTAACTCCTCAACCTCCCAATCTTCTTAAATATCTACAATTCAAACAAATAGATTTAATTACTTGTCACTTAGGTTGTGCAATCATGATCATCATTGAAAGTGTAACTTTACATCCGGTATCCACATTAAAGTTCTGTTCTTCATCTATTACAGATCTTATGCTGGCACGATAATTTTCTTTTTTCTCTGTCACCTTGATGTGACAGCCCCTTTTCAGTGAGGAAGAGTTTCAAAAACCCAGCCATACTGTCAAGGTACGTCCCGTTTACTGTGTGACCGTGGTACTCCATTGAGCTTTGCACAGGCCAAGTATTGTGGACATTTAGCTGGTAAGGAGGTCTGTTGATGAAGAAATGCCACCAGAAGAGGGGGCAATGAAATTGCAGAGGGAAATATTTGTGGCAAAAGGGTGTTAATTTTGGCTGAGGACATTTTCATTCTATCTTGCGTAGCATAGTTTCACATCTGGGGCTTCCTCTTTTTCTATTAGATGAGACTGCGTTGGGGCAGGAGGATGTAGAAGGTAACTGCCTGCTAATTTCTGTGGCAGGATTAAAACCAAGAAATGGCTGGAATTCACATGCTAGGCTAGAAAGTATCTTCTGAAACAAAAAGAAAAACTGTGATGGCTGAGCCCACTTACATGGGACTATCCCTCTATGGGAGCTAGGAGGCAATGATTCACACAGAGCTGTGAGTAGACCAGAGGTGCCTCTTCTCTAACCCCTGAGATGATGTGAGGTTCTGTGCAGAAACCCACGCTGCAAGGAAGCAGTGGCTGTGGGTGAACGGGCACTGTGCACAAATCAGGCCAAGGATGTGGGCAAGTGTCAATAGTTGGAGTTCATAAAATGAATTCAAGTGGTTTCCTGGTGTGGGCACAGCTGAGGTGGCTTGATGACATCCTAGTAGTGTGTGGTTGGGACAGTCCCAGGGGGGGAATATGATGAGCACTGTGCATCATTTGCCTAGGGCAGAGCAGCAATAGCTCTTCCCAAGCTCACCATGACACTGTGGGCAGTCACTATCTTCTCTTGGACAGGAAAGGTTAAATGCCCTGAAAACATCTGCTAATATCTGAATGTTTTTATAGATATTAACACTCTCCTAGGTATCGTTGACCATGCTGGTATTCGGTTCCAAAGACACACCCTTCCCAGGAACCTTTAACTTCATGAGAAGAATGGGACAGGCAATGAGGAACTGGAAATGTTCAAGTTGCAATGAAGTTCTGTTGCCCTTCTCTCTCTCGGTAATAGCTGGCTGCTGAAGCAGCCGCTCTGCACTAACAAGCATGCTCTCAACCGGAATTGCTGCCATGACCCTGCTAAGACAAGCGTTATGTGCTTAGCACGGTGGAGATGACTTGCAAGTGGTTGGCAACGTACCCCGTAACTCATGCCTCTGTCCAAAACAGCACCCTGGGCCTTGAAAAATAAGGTGTTTAGTAACATGGCACCTCAAAAAACACCTTGGCTAGTTTTAAACTGTCCACAGTCTCCACCTCTAGCTCCATGGTCTCCATCTCTAGTAGATAAATCTAACATCTTGGTGATACTAGAAGTGATAAGTTTTTCTGATTTAGTTTCTGATTAGCACCTAACTTCCTTAATCTCCAGCTGAATTTCCCTTTGGTGACTTCATTGAAGTATTTTTGTCATAAGGCTACTTTTTCTAATGAACGTTGCTGATTGCCCCAATTAAAAAATGAAAACAAAAGTATGTTTCCAAAAATATGGTACTTCAAATCTGTTGGGTTTTTTCTTCATACTCTGGGGTTGTCCAGTTCTCTAAAAAGATAAATAGATGTACATAAGCACTCTCAAATTCTAGAAGCCAAATAAAGGCCTAGCTTCGCCTTTTGTTTTTTGAGATGAACGCTCAAGAAAGAAGGTTCACACATTTTTAGGCCTTTATAGTGCTGAAAGCTTTAAAACTTTAATCACACAGTCATAGCTACTGTAAAGTCACTCTGCTTTGCAACTCACACAAGAATGAAAATATGCTTTACAAGTATAAGCTGCCTTACATCAGAGCTACATTAGGGAATAACAACTGAGCAATCTGCATCAAGAAAATATCACACCTAGGCCAAATAGCGATACTAATTGCAACATGAAGTTCAAGTGCTGGCTTAATTGTAGGAAGCCTTTGTCCCACTCACTTGTGCTCAGACTCTCGTCTAGGACCAGGAGGAGCAAGAGGGTCTGTAAGAAAATCCTACCAGTCAGGGCCACACCAATAATTTCTGTTCATATAGAAGGGTCCCCTAACAAAGAAAGTTGTAGGTGAGAGAGCAAAACTGGCCTTTTAAAAACAAAGCCGGTATCAACAGACACTTTTAGAAAAGTTTGGGTTTTTATTTTGTTATAGATGGAGCAAACAGTAACACCTATCATTTAAGTCTCAGATCAATAATTCTGTTATTTGTAATGCTGATATAAGGAAAAAAAGCACATTCTTGGTCATGTTAAAAGTAAGTATACAGCCATTTCACTGGAACTTAGTAGCACCTCCACCAACAGAGATTAGAAACTTGGTAGGGAAATTACCCTTCCCCCTAAATACAGCCTCCCTATATCTCAGTTTGTATATGCTCATTAGAGACCCGCGTACCGAGTCTGGTAATTTCCTCTCCAAAGATTTGGTATGTACTCAACTTGCTCAAGCATAAGTTACCAGGACTAGGAAAAACAAAAGCAAAACCAACTCCAACCAACCAACCAACCAACAAATCCCTGTATGGATGAAACTTGCATTTCCTATGCTGGAAATGATCCTTCCCTCTCTCTGTGGTTCTCCTCCTCTTCTATTAGCTGATCCAGCAGAAAAAGAAACATTGGCTTTTTCTTCTTTTCAGAATGGCACCTCCTTAAAACGGAATATGGGCAGAGCTTACTCAGCAAACAGTTTTAACCAAGGAAGGTTTTCAGAGGGTTAATGTGTATATTTGTGTCTATGTGTAAGCATTTTCTCTTCAGCGTGTACTCAGCCACTTAGCTCTGCTGATACATTCATTAAGGGATCATTCCGGTTAACTAAAATCAAACTGTGCAGGGGGGAACTGCGTGGAAATCATGCTTTTATGTCAGCAGCATCACAGCTGAAATTGGATGAGACAACTCTTACCAACTAGGGAAGTGAGGCTGGAGGAACATTGCCCCAGTAACTGAGCGGAGTAACCCAGTTAATACACTAAAGACCACATTTTGCTTGAAACACGATGGGATATAGGTCTATGAAAACAGGACAAGCCCTGAGGAACAGCTCTTGGAGGTGTCTCTTAATGCCAGCTTCTTCTTGATAATGGTCAATAATGGAGCCTACCATACATCTAGGATGTGCCCTGTGAGGTTGGCACTGTCAGCCTGGCCTATCCAAATCAGTGTCAGTCTATTGCCCAACTGCATAAAAAATTAAAACCAGTCTTCTATTTCTCTGCAGGTACCAGCCACAGAAGTTCTGAGAGGTTAAGTTTGCATCGGTTTGAGATTCCCTGTCCTTGGCATCAGGTTGTGACCCTGACCAAATCAGTGTGGAATGTTACACCCCTTCCTTGCAGTGGGCATGCCAAAAGATAATCAAGGAATCTCAAACTGTAAACTTAAGGTTTATTTAAAAACTAAGATAACAAAACCAGAAAAAGATAACTTTATCAACAAAGAAAGCACAGAGACAGAGTAAATAAACCACCTTCAGTCGAACTTCCTCCCTTGTTAGGGATTTCCTTGTAAGCAGTGTGTGCTCTTGAGCCCTGTGACTTTCTGTGGCTTTCTGGGTTTGATGGACTTCATGTAGTTCCACAGTGGCCCTAGGGCAGCTTCCCCTTTGCTGTCATCTCTGATGCCCAGCTGCTTGGATCCGCTGCTTGCTGAAGACTCCAAACTCCCCCTAGGTCCAGCGGCTCTGAGGGAAGAGACATTTCCCTGCCCCTCACCTTCAGTAGGGGACACCTGATCACTGGGCAGCAGCTGGAATATGAAAATAAAAGGGCAGTGCTCCGTAACAACATATAGAGCACTCTCTCACCCCCTCCAGCAAACTGAGTATGAACAGATAGCCAGCCCCTCCAGCACAGCTTCTTTCTGAAGTAACAGTTTATATTCTGATTTCAGCCACTGCCGTTATCCTCTTACAACTACACATTCTTCCCTTGTTCTTGGTGATTAAAAGTCAGTGAGGGAACTACAAATATGTTTCAAGTCTTGACGAATGAGCCAGTGGGGAGTATTGCTTGTTTGAGGGACATAAAAATGTGCTTTCAAGTCAGAATGAGAGAATTTTTCCCATATGGTTCCATTTTCTCTTCCCTTGACCACAACATTTTGAGTATAAGATGTTTGAGTAAGCAAAAACTTTCATTTTTTCCCGAATGAGAAAGCATGTCATCACTGTCACTTCATCAAGAAATCCACAGAGCTTTCTCCATCCTGCAGATGAAGGAGAGAGCCATGACTGGCACCATTTTAAGTAGGAATTATTCTGCCTCAGAGGAGATGGTAAGAATGATAATCCTCAGAGTCACAAAGCCCCCAGGTCCCAAGAGCTGCTGAAACACATTGGAAGAGCTTTGGTAGTATACACTGTTTGCAGGTCACATCTCTGCTCTACCAGTGCCACCTGTTTCTGGTGTTAGTTCTAACTTTTCTGGAGACGAAAATCTTCATGCATGATTTTCTTCTTTGATCGTTGTCCAAGAAACACAGTCTGCTGGTTGTCATTCTCTGTAGGTCGCTCTCATACTTCTCACCAGCTTCTTCACAGGTAACTGTGGTTTTTATTTGACCATTTGCTGTCCAGTTGAGCCATCGTTATCACTCTCTTTTTCAGCCTTTGGTGGTCTCTATTGCTTTTTATACTGTGCCCTTCCCCAGGAGGGCCAAGTCTAAATCTAATATATTTTCCCTGACCTGCACAGGACTAGTGGTGACTTCATGCACAGAGCTGTGGTGTAGGACTATTTCCCTTTTGGTCAATTACATTTTAGCCCTCCAGAGTCTGGTGTTCAGTGTGCTTTTTTAACAGAGACAATCTTTTACAGAGTAAGATTTATACACACACACATTTTACTTTGTCCTGTTAATCCTATCTATGACACATGGCAATGAGAGCGATTGCAATTTTCTACAGTTTTCTATTTATATTTCTACAAAATATAAATATGTGTTAACCTTCACTGTGGCTGCAGGGATGCCCAGTGCATGGCAAGGCTTTGAAATGTCTCCTTGTGCACAGAGATTTGAACATATGGGTATATATTCATGTATCTATGAGACATAGGATCTGGTTTTGATCACATCTATCACCAAGACTGGACTTGTATCACCTAGCAGTGGCTGCCTGAAAGTCAGTTATCTGGTATGAGTAAGTCATCCAGACTCTTAATGTGTGAAAATCCAGGCTCTTTTAGAGGGGGATCCATTCTGTCTCAGACACCCATCTTGGGAAAGGATGTGCTAACCTTGGCAAGGTGTCCAGAGGGAGCCTGCAGGAGTCCCTTTGACTAGACAGCTAAAGATAAATAAGACAAATCATATTTGTCATTCCTACAGGAAGCTGGGGGTGACATTCTTGCCTGGACCTCTTGTTTTTACTTCTCCTGCCTTTCTGTAATATTTGCAGCTTTTTCACACATATTTTGTGTTGTTGAGGATCCATAGCAAGATGCAGTTTCTACTTTGCCATGCCCAATGACAGCGCAGCAATAATTTACGTCTCCTCCTATATTAAACCTGAACAGGGAAAGAAAGTTGGATTTAGTTTCATTCCTCACCTAGCTGAATGCAATGCAGTCAGTATCACGTCCACGAAAGGCAAAGCGGCACCTGGCCTTGCTGCTAAGCTTCATTATTGTCAGTGGAATTAGTGTTGTTTATTTGACCATTTGCTGTCCAGTTGAGCCATCGTCATCACTCTCTTTTTCAGCCTTTGGTGGTCTCTATTGCTTTTCATACTAAACTTTTCAACAGTGGCCTTGTTGGAGTCTCCCCCACCCCACCCCACCCCCCTTTTAATTGGCTTCCCTAGACCTCAACAGAAGCATATAGGCTATGCTTTCCCATCCAGAGACCTTCCTCTTGTTTGGTAGCCTCCATTCCATGGTGCTGACACCAATACACTCTCCCTTGTTCCTGCCTGGTATATCCTTCCCTTCCCCACTGAACTCCATCTGGTCAGATTCCTCCTTCCCCACCAGAACCACAGCGGTGTCCTCCCTTGCCATCCTGATGTGACACGCCTGTGTTCCCATGTGACTTACAAGCTCCCTTTGACTTGTCACAGGGATGTGCTGAAGCATCTGAATCTCAAGGAATAAGGTTGCTAGAAATTGCAGTCCCTGACCTTGCTCGTACGCCCTGTTGCTGGCTCTATTGGTTTGGGTTTTTTCCCCACTATTTCTGGACGTTGCAGCACAGTGACTTGCCAGAATAAGCTTACATGTCTTTGCTATGTTCCACATCGTTAATCCACTTCCACTTCTCGTTCTTACTGCGTTTGAGACCAAGCAAGTAGTAGTGACCTGTTGATTGTGAAGCAAGATAATCCTAGAAAGGAAACCATGATAATACGTTAAAATTACATTTCCTTCACCAGAGCCACGCAGAAAGCCAACATAGTAAGTACAATGTGCATCTCTTTCCACAGCTTCAGAAGCTGAATTTTTCCATTTTCATTTAATCTCCTCTCTCTTCCTGAGTCTCAGTAGGAATAGAATATAAATTAAATGCTATACATTTAATTGTACATTTAATTAATTTATTAATTAATAATTAATTTTTTTAAATGTTTAATTATATATTTAATGGAGCACCATTAAAGCTATACATTGTAGTTAGCCAGGTGTGACTTGATACCTGGAGACACTTTTCTTTTCTGATTGTGATGGGAAAGCCTTTTCAGTTTTTGTCAAAGCAATAGCTCTCACAAATGAGTGTCTGTTTGACTTGCTTGGTCTTGGTTTGCATGCTAAATCTCTTTAAACTATAAGTCAGCTAGGCAGAGTTTTCTTCTTCCCATGGGAGCATGCTTGGGGAGAGAAGCTTCCAGATATAAGACTTCAACCACCAAGATGCATCTTCCTGTGAAGGTGTTTGCTACCATACAGAGGTGCTTGGTGTATATGGCTAGAGGTAGACTATAGACACCCAAAGACATGTAACATGAGAAGACACAAGTGTAACCCATCAGCCTTTTGGCATACAGGTCAAGCCACCCAAGAAGCAGCCCCATGAATTTAGATCTCACCAGTTCTTCCTTGTTCTCAATGATCACCAGGTCTGAACCCATGTCAGTACATTCTTTACGGGAGGCATTCCAATCATTTTTTTTCAACTCCTGAGAAAAGAAGTAGCATTTTTTCCCATTTTTTTCCCAGGGGTGGGGGCAGCCTGCATGAGGAAAGAACAGATGTGGAAAAATCCATGTTCCCACTAACAAAAGGATCCCATTACAAAAGAAAGTTAAGAGAGTAAGTTACAACCAGAAAAGTACCTGTGTGGTCCTGCTTATAATTTTCACCAGACCACCAGGGTTCCCTGCCAGTCTCTGTAGCTAATATCAGCCCAAGAGTCACCAGGCATGAGTCAGAGAAGTAGAATCACAGATAATGTTATCCAGCTTTTTGAATCTTTGCTCAGATGATGAAGAGAAACTCAAGACAAAAAGCATTCAGTTTTCAAAAGTCTTATTTGCCTGCTACCCAATGTGGCAGTAGTGATGCTACTGAGAGAAAGAACGTTTCTCTCCATTGCCAGGCAGGGTGCTGGGTGGAACAGAGAATGGGAACTGGGGAGGATGACATGAGTCAGGGAGACAGGGACTGTGCGATACAGTTTAGTCGGTTATTCAGCAGCTCCTAAACAGCAAAAGGGAATTACATTTGGTTAAAATGCTGAGAACGGAGGGGTATTTGGAAAGCAGCACATGCACATTGATCCGTCACACTCACTACAATGCCGTGATACCAAAGGGCTTGTTATATTCATGTCTGTTCACCCGCCACAGGCTCCTCTGCACCAGCATGAGAGAGTTCTTCCCTCTGAAACTGTAAGGCAGTGCTGACCAAGCACTACTTTTAAAGAAGATGAGTATGTGAAATGTCTCTGGCTTTGAGAGCTCCTCCTATGAGTGTTCAGGGTAAAGCTATTTATTCCTGAGATGTCAGATTTTTTTTTTTTTTGGTTTGGTTTTTTTTTTTCCTTCTGAGCAAAATCTAGTTACTCCACCCCCCATCCCCAAAAGGCAATGTAACAGGCTTCTGGAAAATGTCTTTTGAATGACAGTTACCTACCTAGTGCCTCTCCAGCGGTGGCGGAGGATAATTTTGAGTTATGTGGGCTGCTCACAGTTGGATAGTCTGGAAATAAGAATACAATTTCTGCTTTGGATGGCTGACCATTTTGCCACACACTGTCAGAGCTCTCCTAGACCTCCACTGTCACCCCACACAGAAACTCTGCTCCTCACCTTTTTGCCTCTCCATTGAAAAAAAAAACCCCAAATGTAGTACCATACTACGGAGAAGTTTTCCAAATAGCCTAAATCTGAAACTTAGCAAAAAATGTTCCACACATTTTCAGAGTGGTGGTAAGTGTGGTGTACAGCATACATTTAACTACAGCAATAAGAAATAAGAGCCATTTTGAAGAGCTCAGTGCTCGAGCCAGTCTGTCCTTGGATAAGCATGCTCCCACACAGGCTGGAGCTGCGGTCACGGTCTGCTTCTACAACCCAAACAACGGGGGTGATGTATTCAGGCAGAACACACCTGTGCCTCAGCTGGAAGCTAGTCCAACAGTCCCAGACCAAAATAAGACAACAGTGTTCACTTTAGGTTTTAACTTATAGAATCATAGAATCATAGATTCATTTATGTTGAAAAAGACCTTTAAAATCATCGAGTCCAACTGTTAAGCCAGAACTGCCAAGTCCACCACTAAACCATGTCACTAAGCACCACATCTACATGTTTTTTAAACACCTCCAGGGATGGCGATTCCACCACATCCCTGGGCAACCTGTTCCAATGCTTGACCACCCTTTCAGTGATTTTTTTTTCCTAATATCCAATCTAAACCTCCCCTGGTGCAACTTGAGGCTGTTTTTTCTTGTCCTGTCGCTTGTTATCTGGGAGAAGAGACCAACCCCCACCTGCCTGCAGCCTCCCTTCAGGTAGTTGTAGAGAGTGATAAGGTCCCCCCTGAGCCTTCTCCTCTCCAGGCTGAACAACCCCAGCTCCCTCAGCTGCTCCTCATAAGACTGAAGCAGATAGCCAGGCTGAAATAGCCTTGATTTTCCTCTTCTGACACAGTGGTTGTGAGGGATTTGTGCTCCACAGGAGGCTTCAGACTCCCAGAAAAAGTGACTGTGGAAGGAGGCTTACAAATTTGCATTTATTATCTGATGACAAGCCAGACTGCATGAATTTATCACAGAGAAAAAGGAAAAAAAGAGTTTCGAGAAGGTGAAGAGTAGCTGAGGCCTCAGATGAATTAAATTTATGCTTAGTTTACTAGAGAAGCTCATGTGTTTTTTATGTATTTTTCGTGTCATCTCAGGGCTTTGGTTTTATCAGTTGATCCTGTTGAAAATAGGGAGTTCAGGGATCACTCACAGTTAACAGGCAAAAGGAGGATTAAGTTGTTCCAACTGTCTCTGTGTAGCAGTAATAAAATCTTGATATTCTCCCAGCTTCTCTGCTTAGGAAGCCTCAGCTTTAAAGACACAATTGCCCATGCCGTGACTATTATTAGTTCAACTGAGTAAGAGTTACTAAATTGTCTATAACAAAGTTTAAGGAGACATTTTTGAGGTTATTTGGAATTTAACAATGAAGGGATGAATAGTAACAGTAAATTAACATTAAAGTAAAAATTGTAGGGGTAGAATTCTTATACTTGAAACCCAAATTGATAAATTCCTTTTAAGAAATATACAAAATGAGAAAAAAGATTGAATGAAAGAAAGATCTAAGAAACTCGTACCAGAATGGCATGGAGCATGAAAGAACTGACATTGCTGAAGGCTTCATACTAAAGGCAAATGATAATAGAAGCAGAACACTAAAGGAAGAGCTTTGTTTACAAGAAGCAAACTCAAAAATAAGATGAGGTAAAAGAAGTGGAGCGGCAGTTAGATTAGGTGACACCTAACCTGTTGTAGACATTGAAAACTGGTAGTGAAAGGATGGATTACTAACCCAAAGCATCCAAACTGTAACTATCAACGAGGAAAGTGACAATCATGAGCTCTTACTTTCCTTGGCGTAGAACCATTTCCTGAGTACTTATGCATCCTTACAGGTGCAAGGCCCTGTAGTTCAGTAGGAATGACACCTTGGAAGGCGTTCAGCCCACCAGAGTATAGTCATAACTATGCTGACAAGAGGTAACTATTGTTTGAGAGATGAGCACCTGTTACAGAGAATCCATTTTTGCCTTGTACCCATCTCTGGTGAAAACAGGTTAATTTATCATAAATGTAGCATATCTTCTTCCAATATGTTTTCTGTAGCCAAATTGTTATTGACAAAAATCCTGAGGAGCATTTGTGCCCTGATTGAATACCTTGCTCAGTTTTCAGAGAATGCTGCAGAAGTTAATTATTTCCTCAAGAAACAAAGAATACTGGCAAAACAAAGGTTTTCAGGAAAGGGAATACATTTCACTAGGCACGCTTTTGCCTGTTGTAAGAAACAAAACTGACCAGCCTCTAACGTGGGGACTTTTTCTACCAACTCCATCTCACAGTCTTCATAGTCAAAATGAAGCAACTTTTAGCCCTATGACGATCATAAAGAGAATACAGAAATTATTTTTTTTTGGCTGGTAACTACAAATACCCCTAATGGCTGAAATATCCCCTCAATTATGCTATTAAATGATTCAGTGCAATATTTGACGTTGAAATAATTGACAAATATATGCTTGTCTTATACAACGTATCGCTTCTCTGCACATATCTTGTTTCAGTTTTATCTATAAGCCATCAAGGTTTCAGAAACCTAATGCCAAAAATATCCAGAAGGATTTCAGGGACCACCAGACTCCAAAGTGAGCAGTGATATAACTGTATCCCAGTTTTAATACAAAGGATTAATCAGTTCCTTCTGTAAGCCTAGACCCAGACAGTGAGTGATGAAAGGAAGTAAGTATGAAATAACGGTATTGTTTTGGGACATGATTGGTAATACTTGCTTTCCCAGAAAACAGTTACTGGGCCCAGTTCCTCTGTTTTGTAATTTTGCACAGGGTTTCCAGCACCTGAAGGGACCTAGGATTTTTCTATACTGTCCTTTCTTTCTTTATAGCATTAGCTCTAATAAATAATATTTTAAATAATACCTCACAGAGCCTGCATGATTGCCTTTTTTGTTTTGCTGGGATCGTAATGAGCTGGCATCTCCTGGTGCAAAACAGCTGTCAAACTGCCCTTTTACAAATTGCTGAAGTATGAATTGTAAAAGCCACTACAGACTTTGAAACCACAGTGCCTAGGAAGTCCTACTGATCTACATTTCTTTCCTGACAGCAGACAAGAACTAGACTTTTGGAACTGTGAGAAAAAAAGTTGCACTGTAGCACCTAAAATCAGATGCTGGCAATGTATATCACAGTTTTTACATTTACAATTCAAAGATCAAAGCTGATCAATAAATGTCTAATTTTGCAGAGACTATATTATTTACCCTGTTCCTTTTAGGGATTAGCTTCCAATACACTTGTGTAAGAGAATATGAGTCTTAGATGTCATTATAAAAAAACCCCACAACCAACCAACCAAGATGTATGTCTGAACATTGGAATACAAACGTTCTTAAAGCTCTGGTGTATAGAATTACATCCAAAGCTGTATGCAGAGATACTCATTATAAAGTCTGCATTATATTTTATAGAATATTAAAACAGATAATCATAGTGGAAATTATGAAGTTAAAGCTGAAGACCGAGAAGTTCAAGAAGCAACCGCAAGTCTGGAAGAGAGAGAAATGATTTTAGTCTTCAGGAAGTTCTCAAAAACATGATATGGAGGAACAACAGAACCATTTAATTTTAGAAGCTGAAGAAGTTTTGCATATAGCCTGAGCCTGTGGGTAGAAGCTTGAAGTACTGCTTGTAAAGATACCCTGCAGTCCTTAGTATATAATAGTACCAAATACTGGTACTAAAACTACCTAACATCACTTAAAAGTATTTATATCTGTGAAAAATTAGAAATTAATGCATACTGATAGATATGCATTACAAAAATAAACACCATTCTACTGATTCTCCTACTGGATGGAAATAATTTGCAAGACATAAATGGTAGGTCAATATTTTCTCCTGGAATATTGCCGCCTTGAAGTCTGAAATCTGTCTGAGAGATTCAGACAGCAGCATTACTGAAAATGTTTCAAAGGCCCTGAAACCTAACAAAGCAGTAATGTGTTATTTACTAATTGGAGCAACTTAACACTGAATTTTCTTGTGCTTAAGTCGTATGCTAATTTGGAACATCAAGGCTTTCTTTGCCTTTTACTGAATCCCTAGAGCAACAAGAAAAAATAAAACAGAAAAATCAGTTTGAAATTTTATGTTTTTCATGCATATATGCATTTATATGTGGTATCTTGAGGCTGGATATCAGCTCCTGGTTTAAGAAAAGAGAAAAATTCATATGAAGGAGCATTTGAAACAAAGTCAGACCTGCCTGTTCTTGGAAGAGGATCTCATGAACTGCAGGGCCATTTTTTCAATTACTAACGATAAATTTTCTCTCAAGAAAAAAGAAAATAACACTACTATAAAAATCTTAAACATTTCTGATCAGGTTCCACTGAGTAAAATTGTTGTCATTTTTATGAACAGAAATGGAAAATGCCTTCTGGCCTGCTGAGCTCTTGTATGATGGAGTGATATCGAAAGGTGACACTTTAGTTCATTTAAACAAGCTGTTTGTCAGCAATGGTTTATTTGGCAAAACAAGATTGTATGGAAAACACATGTAAAATTAAAACTTAGAAATAAAACAGTCAAAATGGTAAAAGTTTTCATTTTGAGTACAAGTGAGAACTGTACGCTATTGAAATAATAAATTAATTGAGTTTCTCAAGTTTGATCTAGATCTCAAGTTTCTTAGGAGTATATTTTCAGTTCACTGAGGCAGTACTGAACCCAACAAAATAACAATAACTGAAGCCAGACCTGAATCAAAGTCTATGACTCCTCATTTGACTCCTGCTCTATTAAATGCTGGTAATTTCACCTTGTTATGTTGTGTTGTTCTGGGTTTTTTGGTTTTCTTTTCTTAATTTTACCCTTCCTGTGGTATTTTACATTTTATAAAGGTCAGAGGACTATCAGACATCTGTCCTTTACTCTTTGCCTTGAAAAATACCATCAATTACTTCCCACAACCCTATTTTTTAAGTTCTGTGGATCAAAGGTTTTGGTCTGTTTTCACAAAGAGCTTCTCCGTGTGCATCTCTGCATAGCTGGCAAACTCTGGGACTTGAGAGTGATCGATTGTGGAAACCTCTTAAGCTTGTTCAGCTGTCAGAGGATGAAAAGAAACACGCAACCACATCCAAAATTTAAAAATGATACCTTGAAAATATTCGAGGGGAAGTACCACACGGCTCTAATAAAATCTGTTTTAGTCTAATGGAGATAAGAATGCTTTCTTTCTAAAAAAATACCTTTTAATGTAGTTCAAAGACTGTTATGAACTCAGTGATATATATGCAGAGAAGCCTAGTACCAGGCTTTTGTCTGAGTAATGTGCAAACAAATTCCTTTAAGTTGTGTCTTAGCTACGTCTTTCAAATGAGCTTTTTTGCATATTTATTTGAAAAATATATGAATATAAGTTTTGGTGTTATAGACATCTTGGTGACATGATACAAAATCATCACCTTGGAATATTCTCATGCATAGCAATCATAGTAGCATTATCTAATCTTGTCTTGTTTCTTAAAAATATTTGTATAATGAATTATTTATTATTTGAACACTCAGTCTTTTAATTGGTTTTGGCTTTTTTTTTTTTTTCTTTTGGAATTTTAAACTTTCAGGCCATTTGACTCTTTTATGGATTTCCTCTTACACCCATGGTTGGCTGAAAACTCCTGTCCTGTGCCTACAAACTAGCTTTCTGTTGTTACTGGGTTGGGATGTCATGACTTAGGTCTCAGTGAGTGGGTGAGAGTCACAAATTAATTGCAGTTATTACATTTTCAGCAGTACTTACAAATGAGCACCAGACACACCACTAAGACCAGTAGGAGGATTACCACAGCAACCAATACAGCAACACATGTTCTGGAGCAACGTCTTTTACCTACAGATAGGTGGAAAAAAATAAAGATTAGGGGAACAGCTGGAAAAGGAACACTTCATCTTCATTCAAGAACTGGAAGACATATGGCCCAAATGAAAAAATGGATATACTGTCAAATTTTAAGAGACATTAAGTGTGAGATAGCTGGGTTACTAATGCTGTTTTGTAATCCCATTCTTAAAGCTATCTTTGTACCCAGGGACTAGAAAGTAACGGATCTAATGTGAATTAAAACTAAAAATTTAAAAAAGTTCTAGAGGACATCTGCAAACTTTGGTCTGCTGTTCTGACCATACAGTCACAGAATCATTTAGGATGGAAGCAACCTTTTCAGATCACTTTGTCCAACTCCCCCGCTCAAGCAGTGTCAGCTAAAGCAGGTTGTCCAGGACCATGCACAGTCAGGTTTTGAATATCTCCTGGAATGAAGACTCTATGTTAGGAATTATTCAGAAGGAAAATGAACAAAAATAATGGATTTTTTTCTGCCACGTGGTTTTCTATATCCATGATTCCCTTCTACCTTCAATGACGCATTCAGTTCTACTACCCCTATTTCAAAAAGCATATAGGAAAAGGTTCAGGGAAGGGTGTGTGCTGTGTGTAGAGCCAAAGGGAGGTTGGGCAACTTTGTAGAAGAGAAATCCACTGAGGATACGTGAATAGAAACACATTTGTCTCAGTAAGTCCCTGTGTAGATGCATACACATGGAGCATTATGGGAAGGTATCGTACATGCCTACCCTCTTTTTATTCATCTCTACTTGTTCACTTATGCCTGCACTTGGAGACAGGAGGCTGGGCTAGGTGGTTTGATGATCTGGCCCAAAATATCCTTGTGTTCCTATACCAGTGAAGCCAAAGTGTTTTAGCTGTATATAATGCAACATGCCAACGGCCCCCTGCACTGGCTATGAAGCTGAGAACTGTATCATCGCTCTTCCTGCAGTTTTATATCACTGCATTTTTGGGTAATAAGGAACGGTCTTCTGTGCTCTCATTGTTTAAATTCATATCAGTTTAAGCAGACAGCTGAAAACTCACCAGATGATGTGTAGCTAGCTACAGCATTCGTGTCTAGGGATTGCACTTTCACTTCTGCATATGTAGAACCTAAAACCAGACAAAAATAACAGAGAACAGAGAAAGCTGAGAAACAACTTAAATGGAACAAAAATGACTGAAATGCTAAATACATGACAGCAACTGATTTATGTTACAGTGTTTAACCATGTCCAAATAATATTTTTTTCCATCGCATTCACACCTTAAAGGACTTGCTGTAGGCAGAAACAGACCTTGTTTCTCTTCAGTGCAGAGAATAACAGAGGAGGCATGGGCATGGGCATATGCGTTTTAAACCTAAACAAAAATGATGAGAAATGTGTAAAGTTGTTTGATTTATTCAGTCCATATCCATATGTCAGTGCAGAGAAAGGCTGCAACATCAAAGCAATCCTGAAAACTGCAGATCATGCTAAATTTGAAGAAGTTACTAGCTAATGATAACATGATGAGAAAACTGAAAACTATTCTAACATCTGGAGATAATAAATACAAATGAACATGGAAGAAAACGCGGGGAAGAAAGGAAGGGCAAGGACACATAAAAAAGGGGTAGAAAGTAAGAAATACGATGTTGCAGTTTTATAAAACATTCAAAGTCATCCTGATACACAGCACTGAGCCCCTTTGTTTTTACCACCATACAGAGTTAATGTCTTCTATGAGTTTAAGTGCATTCTTCTGGCTTATGGAATTAATTTCATTCCTTTGTGAACACTGCATTTAATCTAGGGAATCCACTATCAAAGAGAAAATAGCAAACTCAAGGAAAAAACCAAGACAGAAGTCAGTGTTTGAGCTCTTTTCTGTAAGATATGTGTAATCAATGGGAAATACTGTGCATAAATTAAGTGAACATATAGAAGAGTTGATAGGGGTTTTCCAGAAAGGCACAAATAGAGGAATGTAGGAATATTATTAAAACTAAAACCTGCAAGCTGGAGTACATGGATTAAATTAGAAGGAAAATGGAACCTTTAATCAGTTGACATCTGTTGTGGGTGCCTGTCAATTTAGCCATGAAGTAATCTGTCAAAAGAGGTGATAGAAACAATGTTTCTTGGGGCATTAGAAACTCCAGCCTTCTGAAAATAGATGCCCAGGGATCACACTTTATGCAAAAGACAAGAATAGGATGCAAAGAAATAGAAATTACTGTTTCTGTTGAAGAGGTAGTAAGGTTAAAAAGAAAGGGAAGAAAAAAGAATATGAAATACAGAGACAAAGTGTATGAAGTCTGTTATTTTATGATGCAATTTTAAGTGATGTAGCAATACCAGCGCAAAAGTTTATGCAATGATTCTCAGTCCATTAAAGAAAGGAAATTTTACTTTAGAATTTTGCAGTCATTTATACTAAATCAAACTAAAACTGTCCATGAAACATTTTATGCTTAATTTCTTAAATAGGTAGTTTGTACAGGCTATACAAGCCAGTAGGAAGAAAACCCAAAGCAATGCCTACTACGCTCAGCAAACACAAACGGGCTACGCATGAGACTGCTTCAAACAACAGAAATGTCAGGCACTGGATCTCCTGGTTGGTTTGCTGCAGGCATCAGTCTGCTGCATGAGAACATGACTGGTTCAGGACCAGTTGATGTTCAGGTGTGGAATGATCTCCTAAATTGATAGAAACTACCCTTAATTTTACAGAAGAAACTCTCCCTCACACTTGCACCTTATCGAATGAAAAGTAGACCTTATAACAATCCCCTTTTCTTGGTAAAAAACCTACATGAACACCCCATCTGCGCATTTTTCACAGCACTGCCCCTCACATTTCATTTTCCTCTTCAGGGCTTCGGTGATCTTTCAAATACATGTGACAGAGGCTGAAGAATACAAAGAAAGCTCAGTGGAGATCAATCGACTCACCTTGGACGTCAGTGACCTTATATAGACTGGGCCTGGTTGGTTCAGTCAAATTCAAGTCAGCGTAAAGGAGATTTTCTGACATTCTTGCTCCCCCTTCTCCTGTCTTTCTCTCACTGCTGTTTTTAAAATCTACTCTGGACTGACGATGACACAGAGCTCCTTCCCCTCTAACCTTCAGCAGAAAGTTCTTTCCTCTTTCGGTCTTATACAAACCCATAGTGAGAAGGGAAGCCTAATGCTGATTGTTTTTTTTATAGTAGTGTGTTAAGTGCAAGGGTGTAACCTTGATGTAGTCACCTTTGTCAGGAGGTTTTTCTAGCGTCAGTAGTATTTTGAGTTTCAAAATCTTGACACCCTGCCCCTCTCCTGTCCCCCTCCCCCTCCCCCAGCCCTTTGTACTTCGAAAAGACCAGATTTCTTAAATGCAATGGAAAGAAGAAGAGTACAGACATTTGGAAATCAGCCCCAGGAAGCAGAGCGAAGCTTTCAGGGTGGACCCACAGCACATCACGGGGAGCATCCCTGTGGAGTCCAGAAGGCAGGGCTTTCAAAAGCAGGTGTGTGAAATCATGATACATTTGCCTCTGATCCATACAGAAGTGCACTCAACGCTGCTGACACAGGACCCTGCCACACCTCGGGGCTTGCTGGTGTGTCTGCAGCTCTTCTAAACCAGAACCAAGCTGACTTGCTGTGTCCTGAGGAACATGGGTTTTGAGCAGCTCAGAAACATGTTCTTCCCCTCTGTGAGTAACTTCTGATGGCAAATGGGGATTCATAAAGTGAGATTGGCCCGGCCTGTTTTGGGAAGGGTGAGGGGCGCCTAATATGCAAAAGCAACAACTCGAATAGGTTAGTCTAAACAAGACAAGCCCCAGGCTTTCTAGGTTTTCAATTCCTGCATGACTAATGCTTTCATAGAGCAGGAGGCGGAAGCTATGTGGATATTGTGCTGTGAATCATTGTTGGAGGAAATATGCTAGCTCATAGCAGCATTTACTAATTCAAAATGCCGGATTTAGTTTTTGCACTGACAGCAGGTGTAACCTGCCAGGAGAAGCCTGATCACCCAGACTGGTCTGCTGGTTGACGGCAGGCTCAGCGTAAGTCAGCAGCATGTCTTGGCAGTCAAGGGGGCAAACCACATCTTGAGGTACGTCAAACACAACATAACCAGCTGATCAAGAGAGGTTACTATCCAGGTCAGCCTCCCCTTGAGCGCTGTGTGCCATTCAGGACCTGTCCTGGTTTAACCCCAGCTGGCAACTAATCACCACAGCTCCACTCACTCATCCCAGGAGGGAATGCTGGAGAGAATGGGAAAGGTAAAAGCGAGAAAACTTGTGGGTAGAAGTCAAGACAGTTTAATAGGTAAAGCAAAAGCCACACACGCAAGCAAAGCAAACTAAGGAATTCATGCACCCCTTCCCGTGGGCATGCAAGTGTTCAGCCATCTCCAGGAAAGCCAGGCTCCATCACCAGTAACGATTATGTGGGAAGATAAATGCCATCACTCTGAATGTCCCCCCGTACCTCCTCCTTCCTCCAGCTTTATATGCTGAGCATGACATCCTGTGGTATGGGGTATCCCTTTGGCCAGTTGGGGTCAACTGTCCCATCTGTGTCCCCTCCCAGCTCCTTGTGCACACCCAGCCTGGTCGCTGCTGGAGTGGGGTGAGAAGCAGAAAAGCCCTCGGCTCTGTGCAAGCACAGCTCAGCCATAACTAAAACATCCCTGTGTTAGCAACACTGTTTTCAGCACAAATCCAAAACGCAGCCTCATACTAGCTGCTATGAAGAAAATTAACTCTACCCCAGCCAAAACCAGCCCAGGGCCCCACAATTTAAGAAGGATGTGAAGGCTCTTCAATGCATCCAGAGGAGGGCAACATAGCTGGTTGGAAGGGCTGGAAGGCATGTCCTGTGAGGAGGGGCCAGGAACATTGGGTTCATCTAGTTTGAGGAGAAGGAGGCTGAGGGGCAATATCCCTGTTATCTACAGCTTCCTGAGGAGGGGATGTGGAGAGGGAGGTGCTGATCTCTCCTCCATGGGATCGAGTGACAGAACACACAGGAATGGTTCAAAGCTGAGTCAGGGGAAGTTTAGACTGGACATTGGGAAACATTTCTTTACCAAGAGGGTGGCCAGACACTGCAACAGCTTCCTACAGAAGTGGTCGATGTCCCATGCCTGTCAGTGCCTGACAAATAACATAACTATCACCAGATTTGCTTATTTAATTCTCATGTATGCACTGGGGAAAAAGATAAGAAAAAAGACCAGTAAATGGTTTAGATTTTGTGAAATTAGAATTCATAGGTTTGCTATATGAACGTGTATAAGGTCTGTTTTTCAGTAAACACTAGGTCACTGCATTATTATTACCTGGCCAACAGCAAGTAAATTCCCTGCCATGCAGTCATTGATGGATACGGTAGCATTGTTTTAGAATCAATTACATTATTTAATAACTAAGGAGCTTAGTTTTCTATACTGACTTCAGTACAGAGAATATGTAGATAGCTTGAGACTAGATAATGCTTAATGAAACACCAGTGAGCAAACACTTATAGTAGCCCATCTGTGAAAGCTCTGGATTTAATCATGAAGCAGCAGCTATTGAACAGATGACTGTATTCCTGTCCTTACTACGTTACAGTACATTGCTTTTCTGATTTAGAACAAACTATACTAGAAAGTATTTTTAATGAAAATAACATAAATGCCAATGCCCGCTGAACCCATTTCTTCCAAAGAAAGACAATTTTCTATTACATAAGTAACCTCTCATGTTCAGGGCCATCAGATCTCGAATACCCTGCTCCCAGGTGGTAATTACAGACTTCTTCAGTGGGCCAGTGATATGTTCTGGTATTCTGCCCCTCATTTCCCATACTCAGAGGCTGAGATAAGCCAAGCAAACACCAGCTGTGTGAGAGAAAGAAGGGGAACTGAAACAGTTTCTTTACTGGTTGATGACTCTGAAGTACAGGCTGCGGTCAAGCTAAGGTCTGCAGTGGCCCTCAGACCTGACAGTGAGAGGTATCCAGAAATATTTTGACAGGCAGCCCGCTCTGGAATATTAATGTATCTGATTAGACCACTCTCATTTCTCTGGAGTTCCTGAGGATGGAAGGAAAGAGGGAAAAATAAAATTACATGATTTGTTTTTAAGTTGGGAGCCACAAGACTGACATAATACTGCAAGTTTTGGATGTGTTCTAGTCAGTTTTCTTGCTGTCTGGATGCATAACCACCAATCTGAGAGAATATCATGACGTGGGTCCCCCTCCAACAGCAGAAAACCTCTCTGAGAGAGGAGAAGATAGAATTTTGATCCTTTTTCAATTTAAGATATTTTTTTCTCCTAATTTACCTCTAAGATGTGTAGGTACCAGACTGGTGCCCTGAAATGCAGACAGATAAGTAAGAGCCAAGAAGCTATGTTCCATGTATATGGATTTTCTGGATCATCCTAACTCCCTTTGCATGCATTTCATCTGAGTGACCTTCAGCACTATTTTATTGCTCATCCTATCAAAAATGCCCTGCCATGGCATCACTCCCTGGGCACTGTTATATTACCAAGGTGCAAGAGTTTTTTTCCTCTTTGGAGAAGAATTTTTGGCTTTGTTAGTTCAAAGTTAAGTGATGACTAAATATGTCTTTGACGGTTCCTTGCAACTGCAGCCTAGGACACAGGACTTCATCATTCAGGTAATCCTTTTCAGTTTCTATAGCTGTGGATAAGCTATGAATAGCTGGTGTTACCCAAGATGTTGTCTGTTGCCTCTATCTCTCAGCCACACTTTGTTCTCAGAACATCAGAGCCATGTCCGTTTCCCACCCACAAATTGCTCAGAAGGAAGACTTACATTAATGATTTTAATCATGACAACTTGATCTTCCTCCTTGGCTGCTTTCTCTGCAATTTTGACAGTGTCATTGTCCCAGTCAACAAAATCCACGGCCATCATTCCTTCCACTCCACTGGGGAAAGAGGAAGGGGCAAGGGGGAGGTGAAGACAAATGGTGAGAAGGTAAGGAAGGAAAGGGGGAAAAAAATAAGGAAGAGGGGAAAAAAATAAAGGACAAGAGATTTTTAAAGTATCACAGTTGATAGATCCCTGCAACAAAGGAGCTGATCAAGAGAGATCAAGGTACATGAGTCTTTCTTCCCTATCAGCAACATTTCGTTTTCATTATCTTCTCCATTTGTCATTCTTCATAGCTACATTTTGCTCTGCTACTTCCAGAAACATGTTGATTCAGGACTCACTCTGAGGCCTCCTGCTTGAGTACGTGTGCAACGTACGAAATGTCAGCATAGCCCATACAACCAAAAATGTTGTTACGAGAGTAGTAGAAGAGGAATGAGAGGCACATCTCACTCATGGCGCTCAGCCCACCCAGCAAAGACACAAGGATGACTCAGGGGTCTGCTGAGACACAATGAGGAGACTACTTCTTCTCAGGAAAGTACTCTTGTTCACAGCTCATGCAGATCTTGTCTGGGAAAAAAAAATTAATTTGTCTATGAGATAGAAATGGAGAATCAAAATATCCTTTGATACTTTGCCTAATAAGTAGTCTAATAAATAGGTTGCTCTGTGCTTTTATAACCGAAATTACACATTCTCTCCTTCAGAAAAAATACTATATTTTTATTTCAAGATCCCAAAATCTGAAACTTTGGGAGGTTCAACTAAAACATTCAAAGAATTAACTGAGTGTGACATCCAGATCAGAACTTTCCAGTTGATCCCTACTTTTGGAATGGGACCAACCAAATCAAACAGTGTTGCTCTCTGTGAATATAAATTCTGTAATCCTCTTTAAGTCAAATCACAGCTTTTTGTGCACATTTCCAAGTGCAATAATGTCATTAAATCCTCTGTGTGCATAAGCTCTAAAATAAGCTATGAAGCTTGAGTACAACAATAACTGTTTATATGCAAACTTCTGCAAAACTGACCTCTGGTCTGAATAAGAACTAAAAATAATGTCTTCTTGTTTTGAGAAGTCCAAATGAGATCCAGCTGCTGGATTACATCAGTTTCTGTATTTGACTTCTGCCTTTCCACTAAATCCAAGTGTTCAATGACTGAAAACCAACTCAGCTGCAAGTTTTGCTACTTGCTCTTGACGCTTTAGACAAGAGTTGTCTTGTAAGATATTAGATGCAAGATATCTTTGAGTCTGTTCATAAGCCTACAGTAGGAGGGTCTTACTTGAGAGCTTCTCCCCAGCATGGAGCAACTGTGCAAGGCATGCCTCAGTATGTCTATGATGTTGTGTCTGACATGAGAAGCTGTTGCCGGGGCCATATTTGCTCGGGGAAGAGAGACATGTCTTCCCAAAAGATTTTGATAGTGATAAACTAGTTTTAAAGGCAAGGAAAGATTTGTAGGTAGAAAAAACTGACTTACAAATGTAACCTCTGACTAATCCAGTGTCTGAAAGTTGCATTTGACCAGGATGTCATCCCCCTAGGGAACACAGTAGGTCAAACCATCAGATGGGTACAGGTAAAGCACATAAAACAACCACTTGCAACATGGGCAACCCGGAAACTGTGTGAAAACAATGGGCCACAGCTGCAGGTGGAATGAGAGACAGAATATATCCACGTGCTCTGACACCTCTGGTGCTTGCCACCTCCCCAGCCTGCCTGCCCGTGGCTACATCCCAGGGCAGCATCGTACTGGTTTGATTACGATGATTTCCTTCAGGTTCCTAATCTCCTGCAGTCTGGAGTCATACTTATTGTCTTCACACATGATGCTCAACTGCTCACCATTCCTGGGGAAGACAAACAAGGGAAGAAAGTTAAAATATTTCCAGGGAGGGGTGTGGAATAACCAATTCCTGGATGAAATAAACAGAGCCAACAAAAATCCCCTCCAGAAACCATGCTTGATCTCTTTTGTACTGTAACTCACAGAACACATTTTCAGCGACAGTCACTCCCAAATATACACTTGAAATTTCCCAACCAGCCCTCTTGTTCTGGAGTCCAAATATGGACTTTTTACATGTCAGTAATTGTTGTACCTTGAAACTTTTGCCTTTCAGAGGACAGTCTGGGATCCCAGAAGAACAAATTCCAACACTTGCATTAGAAAACACTGTCCTAAATAAAAAGACTCTCTGACCCTAGCAGGGTAGAGTTGGCAGGGTATTTAGAATGTCCCTTGCAGATGTAGAAGTATCACATGTGAACTCTTCCTTGCTATTTCTACAGTGCTTTGTGATACTGCTTCTTAGATGGTCTCTGCTCTGCTTGAGTGCGGCTTCTCCATCCACATTACAGGTCCTTAGATCTTGCTAAGTACATCCACAGTGCACACTGCAAGGTGCATCAAGGCACCCAGACCACAAAACCTTATGGTGCTTATGGCCAGGCTCTCCCAACAGCTGTTGCACACCCTGCCCGGTTGTTGTAGGCCCTCTTTGTGACTGCTGGCAACTCTGAGCAGGTGAACGGGTAGGCTCATGCCACTGTTCAGCTACACCTTCTAGCAAAATGGGTTCAGGAAGGAGGAACCTGGCTTGGAGGCCAGGCTTCACAAAAGTTCAAGAAAGAATGTATCATGTGACACATGGTTTATGTATACCATGCAACCTGCATAAAGAGCAGGAGCCAAAAACTATTGCTATTGCCTGGAACAAAATAGCTCTGGCTAAGTCACTCCTACTGGCTATGTGTGACTTTTGGTGTATGCTGGGGTATTTTGGAATTAATACCTACAAAGGAGACAGGCCTGCCCCTAAAGTGCTATTAAAGATCACAATCTACTATATTCTGCCAAGGTCAAGCTCCAAAGAGTCTGGGGTCTCCACTAATTGGACAAGTGAGTAAGAGCAGTGTAGTTATCCTACCTGTTACAGGGGAAATCCCAGAAGAAAAGTAGTCACCCCAGCTGCTCACTGTACCTGAATCATCTCTGTTCAGAAAGTGTTTTGAATGTTTGACCTTCTGCTCTGGAGCCTGTGCTTGAGATGGCTTCATCATCTGTAAAGGTCCTTTCTCAGATATATGCTCATCCTAAGTAAATCTAACTGTTGCCTTAGTCCTCTCCAGGCTGACCTCAAGTGAGTCCTAGTAAAAAGAAAGAACCTTCCATTTTCTTCCGAAGCCTAAGAAAAACTCTCCTGATTATGTCACTCCCTGCTACTTGGAGTATGCCCTTGGAAGTTGCTAGCTAATGAGATGGAGGGAGGCTCACTCCACTTGCTGTCTAGCATAACAATCCAGTTGTCAGGCCAGTCTGGGCTGGAGATCAGTAGCATTGAAACAGAGGGATGACTTTGAAGCCAATAGGTTTATTGGTGTCTACTTTGCTCCTTTGTCAAGAGACAACCACATTGCCAGCTATAATGTGCTTCTCCTGAGAGACACAGACAGGTGTAAATAGGGAGCAGACTTTTCACAATGCACCTTTCAAGTTACAAAATCCCTATATATTTAGTCTAGTCACAGCAGACTAAATTTGTTTCCTAAAGTTCTTAAAAACTTTTCCCTGCTTTTGCCATGTCACAATTAGGCTGCAGAGGCTGCTAGGTGAGTATTTTGCAGATACCACTGGTCAGAGAGGAGAAAATACCCATCAGAGAATTGTGCTGGTCCCACTTCTTTGAGGCTGCCTTTGAAGGAGCTTCTAGTCACTTGGCCCCATTCCTTGGCATGCTGGGGAGTGGGTGGAGAGACACAGGACCAGAGTGTTTAAACAATATTTGATTGTAGGATGCCGTTGGTGTTTAAGGACAACTAAGGAAGGCCATCTTCAAGGGCAGATGTGCCATTTTGGAACAACGTAGATTCTTCTGAATGATGTATCATATGTGTGCTTAGAAGCCAAACAAGACAACATCTGCTCTGCTCATAACTCAGCTTTGTGTTGGGTGCGGGAGGGCAGGCGCTATCCTGTTTTCCACAGCTTGCCTACAGTGCGGTTCAGGTTCCCTGCATGCCTACAGGATCGGCTCCGTATGTGTGAATTTCCTGCAGAGTGAATCAGCATGTGAGACAGTGCAGGGGTCTGGGGATTTGGTGTGAGAGTGCAGCCACCTAAGGACCAGGCAATGCCAAAGTTTCCCCTTGCCATTCCAGATGGAACTCACATCACACCCCAGAGAATGCACCAGCAGTGCCTTGTAGACAGGCAGGGAACCTGACCTTGAAGATGTCACAGCGAGTTCTCTAAGATTAGAGTGTCACTGCAACATCTTGGGCTATGCCCACATTGCTAAATGTCATAGGGCAGTGCATTGTTTTACCGATCACTGGCATGGACTGTGTCTGCCTCCCTGTAACTGTCTGCAGCCTGATGCTTGGCTGATGTTGGGTTATTCTGAAATTAGAAATCTAAGGAGGACATAGCTGTTATACCTATACTACCAAGCACTTAGACCTCTGTGATGCCCCTTTGGCCTAAAGCACAGTTAATTTTTATTTCTGGATTTTGATTTGTTTTGTTTTCAAATTCCAAATGGCTGAAGTAGTGTTCAAATGCTATGCTGCACACTGTGATTATCATAGCTTCAAACTGAGTATTCATGCTTCATGGGCTAGGATGTGATCAGAGAGCACATAGGGGTACTGAAGTTTTTAGTGTGGGATGATGCTGGAGGAAACCAAATCCTGTGTAGTTTTGCTCATGCAGCCCATGGGAACTGGTACACGCAATCCCAGAACTGTGCCTGTGTAGCCTCACGGTCAGTCTGGTTAGCAGGACCAAGCTATGTAAGGGCACCATCTGGCAGCTGTCTGCTGTGGATGAGAAGCAGTCCAGTGCTTGAGCTCACTCCCTGGACCTGATTTATTTAACCAGAGGCACAGTTCCAGTCTCTTGCTGTCTGCTGAGCTGACCCTTCTTTCCCTAAGAGATAATTCTTCATACTACAGTTCAGACACTGCAGAGCCTCCTGCAGTGACAGATGGAGACTAGCCTGGGAGACATCATTCTCATCCACTCTAGATCAAGAGGCAGGGAATGATCCTGTAGCATGGGCAGCAATACTGTGAGTTCCCTTCTCTTACCAGTATTGAGCAGCTTTCACTCCTCTGCCAGACAGGTGGGTGTAAAGCAAGTAGGCAAAGACATGCAGATCTGGAGCCAGCATCCCGTTCAGCTGCAGTTCAAAATGGAACAGGTCAGAGCCTGGCAGTCAGAGCACAGCACTACATTTAACGCCTGCCCATCAAGTCAAAAGCTTGATGGAACTCATGTAAATGTCAGCTTAACTTTTTTTTAAGAGGAGGTTTAAGACCATTTCCTTGTGTAGGTCATTACTGATTGAAAGGTTGCTCTGGTGAACCTTTCTGAAAATTGCTTTTCTGGCTTTAGGTACTCTGGCGTAGTTGTTTGAGTTTGTGATATCTCATGCTGGGCACTGTAATGATATCTTGTTATCAGCTATGTGACAAACAAAGGCAAGATACAGGAGAGGTAATAAGTTAAACATGCAGATCCATGAACTCTGAGAAAGAGCAGATAACAGTAAGAGTAAAAGCAGAAATAGTAAGACACTGATCAATGGGCTATTGAAAGTACCATCAAAATGTACATCTTAAAAGGTTCAAAGAAAATCTTTGAATATTGATGAAAAGAAGAAAAGACAAGATTACTGCAGGTCTCATAAGAGGGAGCAAACCTATTGGTTGTTTGAGGGGGATTGTGGGACTATGTAAAATATATGGGGTATTCTAAGTGGACTGTGGGAATGTGCAAAATTTATTACTGGACACCTAAGGAAGAGGTCAAATTTAGGGAAAGAGAGAAACAAATATGGGAAAATGGAGAGAAGAGGAGAGTCTAGTTGTACTTACAGAGACTTCCAGTTAGCATGTTTGTCTGAACAAACCAGGAACGTGATTGCTGCAATCTAGACTATTTTACTAAACTCTGTTCCTAAATATTTTCAGTGTGAGTGTGCTCTCTGTACTGTGTATATGCGTGTGCCTGTGGTTTTGGCATGGAATGATCCACTAGGGAGCTTCAAGCTAGAAAGACCCAAGGTCCAAGCCAGAGACTGTGTAAAAAGGGCTAAAAAGGCCCCTTGCATGTGGTGGAGCAGACTCACTTGGGGATCTTGGGAAGTCATGACATCCTTTGGGTTTTGTTTCCCTTTCACTTAGATGGGGCGAATGGGTATTCAACTCATGGTTCTGACCTGCTTACACAGCTCTGCTAATGCTCTTGGGCCAAGCCTTGGGTATCTGCTGAGCTGTGTTATTGGAAAAAATGTTCATTTTGCAACATGGAGAAATGGAGGCTAAGCTAGCACCCTGTGCCAAATGGCTTTTGGGCATGTCTGGAGCAAGATGAAAGCCCAAAGTGAGAAAGATCAAGAAGGGTTTTGTATGGCTTTCCCCACGCTTACTTCATCAAACCGGCTGGAATTGCAAAGGCCTAAGATCTGTAGGGTTCTGCTCCAGGAGGAATGAAATACACAGGGAAACTGAAGATGCCTGTTTGCGGAACACCCACACCATGTTTCTGTAGTTCCTGAGTATAGTAAAGTCATAGTCCTGAGCTGTCAATCAAGCCTGCAAAAGAAAAATGACCACTCCTTCAGCACTGACTCCAGAAACATCAGAAGTGGGGCCTGAAGCAACAACACATACAGCATCCCTTTCCCAGTCACAGTTTGGGAGCAGCACAGATTAACAGGAAGGTCTAAGCCCTCCACCCTACCCGTGGTGGTATGGTCTACTGTAACATGTAGCTTCGAAGTCATGCAAGGTGCACAGTCGCACAGTTCCTCACTCATAGTGCAGCTGGATCCAGCCCTGTTCATAGTCGCAGATGATTCCCATAAAATCACTCTTGTTTACCCTAACGTAAAATGATAGCAAATACTGCAGTGACATTCTTCATCACCTGTCATAGGGATTGAGTGCTGGAGGTCATGGTAGAAGTCTGAGGTATTGTTATTAGGCTCTCAGAACTTCATCCTGACCCTTGGTACACTTATTTCTCCCACAACCACACTGTCCCTTCCCACAAAAAGTAGCAGTGCCATGATGCCACCGTTTCCCTGATGTTTTCCCTAACACTCCTGCTAGTATCATATCAGGAAGATGTGCTCAGCTTTTCTGATGGTATGACGTGTCTAATCTAAGAAGATATAACTATCTATGTTGCTAAAATTATCATCACATATCATATTTATATTATTTAATTTATAGAAAATTTATTTAATTATATATAATAGAATAATTATTATATTGCTAAAATTAGTTTCCAGTCCAGTTTCTTCTTACTGTCCTGAAGGTTGTACTGAGCAACATATGGAAGCGTTTCGTACAAAGGTGGTTTCTAATAGGCTTGTAGGGGAGGTCTGAGACCTCCATCCTGAGGCTGTTCTTTGTTAGACAACTGCCCAGCATCACCCACCTGGTAACATGTCAAAATTGCTGTAACAGATTTCTAGTTGGACGTACTGAGGGTCCCAAGGTG
Source organism: Falco peregrinus (assembly GCF_023634155.1). Lineage (NCBI taxonomy): Eukaryota > Metazoa > Chordata > Aves > Falconiformes > Falconidae > Falco > Falco peregrinus. The sequence continues at coordinate 84,137,068 of NC_073726.1, read as the reverse complement.
CCCCTATGGAAAATGCAGCTGCTTCATCTGGAAATTGATAAGACTTGTGGAAAGAGGAAGAGGAGGAATAAACTTACATGAAGTAGTTAGCTAGTTTTTAACTCTTCTCTGTTGTTTCTTAATTGAAAACTTACACAGAGAAAGTTTTTATTTTCTTGCGTTTCTGAATATTTACTTAGATATTGTTAGAAATCAAAATGTTGGGGGAAATTCTGCCAGTTCCATTTCTTTTTCTTCTGAATCAGAACAAGGAAGAATTTTCAAAATTTATTTTTCATTTATCCTTTTGATTGGTTTCATTTTTACATATATATTTAATAGGAATTACATATATATTTAATAGGAAATGGTTACAGTATGTGTACACTCTTGTACCAAATTTCATATTAGTATTGGAACTGCATTACATAAAATCTGAATAAAATTCCTGTAAGGGTTTTGTCTAAAAGTTATCTCCTTTCTCTCTCCATCTCCATGTACATGCATACTATAGAAATACAAAATACATTTTGCTCTGAAAGGCACAAGATAGATGCTAAAATGTGTGCATCACTGACTTCTAACTAGGCCACTCAGTCAGAAGCACCAATTGCGCTGGACTTTTAATGTTACTCTACTGAAAAAGAGGCAGAGCTAGTAGAAAAAAAGGCAGCAAGTAGGTAACCTTCCGTTATGCAAAAGGAGCATAAGGAGAATATTGTGAAATTAATGGCAACGTTATCAAAAGGTCAGAAGGAAGGCCTTAGTATGTGACATATAACACTTGTTTAATGCAGATATGATAATAACATACACACATATGCAGAGTATCAACAACTATGCAGAAAACAGCAGCATCACCTGATGCAGCAGAAGTAGAGTTGAGTGGGGACAGTATGAGGAAAATTCCCCAGTTTGGTTGGTCCTGCAGGACTGTGGGGTCTTACTGGACAAGGTGACAACAAAGGTACTACTGTTCCTAACAAGAAATGGGGGAAGGATTGGGCCCTGCAGACTCACCTCTCTTCCAACATCCCATCCCACAACCACCTGAGAGCACAAGGCAAAATCCGGATTGGCTCCATAGCAATCATCTGTGCCACTGGGTAATACGCTGGCATTGCCACAGGCATAAACAAGAATATGATGAGCCAAGGTTACGTTGTGGAGTGTTATTATAGGTTCGAACTGTAACCAAGAGAAAAAGTAAAAAAAAAAAAAAAAAAAAATTATTGTCAACACTCAAGTATTTCTTTCCCAGGCAACAAAAAAGAGCAGTTAACCATATGTTAGGCAAACAAATATAATCTGATTCATAAAATGGATGGTAAATTGGTTGGCAGTTTATCTACTCATTGTGGTATGCACCCAACAGAGTCTATTTTTCCAGAAGGGATTTGCATTTTCCTTTAAAGCACCTCCCCTTTATCAAATCGCAGGGGTGTCTATTTGACCTGTTATGCTGGGCAGTAAGGTTCCAGGCCAGAAATGTAAATAGTTTACTTCATACACAATTTTCCTGACTGCAGTCAAGATAAGGGACCTTGATCTCAGGTTCACTATAATTCACTGCTCCCTCAGTTGTGCCAAAAGTACCATAATCAAGACAGTGTAAAATAAACCCGGCATGTAACTTTCATGTGCTCATTAATCACTGAACTTTTAACCAGCATTGATAACATCAGGTCTCAAAATTCTGGTGTTACTACAACAACTGACTAAAACTTCTGAGTTTGTTCTGTAGGGTTACTTGTTAAATTCTGTTTTTCAGTCCACGAGAAGTCTTCCTTATGAAATTTTGCCTTACGTCATTTCAGTGGAACATCTATTTTTAAACCTTCAAAAGCCACAAAACTAAGAAGGGCTGCTTAATCTTGAAGCAAAGTTATCTTAATCTGGGAAGTAAACTATGCTTGCTTTGGAAAGTTCCTGTTTTGTTTCTTTGCTCTTCCTCTTCTGCACATTCAGTCTTGAAAACAGGACAGCAAAAATGTCAGTTTTGCCTTTTATGCAAATACCCTTAACAATCTCCAAGGACAAAAGCAAAAGCCCTTTCAATATAGAAGATTCTGGAGGATCCCTTTGCTCTCAAAGATACCAACAGGTAATGTGGCCTGAGCTCACTACACGGAGACATCAGACTTGCAGCAAGGTTTCTCCAGGTGTGATGGACATGAAGACAAAGGTACTTCCAAAGCTAGAAACGAGACAGAACTTCACCACCACACAAGCCAGACAAATTAGCTGGCTCATCCCAATGGCAGTGAAGGACAGATGGAATGCTTCTAAATTTATACTAAAATGTTGTAAAAGACAGACTTATACACATCACTGAAGGAGCAAGTCTGTCCTGTCCTGTTTTTCCTCAGTAAGACAGACTGCAATTTTACCTTGTAGACATGGTGTTTCTGCTTGGCCATGGGCAGGGGGATAAAAGTACAAGCATACTTGGTTTCTTAACTGGAACAGCAAACTGGAAAAGAAAGACACACGAGTCACCTCAAGATTCCCCTGGCAACTCAGTAATATGCAGAGGGAATTGGAGAAGCTGAAGGGAGGTGGTGCAAGCAGAATGAGACCCAGAACTGGAGGGGGAAGGAAGGATGATGCATTTAGCAAGCGACTGCTTGGTTTTTGGTTGCAGTGAGTGAGAAGATTATAGGGTCAAGAAGATGAAATTGTATTCTGGTGAATGGCATACATGTTTACCAGCTCCACCAGGTCTTAAATTCTTTTTCTTTCAGATTTTTTTCTGGTCCCCACCCCCCAAAAAAAAAAAAGAAAAGGGAATTGCATTACTAATTTGCCTATTGTAACATGAACCAAGCATAGGAAACATTAATGCAGTTCAATCAACATTTTTACTTGCTAGTTTTCTGGAGTCACAAGCAGAACACATGATAGCACTAATCCCACAAATCTTTACATAAAAATAGCACCCCTCTTTACTATGGAATACTGCCCACGCTGATCAGCAGATTCTGCTGCATCTTGAGCAAGTGCTGACTGTGTGGGATGATGCTGTTTAAAGAAGAAAGGTGTTAATGCAATAATACCACACTGAGTTGGTACTTTTGAACTCCATTTGACAAGGATGCCACATGTACCATGAGGTGATGCTAATGCAGAGCTCCAGCTCTGCTGGTAAATCCTTATATTTGATACTGAGATACTGCATGTATTAATACTGGAGGCAGCGCACACAGCAGTTGTATTGCATTTTCTGAGCTCTTTGCCAGGCTCGTCACAGAGCATTTAAATGTATACCCATTATTTCTCTCCTCTGTGATGTTGTGTAGCCCCGACAAAACTAAGATGGGAAGCAGGAAATATCTTCAGCATGTTATAGCTAGTTTTTGATGGGTCTATATGGATGAGACAATAGACCTGTATACATATATGCCTGAGTTAATTATGCTGCAGTTCAGTAGCACCAGTCTGTGTTTGGCTCCCTAAATTCTAGTCAAGGGACCAAGAAACACCTTACAGCATTTCCTAACAAATAAGACCTTTACCCTCCGCATAGCAAACCTTCCATTCCCACTTCATTCCTACTCTTGCCAGCTCTATTTGCATGTTTCCAAGATCAGTCATATCCATCTTTTGACCTGTGCAATTCAAACTTCCAGCATGGGCATGATCAACTTTCCAAAGAAAAGCAGAAGAATGGGCTATTTTTAACATGCCAAGTAAAGTTCTTGCCCAGAACTTGCATTATTCAGCACCAGGTCATAGATGAAGAATATTTTAGGGTCAGTTGAGTCAGATGGGCCTCTGTGCCTCATAAAGAAAAGAGACTTGGAAAATCTTTGGCCTTTAAAGAATTGAACTGTGTCATCAGTACCAAACACAGTAATGAAGCACGCTCTGTCAACCTGTAATGGGAGTATTAACTGGAAAATCTCATTCCTTTCTTCCCATCAACCACATACACATGTATTCACCCTACATCACATGCCTTATACCACTGCACATTTATTAAAACATAATCCACATAGTAACCATGGCAATTAGAAATCACCTAAAATAACATAACTGTGCATATTTGGTACATACTCAGACACTCAGATAATATGTCACGACACCCAACAGAAAGTAGAGCAGAGTAACACACAAGATTTGTCTTCTCCAGAGACATAATGTATTTTTTTGCCAAAGAGAAGGGTGCTGGCTAGAAAAGACACAAGAAAATCTGTACCCGCTGTCATTTCACACACATTATTAAAGCACGCATGGATTTTAAGTGGTGGTATGAGAAATATAAGAAAGCTGGGGGAAAGGCTGTGAGGTATTTGAGGAAGACTTCAGAACCTGCATCACTTTGTGTTCAAATGTTCAGATACTGTCTGTATACTGTTCTAGCTGTGGGAGCTGTACAATGGTGCTAAAGATCAGATTTCACATCTTTGCATGTCCTAAAGCAGATATAGCTCACTTATCTGTATATAATGTATTTTGGGCAATTTTTGCAAAGAATTACTAAGGGACTTACACAAAAATCTAACTAAACTGTAGTCCCCTAATTCCCCATTAGCAGCTACTGTTGAGCCTGGATGCCCTCAGCGATCCACCTGGATCTGCCCCATCGTGTAAGGAAAGCAGCAGCAGCCATAGAAGTCTGTAAATTCTTCCCATTCAGAATGGGATTATATTTCTCTCAATTACTAAAGGTCATTAAGGTTTGTGACTACAAAGGCATCTAACCAGTCATTTGCACATATATTTGAACCGCAGAAAAATAGTGGATGTACACCTAATTCTGGGCAGACATTTCTGAGGGTTAGCCTTGGATAATGCTGATTTACCCAGAGGTGCCTCAAGTAAAAGTGAAACGTGTAAACAGTGTCTCTATATACAGAGTTCTGAAACTATGTGCATTTGTATCCTTGTGATCCTTGACAAAGCATAGTTTTGAAAAATCTCTGACTTAAAATAACAGTTTGGATTGGCTAAGCTTTTGGTGGCAGTCAATACCAATATGAAGCTCTTCCAAGAGAGAAGGACCGAGACTACCAAAACTTTCTGAATTTGCTAAACAATTCTTACCAAAATAATGCCTTATATTACACATAAAAATGTTATGTCCAACACTAGATATCACTTCTTTGTATGTAGAAAACAAGAGAGAGACTGAAAAATGAGCAGGATTTTGAAGAGCTGTATTGAAGCTTAAGAAGATGTTGAGATTTATAACTTCCCCATTCTTTGATAGAAAATATAAGCAAACATCAATGACATCAAAACAGTGCCCTTGAAATAGGCATTATAAATGTGGCTGTGTGGTTCCATACTTTTCTTTATATTCCTGTTACTGCACTGTTGTGAGAAAAACCTGTCATTCTCAGATCTGATCGGGGGGATTTGGGAATAGAGTGGGACACGAGAGCAGGTTTGTTTGGGATGTTGCTTGAGTAACCCCCTTTCCTACCGTGATATTCAGGTCATTTGGGTCACATGTCCAGAGGTGGCATTTGAACCACATGGTGGTGGAGGTCTCATTCTCTGTCACTGACAGTAGTCGGTAGTCCTGGCTCTCATCTTCCTCGAGGGTTGCCTCATCTTCTGCATGACAATGTTGGAAAAGGAACAGTCGTCAAAGCAAGAGAGAGAAGAGCTTCCCACACTCCCAAGAAGTCACATTCCCAAGTACTGCTGGTGGGACCTGAGTAATTATCAAAGCATTTAATTCTCAAAAAAGCTCCTCCACTTTCACTGCTGATTTCCACAAACCAATTGAAGAAAACTCATGTCCAGTCCCTGCTGTATCGCGCTGCTCAAGGGAAGAGCGGCCTCTGGGTCCCATAATCCAGAGGATGGCCTGGATAGGATGGATACTAGAGGATCTTCCCTGCTCCCTGAGTGAGTGACCTGCTGCACACTGGGTTTTTTTAGCACATCTGGCTCAACCACACAGGGTGGGAAGTAAAGCAAACCCTGTTGAAAAGCAGAGGTGGTTGAAAAGTAAGATATTTTAGGCATACCAAAATGAATAGAGTAGAATAAAATTAAATGAGTAGAATACCATTCTCCTTTTTACTTCTTAAAACTCTTATGTTTCCCATACCGCCTGGAACCTGGGCCTGGCTGTAGATGCTAAGCTCTCCTAGAAAGTACAAGCTAACCAATAGCTTTAGCAGCATAGGCATAGTGAAAAAGACAAATAATGCGTGACTGAGATCATCAAATGCAATTGTTGCTAGGTAAAAAGGCAAAGAAACATGACGTAGAGTTTGAAAAGCATCTAGATACCTGGTTCCTGTAGAAATCTCACCGGGAGCAGAATGGGCCACAATAACTGCTGCTCTGAACGCACAGGGTGAAAAGGTGGGACTGTACACACAGCTGCAGAAGGGGAAGAAGGAAAAAAAGTAGTAAAGCTCCAAGGTGACTGATTGAGATTGCATCATATTTTTGTGGCAAAGGAGTTCAAATGACTAGAAATGAGAAAGCAGTGGCTGCAGATGAAATGAAAATCTCTCAAAGAGAAACCTGAAGTATAATAAAGCAAATGTCTCCCTAATGTCCAGCTGTTAAGCACTATGCTGAAAAGTTTTGCTACAGTACTCAACTTTGGAGGGATAAAGGAGAAGAGAAAAATTTTACCAGACAACAGTCTGGTCAAGGAAAAATATTCGTATGTGAAATCTGTCCTGGTATTTCTTCTTCCCATCTCTGTTCCTTGAAGTGAGTATTTAAAAACCTGGTTACAGCTTTTGCTAAATTTCCCAGTGTCTCCTCCAATATTCTTACTTCTTCTTCTTGAATTTATCCATGGTTTTGGACTTTCAGAAAACTCTAAGCAATTTATCTCTCATCCAAATGCTGTTTACAGAGGGACACCTCATAGTTTGAAAATACAGATTTTGTTTTCCTACTGCTTTGAAATACCTGTTGCATTCTCTCATTTAAAAATCAAAATTCAAAGATAAGTATCAAAGATAAGTAGTCTGCAAATGAGCTACTTTGAAATAAATGTAATATTTTAAACTAAATATACCATATGAAAGAGCAAGGCAGTAAACAGCTGAAAAAATCCCCACCTTTGTGAAAACTAGTCTTTTTGGCAAGTTTCTCACCTACCTAACATTACGCAGATAATGACTTTGTTACAGTTGTAGTAAAGAGGAAAATTAAAAGAAAAACCAAGGATGCAAGAGAGAGAGGGTTAGAAAGCAGAATGCAAATGGAAATCCCCACAAACTCCATTTACAGTAACTAACTTATATTTCCTTCAAAGTGTCTATTCCACAGGTTCAGTGGGTGTGCTTTACAGCCTACTGAGCAAAAAATGTGGATTTTTTTGTGCTTGTTAATGTGCTTGCTTACTGGAATATCTCCAGATCTAAATAATAGGGAGGTATTTTCTGATATGGAAAAGAGTTGAAAAAAACCTAAAATCTGTGGGACCAAAATTATTTTCTAATATAAACAAAGATTTCCAGCTACCAGTGCAGAAAAACATTGAAAATGTTAAATATCTCTTCTGAAACTGGTGAAATGTTTAGTATTTTTGAAACCAAACAATTCAATTTTTCTTTACAGGGTATTCTTTTAGGAGAAATTAAATGCTAAAAAAAGATCATTATTTAAAAGTAAAGAACAAGAGTTTCTTCTAAATTGATCATATTTTTTTTTCCCTGCAGTCATTCACAGCCAAAAATTCTGTTTGTGTAACCATCACAAAAAAAATTCAAAACTGGCTATAATAAGAATGGTTTTGCAACCAACTTACAACCGTAAGCAAGGCTAGCTGCCTCACCCCCTCCAAAGTTCACCCGTTTTAGACATGCACAGAGAGATATTTCATGCAAAACATTTTTTCCTGTTGAGTTAAAAGGGAACTGAAAATGGCTGAACAAAATAAAACCCCTGTGACTGGCAAACATTTTATCAGTGTAAACTCTTTTTCTTTCTGTGTCTGGATAGCATCAAACTGCCTGTTTCTCTTTCGTGATTAAAACAAAACAAATTAAAACAATACCCTGTTTTTTTATTTACCACCCTCAGTGGCATTTTAGTCCTCTAAACTCCAGATGTTTTAATATCAGGCATCTATCCTTAGTGGTTGCTTTTACAGACAAATGAAAAAACGGCAAGTCCCAAGGATGTTGTATGCCATTCCTAAGGGAGGCACTTAGGACGGTCAGGAAGAAGCGACCTTTGGAGGTGAACAAGTCTCCGCTCGCTACAGAGGAAATTAAGTAAATGAGCCTTTGAAGAGCTTCATTGAGGGAAAATATGGGAGTTTTGCATCTGACTCCTGTCATTTGGATAAATTGGAAATTACACTCCCAGCAGCCTCCTCTGCCTTCATGGTAGGTGATTGCTTCAGTCATATCTAGCTGGCTCTGGCTGTGGTTTTCACTTGCAGATAGGATCACTTTTTTTGCCTGAACAGCATCATCTGGTACCGTCTGGGGTACCATAGGGTATCTCAAGTAGCTGTGTGGGGCTAGGAGGCATGACACAGGGTGTGCAGAAGATCTGGGCTCTTCTGGGATGTCAGTCGGAGGCCATGCCAACTAAGGATTTCAAATGGCCTCAGACATCTATCTGTAGCCAGTGGAGTCCATGTGCTTTCAAGCCAATATACTTAGAGCACGACTCTTGGCAAAGAGGGAGGCAAAAGAAGTCTTTTCAACTTCCAGAGAAGTAGATGCTGCCATTTGGGAAGACACCTTATATCACAATGTCAGATCCAGGCAACTCTCCGTGACAGCTGAATCCAAATGCCACCCAGCCCCTTGTATGGACCTGCAGCTCAAACGTCATCAGCTCCTGTTCATCATGGTCCAAGCAGAGGTAGACCCTATTTGAAGGATCCAGGAAGGTGGAGAAACGCAGCAGTGGAGGTGCGGGCTGACCAGAAGAAAAGCATGGGAGGAACAAGAGGAAGAGCATACCCTTGATTCTTGAGAACTGTCATCACCAACAGAATCACTGTGATTTCTGAGTCTTGCTGATACCTTGGGCGGTTACTCTGCTACCAGGGGCTCAGTTTATATGGAAGTGCATGACGCTGGGCCTGTTGCTGGAAAGGAGGAGTGGGAACTGACTGTTTTATATCCGATTTGATATGTAGGAAAGATCAACTCTTTACACAATATGCCCTGGCACCTTGCCTCAGTGAAACCGTACCAGGCCATCCCATATACATCTCAAAACAGTTTTAATAGCTGTTTTGTAATACAGAACCAAAAAAAGCAACCAAGTGTTTACCTCCTACCCAGTACTCCTCAGGGTGGGTGAATGCTGGCTCCTTGCAAAGAAAAGGGGCTTTTCTGACTACTTGCCTTTGCAAATGCTGAAATGAACCCTGACTATGTCACCTTGTTGTCTGGTGTGATGGTTATTGGCAAGTTTGTTGTAAATGTGCTGGTGAATCTTAGTGCCAGGGCTTATCAGAGGAAGCTGCTGTGGTACATAAGAAGGACTCGAGTGGTAGCAGTTTGGACTGTAGTGGAACAGCAGAAGAAAAATGCTTTTGCTTCACGCACTATACCTTGGGGGCAGTGAGTGGAACAAGAAAAGCGTGTCACCTGTTGCCCTGCCTAAGAGTTTTCAGCATAATGACATGAAAAACAAATAGCCTCAGCAGGTTTCCAACTGGTTCTGCCAGGAGGTGCCTGGTGCATCTGTCTCCAATTTGCCAGGTGCATAGTCCACTGCAAAACATAGCCCGGGTCTGTGGATTTTGAGGGACGTGGTAGTTTATTCCCATTTACTTGGTAGGAAAGCCTAAAAAGCCCATTTGTATTAATGTGCTAAGACAAGTACTTGCAGAACAGATGAGTAACAGAGAAGGAGAGCGAACTAATCTGATTTTCAGAGACAGGGCTTAAACAGACCAAACTGCGTACAGATTGCTTGAATCCCAGGTTACGTTGTTGACAGTCCTGCTGCAGACAGTTTCTTTTGTGAATTATGTAATACAATGCCAACATTTTAAATTTTCTCTGCTCCAGAAGGCCCAAGACACTGTTCTGGGAGAGCTAGGCAAGGCTGAGGGATATGGTAATGCAAAGTATTTCAAAACTAGGGCAGCACAGGGATATCAAAACTGAGGGACTTCATCCCCTCTGTGGGAAGAACCAAAGACAGTTAATGATGAAGGTGTGAGGGAAAAAGGGAAGGGAATCTGCATGGCTGCATTAGTGTGCTTTGCAGAGTATGAGGTTGCTGGTTTGGGAAATTTTCACCGTTGCTAGTTCTCCACTTTTTTAAGCAGAAAATTGCTTTCTCACATGGAGGGCAGTGGGAGATTAGGGGATGCAATTGGGACATTGCTAGAAGACATGACTAGCCTGGGATTATAAGGAGGGATGTTTTTACGTGTGACAAAGATTAGAATTGCATGGCTCCTTTGATGGAGGAGGATGTGGTGTTTGCATGCCACTGGTGAGGGGCGTGGGTGGGAGAGATATCCAGGAACAGGAAGATACCACAGATTGGCAGTGAGCAACATGCCAAAGAAGATTGTAAAACTGCAGATGATCTGAGCAAAGGAAAGAAGATAAAAAACTGCTTCCTTTAAAGAACTAAGTGCTCAGACAGGAGCCAAGTGTGAAAAGAAAGAAGAAAGTCAGAACCACAGGGTGCAATGGCACCTCCTGAGGATCTGCAGCAGGCAGAGACACGGAGAGAGAAGAAAGCAGTGATGTTTCACTGGGTTTTCTCTTTGGGGATTATGATGATGTACAACAAATTTAGGAGATGAAGAAGAATGGAAATACTATGCCCAGTACTCTTTTGAAATGACCCTGAAGCTCCACTGCTGAAACCCTTTGCTGGCAACACGCACGTCCCTGACACACAGCCAGCTCCAGCCCCCACGTCTCCCCCTCCTCCTCCTCCTCACAACTCCTCATTGCAGTGCAGGGCAGGAAGCACAGCATTCCTGTTATAATGAGTTGAAGCAATGTTGAGGTTATTTAACACCTTTGCTTGTTTTTTTAGGCCAGTTTTTACCAAAATACTCACTTTCACCAAAAAAAGAGAAGTCACAGAGTCTTGTTTTGGAAATGTGGAAAGAAATGCAAGCTTTACCTCAAAGACCGCAAGCTGTCAAAACGGGATATCCAGTCAGAGGGGTTTGTTTAGGTTGCCTTCATGATCAGTGGCAGAGGGAGCCTAGAATAACTTAGGTGAAACAGTTATTTTTAAAATTACTGAAGTGACATGGAATTAATCCAAAATGAAGCATTTCTATACCTTTTACCTTTATTCTGATTTTTTTTAGTTTAAAACTAATCACTTATTTCAATACATTCAGTTCTAATCTCCTCAAACTCAAACTTAGCATGGAAAACTTCAAGATCTTGCTGAAGGTTAGCAATGAGGCTCTTAGGGAAGGATTTAATCTGAGAATAACACGCCTAGATATAGAGAGGTCTAAACATATACAGGTGCATCTTATTCATAGGCTGCCAGTGGAGCCCTGAATTAGGAGACCTAATCCAGCTGCCCACACATAGGTGTCCAGTGCTGTTTGAGGTGCCCACTAATATTTGACCTGGCCTCATCTGCTGCTCCAGGAGATTTATAGCACCTCAAAATGAGGGATTAAAGAGGGAGAAACACAGCATTTTAAAAACAGCTACTTCTGCCAGTGTTCATGTGTAAGGATAGTTACAGGAGCTAATAAAGTCAACACTTCTGCTGTGATGGGTGATAGGAACAAAACTAAATATTGCTGTCTAAAATGGCTTAAATTACCATTTTCTGACTTTATACTTCATTTCATCAAGGTGTTAAGCATCACTGGTCTGCAGCTATGCTCAGACTAAGATTAAAATCTATTTATTTTCTTTACACTTTGTGTTTGTTTGTTTTTTTGTTTGTTTTTTTTTGGGGGGGGAATATGGAAATTATGGAAATATGCCATATTTTAGTTTAGAGCAAAATGATGGGAAGACCACTGCCTGTTAGACAGTAAAGGGAACAGCAGTAAAAGCAGTAGAGTTGGTCAGTCACTTATTTTTCAAACAAAGTATTTTTCTCCAAAAATGTGGATTTTCTGAAACCACAGCTTTTCACATAGACATACCACACTGCAAACAGTTTGTCAGAGAAGGCTTTTAGTTCCAAGTGGAATTCAGGACTGAAAAAAAGAGAAAAAGAAACAGTTGCCCAAATGAGCTAATAAGAAATTCGGTAGGTTGATATCCAGCTTCTGGACCATGTGTTGTGGTAACTGGAGCAAGGCTTGAAGCTGAACCCTGGACCTCAAGTCAATATGCCGTCAACAGAGTATCTGTTATTTTGGCATTGGTTCATTACCCTTAAACATCTTAAATGTTTTACCCAAGGGAACACAAAAGGAGGATGTTAATGAAAGGCAAGTGAAAGAACAGTGGCAAAGGGAACGCCCTGGGTGAAAATGAATGGGTTGTAAGTATTGGCAAGAAGTGGGTGAATCGAAGTTTTCAAGACTAGTAAGTGCAGGTAGTTCAACTCCCTGCCTTCTGCACCCAACAAGGTTTGCTTGATAGAACTTGTTACAGTGCTTGCAATCATTGTAACATTTCCTCTTCTCTGAACAAAGTATATTTGTATGGTGTGAGTGTGTAGATTAGTGTTGTTATCAGCTTATCTGCTGAAAAGGGAAGCAAGGCTGCATTAGAGAATTTACTAACTTTGTTTCCTGATTCTCAGCAGTTCAGGTTTCAAGTACAACAAATACTTATTGCCCCTCTCCCTCTCCACCCTTCCCAACAACTGTGCCCTCTGGAAGGCCTTAAGACAACGCAGGACTAGTTTCATGTGGGAGATGCACGATGTTGCATTATACTGCACTATGAGCTGCTGCAGTTCAGATTGCTGTGCTTTGCATGTGGTGCACAGTACTGTATCACACCGAGATGAGGGATACTTTCTCATTGTCTGATACGTTACTATATTATGCTCATTATTTGAAGTAAAACTAACCATCAGGTCTGGAGACTGATACCCATGCAGATATTCTAACACAGTGATAATATGAACCTTTGGTAAATAGGTTAAAAATAACTTTGCATTCAGTACCACACATCACTGCACTTTTTTGACAGCCCTCCTTTTCCATGTTTGGATCCACCCCAGATCCTCTAGGCTTCAAAAAACTGTAGACTTTGTGTAAAATGGTGCCAAGCTGACTTACCTTTTGTCACACATCTGTGGGACTGTTTCTACCAAGTCATATGGGGAGCCCACAGTAAGCAGCAGAGGAGATATAGGCTCCTTTTTGAGTAAAGCATACAATCCTGAAGGAAAGGTGCTGGCACTGGGGAGATCTTTCCGTGATCTGCCTTATGAAAGGGCTTCACCTTCACTGAACTTCGTTCCTCAGCTCTTTCACTGCTGTTGCCTTGTTTTTCCATATCAGTGCTGTACAAATACTCCTGTTCCTGCAGTTGTCCCTCTGCAGCTGTGGAAAGCCCTCCCTTTCTTCACAGGCTGAAAATCCTGGATGCCCTGAGCAAAAGGATTTGAGGACATGAGGACAGAGAGGTGATCATTCTCCTTATATTAAGTAATTTGCAAAGTGTGCTAGGAGGGAAAGAGGCAGTACAAGAGCATGTGGGGGATAGTTACAGAAGGGGGAATTGTAGGACTGTAGTTCCTTTGCCCCCTTTCCCTTCCCAAGCTTCAAAGGGGTGACAAAAGTGCTGTTGAAGGCAGGGCATCATAGATTATGGGTAAAGGCCTTTTGGAACAGATATAAAAAATACAATGTCATTTTGCCGACAGACTTGTCATTTGAAAGCTAAGAGTGCTGGGAAGGATAGAGGGTCAAAGACAACGAGGTCCCAGGCTGACAAGTTGGCTTTTGCTCTCTCACATAACACGGGAAGGCACATGCACACCTACGGCCACAGAAACTTATGCCTGCTGATAAACCCTCACACTGCGGACTGGGAATAATCAGGAGGGTCTCTACTTGTGGAGGTCACAGAGCTGGGCAAGCAGCAAACCCAGAGATTCTTTTCTAGCAGAAGGATCATGAGAAAAAGCCAAGAGGTTGTTTGAGCCGTGCATGGTCTGGAAATAGGCATGGAATGGTGAGAATGAAAAGCAACCACTGCCACGTGACTCTGGCCATGCCCCAGGATGCAGGAACCTGTTACCTCCCATACAAAGACACAGGATCCCACTAAAGAAACTCTTGATTGTTATTGCTTGTTTCTTCCTAGCAGAAGCAACAATTCAGTCAATGATCAGCATTTTGGATGTGAAGAACTAGCAGTTTTAATGTGCTTAAATGATAAAGAATGACTGTAACACCTTTTTTTTATTTATTGTGCAATCTAGTTCCCCGTGTATAATCTGAATTATGTCCATCCTGCACGGTGCAGTGCCATGTGGATACTGGTGCTCATACAAAGAAGCTCCAATCAGGTAAAAGACAAGACTGGATGTTTTGCTGGAAGTAATTCTTAGTGCTTTGTCTTTTCAATATTGTTAAACAAGCGATTGGTTCTCACAGCTTGCAGGTAATATCCTTGGAGCAGAAGGTCACAGAGCTGACAATTGGGAAAAATTTAATTCTAAGAGCTTAAATCTTCTTAGATTTTTGCTATCACAAATTACTGTAATTCTTCAATTCAAAATCTACCAATGATTTCACTATGACAATTCTGCTTTAAAAAAAAAAAAATATCTGGCAATAATGTGACCAGTCCCTCAGTTTCTCTGTCAAGTCTCTGCAGACTGAAAAATTCAAATGGTTTTAATCCATCCAGTCTGATAAATGGAAAAATATTAAAAGTTTGATAAATAGATAAAAGCCAGCACTACGAATAATTTATATTCCTGGTTAGTGCCTTGCCCCAGGGTAGATGATTCCTGCTTATTCACACAGATGTTACAGAAATCACAGTATGTTATGTGTACATTGCGCATCATGAAATCAAAACAATGCAAAACAAGAGCAAGGGGGAGAAGCTGCAAAATCTCTGCTTTAGACTTCTTGTGCTTTTTTCTGAGACCTTCTCAGCTGCATTGATTCAGTGAAAGAATTGCTAAACTCGTTCAGTGTAGTACAGACATACTGCTGCACTCTCAGGGCACAGCTCTACCCTTAGGGTGCTTTTTCTCGTTTTTTTTTTATTTGGGTTGGGGTATAGCCCTGAAACACTCTGTGCCCAGGTGGAGAAACAATGCTCTGGGTATAAACAGGGACCTCACCACTGCCATACATTGTTTTATGAGATGTATTTGGTGTACTTACTACTATTATACGGGTGAGCATTAAAGAAAAGTAATTAGCAGTGCATTCCAACTTGAATACAGGTAACCCGTAATGACACTAGATGGCATTGAAACATTAGCAAAGGATCCAAAATTAGCGTTCAAGCAACACCTCACAACCAGCTGTACCTCTGTGTTAGGCAAATCGGGATTGTCATGTTTCAAGGTGGTTGCAGATGATATCCTCGTTGACCTCGAATAAAACCACTAACATCAGGATCCAGCACAAGGAGGACTTAGAGACTTAGGGTTAGGATCCCCATGGTCTGGGCTGGGCTTTGGCAACAACTGTACATTTGATTTACAGCAATTATAGTTAGGCATCCTCCTAGGATGCATTTGATTCCAAAAAGGCAGCAGGGCTAGGAGCATGCATTCTTCTTATTTTTTCACAGACATTTTCTTAATGAGGTTTCAAAGATAGAAGGGGTATAAACAGCTTGTTCACTGAGCCTTTGTGTTCTCACGGTTTGATTTGCTAAAGATTTGTCTCCAACAGCTTGTAAATACCCTCTGTTGCAACAGCGCTTGCTCCTGCAACTTCTCTTCAACACAGCGGTACAATTTCCCAGCACTTCTCCATACAACACTGTGATGCCGCTTCTAGCCTTACACTCCAAATCGGTTGTTTCTGCTGTAAAATGCCCAGCTCTTCCTATATCCCACATTCCCAAATGGCTTTTATTTGGCTCAGCTCCTGGTCAAGGGCCAGCATATCCTTACAGTGATACAGAAACTTGCGTGTGCTCCCTGGGCAGCCAGTGCTCTCGTGCTGCTCAGTGGGCCAGCAGAACTGACCACAACCACGTTCTCCTGCCTTCCCCACACTGGTAACATTAATACAGTCTCACTCCTCTGTCAACAGTAGCATACAGGAGCAAATACTTTTGAGAACACGGTTCCTCTGCCTACCTCAGATAATATCTGTTAATAAGTTGAAGGGCTAACGGTGGAAGAGAACACTGACTGGAAGATAGGCAGCCCAATGTGCAGAGACAGGCAGGAAAGCAGCCACCTCATTTCCTTGGCAAATGTGGTTAAAAAATGACACTACATCATGCTGAAACAAAACGTCATGCATGGTTTGGGCTTGTCCGTTAAGTAAATTGATCACTCAGTTTCTTTTCTCCATGAGTCTGTGCTGTTACCAGTCTGTGGGTGGCTCATGCAGACTGGGAGTCAGAGGATTCTTCTCAACATTCTGAAGGTTGTCCTTTTAACAGTACAGAGACGAAGATGCTACCTGTATCTGATGGATCTACTTGTTTCTGTAGAGGAATGTGAAAGCAGTGATGATATCTCAGGGCTAGATCTTTCTGCCTAGTAATTTCTATTTATTTCTGTCTTCCCTGAAAAAAAACTCAACAGTTATCTAAACAGCCCTTATTAGGAAAGATTTTGAAGATGGAAATCACTGTGGAGGCTGAAGGAATCAAAAAAGAACAGCAGGTCAGCAAGGAAGGGAAGACAAGAAATACACGGCAGCCAGCTAGCTACAGTGGAATGCCATCCATCTGCCCTCTGTGAATCCAAGCAAGGATAATCAAGCTGAATTGCAGTCTCAGGTGGCTTTGTCACTTTTTCCTCAACATTGAATGCCTTGAAAAACCCATCAGCATATGCCATAAGAAGTAATATGATGCTGCTTACTCCCAAAGGCTATTGGAATGTGTTAATTGTGAAGAAAAGGCAGCTTCAACACATAAGCCTATACATCAAATGGTGTTTACAGCTTCATTATGACTAAGCAATACTATCAAGAGCAACTTGGTATAACCAATCCAAAACTTTGTCTCTGAGGTAGAACAAATACAAAAGAGCATAAGTGTGAGAAGACAAATATTTTCACTTGGAGCAGCCTAAGCAGTCAAGTGAATGTACCACAACAGAGACGGAGAATGAGCAGCAACTGAATCAAAACAGTACCAATTATAGTTCCAAGGGTATAAGAATCTGAACTTCTATATTAAGTGGTATCAGGATACGTACTTTTGCTGTTCTTAGTCTACATTCAAACCCTGCACTTAAGCATAAACCCTTTGCTTCTTATTTTGTGTGTTACTTGCAAACAAAGGGCCAAAGCATTTTCCAAATATCTGCAAAAGCCTACCTGACTATTCCCTAAAACTGGTGATGAGCCTGACTCCACCCAGCTCTCACCAGGGGTGGGACTCCTTTGTGAGATGTGATAAGGATCTGCCCACATTCTTCAAGATGCTCACCCACCCTGGGTATCCTGTACAGTCACAGAAACACAGTGTGTAACAGAAGCCACTTTTCCCGGTGCATCATTCTGGTGATGAATAGGAGCATTTTAGAGTCTCCAGGGGAGTTCAGCTGCAAAGGAAGAGTCCCTCTGAAGCCAGAGGTACAGAAAACTCTGGTACTGCAAGCTGACCTCCTTGTCAGTAATGCCTGCATCACAGAGCAGGATGATCTTTGTCTGCCAAAATACCCTTATAATTCACTGCTCAATTACATGCAATAATGGGCTATTGCCTTTCTTGGGTCACTCGTCTTCCAGGTGTTTCTTCATGAGTTCCCGGATTTGCCTGAAGCAAGAGAATGGTCACGCTGCATTGTGCAGTCCATTTGCTCTGAGGTGGCTGTTACCATTCATTTTCTATTCAGTAGGAGAGCACACCCACGATAGGCTCTTGGCATGCAGTCACATCTGTACCCTGTCAGGTGGCTTGTTTACTCACTGTCACATTAGAACTCTGTAAGCACCATTTTCATATCCTTTGGGTTTTCCTTTTGCACAAAGAGCCTGTGGGATTTTGCTGTTATGGTGACTCTTAACATCTACAAGCACCTGTTTCTCTTGGGATTATTGCAATATCACTGCTACAGTAGCAGCTGCATTTTGTAGGACAATTTCCTCATTATTTCCTTTTAAATTGTGGTACTACCTATAAACCACGGTAACATGTAAGAGTCATAATGAGGTGAGTGCTCTACAAATACAATGAAAAGATAGTCCATTGTCCAAAGAGCTAAATGTTTAAATTACTTAAACATATAAATCATAGGGGTCATAGAAATCTGTTTTTTTCAGAGTATTAAGTTAAACTTCCTGTGGAAGACAATTTTCCTGAATCAAACCAGCTTGCTTTAATCCATCCTTCTTAATAGGAATACTGAGTGGAGTCCCTGCAGAAGTGGGTCCAGAATACCACTCTTTTTATAGCTGCTAAAGAGCAAAAAACATAGTTTACACTTCTAAATCTGCTAGGAAGGTGTGACAACAGTTTCCATTTAGTGCTTCACTATAAAAAAGAGAGAGATAGAGAAGGAGGAAAGTGAGGATGCTGGGTTTGATTTCTCTTATTTGTTATACAGAAGTAAATCCAGTAATCCTATCCACAAATTATTCCTGGTTTATGCTGATGTAAGTGAAAGGACTCAATGCAGTTGTTCTTTCAGATGCAAGAAAATCTAAAATTCAAATGTCTATTATAACATCAAGAATAAGCCACTCTCCATCTCTACAGTCTCCATTTTATTGCTGCTGGTTGTGAAGGATCTCTGATCACAAGGATGTAGATGAGGAAAAAGAATGGTTTTCAAATTCTGTTTTGGTGGCCTGGACTATTTCATGGTAAAATGAACATTAAATATACTTACAATGTGCACGTCCCATGTACAGACAGATACAGCTTATATTCCTGAGTACAAATAATACCTACAAAATATACCAGGTGTGCAACTAACCCAATCATCACTTGTGCTGTGTATTACTTAATCGGTGGGAAAAAAAGAGAATTTTTTGGAAGAGCTGTTTCACTACTGTATTCTGCTTGTTCATTTTTTATAGGCTTTTCCATTTGGGTTTCCAAATGTTTCTCTGGAATAACATGTTTCCTTGTGTTCTGCACATCATTTTCTGTTGTGCCCATGGAGGGCACAGTGGGAGTCAGTCTTTCAGCCAGTCCACTTGTCACTTCATCTGCCATATCGTTCCAGACATTTTCTGCAATAATAAATAAATAAATAAAATGATAGGGTAAGACTGCAGACTCGTAGCAGCAAATAAACACAAGATTGTCACAAATTCACAAAAAAACCCCCACCAGGTTAAAGTTTTCTCTGGGATCTTACAACCACTATTGATGCATTCTTTCGCTCTGAAAATGAAGTGCACTGTGGTGTGGTGTCAGATGCCATAACTATTTTGCTGTCAGTAGGGAAGAGATATTTCTATATGGATCTTTAGTACTGCCAGCCTTCTTGCTGGCAGCTGCTATAAAACATAAGCAATGCATTTCTACAGAAGAGAGAAATAGTGGCTCTATCCACCACATTCCAGTGACCACCCATTATTTGCACACTGTGTACTATCACCTCACCTTACTTCAGACAGATTATAGTAAAGAAATACTAAACACTGATACAAATGCACTTAGTTCTCCAGGTAGCACACGCTTACGAATATTGTCTTTTTTCTTTTCTGGTGTAGAGAAGGAGCCATCACTCAGCTTCCTTGAAGTCTGTGTTTTCTGTTTTGCTCTGTATATTTTTGGTTCCTGGATCCATGCATGCTTCATTGCCTCATCGGGAGTCATGCGCAGGGCAGGTTCCCACCTTAAATCCATGGTAGACAAATAGTTATTCAGCTATTTCTAACAGAAAATTACTGTAAGCCAAAAGGTTCAGTATTGTCTTCTCAAAGTCAGGTCATGAGGACACTTTTTGAAACAAAAGTTTAACTGAAAACAAGGAAAAAACTTATGTCAATTTCTCCATCCTTCAAAACTTTTTATTTACATCAGCACTGCCCTCTGCAGCATCAAACCATTTTTAATACACAGTTGACAATGTTATTAGGGTAGGGATCCTATTGAATATTTGTTTCAAGGTTTTTACGTTCTGTCAGTGCAAGCTCAAAGAAAGGGAACATAAATGACACATAGGATAATTCATTAAAATATATGTCTTCCCTAATTTAACTGTAAAGACTTAGCGTAACAAAACTTGTATGAGATCTTACTATGGAACTGAAAGGCAATTTTTTTTTGCAAAATCCCTACATTGACTTTATCCTCTGACAGGTTTCATTCACTCAGTTCTCACACCCACACACCCACAAGTACCAACTGCTCTGGCCAACACCACTTGTGTGTCACACAGAGGACAAGGGTTGTCAGTTACTGAATTCTCATCACATCTCTGGAGTTCTTTTTGATTGGTGATGATGTACTAGTCTTTAGGCAGATTTTTATCTCCTTTAAGAGCCACGTCCTCTTTGGTCATGGTCCTTCAGATCAGAACCTTGCTGACTTCAGTCTCCATAAATGTTAGCAAGGTAGCTTCTCATGGCCTGTTTTTCCTTGTATTTTGGAATTTATGTTTGTTTTTCTTTCAGGCTAACAGGAAAATGAACAGCGTGTGTGATATTCTGCAACCCTGTTGCCATGCAGTTGCTGTAAGCTTTGGGATTTTCCACTGGTGGCCTGTGCTGTGGTCTCACCAGGGTGCAGGCTTCCCAGCTGTGACACGGGCAACACGGCCCCTGGTTTTACACGGGGTAGCACATTTACAGGTCTTTTGTCACCAGCACATACTATTCTTTCAACCCCTGTTCTGCTGTTTCTTCCAGTGCTCAAACCCACACACATTTCCATTCGTACTGCATTCATATCAATCCCAAGATTTCTGTTACTAATCTCTGTATTAGTTGCGGACTGTTTTGTTCTGTCTAATCTCAGTGCTGTCCAGAACTGTACAGAAATAACGTAGGAAATCAAACAGATTCTTGTCATCACAAGAGCCGAGTGATATTTATTTTTTTGGTGTGATGTTTTCATCTGCAAAACAGGTGTATACAAGTCGATCAAAACTATTTGTGAAGTCATGGCAAATGTGTCAGGCTGCTTTGGACAGACACAGAGTGGCAACTGAAAAAGACAAACCGGTTCAATTCTTTTTGTCTCAAAAAGAGTTTTCATTTCAAACCTTACTTCATTCCTTTGAAAATCTAAACAATCCCATAAACATATAACATTTTTTTCCTGTGTAACCTGAAATGACATCTTTACAAGGTTTTTTTTCTTCACTGAAATTATTTTCTAAACGTTCTGATTCAGCTAGCAAACCAAAATGGATCAATGATTTACACAGATTTAGAAAACAGAGAACATGTAAAGCAACCTTCCTGTGAAGCAGAGAGGGATGATTTTTTTTCATGTAATCACAAGTTAGCATGGATTTCTTTAGAAAAGTACGACTGAACTTCTAGAAAGAAACTTACAGTCAGTGCCAAAGAAGACACAAAATGTTAGCTTTGCATAAGATACAGGTAAGACTGGAAAAGCTATAGGACCAGCTTCTGCTGCCATTACGCAGTACAAATTAGGATCCGAGCTCACCCTGAAAGCCTTACTGCACCTAGACAAGAGGTCAGCATTTAAGGCAACCAGACAAAGGTTTGTTCCTCCATGCTCAGTCGTTTAGTTTGATGGATGAGAAAAATGACATTGGTAACCACCTCCCAAGAAAAAAGACCTATTAGTAAAATGACACCCCGTATCAGCAGGGTCCATGGAGTCCCACCCTGTAAAATTCTTGGTAACCTGCCCACCTTGGAAAAGACACGTGATCGTGTTTGAGCCATGAAATAGTTTGCTTCTTCCTCAGCACTTCATTTATTAAAAACTCCCATTGACTTTGTGATAAGATACACTGGTGACACTGAATTGCATCTCCTCCCAGTACACTTTGCCACTGACACTCTCACTGTGACTGTGCTTTGCTCTTGGAACAGGTTGCCACAAGAGGCTGTGGATCACCCTCTTTGGAGATACCCAGAACCTGACCGAGTTAGGTCCTGAGCGACCTTCTCCAAGTTTGCTCTGCTTTGAGTGGGAGGGTGGGCTAGATGACTTAACTATCCAACCTAAACTATTCTGTGATACTAGGTAAAAGGAACCCAGCAGAAAGAATCTGTAGGATTGCTACTTTGTGTGAAGACTGTTAACAGGGTATTTGCATTTAGCAGTTTATAAAAATGGGCAAATCATCAATTTCCTTTAAGAAAACAGCTGTGGACCACTTGTCATACTAGATATTCAGTAGCAAAGTCCTTGACTGGAGTAAAGTCAGCAGTTTATCCTAGAAATCACAGGATCTGACACATATTAGACTCTTCTCATATCCTGAGCTCCAGTGATTTGTGAAGATCTGTTCCAATGAAGAGAATGGAAAAATACAGCGTATCAAATAATTCCTGAAATGTGCAATGTGATTGCTGTCAATAGAAAATAAATGTAACTTATTTTGATATATATATGTGTGTGTGTATATATATATATATATATATATATGAGGAGAAAAAGGGCTTAAACCAGGATGCAAACTACAAGGTAACACTCCTGTAACGGTGTTAATTCTCCACACTGACTGCCATAGTCAGGAAGAACCAAAGAAACAATACCACTGATTCCAGGGTGGAGACATGGCTGAATGTACTTTGCTTTTTCATCCTCTACTAAGAGGGAGGTGTAGAGTGTACTGGAACTAAAAAGAGTCTAATCTCACCCAAGGGAACATGCACGCAGAGAGCAAGATCTTTGTGAGCAGATATTCAAAGAAGCAGAACTGTTTTCATACATATACCACAGCGTATCACCCGATTGCTACATCCAAGGCCTAGCACAGAAAATACAGTCAAGGCATTCGAGCCAGCTAAGTCAGCTCCAAATATAACTCCTGCTGGAGGGGAATTGGAAGACTTGCTTCCCACTGGAGTGGGAGTTTAGCTTTAAGTACAAAACCAAACTTCAATCTCCAGATATGCGCTGCCTCGGGACAGTACATTACCATTATCTATGTTACCTGAATGAACCTTTATCTGTTAAAACAGAAAGGATTTAATACAAAGGCCTCAATGGGTAAAAAACATTGCTTTTAGAGTCTAATCTCCAGCATCAGAAGATCTGCTTTTAGATATGATGATATCAGTTTTCTTTTGTACCTTGGACTAATCCCATACAGTCTTTCTGCGCAATAATTTCTTCCTGCAATAAGCTGTGAATAATGATGATAATAGTTCTTCAAATGCGACCATGTGGAAAAAACACACAAAAAAAACCCCTCCAAAACCCCCCAAACAACAAAACACACCACCCCAAAACCCCAACAGATACAAAGATTTTAAAGGTACAAGAGAATGAAAGCAAAGCCAAAACCAGCCAGCTGCATGTCAGCCAAAACTGTGAACTCACATTAGACATCCTTTCAGAAAGTCCAAGAAACCAGCATCATGGGTTTTCAGCACTGTGCTTAGATCCTTCGAGTCTGGGCATCTCTTTTTTCCCTTGCTGTTAGTTATGGATTTAGGAAAACCTTTGGAATCTTAAAAAAATAAAGACATGCCCAAAAAATTACATTAAAAATCCTCACCAAATATTTAAGGAGTTGCAAAACCAGTACCCATATCCATCCCACTAATTCTGGGTTTTGCCCTTTTGGATTGATAGTCTGCCAGCACTGTGGCAAACAATATCGGTTACATCCTAGAGACTGCATCCTACACTGGGGTTTTTTGTTCATTTTGCGTGATTTCCAAACCTAAGTTATACACAGAGGAAGGAACTTAATGTAAATTATTTCCCAAAGCCCAATGCATTTCTTTTAGTAATAATATTTTAAGGAGTAAGAGTGGAATGGATTTCCCAATCCCTCCTCTATCTTCTCGGCTATGAGAGGCCCACAAGACACAAAGAGCACAGCACCAGGTTCATTTGTAGACCTCATGTTACCCTTTTGCTGCTCCTCAATACCTCTTCCTGAAAATGTTGTTAGTCAAGAAGCAGCTAAGATTCTCTGACCCTGCTCTTTACCAGTGCTATTAACTACCGATTAACTAGCAAGGAGGCATCCAGCAAGGACAAACAATCAGAAGCAGTTACCAAAGAACGTTCGCTTCCTTGATGCAGCCTGGATAAAATCAGGTGGTGGAAGACCCAATACCTTCAACATAGAAAATTAATTCATGGAGTTACTCCTCATTTCATAAACATACATAGCAACCATCAGGAGAGATGTGGTATTTCACCCTCCATTTGAAAAGAAGTTGAATGACCTAATTTACTGTGAAATGTGTACAAACTATTTCTTCTTGTGGCATTTAGTGGGGGAGGAAGACAGGGATTCCTTACAGTTGTCTGCACACAGAAAATGCGATCTTATAAAGGATGACACTGGAATCTTCACTGTTACAGAAGGCTCTAAGAACAAGCGTCTCTGTTAATGACAGTTGTAGGAGGCCACATGGAGAGATGCTGTCTCTGAAAAATCTTGTACAAATTGACATGGCACTAGAAGGATCAGAACTTGGGGCTGAGGTCAATGTCAGGATGCAGCTTAGCGATTGGTATGGAGTAACCAAGTGACTTGCTTTCATGGGTCAGTAACATTTGTGCTGGGTAGGTGATCTGAGGCAGATGTCACAGTATGTTCTTAAAACTCTTTGAAAAAAATTTACCAAGATGATACAGCCAAACTCCTTGGCAGGGGCACAGTATAAGAAGGGGCAATAACCACAAATAGGGGCTTGAGAAGTGCAGGGTGACTAATAGGAAAAACTTTTCCATCAGGAGAGTAGAGCAGCACTTGAGCAGGTCACCCAGTGGGTTTCGGCTCAAACCTTTGAGGGTTTCAAGATCTGCTTTCAAGACAAAGCCACAGCTGGCTACTCAAACATTAGCAAAAATCTCTCCCTCACAGGTGTTTGGACTCAAGAGGTTCAATTTAACAAACACATTTGACTTCTAAGAGAAGATGATCCTGTTATAATTTGGATTGCTTTTCCTTTCCCTTAGATATGTTTCTTCTGTTCTAGCTTCTCCATACAAATCCTGACCAGGTTAAAATATGTTTCCTTCAGAAGAAAGACAGTGAGTGTACAAAGCAGTTTGGCACATGAAATGGAAATAACGGTTTTGCATTAGAACCCGTCCTCTCAAAAAGCCCTTTGGCTGCAATAAACCTCCCTATAAAAGGCCAGCCCATAGCCAATTATTCTTGAGATTTCTCTTTGTTTCTGGCTGTGTAGTTTATCAAGTGAGTATGTAATTCAAAAGACAATCTCAAAAGTTACCTCCATGATGCAGGCAAGTTGGTCAACTTCATTTTCTCCTGGAAACAGCGGGTAGCCTGTGTAAAGCTCAGCTATGATACAGCCTAAGCTCCACATATCAACCGCCATAGCATAAGGATGACCAAGAATCACTTCAGGCGAGCGATAAAACCGGCTCTGAACATAGGTGTATACTATATCCAAATAGAAAATCAGACAAGAAGCAAAATATCATAATCGGGACAGAAATCAGGATTCCAGATTTCACAGAGAAGTGAAATACATGTTCAGGTATCATCTATCTACTCTTATCCATTAGCTGACATTGAGGGATTGCTCACATAGGCTCTGAAAACATTTTCTAACTCCATCCTAAAATAAATAGGTGATATGCTTTCCACTATTCTATTTGGAAATCGCTCTTCAACAGGTTCCACTGAAGGAAATTATTCTACTGATGCTGTGATTCAGCTTATTCCATGTTCATTTTCCCATTTGGAGATCTTCCCCTTGCATCAGTCAACAGTTCTTCATTATCACAGACTTGCACTGTAGAAAATACTGGTTTCACTGACACCTAGGGAACATCTCCTACTGCCTTCTGATTTCCCTATTAATGCAAAAGATCTCATTCCAAGATTGGGACTTATCATAGTGAATAGACCAATTTTTTTACCTCTTGTCATTCAGACAACTGACTACAATTACAGCATGGAAGCTCTGTTATTTTCTTATTCCTATCTCTCTGATGGTCACTTTGTTTATATTTGTGCACTTCTTTACATCCCCACATATTCAACATCTTTCTGGAAGGAAAGTGCCCTGAAGAATAAATGCTGCACAATATGCGATTTCACCAAATCTGTGCAGTTAGAGAGTACCACGGTGGCACGCTGTGCCCTTATGCATTTGACCAATTGCATAACTGTTGTCTGCTTTTTGTCATCCTTGTCACACATAAATAGCTGACTTTTTGCTTTCTACTTTGAGGGTTGTACCAATTCTTTTTTTCAGCTGGCAGTCTCTCCTCAGTCATGCTCCATCTTTCCTTTCAGTTGTTTTGAGTTTCAATTTGTTACCCTCCACAAATATCTCAGGCTGCATCTCAGATCACATTCTACCAAAACACGGGCAAAAATAAAAAGATCATGCACTCCTACAAAAGTGGGATGTAAATCTAATGGTCTGAATCCCAAAATATAGATGAATAGGTTTGACTCTGCTTAAATATCAATCTTTCATAGGAAAAATATGAGCCACTTAAGGCTAGTTTTGTTTTTCTAAGTTAATAAAATGCAGTGTAAATTTCTTTCTTGTTTTTTTTTTTTGTTGTTGCTGTGTTTGCTCTTTTTTAACAGATGATTTTTGCATTCCTAATGATGATGTCATTCTTGCTCTACAATATGGCTATTAATGTTAAGATTTGTCATTAGGTGAATATACATTAATTTCTGCTTTATAAATTCTATTCTTGTTATCTCCTGCACATTCTACTTAAATCTTTAATAAAAAACCCCAAAACCTGAACTTAGACTTTCTGAACTAAAAGCATAGTTCCTATTCCCCCTGTTGTATTCATCTAAAAAGTACCTATTATAATTTAGTCACCTTTCTCTTAACTGAGAAAGGCTCTCTGGACCTGATAAACTCCTTGTTAAGTGAAGTATTCGGATTATCCTCACGAGCCTATTTCAGCTAGCCACTCTTGCAAATGCAGTTCTGATTTCAACAGTAGAGGAGCTGATCAGGCTTGGGACAAAGAAAAAGCAAGGTAACAGTTTACTTGTCTCCTACCAGTATTTGTTCCACCATCAGTGGCTGAAGAAGTTAATAAGATTCTAATTAGATGCATAGGTCACTATATTATCTCAATCAAAGAAATAGTTTTTCCACATTATTTAAAATTAAGAAAGCTTATTAAGAAAATTACATCAACTTGACTTTTCTGCAAACCTCTTTGGTGTTCATAGCAGCTTGATCCAAAATCAATAACTTTAACTGAACCTTGGCCTTTGTGGTATAATAATATGTTCTCCTAAAGAGAAAAAGAAATCACAAGGAAAAAAGGTTTTAACACCACATTAGGTTAGTGAATACTTTGGAAAATAAGCAATGCATAACACATTGGGTTTACATTTACTTGCATAATAAAAGCTTCAAACTACAGCTTCCTTGGGTATGCATTTGCTAACATCAGTAGACATCCAATAATGTGCAATTAACCAAAGCAGAGGGGAGATTTGTAAAGGTACCCAGTTTGGAGGTTAGCTAGGCAGGGACACTAGTCCCTCACGTACAGTCCAAGCCACTGCACAGAGCAGTGTGTGATGCTACCAAGGCACCAGCCAGTGAAGATGCTTGCCATGGCAGCAGTGACCTCCCCAAAACCCACTGTTGTCCATCTAATAAAAGGCAAACTGCATCTGGTCACTGAACTAACCAGAACCATCCCTTTGTAACCACAGAAAGCCCCTGCCCCATGAGCGAGCTTTATGTCCCAGTTCTTCCCTCCAGGGCTT
The DNA here is from genome assembly GCF_023634155.1 of Falco peregrinus. Taxonomy (NCBI): domain Eukaryota; kingdom Metazoa; phylum Chordata; class Aves; order Falconiformes; family Falconidae; genus Falco; species Falco peregrinus. The sequence continues at coordinate 84,109,264 of NC_073726.1, read as the reverse complement.
TTGACTTTCTCCAGGCTCTCTGTAAGCTCACATCTCCCCACCTCACAGCGGTGTGATGCAGAGATCCAAAGGCAGTGACGAACAGAAATGGCAGGGTCCTACGGATTATAGCTGGGTGCAGGTGGGTACAGCACTGCGCACCAGTTGAAAACCAGCTTGAAAAGTGATTCTTACACAACTAGCTCAGAGCAACATTTGCACTGGTGGGTAAACATAGCCTATTAGCTCTCTTCTGCAGAGTTGAATTTTATCCTCATTAAAAATCTATCTAAATCAAGGATTTCCTTTGATTTCCTTTCTGATCATACAGCCTTCCCACTTCTTAGCAGAGATGAGAACTAATCTATCAACCAGTTTTAAGGTGATTATATGACAAAGCTTGGAAGGACAGAGCAGTTCCCAGGTTGATGCCAAAGCCAAAGTGGTCTTTTGGGTAATTAGTGGACTCATAAGGGGAAATACTTTGTGTGGCAGGAGGGAGAAGCTGCTACCGGTAAAAGTCACGGCAAGGACTGATTTCCACTGCCCAGCTCTTGGTTCTGCTGCGGGAAGAAGCACACAGCTCGCTATCCGTTCGTGCTCGTGGCAGCACCGTGTCTCTAATACTGAATGTCTCACAATGCAAGGGAGCAGATTAACTGCAAAACCAGGTGCTGAGGGCAGTGATTGCCCAGTCTCCATACTCTACCTTACATTGAGAAATATCATAGGAGGCAGACGGAATAACAGGCAACATAAATTAAACTCATGAAACTGTACAATTGTATAATTAGAACAAAATTCGCTTTTAGTTAACTCACTAAATATTCACTAATGTGTTACTCTATTTAAATACAGACTATGCTCACTGATCTTGCCAACTTCACTCCTTGTCAGTGGCTGCCTGGAAACAGACTTCCTGTTGGGCTAGTTGTTTCTGATTAAGATATTTTGATTATCTTGCAAGCCTCACTGCTCACTGCAAATTGGTTTGGCAAAGATGTCGGCAAGACAATGGGTACAGACAGTATGTGACTCTTAATGAAGATACGTGAAGCAAACTGAAAACAGAATTTCACCCTTAGCATTTTTGCTTGAGATCTTATTTGTTTATTTCTTTATTGGTTCGTTTGCAGTTTTGAAAAAGAAATCAACATGAATGTTCACCTGAAATGAAAATAGAATTAAAGTACTTCATAAATCACAGAAAATAACAAAAATTTAAGACTGGGGCTTAAGGAGAATGGAAATGTTTCACCTAGCATGAATACTAAGCAGATATAGCACCACAAACCAGATCACAGATGTTCCTCCAGAAACAGGTGAAAATCCTAAATATTGTACTGTAGAATTGCTTTGTCATTTACTAGGCTACTTAATTTTATAGTTATGCATATGAAATGAAATAGATATAACAGGATAACCTGAAACAGGCTGTCTTGTGAATATCTCCTTGTCCTCCCTCATATTGAAATACTTGATTTCATAAGTACTTTCTTTCTTTAAGCAAAAAGTCACCTGAATTTGATTCACGTTTGCATACATTTTGGCAATCAATCTCATACAATACTGCAGTAAATGAACTGAATCAACGCAAATAATCACTCATCTAGTACTAATACAGTCTGAAATAAAGTATAGCTTCTGCACAAATACCCTACTGGGTCTTAAGGATTCTTCTAAGAGTTCCTCTTGATCAATAAAAAATAGGATTAAGCTATTTTTTTCTGTACAGAATAACAGGTTATGAAATGACTGTACTTACAGGCTTCAGATCACAGTGAATGATTCTTTCCTCATAGAGCACTTGTAAACATCTCAGCACACACTGAGTGAAGTGTCGAATTAAAGACAGACTGAAACCTTGAAAATTGTTCTTTTTGATCAACTCATATAAATTTATTCTGCAAGGGTTGTGGGAGTAGAAGAAGACAGAAAGCAGAAAAGAGATTAGGGAACTTCTTTTTAAAGGTATGATTAGTTTACAGTGCATTAGAGTGTTTAGCCTGTCTTCCTACATGAGGGAGGACTTGTGTAGAAGAAAAAGACTTGGCTCTTTTCCTCCTTGAGAATGCTGTTCTGCGCGTAACATCCACAAACATCTCCCTGAGACTCCAGATCTAAAGAAGACATAATGTCAGTGGACTTGCTTGCTTCCTTGCTAAACTCAGAGCTATGTTACACAGCTGTGCTGATTTTCACCAGAAACAGTGATTGTTCAGGAACCGAGAGAAACAAATTTTCTTCAGTCTCCTTTTGCTCTCATTTGTCTTTGCTTTGGCACCTTGTCTAAATCCTTTTCATCTAAAGAGTCTTTATCAGGAGTAAATCTTTCTAGATAAATACTGCCATAAATTCATGTCTTGTTAGGTTTTATGTCACTGTCATATCTTAGCTCCTTGCAGTAGGGCATTAAACGATGTTGCTGACTTCTGACGGGCATGGTTGGCAACATGCATATGCTGCCCTGAGACCCCAGGGACCAGCAGCCCCAGTGGCACTGCCCAGTAGCCTGGGGTCCCCCCACCTGACCACAGCCCAGCGTCCCATGTCAGCCCCCTGGGGCCATCAGCCCCTACTGAAGCAGCACCATGGCTGGTCTCCAGCCCCTTGCAGCCCTGCCATGGCCCCCACCACACCAGGCCCCCCCAAAGGCCACGTCCTCGCCCAGCCATGGCCCATCCCAGGGCTGGGGCTGCCCAGTGCCCCTGGCTGCCTGCTCCCGGCTGCCAGGCCCTGCCCTGATGGAGTGGAGGGAGCCCTTATAGTCCCAGGGAGCCCCCAGCCTGAGCTGCACCCCAACAAGTACTGAGAGCTTAATGTGGGTCATCGTTCGGAGGGGGAAATGGCTTCAGGGATGGTGGCATGGATGGGATGCAGAAGCATGTCCTCACCAATATGGTCTCAAGAGTTGTCCTCAGCAGGACCACATGCGTCTGCAAGGACATAAACAACTGTGCAACCACTGGTGCTGGCAAGGAGCATTCCTTCAGAACTAAATGAATTTACCACAATTGATGGAGAAGAAAGTTCACAAATTAAGGGGTTTTCACTGTATTTTAGAAGGAATAAAAATTTAACCAGACAAATGTCTTTATATGACAACCAGTCTTCAGCTCTTCTGCAAAGAGCTGACCGTAGTGGCTATCCTGTGAACATTTTCCTAGGAGCTTCTGTAGCAGCTTTCTGAAAAGACTGGTCTGTGTCTTCTCTGGAGAGGAGGAGTCAGCTCTTACCCCTGTGTGTCTGTGAGTGGCAGACTCACATGCAGCCACACAATTAATTAAGTTCTCTTTGAAATTAAACCTTCCATACAATGATGAAGCCTCAGCAAGGGCTGTAACACCTGCAGTGATGGGGGCTTTACTTTAAGGGACAGGGAACTGTGGGTAACTTTCATAATTCCAACATGATGCTCTGATTACAAGGAGGCTGGCGAATAAAATCAACTGACTTCTCTAAAATTCTCCAAAATTCCTCCTAAGATGTACCCTGCAGCTCAGTTTCATAGAAAGCAAGAAGAAACTACATTTTCTAAATATTCAGTATTATTCTTATTTATATACCCTGAAGTTTATCAGTCCTGAATTCATTGTTTTACTCTTTTCCCAATAGGTCTTTCAGGGAAGAAGACTTCAATACACAGCACAGAAAATAAGGGACAGATCATGTCACTGTGTGTGAAGTCTGAACGGGGCCTTTTTCTGTTCACCTTTGATGATCAAAAAATCATCTATGCAGTCTGTACTTAAGACAGCATTCCTTTCTTGTAACATTAAAAGCTGCAATTTCTCCTGAAGAAATAAAAATTAAAGCTTGTAAAGCACAAGATCTACAATGCTCCTTAAGATTTTTGTAAAGGAAAATATACTTTACCCCAGCAGTTCAAAGGCAATACAGAAGTGATTGCGAAAGTAGAAGTATTCCTTCATGTGGATGATATTGTGAGTATCATCTTTGTCCTTCTTCAGGAGAGCATCAAGGATCTTCACTTCTACCAAAGCCTGGCTGTGAAATCTGAAATGTCACGTGACACGGGAATGATAACATTAACTCAGTCTAGCGTTTGTAGAATTACAAATGCTACAAACATCATATTCTTACTGTAAACTCAACATGTGGGACGATGATTAAAAATTTATCATTCACCGCTGTTAACTATTGTAACTTTGATTCATTACGGTTGTTTCCTAGTCTAAATATACTGGCCTTACATAACACTTAAGAGTAGTTATTTTGACTTGTCTAAAAAAATGTTTTAATGAAAAACTTTCAAATGAACATCCAGAGTAAAATCCTAGTGCTTTCCAAATCTGTAGGAATGCTTCTGTTTATTTGAACAAGGCCATCTTTCACACCTACCACAGCAAGACAGTCTGTTTTGAAAAGCATCTTTATGTTTATTGCTCACTGTGGGGGAAAACTGAACAGCTAAAGCTTTGTTGCTGGAGTCAACAGCAGCATCCTCATCTGCTTCATTGACTCTGGGTCAAGTTAAAATGAACTAAAATATTGTAAACCAGTCACATAACAAGAAGAGGTTGCTTAGGTCCACAGTGTAGAATTTTTCATGTTAAAACGAGCAGCTGGAACCTTCCAGCATATTCCTGTGGTTTTGGAGTCTTAGGCAGGAATGTATGCTCCCAGCTCTCAGTCACGCAGGGCTGGTTACCTGGGTTGTGTATTAACTGTGTCACAGATACAGAGACCTCCTTGTAAGTCTGGAAAAACTGTGCCTGCTTTCAGAGACTGAGCCTCCACTGGGTTCAGGCCAATTCTGAGTCCCTGACATCACCTTTCCTCACTCTCTTCTCACTGTGTTTAATGACGCTCAGCAGGCTTGATTTTGCTTTGTTCACCTTATCCCTGCCTACATAACAAAGAGCTGATTGTACTGGTTTAAAGTCAACAGATGTCTCACCTTTTCTTATTCCTTATTATTTTCAGTGCCACTAATTCATTGGTTTTATGATCCAAGCATTTAGCCACCTGCCCAAACGACCCTTTCCCAATGACCTCCAACACTTCATATCGGTATGCAATATGGTCATGTAAAACCTTCAAAAGAAAACAAACTGTTCAGGTTCAAATAATATGCAAAAGATCAAGCTTTAAAGTAGTTCATGTGCGTGTGACTTTGCTGGCTATGAAAGATGCTGGACTGGTAGCAAGTGCAGTCTACATTAAACAAGGGTGACATGCTTCATTAATCCATCTACCTTGCATCAATCCTGAATGAGATGCAAACAGGTCTCTCTTTAGGATTCCCTTCTGAGCTTTAAAGTGATTGGTACTGATATTTTCGCTATTTGAATATTTATCTTCTAGAAACAACATTTATCTCAAATATATAACTTAAGAGTTGGCAGACAGTCACTACAAATTTATTGAGCTGAAAATTAATACCATAGCTTTTCCACTTACCTTTAAGTAGGAACCATGCTCATCATCGTAACAATTATTATTCTGGGTTTCGGGCAAACCTTCAATCTTTTTAGCTTCCAGCCCAAGAAACCATAGCTCTGTATAATTGAAAATTTCTTTTTGCTCATAGACTGTTAATTGGTTTCTAAAATTTTTCAAGGCTTCTAAATCAGAAAACAAGAATATAAAACCAAAAATCAATAAAATATCAGAAACATGATGGCAAATTGCTTTTACAGTGGAACATTTTACAGTAGCGCATGCCACTTCGAGCAGGAGGCTGAGTAGCTGTTAGAGATCCCTTCCAACCAACATTTCTATGGTGCTGCAGTCTGACATTTTGCACAAAAATATGTTTCTTTTTTCCTTTTCTGACTTACAGTACTATGTTCAACAAAGAATTCATCATCTGTCAGCAAGACCTTTAAGAGAGCTTAGGTAAAAATCATTTGATCCTGTACAAAGTTGTGTACCTAGATGTTTTTGAAAATCCCATCTGTTGTCTATCTGCTTCAGCAAGCTTCATAGGTTACATTAAAAAAGGTGTATGATTTTATTGGTTTGATTGTCAGATTTACAAAATGGCAGCAAGCTTTAGTTAACCAAAGCTTTCAAGTATCTGTTTTTCCGATAGAAAATGTCAAGTACACATGCATGAGGTTAGGAATTAAATGGGGCCCAGATCTGCTGTTCTAGTTCTGATTCTTCCTCCACAGAAACATTTCTGCTACCATAACACCTCCACTTACATCACTGAAATCTAGATAAATAATCAGACAGTAGCATTAAAAATCAATGTACTCTATAGGCATGCGTGTGGGTGTTTTGTTAAACAGTGGCAGATCTTCATCCACTAATGCAGGGATGCTAAATTTTTTCAAAGCCAAAGGCCACCCCTTTTTTTTTTTTTTTTTCCTAGACTCCTTCTAAAAATAGATTAACTCTGCCAGAAACTTTCTAGATCTGAGAACTCCCAAAATGCAATTTAGCCCACATAGATAAAATGTGACACAGCTACAAGCAAGTGGGAAAAGTGTTTTATCACTGTAATAGAATATTACTGTCACCTATGTGATCTGTCGTAAGTCTTAGATGAATATACATTCTCTTGTATAACGCATACTTCTCTCATTTATATATATGTGTTAGTCTATTCACTCTCCTATTGTGTACATCCCTGAGTAGGATTTTTAGAAATCACTGAGTCCATTTGTATGTTTTTCCTTCACATTTTTTGTTAAATATTTCAGTGACCATTTAGCACAGGACCTCTGGTCAGCGAGTATACGACTGCACACATTCCTTATCTGTGCAGGCAGTCTGTCACTCCAGTCTTTTTAGCATATTCTGTTATATTCTACCTGAAGCTGTCATAGGCAGTTTGACACTAATGCTGGTGCTTTCCAGTTTTGATGTTTTTTTCTGGGCTCTGGTATCACTTTCAGGAAGACTGTCTGGAAGGTTAAATTGGGAAAAATTGCCTTGAGTTCCATTTTCCTGCCAAGCAAAAAAAAAAAAAAAAAAAAAAAGTAAATTTTATTTTCAGATATTTTCATGAACATTCATCTGATGTCCAATTATATAAATACACACAAAAATATATGTAAAATGCTACATTCACAAAGACAAAGCTGCAAGATACTTATTTTGGATTGGTTGAGTGATCTATGTCTGTTTTGTGCTGAGACAGAACAAGCATGGCTGGGGACTAGAACGCCCTGCTTACCCAAAGAACAAATTCTGCCAATAGCACTGGAGGCTATTGGATCATGGAAAGATAAATCTCTAAATACAAGAAGGAAGTTCATCTTCCAGTTTCATTAAATACATGGGCTTTTGTTTTCTATAAATACTACAAAGTGCCATGGTTTGATTAATCGCAGTAACTCACATTAACTATTACAGGAGGGCAGGAAAGACAGCATAATAGGCATTACCCATCTCAGATTTCTGTGTGGGCACATCCACTGGGGAGTTGTGCTGGAATCCCTGAGATTGCTTCTGCAGTCCATGGAACTGCAGGGATACCAGCCTGGGTCTGCACACATACGCATTCGGAACAGAAACATCAAGACTGGTATAAAGGGGAAATGAATGGGCCTGTGTGGGTGTGGAAGCACTATAAGGAAGCAATTGCAGACAAAATGTTACACAGATGTCATCTATATCAGCAGGTGATCAAGAACCCAGCACATGCAGGTTCTCAGGGCTCCTAGAATGGGAAATCAGACGACAGACTACAGAATCAAGCCATGAAGAGATGATGGAGCACTGGAGATCAAAGAGCATCAGCTAAGGAGACAGAAGATGGTGTGCTCTGGGATAAGGATGTAGGATGTGGAGGCCCAAGCCATGTTCTCCTCAGTCCCTTCATTGAGGGGAAAAGACTCAGCTGGAGATGATGCATCCAGTAGATCAATACTTGGCTGAAGCTACAGGATGGCTGTGGCTTCTATGAACATAGGATGAGGAAGATGAACTGGTGCGCAGAAACTCTGTGATGAAGTAGGGCAAGAGTGTTGCAAAGAGCTTTGCTAACCTAGTGAAGAGGGGTTTTAATTAGGTACAGCAGGGAAGAGTCATCATAACCTAAAGGCTCTGATACTCATGGGGCAATTCAGTCACCACTATCTGCTGGAGTGGCAAAAACATCCTAGGAGATTTCTGGACTGTGTTCTTAATGCAGGTGATGTGAGATGCACTGCTGGACCCGTTACTCACACACAAGGAACAAATGGTTGGGGATGTGAAGGTCAAGGAAAGGACAACTCTGGCTGCAGTGACCATGTGATTGTGGAGTTCAAAGCCCTCAGACAGGTGAATAAAACAAGCAGAATTACAAGCCCTGGTCTCAAGGAAAGCACCTTTTGGCTTGTTCAGGGATCTTTTTGTCATAAACCCATGGAAGACATGGAGGGCAAAGGAAATCAGGAGAGTTCATTGCTCTTCAAAGTCAGTCTTCTTAAAGCACAAAAATAGTCCATTCTAACATGCAGGAAGTTGAGCAAATATTGCTGAAGGCCAGCACGGATGAAAAGAGAACTTCTGACCAGGCACGAACACAGTAAGGAGCCCAAAAAAGGTAGAACAGGGATGGGTTATCTGGGCTACATGCAAGAAACACTAGCTGAACATGCAGGTATGTTTGGTAAAGCCAAAGCTCAGCTGGAATTGCAGCTAGCAAGGGATGTCAATAAGAACAGTTTCTGTAAGTAGATCACCAGCAAAAAAGGAAGGCTGAGGGAAATGTGGACCCACTGCCCAGTGGAAGTTGAGACCTAGTAACCAAGGATTTGGAAAATACCAAGGTACTCAATGCTTTTCAGTTATAAATTTTGCCCTCAAGCCTGCCAAGTCCCTGAGTCTAGAAGTAGCATTTGCGTAAAGAAGCATTACCTGCAGCACAGGGAGATAGAGACCACATAAGCTGCTGGACATACCTAAGTCTGCAGGACCAGATGGGATGCGCCTGAGGGTGTTGAAGAACCTGGCCAATGGCATTGCAAAGCAGGTCTCTATCATCTTTGAATGGCAACCAGGAACAGTTCCTGACCATTTGAAAAAGGCAAACATCACACCTGACTTCAAAAAGGGCAAGAAAAAGGCTTCATGGAACCACAGGCTGGTCCTCCTTACCTCAGTCCCTGGGAGGACTATGGAACAATTCTTCTTGGAAACCATTTCCAAGCAAATGAAAGACAAGAATTTGATTTGGAACAGCCACTAGGGATTGGATTTGCCAATGTAAGCTGTGAGCAAATGGTGTCTGAACAACATGATTGCTCTCTCTGATGAAGTGAGGGGCTTGGCCAGTGAGAGAAAAGCAGTGGACATTGTATACTTCGATTTCAGCAGGGCTTGTGATGCTGTCTCCCACTGTATGCTTGAAGTCCAGAGAGAGATATGAACTGGATAAATGGATCATAATGCAAGTGGAAAATCGGCTGGGTGGTCAGGTTCCAAGGACTGTGATCAGTGGTAATCGATTACTAGCGACATCCCTCAGGGATCAATACGAGGGCCAGTACAGTTTAATGTCTTTATCTGGACAATCGGTGTGTTCGCTCTCTCAAATCCGCAGACCACATCAGGGCTGCTGTCCAAAGGGATGTCAGCAGGCTGGAAAAAATGGGGTATGGGTATCTTCTAAAGCTGAATGAAAAGAAAGGCTAAGTCCTGCACCTGGCACAGAATATACCCATGCAACAGGATGTGCTGAGGGACAACTCAAAGGACACAGCTTTGCAGGGAAGGGCCTGACAACAACCTGAACACGAGGTCGCAGAGTGCCCTTGTAGCAAAAAAGGCCAAACGCATTCCGGGTTGTATCAGCATGAGGACAGCCGGCAGGGTGGGAGGAGTGATCTCCCACTCTATTCAGCATTTGTGAGACCATGCTGGGAATACTGTGTCTAGTCTGGGGTTGGCCAGTACAAGGAAGACATTGACTGACTGGAGTGAATTCAGGGGAGAGGTCTGGGCTTGGTCAGGAGCCTGAGACACGTGATGTACAAGGAGAGGCTGCACGAAATGCATTTGTTCAGCCTGCAGAAGAGGAAGCTTCAGGGCTGACCCTACGGCTGTCTAGTTACTTGACAGAATAGTGTAGAGAAAGCAAAGCCAGACTCTTCTCAGAGGTGTGTGGGTCTAGGACAAGATGGGTACGTTCCCAATGCATACAAGTTGCAACATTGGAAATGTTAAGGTATTAGAAGAAGCATTTTTTACCCTAAGAGTGGTTCAATATTGCAGCAGGCTGCCCTGAAAAGCCGTGGGTTCTCCAGCCTTTGAGACATTCAGAACCCAGGTGGACAAGGCCTTCAGCAGCCTTCTCCAAGTTTGCTCTCCTTGTAGTGGGAGGTTGGGCTAGGTGTCTTCCAAAGGTCCCTTCCAAGCTAAATTATTCCTTAATTTATTTATATCTCATCCCTTGAGAAATTCCTGATGATTCAGAGAAGTGGGATAGGATGGAGACATAAAAGATGAGTTTCTCTTAGTGTCAGAAGGGTACAAAAGCCATATTCAGTAACCAGCACACAGTTAGAACAATTGTTGGCAAGAACAACCCAGGTGATATGATACAGATGGATCAGTGGGCAGTCCTAGTCCGCCATGTCCTCGCAAGAAGTCCTGGCTGGTACCACTTGGATACGTGTATCTTGGGGCTTGTGAATTTGGGGTTAAGAGTACATGAAAACGGGTTTGTTTTAAAATGAAATCATCTTCCCATACTTGCCTCTAAACTTGCTACTTTTTTTGCATTATTAAGTGCTACAAAAGCAGGGTAACCAGGCATGAGGGGCACCATCTGAACAGCTCAAGGACGGGTCTGTGCTGACACAGTCAGTCCTACTGTTACCCTGCTGAGCCCCAGCGCGAGAGCTCCACTCTGCCCATTCCAATAGGCACCCCCTCGTTCAGTAATGCTGTATTTCTAAGGAAGGGTAAACAAAGAAGGTCTCTAAAACATACAGAACATAATCATGCTTTCTAGATTGAAATGTTTATTGTCCCCTGGCATTTCTAAGCCAAGCAAAAGGCTTTCTTATTGGTGTTTACACAGTTGCTTATATAAGTCTATAAATTGCCTTTAAAGAATAATAATAAAAAAAAACTCTGTAAAATGCTTGGCTCCAATCTTTTTACAGAAGATAAAACGGATGGATGGTTCATTTTCAGACGCAAAGGTTAATCATTGGCTTCTATGGGAGCTGAGTGTAGGTTTGACTTATGAAGGCCACAGGATTAAGATTTAAAGAAAATTTAATATATTTTAGACACTAGCCCATTCCACTTTATCATTCGTGCTAATTTGCATCTTGTAGCTTTTCTCAATGATATACACCCCCCCCAACCCAATGAAATAATTTGTAGTAGTAGCAAGCTGCCAATTTCAAAATATTTGAGAAGACTTTTGACTTCTCAAACAAAATGCTTTATGTGGGGACTTCCAGTGCAAGAGATCTGAAAAGACTTCATATGAGAGCCCTATAGAACCTCTCAAATCTCTCAATAAAGAGAATCCATTGAAGAAGAAGAGAGGTGAAAAAGGGAGCGATTAGAGTAGTGGTGGTGAGTAGTGCAGGTCCCTGATTTGTTGGGGAGAGAAGCGGCAAAGGAAGAAGGGTACAGACAGGGGATGGACATAGGGTTTGTGAAAAAAAAATGAGAAGGAATGCCAAAGTGAAGATGACTTCAAAAACTTCCTGTGATGTTGGGAATTCACTAAAATACCTGAAGATATGCACAGCCACGCTGGTAAGTAATCTATTTGACCGTTGACAGTTCTTTTTTTTTTCCTTTTAAACTATGGCTGAAAATGGAAACTGATGCAAATGCTGACACTAAATTTTTTCTCTCTTCCCACATACAAACACACTTGTGACTGTCACTGGCACTCTCTTAGCAGTACTTAAGAGAGAAGCTGATTAACCAGGCAAATACATGATGTCCAAGAGCTTTATAACTCACCTGAAGAGAGGGGACAAAATTCTGCAAGCTCTTATTTGTTATCTGAGGCAGGCTGCTTTCAAGGGGGGGAGGGTTTGCAGCGTCTGCAACCAGACCATGCTTTGCTTGACCTTCCAGATGTGGGAGGGAAAGAACACCACGACTGACTTTCTAAATAGAAAGCAGAAGTAAATGTTACACAACGTCCTAGCCAGCAATTCTGTGTAATACCTTAGAAAACCAGAATTAAAACCTTGGAAAATGTGTATGGTTCACTTCTGACACCTAATGGCGAAGGGGAAAGGAGCAGATGCTCTCCGGCAGCTCCCAGGCGTGCTAGCGGACAGCAGTTAGTCCAGGCAATGGGGCAGCCTGGCACATTTTAGGACATGCAAAGTTTCCCCACAAGAACACCTCCATCCAGCATCAAGGCAGTGACTGCTTCAGCTGGAAAAGATGGTTAGGCTTGGAAACCTGACAGCTGTTCCAGGCAGCAGCGCTCCCCTGAGTGGGGAAAATTAAGCATGTGCAGGGTAATAAGCAGGCATGAATTGTAAATGGCAGGCAACATCATTAAATGCTCCCAGTGGTAGTAGAGAAATTGGGACTGGACTGCTGCCAGGCACCGGGGGTGGAGACACTGGGAGGGTCTTCCCTGCACTGGTTTCTCAATATTTCCTTCCCCCTCATCTTCCATGGAGTTCACCTCGACAAGGCCCCTTTGTTGCACTCCTTGTTATGAGGAAAAGGCAAGCTCTCTGCAAATGTTGCTGAAAAATACATGCTTATACTCATTTGAAAACTCCAGGATTATTAGTCCATCCTTCAGGCTTCTTCCATTTGTTACCTGCAAAACATTCCTATAGCACTCATTCTTTAAAGTTAGCCATTTAAGGATGTAGTTTCGTGAATGTTAGGACCTCTAACATTCTTGGGTATCTAAAGTGAGAGAAATCACACTCTCAGCAGCAAAGAACATTCTCGAGGTAAACTATTTCTTTGGCAAATAATAAAAAAATGATGTGAAATAGATCTGAAATAGATCAACTATGCACTATGACATGCAGAACAAGGTCCAGAGTTAAGGCTATAACCTATATAAGACTGTGAAATTTTTGTCATGAGGGAAGGATAGAAACATATTTGTAAAGCTTTTGACAACAAAGGAGAGGTTTGATATTTTCTCAGAAAGCAAAGAAACAAAACTCTCAATCCAAGCAACTTGAATGAATAAGTTCTGTTTTCCAATACTATGAAAAAGTCTCAAAAACCTTAGAACTGAGATTCCAGTGGACTTTTCATGAAAGCTTTAACAAACAGAAGTGGCTAGGCAGAAGAAATGCCTGAAATGCTACTGAACAGTGAGCAAAAACAAAATACAGGCACTTGGGACAGTCATACAGCTACAGGGGAAATGGAGGAGGGCAGGGAATAAAGGATTTCCCTCTGCTCAGGTTAATTTATTATAAGGAGTCTCACAGAAAACAAGAATTCACATATTTTTAAAGTCAGCTAAGAGTCACATACCTGATGGAAGACTCTGTTAGATCCCAGATGATCTCTTTCTTGAACAGTTAGTTGAGACTGAGAAAAGGCATCCACATGGGAAGACTGCAAACATGAAATGATGGTTTAATAAAAATTATTCCAGAAAAAAAACCCTGAAATCTCTGTACGGCTTCTGAGTTTCTTTCCTTTGTGGTAATGTCTGTGCCAATACAGTGTGTGAGAGAGAACCACAAAAGCTGCTGAAAATGCGCTACGCTCTAGCAATTCCTCTCCCTGTCGAACAGCTGTTTTGTGGGCAGGTGCAGAGACAGCTTGCTTTGCCTATTATGCCTCTCAGCGTGCGTGCTATGCCCATGTGGTCAGCAGAGGGGAAGGGGGGGCTTTGCCATACCTAAATACGTGCTTGAAAGCTGATAGTGTGAGTCTGCTTGGAAGGACAGCTTTAAACTGCCTCACAAGGTACATTGTGAGCCCATCCATTGTTAACAGCAGCATTAAACTGATTCAGCTTGTGGTACAGGTTTTATAAAAACATAAGTCAATGTTTAAATTTACTGTGATATAGAAAAAAATACATTGGTTCTGATGGTCAGAGAATATTAGCAACAAATACAAAAAAAAGAAACATGGGGAAAGTGCTAAGTAGCTTGTAATTTTTAAGATTTTGCTGGTGGTTTCAACATTTTTTTTGTAAACATGATCAGCAGCACTGTATATTTCTGTCTGATAACAGACTGCAGTGAATTGCAGAAATCTTTACAATAATTAGATACTGAGCTGAAGCAGCTTGGAGCTCAGCTCTATAGGGTGCAAGGAAGCCCACTGAGTTTGGTCAAAAGTGCTCCCTTGTCCCTGGGCTCTGAGACACAACATCATTCCACTCATAGTCACAAAATCAACTTTATCCAAGTAGATCCATCAGTTCCACTATAGAAGTTCTGAAGTTGTAGAACATCAATACTTTCTCTAGAAGCAGAGGAACTTGGAGTGCGGAACTCTAAATTAGAGTTTCAAAATAACAAATTTGCAAACTATTTTATGGATGCGACCTGCAGATTAAAAATACTTAAATAAAGCAGCTTGGTGTTCTTCCTTATCTGTTCTGCAGCCAGGGCTTCCATGCCTGTACCTGTCACACAGCCTTAAACGGGCAGAGCACCTGCTGATGGTAAAGTCTTTGCTCTTTGCAATGACTTTTAGCTTATCCAGCGCCAGTATCAGGGCCAGGGGATCACCTGTTACAGAACTTTGTCACGGACTTCAGTTAGTCCACACAAAAATATTGGAGGGGTATGCTTAACGTGTTTTGTACTGGCTGGTGTAAAACATCTGCCATGATGCAGCCTAGCTGTGCTGGAAGGGCTTCTTAGTGTCTGAGCCTGAAAGAAGAAGGAGCAACCCAGATGAGACTGATGGATCTGTGCCAACACACTGCGCATACAGAGAGAGAGGAGCTAGAGCAGGTGAGGGATGCTTGTGTACAAACTGATCCGCGCGTACACAGCGACTGTGATATATCCAGGGCACACTAGCATTGCTACAAAGGTGCAGATCAAGCTGAAGATACATGTGCAATGGCTCTACACATCCTGCTCTATAAGTACGGAATAGGCGCTCAGAGAGGCTGTGGGATCTCTATCCTTGGAGATGAGGTTAGATTAGAGACTTCTAGAAGACACTTCCAAACGAATATAAAGGGAAAACTCTATGTACAAATCTACATGATCACGTGAAGGAAATGCTGCCCTTTGACATGCAGGTTCAGCTGCCTCACTGTCCGTCAGGAAGACACCACTAAGGCTGGGCAGACCAGCTAGAAACTGCCCTTTGGACAACCGTGCCGCTGCTGTCCATGGCAGGTATTTTTTCTTTCTTTTAATTTGAAAAGTTGGGAGAAAAATCCCACAGACAAGTAAGTCCTTCTGCAAGCTTAAAGGGTAAACTTGAGATTCAGAACAAGCTGAGAACAGCTGCTCTGGGTTTAGCCTTATTATGCTAATTGAGTCCGGTTTGAGAGGAAAGGTCACGGATATCCGTGGGGCACAGGAGAACAGTAGGGAAGGGAAAGGTACTAAGACTTGTCTTTGCAGGACATAGTAATAGCCATCTTTGGAACTGGAGATCAGCTGGCCAAGGGTAAGGGATTGTGTGCTGTAAATGCAAAACAGCCCCAGGGCCACCACAGCAAATGCCCCCAGAAGAGAACCAGTGTATTACTGTATCCTACAAAGCATGATATACTTTGCTCAGCGCACCAAATATCCTTGTGGTCACTGTCCTTCCGTGTGAATTTCCATAGATGAACTATGGAAGCCCCAGTGCCAGAGCATTTTCACAGACAAACACTTCACATGCAAACTACATAACCTGCAGATCAAAGGAGAATCACGTTTGTTGTGAAGGTGAGTCTGGGATCCACATTCATAACTCTACGAGATGTATCAACCCAGCTCTTAATAAGACTATTAGTTTTAGTGCATGTTATACTTTCCCCCACACTTTAGCTACACTTTACTCCCAGCTAGCATTATTTTTTAGTATCTGGAGCTGATGAAAACATTACACTCCATTTAAAGACAGTTTCTTAACTACATTGTGCTTTTCTAACTACAAGTCAACATAAAGCCAGGATTTTAGACAGATACAATTATCACTGAAAATCCAAGAAACAGTGGACTTCACTTACCTGTACAGACTGCAGAGTCTTCACTCCAAAATGACATTTTATTTCTTAGCAATATTTTTAAAAGGCTACGCAGTGATGCCTGTATTACTATACATGCATTTCAAAATACATTGTATTTACTAACAGAGCATGAACAAATCACAAAATGACTTTAAAACTCAGCAAGAGCTAAGGAAGAAGGTGGGTGAGCTCCAAGATGTCCTGCCAGAATTTGGAATTCATTTGATTTCCATTCACTGGGGAAAGATTAACAAGATTTTGAGGTGGGCATTTCTCCTTTTACACTGCAAAAGTAAAACCAGTCCATCAGCCCATGGCCATGCCTTTTTTTAATCACAGAAATTTGTGATTCTCTTTGTCTCTCTTTCTCAAAACCTATTTATAAAGGGTTTATAGTTCTTCAGTGCTCTTTGGGCAATTTATTCAAACCACCTTAAAATCAGTAACTGATCAACCCTCATAACATTCCCCCATAACAGGTAAACAGCATATTCTTCTACCCGTGGAAAAAAATTACCTGTGCCTACAACAGTCCTGCTGGTGGCTGAATGAGGAGCAGGTGGATTGATCAGTTAGTCCACAGTGTCTTATTTGATGTTTTTGATCCAGATGACCCATCAACTGCTGGTCTAGCAAAATCCTGTACAATCTAGTGCAGGACCTACAGCTGAGCTGTTGTGACTCGTTTAATTCTGGCAGATGCACTCTAATGAAAAACTGCAGCAACTCTTACTATTCCTCTCCATTTCACTCCTGGCTGTCCTGCTCCTAAAGCACACAGCCTGTCCTACAGGTCCAATATTGCATTTCAATCCCAAACTATCATGTCCTGCTATTCCAGCCCTTCAAATCATGTATTACCTTGCTAATTCCAATTATCACTCAAGAAGCAGAAAAATATCCTCATTCACTACCTAGTCTGCAGTCATAAGGAGTTTTACGTACTGAGAATACAGCATCCTGCAAAATCAGAAATTGTTACACATTACCATAATTCCCAGAATGTCAAATTATTTTTCTCTGTACCCATTTGACCACAGAAATCAGAGATGCATCAAAATTTCAGAAAATATTAAATACACAACTATATAAAATATAGACTCCCTTGTCTCCTCATTTAAATGGGCACTCTATTCTCTGTCCTCAAAGCTGAATAAACCCTGCAGAATACATAGAGAGAATGCAATGTAGGTGTTAAATCATGCAATATATCAAAAAGCCATAGCAAATGCACTGTCACTCACTCAAAATACAGTAGGAACATAAACATTTTCCCCACCTTGTCAACTATCTCTGTCAGCATAACTGCAAGAGCCGTTAACTGCAGGATAGAGGTTGCTTATTCCATACGGTGAATGCATTTCAGGAAGCCCACCTTCATCTAGTCAGAGCATAGCAGGATCAGTTTCATACACAGTACCCTGATCAGAAAAAAAATGGGTAACGCTTCTGCTTGGCTTCAGATTTAAATTTTTATCCCGGAAATATGCCAGTGACTATTAGCTGCTCTAGTATTCTTTTGGTGGCCATCTGTTCCCTTTCTCAGCCTCCTTCTAGCCAAATATAATTTTCCATATTTATCATGGCAAGTCAGTAATAAGAAAGACAAATATAACAGGATTGGCTGTTCTCCTTGCTGTCTCAGTCTGTTCTTTCTCACTGAGCTCATGTGCTTGCGAAACCAAAAACACTTGAACTTGTATTTTTTCAAAATTTGCCACAGAGACCTTGCTATACAGTGAGTAAAATCCGTTCACCAAGATTGCCAGCCTGGAGAATGAAAATATATCAGAACCTCAAGGGTTGATTTCTCACTGGACATGATGTGTCATTTACTGAGGACTACACTAAAGCACCTTGGTGTGTGTTCTTGTAGGCATCAGTGCAGAGCTCTTCTGCCCTGTGAGATAACGAGGCTTTCCTTTTGATGTGGATAGTGAGGCAGAGCTCAGCTGCCGCCCTGTCTTTCCTTTTCCTCTTTTGGGTGTTGTGCATGTGTGATGGAGCACTGGTGGAGGTGTCCCTATCCCTCCACCATCTTAGGGGAATATCTAAAACTGAAAATACGATGTGCTTTCCTCCTTCATACAGCCAAGGAATGGCATGTTCTCGGCTGGTCTTAAATCTGTTGACAACCCAGAATAGTTCTACTTTCACTCAGAAAGCAGGGCTTTCAAAGAAGAAAGACATGCTCACCCACAGAAGCTATTTTAGAAGGCTGCCACTTTTACTGATCCTCCTGGAACAAGCACCACTTTTCACAGTGTGGTCAAAGGACGAACAGCTGTTCTTTTGCTTTCACGGTGGTCCACGTAGTGCCCTTGCCTAATATAATTGATGAGGTGCACCATCCTAAAAGGCACATCACTCCCACTTTTCCATTCTTACCAGCTTGGCAATTCTCTAGTCAACAAAAATCCTCCCCAGTATTATACCTCACGTACAAGAGAACCTTCTCATTCTCTAGCCAAATAACCAGAGACTGCCACACCAGCAGGGCAGGTTCAGCCCTGGGAATGCATGGAGATGCCTTGTGCTGGAATACAAATTAAACAAACACGCATTAATTGTATTTAAGTTCAACCATTCCCACGCAAACATATGCAGACAAACAACCATGTGTGAGGACATACAGGTAGTTAACACTCCAACTCTTCTCTCCCATAGGTAAATTAAGCATTTTTGAGCAATTTTCACCAAGGTTCACAAGAAGGGATTTAACTGACGTAGTGTGTGGCAGATATTCTAACTGAAAATATAGATTTGTCATACTGGAAATGATCCGTGCAATCCACCGTGGGTTTCACGTTTATGTACTATGCAGATGAGGAGGTACTGTGATCCCCACTGGCGCTTGCTGATAGCACTCAGTACTCTTCCTTCCACCAGCTGCGCTAGGTATACGAGGTGGGGGACCTGACAGAAAGCTGCACACTGCATTCCCTCTGGGTTGTTGTAGTGCAGACATTCTTTGAAGTTGAAGATTTAAAATACAGCTTTATATAGCTCCACAACCCTCTGGGCCATACCTTTCCCTCTTAGGTTTTGATTCTTGTTGAAAAACTACGGACAGTCCCAGGACAGTTTACATAGAAAGGAGTGAAGGACAGAGCTGACCATGCAGTCAGCTGTCCCCCATCAAGAAGAATGTCCTTTACTTAATTTTCTTTGACTTGTTTTTCTTCTTTGTAATGCTGTCCATTCTCCTCATTTCATCTTATTGCATTCTTGTAAGCATATACAAATTTGCTGTGCTAAGTCATGCAGGAATAAAAACAATCTTCAGGATGACTCTTTTCTCATACCTGAAGAGGACCGACCAATGTTTGGCAACACAAGAAACTGTATAAAGTTTTCTCCTACATTTCTCAACAATACTCTGAAAGCAAGAAAAAGCTCTCAGGATTACTACTAAGTTTCAGTCATGATACACTGAAGTAAAAAGCAATATTTTAAATGTTTCAACTACAAATTAGCAAGCACTTTTATTAAATTTGGAGAAAATATTTACAGGTTTTGTAATTAATATAAAAGAAATCCCGTTTCTGAAAGATATTTAATTAAATAAGCTTAGTGCAATGGTAGATAAATTCCTTGTGGATGTGATCACTGTCTGTGATCATCACATAGGCAAAACATTAACTACAAATTTATTGTTTGGCAACATCTCTACGAAGTAGAATAGTATTAGAGATAAAGGAAATGAAAGAACTTCCCATGCAAAGGAACAGGCATTCTGGAGTGGGAAGAGGATTCATTCCATCTTAGTTTAAATATTCAAGGTAAACAAATTTCCCTGTGGAAGTGGCCCTGGCTTTTTATTGGCTTGGCTTGAGAAGAATGTAGACTAGCTATCCCAAATTTTTATATCCCTAAAATTAGTTTAGATTAACTCTACTCTTTATACTGTTTACTGTGCTCCTCCTGCACTTCAATCCTGTTCTCAGTGAGCCAAAGGATGGAAGGGAACGATGAACTGAACACCGTCTCCAGCCCTGTGCTGTGGCACGCATACAGGCCTGGCCGGTGCCATGGAGGAGGTCAAATGCCACTGCGGGCTGGAGCAGGGAAGGTGAACAGAAAAGCCTCTAAAGAACAAAGTCGAGTGGAGTTGTGAGAAAACTTCTTAAATCACTCCTGCTCTATTTGCTGTAAGAAAGCATATGAACTATGTCAACAAGACTGTTGCAAAATCAGTGCAAAGGGAATGGGTGATTAAGGTTTTGCATACATTTACTTGGGCTAAGATCCCATCAGATCAACCAATTAGCCCAAATCTGCTAGAAAAGAAAAAGCCAGTTGCACAGTTTCTGACTTCTTTAGAATGTATCTTCCACAGAAGACTGCAAAAGCAAAAGCTTTATATTATAAAGTCAACTTTCTAACATTTAAAGCATTTAAATTATTTGCTAGGAAGTTGGCTCTTTAGAATAGAAGAATCATTTAGGTTGGAAAAGACCCTTAAGATCATTGAATCCAACCATTAACCCAGGACTGCCAAGTCCGCCACTAAACCATGTCACTAAGCACCACATCTACATGTTTTTTAAACACTTCCAGAGATGGTGATTCCACCACATCCCTGGGCAGCCTGCTCCAATATTCGACTACCCTTTCAGTGAAGAAATTTTTCCTAACATCCAATCTAAACCTCTGCTGGTGCAATTTGAGGCTGTTTCCTCTTGTCCTGTTGCCTGTTATCTGGGAAAAGAGACAAACCCCCACCTGCCTGCAACCCTTTCAGGTAGTTGTTGAGAGCAATAAGGTCTCCCCTGAGCCTCCTCCCTCCTCTCCAGACTAAATAACCCCAGTTCCCTCAGCTGCTCGGCATAAGAAGACTCGTGCTCCCGGTCCTTCACCAGCTCCACTTTGGACATGCTCCAGCATCTCAGTATCTTTCTTGTAGTGAGGGGCCCAAAACTGAACACAGTATTTGAGGTTAGGATCTGGTATTTCTCCTAGCAAACAAGAAAAACAAATTAATAGTGGTGTTCAGTTCTAAAAGGGCTCAAAAGCTAGGTAAGAATCATGAATGCAATTTTACATCGTAGGAAACTAAGGCATTGCGTAGCTAAGGACATAATTACCATAACCTTGGGAGATAATTCCTAATGTCTGAGCAAGGATCCACAACCAAATTCAAATAGAATTTGGGTAAATGGGGATCTTCCAAACAGCTCTTTGACTGTACAAAGCCACCAGGACCTTAGCCACATCATCAACTGGGAAAACAACGGACAGCCTAGAAATCAGTGCTCAAACAGGTTTTTCCAAAGCATCAATCTGTTCTTAGGACTATTCCAAGAACAGAAAATATGGTTATTCCTGGACTCGCAAACTAAAGAGGAATCACATGAGAAGCAGGATTTGGACATGGACCAGATAAACTGATTTAAATCAAGTGGGGTGCACAGATGAAACGAAGCCCTAGATATGTTGAAAAGTCATGGGCAAAAAGAAGTTGATAGGCAAATAAGATCATGATGGAAAAGAATTTTTAGCTTTTCTATCAAGCCCTGAAAGCCTTGCAAGATTTTCCTTTCAAGAAAGAGCTCCAGCTGTTTCTACCAATCTGCAGGTCAGATCTGGGAAACAACTGTGCTACCCTGTCATGACTGGAAGTGGAAGCTGCGGAGGTTGGTCCAGAAGAATCAAAGCCTCTTGGTCCTTGTATAGTTCCTAACTACACTTGCTAAATAACCTTCCCAAATAGTACCGACATCAAACATTCACCTATGCATTCAGATATACTTCCTAAATAGTGCCATTTGGGGAGGAAACCCAGGGGCATTGTTTCACAACTTTATTATTTCAGAGGGGTTATAATAGTATAAAATTAGTAGCATATCAATGAATGACCCCTCACATTGATTTTCCTATAGAGAGTCAGTTTAAACAAAATGATCAAATGCTAGGTTTAAACTAAAAAACATTCATTCTTAAAAAGGCAAAACTTTTGATTTCAGATTAATACAACTCACTGGCATTTCTACAGAGCATAATTTTTCCTCTAAAATAAAAAGTAGACTAGCTGTCTACAATATACATGTATCTTTAATAAACCACAAAGCCTCTCATGTAAATATAAAGGTCAATCTGAAAACTTTTGCAGAATCCTATGTACTCTGGGAATCTATAAATTAACTATATATTTATATATAGTTTTTAATTTAATTTAAATTTAAGTTAAATTAAGTTAAATTTAATTTAACTATAAATTTATATAAAATATAAATATTTGCTCACATTTATGCAGAAACATGTAACATACTCCTGTAACTTAAAAACATTAACAGTTATTAACTTTGCAGCATTAATAATGTTAATGGTTTCATTAGAAATTGTCATCTTAATTCCACTTCTCCAAACAAATTTAAACAATGATTAATCCAATAAAAATATCATATGGAATTCATGGTAGATGGCACAACCGATCAAACTGTCTTCTTTCTGTTTTCTAATAACAATTTTCCATTCCTCACAACAGATATGTCACAACCTAATACAAACATTTGTACATCAAACAATAAAAACAAATGCCAACCACTATTACCTTAGGCTCGATTCTTCTATTTCTTCTCATTCGTAAACAAGAGTTATTGAAGAAGCTGAAATCACAGCAACTCTTGCTGCTTCTTTCTTTCCCCATAATGACAAAGCTCCATGTTTTAAATCTCTCCATTAAATTGTTCTCCTTGTAATTTAAACCTGACACTACTGTTCATCTAATCCATCTGGCCACACAGGTGCCCCTCTATGAGCAATAGCATGGGCTGACTGATGATTTGTATGGGTGAGCTGGTTGGAATCAAATCACATGTTGTTTCACTATGGTTCCACAGCATGGACACAAACCAAATAATATCAAACTGAACTGTGAATAGTAGCATATTCGCTGACGTGCTATGAAATCTTTGAGGACTTAGCACAAGCACAACATGTTCGTCAATTAGGCTCAGCACGATTGCAAAACCATCCCTTGAGGCACCACAAGGTGCATCATTTGCTTTCCTTTTCTTTCTTGTGTTTGGTTTTGGTTTTTTTTCCAAAGACACAGCCATAGCTTTAGCTCTTCTGCTACAAACATAAACTGTCTAATGAAGGTAATTCAAAGGTAATTCAGAGTTTTACTGAGAATCCAAAGAGTACCCCCAAGCATTTCACTCACAGCTTCCTCTTAGCTCTCAAAACTACTTGCAGTCTTGGAATGACTGTTTCTGCGTACTCCTGTCTCTGCTTAAATTATAATCCTCTATGTGCCCTGACAGCCTTTTAGCTATTCCACCAGAAAACCAAATACTTGCAGAAGGAGCAGCCTTAGCTTGGAATATTAAGGGAACAGACTTTAGTGATCCTTTATTCAGCATGCTGTAATCTATTTTTGTACTCCTGACAGACTAAGCTAACACTTACGTCTCAATTCATTATTTTTTCTTTTGAGAACTGTCCTGGTTTCAGCTGGGATAGAGTTAATTTTCTTCTTAGTAGCTGGTGCAGTGCTGTGGTTTGGATTTGGTGTGAGAACAATGTTGACAGGCACTGGCATTTTTAGTTGTTGCTGGGTGATGTTTACACTAAGTCAAGGACTTTTCAGTTTCTCAGGCCCTGCCAGGAGAGGGCTGGAGGGGCACAAGAGATTGGGAGGGGACACAGCCAGGACAGGTGACCCAAGCTAGCCAAAGAGGTATTCCATACCATATGATGTCATGCTGAGTATATAAACTGGGGGAAGAAGAAGGAAGGGAGGGGGGACATCTGGCATTATGGCGTTTGTCTTCCCGAGTAACCGTTACGCGTGACGGAGCCCGGCTTTCCTGGGGATGGCTGAACCTGCCTGCCCATGGGAATTGGTGAGTGAATTCCCTGCTTTGCTTTGCTTGCGTGCACGGCTTTTGCTTTACCTGTTAAACTGTTCTTATCTCAACCCTGGAGTTTTACATTCCTTTCTGATTCTCCTCCCCATCCCTCTGGGTGAAGAGAAGTGAGTGAGCGGCTGCGTGGTGCTTGGTTGCTGGCCCCTGGGTTAAACCACGACAAAAAAAACCAATTCATGTTTCATAAAGAGCAGAAAAATGCAGACACAATTTATGTCAAAGCGAAAGAAAGATTTAAAAAAACAGAAGAGCAACACAAGCTCAACAATAAAGCCATAGTAGGTCTGGAAATAAAAAGAGAAAAATCTCCAAATCTGCTTTTTGGAAAAGACTGAAATTAACACCAGTTACATTTCCTATGTTTTTTATGTTAAAAAAATCATTTTACAAACACTAATATTATTTGATACTTACTTCAAAACGTTTTCATGCAAAAAAAGGGTTCAGGACCACCGAGATATTGAAATCACATTACCTTGTTATTCAATTTTTATTTCCTTTGGAAATGGGGCGGGGAGGGAGGAGGGAAGGAAAGAGAAGGATGTGAAAAGAGACAATTGGATGACAAAACATAAATACCAAAAAGTCAAAACCTGAAACTGTTTTAATCAAAAAGCCCAAAGAAACAAACAATGAAATTTGAAGACCATAACTTTCCTTACAAAACAAACAGAATCTCAAAGCTTGAGAAAGATTTCAGAGAATCAGCAAAAAAAGTTTGTTCCACACGGCAGGAAATACAGCAATAAAATAATAAATGAAAGGGCTTGCACTATGACGTCTATAATGAACAATTTCTGCCTTTGACTTCATATCCTGCTCCAGTTCACATCAGTGAAGTATTCTTCTGGGTTTGGGAGTCAAATTTAGAGCTTGAAAGGAGAAAAGGAAATGATGGAAAATGGAGAGACTGTATGAAGTCAAATAAGAATTTTATGAAGTCTAGCAGAAGATGGATCATACCCCAGATCCTGAACCGCAGTCACTATGAACTAAGCGAGTCAACATGAGAAATGTGAGCTTTCATTCAAGCACTGAGAAATCCATCACGACAAGTGCCAAGTAACTGATCATTTTAGTCTAGGTTACAATGCATGCCAAATTAATGTGGAGGTGTTGAGAAGGTGCAATGTTTAGGGGTCCATGTCCACCTCCTTCCCCAGACCTTCAGCAGCACTGAGCATCCATAGGGGCACGGGACTGTGACTGGTGCCAGAGGTACAGAGGTGCTGGAGTATAAGAAGGAAGGGGCACGAGACACGAGAAAGGTCCGAACTGCCTCCCATACTAGCAGCACTACCAGCCCCACCGCAGCCTCCTCAGGGTGTTCTGGCAGCACTGTGTTTGGCAAAGGGACCAAGTGAGCAAGCCCTGCAGACCTTGATTCACCTCTGATGTTGATGTGCATTATCAGCTGGCAACCACTGGCCTAGTGAGATGTTTCTCAGTGCCTGGACACCACGGGAAACCCCAGCGATTCAGACTGCAGTCTGCATTTCACGTGCTGTTATTAAACGGAGCAGTCAACTATGACTTGAATAACACGTGGTTAAGGCAACACGTCTGTGGGGAAGACATGAGTTAATTAGCAGCCTGAGGCACTGCTTCAGTAAGAGATTTCAGCACACAGTTAGTCTGAAGTATGAAAGTCACAGGGGTGTTGGAACTAGATGATCTTTAAGGTCTCTTCCAACCTAAACCATTCTATGATTTTATGTATTTCAAAGGCGAGTGCTTGCAGTCTGCTCGATCCAGGTACTGACACAATCTCAGTACACCTGCTGAATTTTAATACATTAATCTCACTGTATTGAAGACAGATGTGCCAAAAAGTCTGTACCTGGCACATGTGCATTGCTACCGTTAATTTAAATAAAATATTTTAAGTATGTATTTTGCCTCACTTTGTCTTTTGAGAGAAGGAACATCTTAAAGATCATGTCCCAGTGGCATTTCAGGAGATATAAGTATTTATTAAAAGAGCTTTCCTATTAATTGAGTAAAATATTTTAATAATACTCTCTTCACATGCATTATAAACACTCAGAATATTAGGGAGATTTCAAAGGAGAACTATTTCCTTAACCGTTACATATTAAGGTACAAAGAATAATTTGGGTTGAAGTAGAAGATCTCCACCGTGTGTTTCAACCTGAACAGTTCTGTGACTGTCATATTGCAGTTATCACTGCTTACCATACACACAAAGGTTGTGCCGACCTGTCTTTTTATTGGTGTTACCAGTCTTCCCTCACACTTTGGACAATAACACTAATTTTCTTACCCTGTGTCAAAGATACCCCTGCACGTTCAACTACAGAGGGTAAAATGTCATAACCAGTAATAAATCAAAACCAAATCCTATCACATCAACAAAACCAAAATTTGCTCATAAAAACTTTTCCCCTTACAGAAAGATGCAGAGAAAGCATGAAGATTGTACAGAGGACCTACTGCAGTATGTGCTGGGTAACATGTCTCAGGAACGATGCAGATGAAAATTTGGGAGTGAGGCACAGTTCCTGCTTAGGAACAGGCTGGCTGTGATGCGCAGAGGACAGAATGCTTCACATCACTTTAATAATATACTTCCCCACTCTTTCAGGAGCAGCTGGAAAAATCGGCCTCCAAATTTCTTTGGCAAGAAAGATGAATCAAAGCAAATGAAAAAAAGGGAAGCAAGAGCTGATCTCAGCAGAGACGAGCTCACTCATGTTCTAAAGTATACACAGTTCAGCAGAGAATATACACTTACTGTTAAACCTCAGTGGAGCTAATGAAGATATAGTGCACAAAGGTGATGAGGAGAATCAGGCTTTCTATATACAACTGCATAAATGAGGTAGAAAACATATCCCACCAGACCATATTTTTTCTTGAAATGATGGTTTCAAAACTATTCAGTGCTGTATCTATATCTTGCTGATTTAAATGTTCCCAGGAGCTTTGGCAGCTCTCCACATTTACAGTTCCTTTGCAGGTAGCCTAAATTCAGTCAGCTCTTAGTAAACATACCTTGTCTGCCTTCACTTTATGGGCACACTCCAACCTTCCTAGAAAAGCGTTCGGGCTATCGTGTCTGCCCAGTGCTGGCTGCAGGGATCTGTCAGAAGGGCAGATGGAATGGGTGGGGATAGCCAGGCAAGGCACAAGAGCACTAAGACCCATCCACATGGCAGGAAAACGAGCTCAGAAGTGTTCATTTAAGGATCTTTCTCTCAAGTATACCAGCTGGCCTGCCTTTCCAAAACCTGCAGGCTGGCAGTGGCTTCACAGTTACTTCTGCACAGCCATGTGAACACAACCAAAGAGAACATCTTTTACAAGGGAATTTAGTTCTACTTAAAACCACTACAGAGCTACTAGATGTTATTAAGATTATTGTGATGAACCTGCTGGGCCTTCATACATGTGGACACGAGCTTTAGCATACATCATGTCCTGCAGATTATCAATGCCTTTGATGCAAGATATGACTAAATTCAATGAAAGCTGAAGTGGTCAAGGACAAATAGAATTTTAAAGCGCTAATGGTTACAGATTATTATAAACTTACCATTACGATTTCCATCTTATCTTCGATTTCCTGAAAAAGTTATAACCTTTAACAAGCAATATTTAAAGATTTGTTAAAGCCCGAGTAACACATAATCAAGCAAACTGTACAGTGGAGGCAGTGAATGTAATCCATTTCAGTAGAATTTCTATGGATGAGGTTCTAATATTTACTGTATTTCAAAAACCACTTGAAAGATTTCAAAAAATAAGCATTTCCTTTGGAGCATTCCAGCTTATGTGATTGAGATAGGGGTCTGGGAAAGGAAAGATGATTACCAAAATTGCTCTTTTTAAATTTTGGAATCTTATGACCAAGCACAACTAAGTATGAACTATCATTATGAATGGAAAATGGAGAAATAAGAATGCCTGTAAGTCTTCAACTAATAGTCCTTAAAGGGATTTTAAAAATACTATTTGGACACCAGTGCAGGAAGTGAGAAACTCTGCAGCTTAAATTGGGATAGGTCTATTATCTTGCTACATTTGCAACTAAAGCAGTTTTCAGTGTTGAAAGCCCTTGTGTCTTCTTGCCATAACCTGATTAAACAGACGTATTTAATGCTCAGCCAAACTATTCTACATTGAAGAGAACGTAGAAAATGCTCAGCCACCCTAAAAAGCAGCCAGGAGAAATTATCCACCTTGTTAAAAAACCAAAGTGACCAAGTGCAAAAGATCACAAGTAAAATTAAGTCTCTGTATGCCAAGCAGTGCGCATACAACAATGCCTTTCTTTACGTTTTCCCTTGGGTAACCACCATAGGTCAACGCAGAATTGCTCCATTCAGTGAATTCTGCTGGGCTTTTCCAAGGTCACCAGAAAATAATTTATTTTTTAAAAAAAGAAAAAAATTACAATCTTAGTTATTACTGTGTATTATCCTCAAAAGACCTGACCAAAAAGCCTTCTGAAATCAAGACTGCTGATCACATTTTCAGTTGGTTTTGAAGCAAACTTCAAAGTTCTGGACCTGGTGGCCTAAATCATGTTGCTATTTTTACGAGTGAATTTCCTGAATTAGGTTAGATAAAATTCACTGTCATATTCTGAGAGGATAAAATGTAGGTAATTGGCAGGTATCCCTCACATACCACATATATTCCTACTGGGACATCTTATCACAGATAAAATGCCAAATATAGAAGAAACTGCATATATCCAACATTGCTGTTGTCTGCTCTTCCTCCACCATGGGTTTAAATAACACACATTTCAAAAAAGGTTACTCTTTCATAGGTAAAACTAAGACTTAGAACTAATAACAGCAGTCTGGAAAGGTCCAGACTGAGAACAACAAGGAGATGTCCAAGATGTCTTTTCATGCATGCTGAGACAGAGAGGAGCACTGTAGTTTCACGAGCATTTTAAACCAGCACTGTTGCTAAAAGGGGGCTGGGCACAGGCTGGGGGAAGTCTGCGACTCCCTTTGCTATTTATTCTTAATCCTCAGCTGTCCCCTTCTTTATGCCAGCACCGATGTTCATTAAGTCCTACAATAAATTAGATCCAAAAAATAACCCAGGTTAAAATTAAACCAGCAAACTCAGCTTAGTTTCAACCTGCATCGGTCGTTCTCCAATTAACCATACAGTGGCAGAAATGTTCCCTGCAGTTAAGGACAAGTGATGGAGGTCAGGGAGGTGTTCGAGTGCCTCTTTCAGCAGCGGTGGTCAGCTTGTGCTGCCTCACCGTGCCAATGGAACGACTCTGCTGGTAGCATCTGTGGTGCTTTGATGCTCCCATTGCTGCCTGACTTTTAAACTGGGAGCACAGAAATATCTCAGCAAGCTGTGGCCTCTTTTGCTGGGATTTTTAAAAGTAGAACAATTAATAATAGTTCATAAAAGCTCATGTTCTCAAAGGCAGCCATACCAGGTCAGAAAGATAAATGTCAGGTGGAAAAGAGAAAAACAGATACTGTCTTGTAGCTTGTGAATAATTCTTAGCCATGAATTAATTCTGTGTCAACCTAAAAACTCTGACCACTTCATTATTTTTAAATGGACTTTTATTAAATATTGAAGTGCTATCTCTCTACTCAGTTTGGAAGAAAGTAAAAGCAAGTGTCCCTGCTCTGCAGAGCTGTGAAACACTAGTTGAAGCACTGTTAACAATCTTCATTCTTAATTAATTTTCAAATGACCATACAGCACGTTATATATAACACCAACTTGTTTAGCTTCTAGTATCTTATGTTGTGTTCTTTTCATATTCCATAAAGCGTGGGAAGGTCCACACAAGCATTAACACTTCCAGCAGTCAGTTCTTTGGATAACTGATTTTCCCTGGTAGCACCAAAATAACAGATCAAAATCTATGCCAAAATATTGACAATAATTAAAAGAATAATTGTCAACACTCAAGCAGATTTTTTTTTCTTGACAAGAATCAGCATCATCAAAATTTGAGTAAGTAATCAGGACCAATCCAGCAAAAATAAAAAACACAAGTAGCACCCAAAAGAAATTACAGTATCGTGAAATCAGCTACTAATTCCACATTTAATGACTTATTATTGAGACTGAATTGACAACATCAGGAGTACTGTGATTACTTGAATCCACGTAAGAGCAAGGCAGCTATTCTGCAGTCTGTTTCAGACACCTGTGAAACTATTGATACGTGGAAGTTGTACTTACGTCAAATTTGATTGGAACAAACATTTAATACAAAAAAGATACGCTTTTGAATTTTTATCTCATTCTTACTCTAGTGCTACCTCCACGAGTCTCACAGTGACAGATTCCCTCACTGTCATTAACATTTAGAAGGAAAAAAAAAAAAAAAAAAAAAGACTACTTTCCCCATATTGTATATGGATCATCACACTGCTCATGGTCTTCCAGCAAAACACAAGCCTTCCAATCCCCTTTATAATAATCCAAGACATGCTGAAATGTGGCAAAACACGGCTCGCTTTAGCACAGGTTAAAATATATAAATGATTGTGTAGAGTGACAACTTTATTTTTTCTATTATTTGTGCAGCCCTGAGTTAGAAAAAAATACCAGTTTTGGAAGAGAGGATTATTGGAAAATCTTGCATTATTACTATCACTTTTTGTTTTCATACAGGGAACACACAGTCAGCAGTTCCCCTGACCAGTACACCTCTAGGTCTTCAGCCATCAAGGAGACAGATTAACACATCTTTGAAAATTTTGGACAAACTTTGGGCAACAATGGTAGAAGGTGGTCCAGAATATGTTGGCTGTGTCACAGAGGAAGCTGGGAT
Source organism: Falco peregrinus (assembly GCF_023634155.1). Lineage (NCBI taxonomy): Eukaryota > Metazoa > Chordata > Aves > Falconiformes > Falconidae > Falco > Falco peregrinus. The sequence continues at coordinate 84,078,546 of NC_073726.1, read as the reverse complement.
GTGCAACGCACCAACACGAGGTGCCAGGCTGCGAAGGAGGGTGGGAGCCAGCTGCAGTGCTCTTCTGAACATCCTACTGACAGACAGAACAGGCTGTCCTGAGAGAGCAATCAAATGAGCAAGGGGAAAGGAGCAAGCCAAGCTAAGATACGGTTCACCCTGCCATTGTAGGGGCCTTGGGCCTCTGACACAGGAAGACAGATTTCCCGGCACTGCTTCAAGCACAAGTGCATAATTGCAACCGGCCTTAGTAAGAGGAGCAGAGAGAATGAATGACTACATACCATCTGGATCTGGACAGTAACTGCCAACTACTACCTAATTTCAATACAGGGAAGCACTATGGCATTTGGAATTACTGGTAAGTTAAACCTGTGCCTCCAACTTCTGAGGTCTATGCAGTTCTCTTACCTTTGGCTGTGCTGAATGCATCCCTTTCCCCGATGTAGCTATGCTGGAGAATACAATAGATCTGCCTATTCTTATACTTTCTGACCAACAGGTAACTTTGTTCGTATGAAATAGTGACAGAGAAACTGAATCAGCTAGACCATACTCATAAATTACACCAATATGATTTTTACCCAGGTAGGGGTTGACGACTTATGCTTGAGAAAAATTATAGCAAACATCTGGAAAAGCACTATACATTAAAGCTTATAACAATGAAATAATCCAGGAAATACCTACTAATATTATTACTCACTAAATGTATGAAAATACATTAAAGAAAACTGTATTGTTGATATACTTCAATAAAAGGTAAGATGGTTAAAACTTATTAAATTTCTATTTTTTTTTCTATTCTAGCTATTTCAGATTCAAAAGAAATAGTTGGAAAATAGATACTTAGAGTACCTTTGGGTTATTTTTTTTCACTGCTCGGCAATATACTGGGTGTTTAAGATTGCAAGATTCTTTAGGGCACTAGTACTGTAATATAATGTAATATTGTCTAAAGTTATAATTGATTTTTTAAATAAATTCTTTGTTTTGAAAGAATCATAAACATCAAATATGGAGAAGATTTAGAAGTTCATTCTCAAATCAATAATTTGTAGTCTACAGGAATTAAAAGAGTCTAATCTCATTCTAAGACTCATTGTCTCTGGATAATCACATGCTAGGTTGTTGATAACAGAGAAGCACCAGTCACTGCTGATGCAGGTACAGTATAGATATCTGAATGTTTTCATTCATATTTTGCCTTCTGCAAAAATACTACATGCATTCAAAAAATCTACACCAGACCTGAAGAACAGCTAACTACACTAGCAACTATCACCTAATAGTCTGTCTGTTTTTATCTTATTTTACTAATTTCATTGTAGTGCATTATTTCTATTTACATTCTTTGGTGCTCACATATGTCATCCAACTCTTTGATACAAGTCCACTTTGCAAATAAAAATGTTAACCGTACAGCTCTGCTGTACTGGAACAGTAACTTAATGCACTGCCCTCTAATGTCTATTTCCTACATTGTTACAAGCTTCCATTTGCATTCTAAGAAATGTGCACCCATCTAACATTTCTGCTGAGATGGGGTTCACAAGGTATTTCTAAAAGAACTACCTGATTATAACTCTTCAGAATCCTTCAGTTTAATGAATTCTGCAACATTAACAGAATGAAAGCAAGATTTACACACATTTACTAGAAGTAAAAACCCATTAAATACCCAAGTAAGAGGGAAAAAAGAAAGATCATCTGTCATCTTTGGCTCTACTTTCCAAGATGGCCTATCTCCAAGCAGATGAATATCATCTTTCTTTCATGTTTGATCAGTTCTATTGTTTCATGTGTCACATAATTTCTTTGTTCATCTGTCTTATGATTTTTAATGACATCATGAATAAGATTGCCTTGGCCCTAAGGACTGTCGTAATTATGAAAAAGAATTTGGTGAGAGGAATTGAGATGCCTAAGCATAGAAATAAAGAGAAGCTTAAATACTCTGCGGAATATGTAAATTCTGTCTTTTACACACAACGCCAATTACTCAAGCTGTAAGTCCTTTCATGCTCTTTTTCAGTCAAAGTTAGGGAAAACTAATCTCTAATGTTTTAGAGATTAGATATATATTCAAAAGCACTTAAAATAATAAACAGTGGGAGAAAAAAAACAAAAGAAAATGAAATTTCAGATTTTCAATATCCCAAATCTATGGGAACAATGCATGCTCAAAGTCTTAGTTTAAAATGTACACAACTGTCGTGAATATTGGGTGTGTGAGGATGGAAAGATTCAGCACAGCAGGAACAACCTTGATTCAAATAAGGTGGTTTTTTCACAGCTTTTTGGCTTCCTCTCAAGAGAACGATGCCACACGTGAGTGGAGACAGACCAGTAATTCTTTTAAGTAGCAGGACAAAGTGTTTTAAAATGCAAAGAGCAGGTTTCCGCACAGAGGATCACAGGAAGCGGTAACACTCGTTTTTCATCTTTGTGGTTTGCACCGATACCTTACTAGTCTGTTGGGTAAAAGAAAGTTGAGACAACAAAAGTGATCAAATGTGATAGATTACATTTATCTGTTTAGAGATAGTGCATCTGTGTAAATTACACTCAAATCCCTCTGTCGAAAATTAAAGAGCAGTTCATGCCAGGAAATATCATTTGGGAATTTTTGTTATGAAAACAATGGGAAAATGTTTGTTTCCCTTATTAAATTCCGTGGCTCTGAATAAGCATTAAGTCACATCTTTTATTTAGCTGCTCAAAAGTTACAGAATTTCACATTAACAGAGTATCTGAGAATAAGCAATACAGACTGGGGAGATGAAGGCTACCTTTCAGATCTTTTGAATCACATAATGAATTATTCACAAACTTAAGAGATTCCAAATTAAAACTAAATTTGGTTTTCTTCAGAAATAATGAAAGTTGAAATAGTGGTCTTTGCCCTGTGATGGTAACCTACTGATAATGTATCAAGAGCAAATAAACAGCCAATCTGCAAGCAAAAAAACAGTTAAGCCATCAAATAAATGCTTTGTCAAGGTATAGATTACGGATGATGTAGCAGCACATGTATTTGACTACATATTTATTGCTAGCTAGTGATTTTGCATCTTTCACAGAGATTTGACACTTACCCTCTGCACATACCATATTCTATAAGATAATACTAAAGAACAGAAGTGATTGCTCATTAAGAATTGCTAGTCAGTTAAGTTGCATGAATTTCTCAGCTGCAAAATTTTTATATTCTCACACGCTGCTTCCCACATGATACCAGAAACACGAGGACAAGACACAGAAACACAAAGGAAGACGACTGATAAAACTGTATGGAGAGAATATCCATTATTTCATTAACATTTTGAGGAAGAAGAAAAATTATACTGCATAGAGAGGTTCAAACAACATGACAATGTGCCAGCATCAAACTCTGACTAGACTCCAGCTCTACCAAGTCTGAGGAGATCAGCTTATACCCGCAGATGTAGGAGGGTGTAACAGGCCTACAGGCCTCAAAAGATCTCATTGCATTACCACCACCGAAAAGCTTTCTTAACAGTGTGCCCTGCTAGACTCAGGTTCCGGAACAGATCACTGAAGGAAGCTGGGGACTGTCCACCACTCTCAGAACACAATTAGCGGACCCTCCCTCCCCTCCTCCTGGGGATATGAACTGCTCAGAATCTCTTCCCCACTTACTTCAACCAATCCCCAGGAAAGGAAATTTTACAGGTAGTTTCTGTTACAAGTTCTTAGATAACTTTTGTTGAAATGCAGTGCAAGGCTGAGTCTCAGCACAGAAAAAAAAAAGCCTAAAAAATATTTTCAGGAACTTACAAGTAAGTAGAAATATATTTTATAGTAAGCATCTCAAACACTAAACACCAGCTTTTACCACAAAGATTACTCGCACATTATGTTATCTATACCGCTAATTTACAACTCATCAGTCACTATAACCAATTATTTATCTATCCCCAACTCCCTCAATTACTGTTGTATACAATTACTTTAATTTATATTTTTCCTAATGTTTGCTGTTTATGTCATGAAATTATTTACTTTCGTACCTATGTACTAGAAAACTAGGATAAAGAAAAATCATATTGATAAAATGGATAAAAAAAATCTGTTTTGAGGAAGAGTACTTATTCTTCCAAATCAAAATCCCTAACCCCTTTACCCCACTGTGATATTTCAACACCACAGAAATAATCATCTGTGACCATGTTCTCTGAACACCACAGAGGAATTCAAAGTCAGTGCAAATACATGCTTTGTCAATACAGTGCTGATTTTCTTAGCACACTTTCAGATCTCATTAGTGAAGAAAACTCCAACAGAAAATAAATGTGACTTTTCCATGGACTGTGAATGTAGACTATGCAATGGAGCTCTTGAGCGCGAGAAAGAGTCAGTGAATATAAATGAGGAAGCTGGATCCAAGAGCTTGGTTTTCATTCTCGTGAATGTGACCAGAGGCCTTGCAAAGGGATCACAAGAGATTGAAGCACTGGGCAATCATCAGTGGCATGAAATTTAACAAGAACAAATGCCAGATTCTGCACCTGGAATGGAGTATTGCTGGGCATAAGTATAAATTGGGAGAGGAAAGGATGGAGAACAGCTCTGCAGAAAGGGACCTGGGCATGCTGGTTGACAGACAGCAGGGTCAAGAGTTGCATTGTATTTAGAGCCAGCGCAGCCTCAGCTTTCTGATTGCTTTACAAATTGAAACCAAAATACATTTCATGTCATATCATTGTGCAACCCTTGGAGAAATTATACATTCTCCAATTCTGTGCAGCACTGTTTAAAATTTAGAGCAATGAGGGAACTGTAAATGTTACTTTCAGCAAAAGTTAATTTTCCAAGGTTGAAAACAGCTGGAATAACACAGACCACCACTCTGTTATTAACAGGGAAAAAAGAGTTACATAACAATTACAGCCCCAAATTCCATTTAGCTGCTTTTGACCATGTCCTTTAATAACCTAGGACACAAAAGAAGTTGTCTTTTGTAACAATAACCTCCACCTACGAGCAGGACCTGTTTTCTGCAGGTCAGGTACAGAGTAGCTTTGAAGCATACAGTCACGAGCGTTTACTGCTTCCCTTTCAAAGACTTTTTTTTCTAGTTGCCCATGTGAAATTTTTCACTCAAAGAAAAAAAAGAAATACTGGAAAATCCTCATGAACTGGAAACCCATCTGAACTTTATGGAAGTGCTCAAGGACAGGTGACAGACTGAAAATTATGTAATTTTTGAAAGATGTCACAATTAAGACTAGAGGAACACAAATCTCAAACGTATGTTTCATGGAAAAAAAAAAGTGTGATGAAAGGAGAGTGGAGGAAAAGGGGTTACTAAAACTACCAGCTGTAGAAATACTTTCCTGAAGCACCGCATCGAGAAAATACTTTGCATTGTTACATACATTTTCCTGTGGCAAGAAAACACGCAACCACATGAAATCTATATTTATCCCTGAAAAAATATAAAAGCAAAGATGACAGTTTGATTTCAGTAGAAAGAGACTTGGTAACTGTGATACATTGAGGGAGCTGCTCTTCTGCACAGCCACTCTCACAGGAAAGCAAAGGACTGAAGCAAAACTGGGGGCCAGCAGACTGGGATGCTGCACTGAACCACCCTGGGGCCCAAGGCTCTCTGTGCTTCCCGTTTTGCTGCAGTCACTTACTCACCCTACTCCTCAGAAGGGGGCTACATGAGTAGGCACAAAGAAAGGGAATCAAGGAGAGGAACAGCATAACATACACACTCCATACTAGTTGTCACAAGCATTATTCTTGGATGCCTACCTTTTGTCCTGTGGGTACTCCTGCTTTAATCCTGTTTGGAAGCAGTTTCAAGCTCATCGGATCGCAACCTACTGCAAACTTCTGGGGTTTTGATGTGTCATTTTAGCAGGCTATGACAACTCATGATCAAGTCAGACAAGCACTAGAAGACAGCAGGCACGTGCCCCCCTCCCCCCAGTGAGCTCAGCCCAGCTTACTGGATCACACTTCACTCTGGGCTATGTGATTCCATGCCAGGAATCCCAAATGTGGGTGATGCGAGATTATATACCACAATGCCCATGTTTCCTTGTTTCTGGAAAATAGATTTTCATCCATAGATTTCTTCTCATATCTTTCCATAAGGCAAATGCATATTGTTTTAATAAATACGTATTTATTAGTATCTTGTTTTAATAATCTAAGTACTACACTGTCACAAAGTAATTTGTTATACCATAGTTTTATTTTAGGCCACACCATGCTTTTGTCTGTGTAATTACTCTGACTAAGGCTAAATATTCCTTTGTTAACGCAATGCACTCAGTCATGACCAGTTCCCTTAAGCAAGACAAGGAAAAACGCATCTGCTGGGTCATCTGACATAGTCAATATGCTTAGATCGGAAATTACTTACATTGTGGACTAATAAGTTTGAAAGCTCAGTCTCAGTAACATACCACTTCAACACTTTACAAAATCCCTAACTATGCACAGTTTTCTGGTCTTCAGTGAAGACCAAGGAGCTCAAAGCAAAATCCTTACCGTCTAAGACTGACTAATGCCATTGACTTCCAGCATAAGTATGCACATGCAAAAATATCTGCTGGACTGTAGCCAAAATTTACAAGTGAAAAGTCAATAAATTTGATTAATTATATATTTTATTTTAGTTTTTTTAAAAAATAAACATTCTAAAAATTTTTTTAACTATAATACATAAAAATTCATTAAAATCCACATACAAGATATGCAAACATTAACAGGTTTTGAGAGTGGTGACAAACTTTCCAAGAAGGGGGGGGGGGGGGGGGGGGGGGGGATAGTGACAACTCTTCCAAGAAATACTTTTTAAACTGTGACTTTTACCTCTGTTAAGAATTCATTTCTGGTATCGAATTCTATAACTGTCATAGTGCTGTCTAAACTATTTTAATGCCAAGAGTTTATATACCAGAGAGCTAAAATTATCAGAAAACCATATCAAAAAGCTGGTGACCCAGATATCACCTTGATTAAATAATATTATTCATTAGCACTTAAGGATGCCTAGCATTTTGCAGAATAAAAACTCATTACATTATTAGACACATTCATAAATGACAGTCCTCCAAAATGAATGATGCCATGAAGCTTCTGTTGCCCACCCTCTATTTATAAGGAAAACACTTCCCCAAATCTTTTCCTTCACGTGGCACCTTGTCACTAACCATTTAACTGCTGGCAGCACTGGGATGCAATGGTTTGACTCTTGCTAGTCTGGAGAGGCCAAGTCTAAGACACTGAGCAGGTGACTTAACAGAGACGTATTTCATAGAGTTATTACTGCTTCCTGATGCAGCTGAAAATAATTTTAAAACAAAAAAAGGTGTAAGAAGTTTAGAGGGAAAAAATAATTCACATGACTGTTGTTTTTTCATAGTTTTCACAGCAGAACAAAAAAGGTATTCTAAAGATATTGCAAAAAGGTCTGAACACCACACCATAGAAGCACATGAAAATCACCACACTCACCGGGAATCAATCTATTTGGGAGCCAATGCAGCAGGTGCGGTGCAGTTTTAATTAACCAGCAACACACTGCAGCAACGCTGGACAAGCACATAAAAACTGTTCCCAGTGTACTGTGCATTTCCAAGTGCTCCACAGAGAATCACACAACACAATTCCACGTGGGAAAAGAAGGCTTGAGAGAAATCTTGGACCCAAACAGAAACAAACACATCCAGAAAAGAAGAGTAAATATGAAGGAAAAGCAACATAAGAGGCAGGAGTCATCAGCAGCATGCTCAAACACCTTAAGAAAGCTTCTAAGCATTTCCTTTACTAGAGCAGTTAAAACACTCCAACATATTTCTAATATTATTTGTTAAAATAGGTAATAATGCAGCATATACCAGAGATAAAGCAAGCTCTTATTGAGAGAAATGATCACAAAACAATCTCTTGATTAAGATTGATCCACACTCTGGAAAAATATTGTATTAACCTCCCCACATAAAGAAGTTAAGAATAATGCTGTAAGAGGAAAAGAAGCCAGAGATAGCTTTTCTTTCTTCTTCTCTTTTTTTTTTTTTTTTTTTAAATCTAAGGTCAAAATAATACCTTTCATTGTAAAAGGGCAGCCACTTTTCTGAAATACTGTTTATTTGTTTGTTTACTTGTTTGCTTTTAGGAGAGACTGCTAAAAGCTTAAGTCAACTAATGTATCTGTTTATAGTTACAATCTTACAGGTACCTGGAGGTATCCATCTAGGCTTCTTGTCTGTTACAGGACTTGATGTATGTAGAGGCCTCCCAATTGGTTCTGACAAACTGCACACCACCTTTTGCGTCGGCTCAGATTTTTGTTCCGTTACGTGTGAAGGAGAAACTACAGGTGATACTTAGTTGGAAAATAAAAGCAACCTTAGAAAGATACTCTTGAGCAGAGAAAGCATCACACTGCATAAAATGATAGATCACTGTACAGCACAAACTCTCTGCACTGAGTGAAATAATGACTGTTACTAGATTGTCATATGTTTAACTATACATTAATACAGTCAGTGCCGTTACACTCTGGAATATCAATTCTGCTTTGAAAAGTGGAACTGCAAGAGGAGAGTATGAGATTATAATTTTTAAAAAAAAAAAAATCTCAGATCACTCATTGTTATTTAACCTTTTCTTAAAAGCTATAGTTATATAAAAAGAAATGAACTTCCTATTCACTATTGTCTGTTCTTATTGTAAGGACTGTTAGCTTACTATGAAGAGTTTTTTCTTTCAGGATTGTTTTCCTACTCTCCTCCCTTTATATAGGCGCTTTCATCATAATCCTGCACATTCAGTCTGCCAGTCAAATCTGTCTATTCCTTCAGTGAAAATAAAAGGGACTTTTGTTACAAAGAAGTCTATTTCAAATTCATAGTACAAACTTACCTGTAGTATTAATCTTCGATTTGGGAGTTTTCTTCTCTCTTGCAGCTAGCATCTTCTCTCTTGCTTTCTTTTTATTCCCTTTGGCTTTCTTCTTTTCCAGAGCAAAGTCTTCATCATCACCTCCACTATAATCTGAATCTTCTTCTGACTCCACACCTACAGCAAGGAAAAGGGATGTCACCGTTGTACAGGAAATACAATTTACTATTACACTGCAGGGCCTTCTAATCACATTCTAGACATAAAAAACCAGGATATCTGAAGGACACAGTAGAACAAATTTGCACATATTTGTATGCTGAACTAAGAAAGAAATAGCTTCTATAAAATATTTTGTATTTAAAGAATTCTTGTTCTGTACTATAATAATGGAACACCCTGGTACAAACTGCATACAATAATGACTTTAACAGCAGAATTGTCAATATTCCACGTGTGCAAGATGAAAAAGTTTATTTTTTTTGGCAGGGCTTCTGATTTTTACATATTCTTAGTCATAACTACTTAAAGTGAAAAAAACACTACATCTAATTTCAGCTGTAAGAAATATTTTATAGATTTATTATTAAAAAACCCCAGACATTAGCAAATCTTAAAAATAGTTCTCTATCAACAGAAATATCTGGATTATTCCCCTGAAAAATTATTTCACTGACAATTCCAAAAACACTTTCCAATAAACCTTGCAGTAAGGAAAAAAAGAACAGATGCATGCATGTTAACCATTGGGGAACTGATAGAGAGTCTATCATATTCTGCAGGTATACAATACTAGGCTGCTACCAGAAGCAAGAGTATGATGCTAGACTGACCTCCAATCATATGTAGCATGGTCTTCTGAGAGTGGAGAATTGGGGGAAGGAAAGAAGGGAGGCGACATACTTTTTAGTAAACAAAGCTAATACTGAAAGCACTAACACCTGACACTAGTCCTGAGTCACTGTTTTGATGCAAACCCCAGTCAACAACTGGAAAAATTAAGAGACAGAATACAGACATGAAATTTTCCTGGACAAAAAGGGTAGAAGAAATTTGTTCTGACATACTGCAGCAAATGCAGAGAAGCAGTATCATTTTTGCCAGTTTGGGGAATGTGTATATATAACCTGTAACTTATTAATAATACTTTTATTTAATAAGTTTAGATTTAGTATCAAAGTGAAAGTAGTATTAGAAGATCCATTAAGGGAGGAGAGAGAAGATACAGTAGAAGCAGTATGCATTTCACTGACAATATAAACAACATAAAATATAAGGCATCACATTCAAAGCTCATCTAAGGAGGGTGTACTTATAAAGAAGAACTTACTGACTACAGACTCTGGCTCAGAATCAGCAGCATGCTCTCCGTCATCACTATCAATGGTCGGTAACTTCTGCTGTGCTGGAATTTTAGCTGCTGCTGTCGTCTGCCTACCATCACCCCTAGGTATGTCATCAACCATAACCTGATTGAGACCTAGAAAACAGAAGGCGGTCTAATTAATTCAAATTCACTGTAAAACTGTTCTCCTTCTCAAAAAGAAGCAGGTGTTTGAGTCCCCAGAATTCATCTGTGATTTTGAAGTATACTATAGAGAAGCACTTGGTTTCATGTGATTGGCATTTTGCTCTTTTAACTGACCAAACTGTACATTCTGGTTGTGATAGTTATCAAATATTTATAGGTAATCAAGCTAACAAAATGATAGAAGACCAAAAATAAAACTGGAAAAATGAAATTGTTTCCAATGGCACAGCAAATGTTTTAGTCACGTTTATTTGATGCTTATGCATTATGGACCCATTAAGGAGTTGGGGGTAAGTGTAACTTCTTGAAGAAATAAACTCAGCATCTAAAAACATCATGTCTGTTGCTTTTTCCAACTAACTTTTAGTGATCTGTAACAATCTCATGTAGCAACCCACAGGTTTTCCCATTTTACAACTGCAACCAAATTTTTAATGAAAAAATTGATGCATCCTTCAGTTTTTATTTAAGATAAAGACTCTTCTTCCACTTAAGTGAAAATCAGAAACCAATAGAAACAAAGAAGAGATAAGCTACTTAAATCTATCTTGAAATGCTATTTCTGAAAAGACAAGAGTATGAGAGTAACTTACCTAAAAGTTCACTGTCTACACTGCAGTTGGAAAAAAGGGGTCTCCTGTGTACATTTTCTGATTCAGTATTCTTACCTGTTTTAGGATCCAGAAAGCAAAAAAAAATATAATTTAAAATATTAGTATACAAAACCACATTATAAAAAGACATGATACTAAGAAATGAAAATGACTAACATTTTTATCTGTCTCTAATCAAACTATATGTTTGGAAGATCTTACAGAAGAGTTATCTTTTCGCACAGACCATAAAAAGACAGGCACTACCTAGAAATTCTCATTTCCTTCTCATGACATCTTGAAATAAAACTTTCAACCTATTTCACTGTAAAATAAACTGTCATGTTTGAATTCACTACATATAAATAAAGAGTATTGCATTGAACTGTAAAGTAACCTTGTTCTTCTGAATTTTGCACCTCCAGGATATTTGCAGATTTTTCTTTGACAGATAAGGCTAAGGCAACTTCCAAATCCCTTTGATAAAGTTTGTCATCCAAGGATATCCTGGAAAAAAAAACCCAAACATGCTAAATAATAAAACAATGACATGAGTGTTATAGATCTATTTCTGACCTGCTGAACTTTTAAAAATTCAAATACTCTTAAAGAAATTGATATTTCAATACATACTCATAGCATATCATATTATGAATATCACTTCCTGAAACCATTTAGACAAAGTACACAGTAATATTTAAAGCTCACTACACTGGAAAGTATTATGATTGCAAAACATTGTGTATATATATATAAACTAATAACTGGCATTATCACAGAAAAAAGTTATTATGTTTGCTTGAAATACCAAACTGAAATGTAATATTTATACACACATTTACTACCAAAATAATCTGATTTCTTTTTTCATTGACTTTATATTTTCTATCAAGCTTTAAATACATTCTTTTTTAAAGACTCAAACTTGACTTTATATTTCTGTTTAATGAGTACTTAAGTAACTCAGAATTGTTACCATTATTTTGCACCATAGACAGAAGACGACAAGATCAGACATGCAAACCTGTTTCTGCACCTATGCTGAGCTCTTGCTGGAGTTTTTTTTACAGCTGTAGCAAAACAGACACAGCCCACTACCGAACTCAGGCAAGTTTTCTCAACTGCGTAATAATGTTACCCTTGATTTGCAACTGTACCATTAAAGTTGAAAACTTTTATTACACTAATATATTAGCTGTTTATTCTCAACTGCTGAAACCCAGCTTTACACAGAGTTGACCACATTTCAACATTTTTTACCTTTTACCAGGTGTCTGCTTTTGTGATGGAACCAATTCTTTGTGTGGCTTTTTTTGCTTCTCTTTTTTCTCTTTCTTTGGTTCCTTGAGCTGTGTTCTGGATTTTTTGCTTGAAGGTGCAGCTATACAGGCAAAGTCTTCATCTGTTTGGGAAAAGGCAACAAGCTTTAATGAGTGTTCTGGATTTTTTGCTTGAAGGTGCAGCTATACAGGCAAAGTCTTCATCTGTTTGGGAAAAGGCAACAAGCTTTAATGAGTTTCCCTACATTTTTCCATATGGCCAAAAGAAGTCATTCAACTTAATTTCATTGCACACTGCAAATATGCCAAAGAGAACTTTTGAAACAAATTCTATTTTTAAAGAACACAACTACTATTGCTATACTATCCTTAAACGTATTTTAAATGAAAATTTAACAAGAGCTCTTTCGCATATGCTTTTATTCAAGTAGTAATGATTCCAATTTTTATTACTAATAAGGCAACGAAGCTGCAATGTCCAATGTGTTACCAGATTTTCAGTAACTAGAAGTTCACCTTTTGATATGCTGAACAGCTGTCACTTATAATAGTAATATATGTTATTAAACAGTTTTCAGTTCTTGGTGTTTGGTAAATTGTTCCCCTTAATGACTCCCATTCTTAAAAAAATGCAGGCTGCTCCCCTTTTCCTATCATTTGCATATTGCCTCTTACCAAATACAATGCGTTTCTGCAATTTTCAAAGAAAATTAGAATGCATGAAAACTGTCTTTCTTCCAACTAAGGACACTGCATATCACAGCGCAAAAGATGGAAAAAAGCAATCTTCAGTATTCTCTATATGATGGAGAACCTTAGATAAGATCACGAATGGTTCTTAGGATTTACACTTTTATATTACAAGAGGTCACTTATAAACTAAGAAAAGTCATGCACCACTTTTACACTAAGAATCTGCATTAATCCACATGATTCACACAAGACCTTCAACATTACCTATTTTTGCCCTCCCCTTCCCACCAATTCAAACTGTTCCCTGGATCCTGCAAACAGCACAGAACATAAACCCATGAAAGCAAACAAACACTGTAAGAAAAACGCATCACACCCATTAAGGCTTAGAAGGAGACCAGTTACAAAAAACAAACAGCCTGCGGTCTATTTTTCTTATCAATGGAACTCAAAATTCGACTGCTATGTCCTTACCCAAACCCCATCAAGACAGAGCCCTATACGAGATGGGTTAGATCTAGGCATAGATGATTCAACACCTTCTTTATATTCTCATTTACAGGTTCTTGTGAACTGATAATCAGGAGGACAGGGACCAGCCAATTACCACTGAAAACTGAGGCAGGGAGAGAAACAGATTTTCCTGCAGCAAGACACAGTGTATTCACCAGGTTCCTGACAGACTGTGGTTATACTCTCTGGCTTACAACAATCATAGTCTCCTTGAATTAGGAAATTTAGCGCTGTGCCCAGAGTACTTCCAGTGAAAACTGCAACAGCCTTCTCAATGAACTAATTCATTAAAGACACTTGGATGATATTTTGGGCCACTAATTAGCGTACATCGTTTTCATATAAGAGCACACCACTCACCGTCATCTTCCAAATCCCCAAACTGAGAATAATCAACAATTTTTTTGTTCCTGTGACAAAAAAACACACACTATTAATCTTTTCAGCCTGAGCATCTTGACTTGCCAAGACTTGATTTTGGGGTAAATCACATTTTACAAGAAAAAAGCAACACATTTTCAAACCTACGTAGAGCCAGTGCCACCGTACACCATACAGTTATTAAGAATAGCTTCTAGATTTTTTTAAATCTGAAAATAACAGTGCTTTTTGTGGTTCTCGCTGTGGGAGCGTTCTATTCTCCCGATGTACACACCGCCCTAGAGCTGCTACCGTGCCAGGGAATTAACTCCTGGGTCACTTTCGGGGACGTGAAACGCGCTTGCCGTGCTGCTTCCAGGCCGTGCCCTGTGCGGCGGGGCCCCGGGTGCTGGCGTTGCCCCAGGCGGGGGGGCACGGGCGGCACTGCCGAGCCCACCGCTCAGCCAGGGATCGGCCCAAGGGCCGCCACACGGCGGGGCTGCTCTTCGCGGGACGCAGCCGCCGCCGCCCCAGGGAGAAGCCCCCGCGCTTCCTTCCAGCTGGAAGGGGGACGGCAGCGGGCCCGCCTCAAGCCCGGCGCCACGGCGGAGCTCGGTGCGGGGGCGCCGGGCTGGGAGGGGTCCGGCCCGACCGGCGGCCGCGGGGGACCCGCCCGCTCCCTCAGCGAGCAACGGCCGCCCGCGGCGCGCGCGCCTGAGGCTTTCGAGGAAACGTCACGCAGCGCCGCTGGGCGCGAGCTCCCGCCACCGCGCGAGCTCCCGGCACCGCGCGAGCTCCCGGCACCCCGCGCGCCTCGGGGCCGGGCGGGCGGCAGCGGCTCACGCCCGCCGCGCATCCCGGCGCCGCACGCACCTCCTCACCGGCCGCGCCATCCCCGCCGCCGCCGCCCGCACCCGCCGCCCGCGGGGGGGGGGGTACGCGCGCCGGTGACGACACGGCTGCCCCGCCCCCTCCGCCCCGGGCGCGGCCCAGCACATTCGCCACAAGGCGGGCGGGTGCCGAATCTGCGGCTCCGGACGTGAAGGCTCTAACGGGGAAGCGGGAACCACCTCCCTCCTCCCCGCCCTGCAGCGGCGCCGCTGCCCGCCGCGCCCCCTCACCTGCCCGCCCGCGACCCAGGTGAGCGAAGCGGGAGGACGGCGCCGCGATGGGGGAGCGGCTCCGGGCCCCGGGGGCCCTGCGTTTGTTCTGGGGGCTTGGCGCCTCCCGGGGGAATAGAGGCGCAGGGGACCCTGCAGGCCTTTCCTGCCCACCGCTGGTTTTGCTGCCGCATCTCTGTCTGCCTTCTTTGGCCTGGGCCGCCGGTGTGGCGGCGCTGAGCCTGTGGTGGAGCTGAGGCCGCGAACGCCGGTTTCGGCGGGGGGCTTGGCCCTCCCCGCAGGGGCACGGGGCTGCTCGGCTGCGCCGCGGGCTGAGGCAGCGGCCGGTGCCCCCCGTGTCCTCCCCGCTACACCTGGCTCTGTCGGGCAGCAGCAGGGAGGCGTTCGCCACATCTCTAAGTTGAAATCCCGTTCGGTGATGGGCCAGGAGACCGCTCTGGTGACCGTGAGATTTTTGTTGTTAGCGTGAAGCGATTTAGGTTTGTTCACAAAGACAGACACCACACAAAAAACTATAAACTGGTCCCATGACTTTTGCTGTAGGAGATATGCTTTTTTTCTTTAGGTTTCTGCTCTTCTTCTCTTTGGACTGTGTCTTTTAGCACTGGGGAGGTTTCCCTGGGGAGATCCAGCTGGAGTAACATGTCTAGCTTTGCAGGTAATCCTCAAAAAAAGAGGAATTAAGTGAGATGAGGAGCCCTAGTCGAGAGAAAAATTACTGACATGGGTATGTGCTCCCCTCCTGTGTTTTCATTCTGTAGACAGTTCTTTTGCTTTTCTTTTGGCTTATTTCTAATGGCACTATTTAAAAAAATAATGACAAATCCTAAATCAGGTTACAAAGTGCCAAAATAAGCTTTTTCTGAAAGTGATTGCAAACTTCCACTCCACCCCAAAGTCTACCACCTGCAGAAAGGACGAAATAAAATCCTAGGGCACCGTGAAGGACTTCAGATTCTGAGACCTGCATGGCAGCAGTTACAGTGCGTCAGTTAAAGTTTGTTATTTAGTGAGGATTCCTTCTGTCCTGTTTCTGCTTTTAAGTCAGGAAGCTTAGGACTTTTAATTTGTAAGAGTAATTATCCAAATTCATATATTGGATACATTCAATTATAGCTTAGCATTCAATGTTTTGAAAACTGGTATTTATGTTTCAGCTCCAACATAGGTATTTGGAAGTCAAAATTGAGAAGTGTATCTATGAAAAATTTGGGTGTTTAAGTTTTCTTGCCAGAAGCTATCAACAACATTGTTTTTAGTGAGCATTGTTTACTTAGGTTTTTACAAGAATGTAACTCATGTTATTTTCATTTCCAATGCAGGAAATCAACTCAAGAAGATGAAGCCTAATAAAGGAAAGACCTGCACTGGGGAGAGAGACTATGTGTACAAATTTAATGCTGGAAATCAACATTTAGTGCTTACTGTGCCTCTCAAATTCCCAGTGCAAGAGAATATTAGTCATTTGCATGGACGTCTAATGCTCCTGCACAATCTGCCATGCTTTATAGAAAATGGTAAGAATTGATTTCTTGAATTAGTGTCATATATCCATGTCCACAAGTGTCTTACAACCTGTTTTAAGAAACCAAAAGAAGGTGTTTATTAGAACAGTCTTTAATAAATTGTTTTTAAAACAGAAGAAAGGTTAAATAAAATTACTGTCAGTACTAGTAAGGCATCCAAGTAAAAAGCTTTTCAGTTCTGTTTCCTAGATGATTAATGATGCTTCTACTGACATGTTTTGTTGATGGACCATTCTCTTCTTGTTACAATAGACCTGAAGCAATCTCTTAATAAGTTCATAGAAGAGGAAACTATAAAAGATTATGACAGAGAAGCTGAAATGGCTCTGGAAGCAGTGAAATCAGGAAAAGTAGACATAAACCAGCTGGCAGATACTTGGGCTAAAGCTTATAAAGAGGTAAGATTAAGGCTGAAAAGTTAATGTTCAGGACTTGCTTTGTGAGTGTGTGTGTTTAGGTACAGACAGAATCGCATCTGTGAAGATGAAAAATTACACTGAAATTCACTTTTGCTGATCAATTCTTTCTATCTGAAAGTGATCATTAAGTCTTTATCTAACAAGTTCTCAGTCAAGTTTTTTCCTGAATTTGAGTCAAAAGATAGATAATTGAGAGGTATGTAGCTAGTGATATTAAAACAAAAATAGACTTGAGGGTTAGTGCATTGGAATCGAAGCAAGAGATAGTAAAGTGCTACTTCTAAGTCTCAGTAATAGCAATGAAGACCCCTCTCTCCCCTCGGAGAGACTTTTTGGCTCATTTTCAAAGTTCATGTGACTATTTTACATTATTATAGCAGTGATGAGGCTTTGCATGTGTTCTTCAAAATATAGGAATGCAAAAGAACTGGAGGGGTCCTAGTGAACACAAAAAAAGAATGACAGAAACCGCAGCATCTGAGGAAACGTTTATAGGAATTGAATTTGCTTATCATGGTATATAGAAGGATGTTGTGAAAAATTCCAGAGCACACATCTGTTATAAAGAGAATTGGAAGCAAATCATCTACGTTAATGCATGTTAACAAAATGAAATTAGCTTAGCCTTTAAGAAGGAAAAAATCTGTATTGGGTGAGCATGGACATATGATAAAACACCGAAAGAGTTTGCAGTCTTCTGTGCTAGCAGTTTCTGTGAACAGGTTAGCCTGAGTGCAAGGGTTAGGATTAGATGATTTCTTGATGTTTCCAGTCTACACTTCAATGATACAATCTCAGTTCGTCAACTGAATCTGATGGAAATGATTGCAAAAGTAAGGAGTGTTTCAGTATAAAGGAGCTTGCAAAACTAGCATCTTTGGGCCATTCTTTGTTCAATAGAAATGGCTTTTCTTAAATCGGTGTTGTTTATCAAATTCTAGTGACATCAGTTTAGTCATGCTTTCTAGCAAAACATTTTTGTTTACACAGCTGGTGTTTTGGGCCCTATCTAAAATTCATCAATTACAAATATTGTTGTAGATGCTATTGTTCTTTCCAGGTTGGTGATGGCTCAAAATTGGTAGTTCCTTATTGCAGTCAGAACCTTGATGTTTCTGCTGTTAGTTGCTTTGAAAGAGAAAAAAGCATGAAAAGGGGGAAAATGTTAAAGCTCAAGCAGAATACAAAAAGCTCAAATTAGGAAAGATAATTAATGTATGTTGAACGTTGTGCATGCTTAGTTGGTTTTGCCCCACTGTTGCACGGGATCTTTCTATGTCCTAAAAGGTACCATATGCTTTTAAGTCTCTTGTAACTTTTAGACAACATTAGAATATGCAAAACCTGAAGAAACAAGCTGGGATGAAGACTTTGCAGACGTTTATCATGATCTGATACATTCTCCAGCTTCTGAAATGCTGTTAAACCTGGAACACAATTATTTTGTTAGCATCTCAGAATTAATAAGTGAAAGAGATGTGGAACTGAAAAAACTACGGGAAAGGTATTCCTTTTTTTTTCTTTTTATTTTTTCTATCTTACTAAATATTGGTGCATGCCACTGGGTGTATACAACTCATAGGACAGCATGTGACAACTTGTATTTGTCTGTGTAAACCTATTTTAGTTGTGTTTCCCTCTTTAAAGTCGTTTAATACTTAGTCTGTATTGTTAGGGTCAGCTATCCTATATTTCCTCAGTTACTGAAAATAATAAAAACCAAGGTTATCAAAGTACTGTAAGGTTTGATTTCCGTTATTCTGTCGACGTTGCAAGTGGTGTGGCAACGTAAAGTGCTTGGGATATCTGGAAAATAAAGTATATGAAAAGATGAGCAAAAGACTTGAACCAACTTAAGTCAGAAGCTGTTGAATTTGCAGTTTAGGAAAGCCTTTGCAGGATCACGTGCTTCCGACTGATTGAATAGTTGCAGGTAGCTGCTTTCTCCACAAGAGGGAACACATACAATGCAGGTTTTTCTTTCCCACCCCCGCACCCCCCCTTTTTTTTTTTTTGTTTTGTTAGGGTGACTAGGCTAAGGAAAATGAATGCACCCAAATACAGATATAGTATAGATGCTTGTGAGGTGCCTGAGTGTTCTGAGTAGGTCTGTTTTAGCAATGTAGGTGGCAATATTTCTCTTGAATTGTGTGTGTTTAAGCTTACGTTATACAGTGTGTACCTGCTTATATGGTTTCTTCTAGACTGAGTCACACGTATTTCTAATTTGTAGATAAATGTTATCAATAATGTTAGCAAACATTTTTGCTGCTTATTGACTCTTCTCAAGTATGCATATAGAAGAAAGAGCACTTAATCCCAAGAGCAGTAATGTAGAGCTCTTTTGTGATATAGCTGTGTATTGACTCCAGTGGCATTTATCATATCTATTTGTCATAATTGAGAAACTCCATATGGTCAGTGGCAGCTGAGACTATCCCAGATGAACGTAGGTGGTGTTCTGTTTACACAGGAGTTGACTTGGAATCCCTGCCCCTCAGCTCAGATTTGTTTTGTGGATACTCATTGCTAAGTCTGTGTTAGGGTAAATCGATTCCTTGCTGAAGAAAGGGCTGAATGTGTGTGAAAGAGTAAGTGAAGCCAGGGATTAAGAAGGCTAAGGAAGGACAGGGTATTGGATGAACTGATGATAGCAGGGCAGCCCTTTAACTTCAGATCCAGGTCCCCTTGTTGAGTGTTGTTTGAGCTGGAAGCTTATCTGACTATTAAAAATAGATGTGTTTTAGCCTACTTCCTGGTGTTCACCTGTCTGCATCAACTGTGGTTTTGGTGGGATGAAGGCAAGGGACTGAGTAGGTCCATTTCAGAAACTCTCCTAATGATAAGGATAGCAAAGTGCTACATTAGAGCATCTGGAGGTACTGTCATACCATCTTTTGAGTATCTGTGAGTGCAGGCTTTAAATGCATGAATTCCAATTCCAAAATGAGCAGATGGACAAAGTGATGTATGACATATCTTTCAGCTATGTGTTCAGTTGTATCTCTGCTTGTGATGAGCGTTGACCTGCTGACTGGTATAAAGGATCATTCTGTTGGTAGCTGTATCAATGTTAATGGGTATTCTTCTGCCAGTTTTTTTGAAAAGGTTCCTTGTTGCATTTGCTTCTCTTTCAGACAAGGAGCTGAAATGGATAAGGTGATGCAGGAGCTAGGGAAATCGCTAACAGACCAAGATGTAAATTCATTAGCAGCTCAGCATTTTGAATCTCAGCAGGTAAACTAAGTTCAGTGAACTAGAATGTCATACAAATAATTGTCTTAAAAAGAAACCCCAAAACACTCAACTATCACTGATGTTTTCTTAGGATTTGGAGAACAAATGGACCAACGAATTAAAACAGTCAACTGCTATCCAGAAGCAAGAATATCAGGAGTGGGTGATAAAGCTTCATCAGGACCTAAAGAATCCCAACAACAGCTCAGTCAGGTATTTAATTAAACCAAGAGGCTTCTGTCTGTCATAGTTCAAAGGATTTGCTTTTATATAATCTTTATTTCAAATTAGCCATTTAAATAGGATAGTCACAGCACATAAACCATCATAATTAAATATTTTATTTTTAGCCGTTTACTTGTAGGCATTTATTCATTGTTTAATGTTACAACCTTTCTTTACCAGAAAGTGTTGTAATGCACTGAACTACAAGTTGAGCTGAATACGGTTTCCTCCTATTTTGCCTTTATTTACAATACCTAGCTTTAACACTATTTCACAAGGCTATCTGGTGCTACCTAAGGATGTTCTGTAGAATAATTGTAGCTTGATAAATAGTAACAGTATCACACGTTTTGAATTAACAAGCCTCTTTTTTTTGTTTGTTTTTGTTTTTTTTCATGTATGCATCGCTGGACAGCTAAAAAATGGCAATGGCAATTTTTAGTGTGAACGCTTGTAAGAGTTGAATGAAAAGCTTTCTGATTGAGGAAACGGCAAGGAAATCAAAATTTGTAACTTGGGGAGATCCCTCACCATTAGTAACCATCTTTGCTACTAATAGGAAAACAGAAGTAAAACCTGATGCTTTCTCATGCCTCACATTAGTAGAAGAGCCTGTCTGAGTAGATTTAGGTGGATGCAGTAAAGAATTTCAAGGGAAACTACACCTTTGAACAAAGTGGATGCCAGTGATAAGAGGGAAAAGGCATGGATCATAATGCATGAAGTATTTCATCACTTAAGTATTTCCTTCTGGGTGAAGGAAGCTGAATGTGTGGAACATGAGGGAAGAGAGGAGGGGAAATATATTGGAAGATGATGCTGTATAGATTTCTCACTACTTTCCTCAGAATTTTGTTGTCTGGAAATTTGTTTTGGAAGTCTTTTGCAGTTCTTGGGTTTATCCCAGAATGTTCTAGGACTGCATAGCTCACAAGCAAACTGGCCTCTTTCTAACCTAGTGAGCAGGTAAAAGATTACTGCAGTAGTGACAGTCTGTTCAAGCTCTAAGCCAAATCCTAAAATATTTTTCTACGTAATTTTCTTGTTAGCTTTGTCAGGTTTTTTTCCACGAATCTTTAAAGGTAGTGACGTTACAAAGGCTATTCATACTTACCACTGTGAACCTCTTCCAATGTGCTGGCCTTCTACGGTGATAAGACCAAGATGAAGTTGCTTGGAGCTGAAAGCTAGAAGAAATGGACTGCTAGAGGTCCAGAGTCAAGCTTCATAATTTTGGATGCTTATAACAGATGTGAAGTGATAGTATTTTAGTCATTGTACTCACATACAGTAGCAGAAAGCGTGATATCTCTGTGTCGAGTCCTGAAAACTGTAGGCCCCTAGTACGTTTGAAAATAATGCACAGGAAGCCTATAGTAGGGCAACTAGAAACTTGAGAGAGATAGAAAAATGTGTTCCATACACCTCTCCCTTTTATGTCTATATACACACACATCTATATACATCCTTATGCATCTAGTTGCTTAGGGATGTGTATATATATTTATTAATGGTGTATCTCAGTTCTGCCTCACCACTGGGCATTTGGAATTAGTGGAATTGCTTGCAAATTTATAAAACACTTGAAGATGAGGCACTTTGAAAACAGATAAATTTTTCATTAATGCAGAAACAAATAGGAGAGATGTTCATGTTCTTTTGTGTCACAGAAACAGTATTACTTACGTTACTTACTACCAGATAGATTAGTTTAGGAAAAAAAAATTAAAACTGATGTCTGAAATACTTCCTGCTTGTTTGAACACTGTGGCATGTTTCGTTTAGCTTTTCTTAACCTTCCGTTTTGTATAGAGAAAAAATAAATGTTTTATCTGGTCACTTCATGATTAAGGGTTTGGCCGTTATAAATGGGCTGAGAAGAGGTGTTTTTTTTTCCTTTTATTCTTATGTTCTTATTATCTTATAACTAGGTGCTGTGATTTATTTTTATTTTTCAGTCTCAGGATGCTTTGCAAATGAGCTAGTTAATGTAAATCTAACAGTGGGGTCTATTCTTCCTACTGGTTTGCAACTGGAGTATTGCATGCCAGAAAACCCTCCCATGAATGGAGTTCATGCAAATAGGTTGTCTCTTGGTTTCCACAAAGCAGCTGAGAAAACATTAGACGGTTTTCACACAATATTGTTGGTCTTGAAAAGAATTAGGATGAACTTCTCAATACATTTCTCATTATTTTAGTGATGAAATTAAGGTTCAGCCCAGCCAACTGAGAGAATCTGTAGAAGGAAATGGAAGAATTTATGAAGAGCAAAGGCTGTTGGAAGAAAGTTTTACTATCCACTTGGGTAAGTAAACTGACACTAAAACCAAAGATGATAAAGGATGCTAATAAATAATGTATTTTAGCTATGTATTATTTACAGTATTTAACTGTCAATGTATATCGTGTATACAATTTGTAACTGTTTTGTATTTGCTCTTTATGTTTGTAAGAGAAGTACAGTGTGTGTAAACTGTATCAAACAGTATTAGCTACCTGAAATATACATAAAGGAAAACATTCTAGAGGCAAGTTTTTGTCCACTCTAGCAAGGTGACTAGTATAGAAAACACACTAACATCAGAAGGCGTAGCAATTAAAAATCATATTTTAACTTATGTTTGGTAAGAAAACATGGGTATTAAATTCATTTCCCATGATCAATTAACAGAAAAACAGATACTTACAGGTTGGGTTTTTTTTGTTTATACGATAGAGGCTTCTTGTGCTGTCTGTTTTGACTACATTAGTATTTCATCTATAGCCTTATAATAGGGATCAAGGCTCATTTCAGGTACAGATAAGCCTTGCTTTGTGACAGCATGTGAAAATACTTCATTTTTACTCATACTTTGTAAATTACTGATATGTATGTAAAACTGAATATATGGCTAAGAACTTTCTTTGAGTACTGTTGATTATATTTCCCTTAGATATTTTCACAAAACAAGGGAGCACTTTGATCCTTGTGTTTTACTAACAATCCTGAGTTTCCTCTTTTACTGTATGTATTAAAATCCTTTATATTCCATACAGGAGCTCAGTTGAAGACTATGCATAACTTGAGATTACTGAGAGCGGATATGTTGGATTTCTGTAAACATAAGCGCAGTCATCGAAGCGGAGTAAAACTTCACAGACTTCAAACTGCAATGTCTCTCTATTCAACTTCTCTCTGTGGCCTAGTTTTACTGGTAGACAACCGTATCAGTTCATATAGTGGCATCAAAAGAGGTGAGTCCTCTAACTGTGTATTGTGTCAGTGAAAACTAATGTTACTTTACTTGCTGCCTTCTCTCAAAAAAACATATTCCCTGTATAATTAAAATTTACTGAAGACCCTAATGTTTTGTTACCTTTTCACAATACCATGTCCAAATGCAGAAAGAGATGGATAAGGACGGGGGACAGAGTTGTGCTGTGGTATGCTGTTATCTCTCTCATCTCTTTCCTAGGTTTTGTGTTTGAGTAAAGAACGTGTTAGAGTGAACGCTTCAATGGTGATTTCCTTGCCGTAGACTGGCTTTTTATAGGGGCTTCCAACGCTTTAATGTCAGATGAGCATGCTGAAACCTATTTGCAAAGATGAAAATGAAATATGCTAAGACTTTAAATCGATAAGTAAATGTATAAAAATACCATGTGCTTTAAGTATCTGCAGCACTATTAATTCAATTTAAAATGAACAATAGGAATATTACTTGCCTATTCCTGGAAAGCTTAATTAGTAGCCATTGTAAATGCATGTCTTTTAAGTAATGGGACACTATGATGAAGGTGGTTTGTATCAAGGTTAACCAATGAAATGTGTTCATTCCAGTTTTGGTTACTGAGGCTTTCTCTGGGCCACGTTATTGACTTTTCCACCTTCCTCTTGATGTTTAATACCAAAATATTTACATTTGAAATGTCTTTCTGACTGGAGCCACTATTACTTGTCACTGTTCTTGTGTACTGTAAAAAAAATACTTGGGTTGATGTTCTCTGAAAACAGTGCGGAGTGAGGCTTGTAGCAAGAAGGAAAGGGAAGTGTACCAGTAAAAACTGCAGTTGTATTTGTGCTGTTTATGGTTTCCAAGCTGCTTAATTCTGACAGTTTTGTTTCACACTTGTACTAATTTTAAGTTGCTTTTTCTCTGCTTAAATATTTAAATTCATAACAAATAGAAGATTTATTTTATGCTATGTCTTGATAAAGGTGATAAGACAGACATTGAAGTAATACCGTTAAACACAAAACTGCATGTTCTAGACACCAGTTAGATCTTGCAGCCACAGTAGAGGGGAAAATAAGGAACTGTATCACAATCTAAAATATAATCCTCAATAAATTTTCATTTCTTTGAGTTCCAAAGGAACTTGACAGACTTCACTGTGGGCACGTTCCACAGCTCTCTGTACCACTGTTCTTTTTAAAAACGTTGCAGAAATGAATGTGTCCATGTCTCAGTTCCTCTCACGTAATTAGTTGGATGTATTACTTTAAACCATCAGTGAATGTCTGGTTGTACTGAGACCCTAAACTGCTATAGGTGGCAACTGACATTTGGGTACACTTCGTTAAATCCACTTTGTGGTGGCAGTGGTATCTTCTGACAGAAGAGCAGTAATAAACACCTTTGAGAGGAGACTTTGCTCTTAAATTGTAAGAGCTGTTTGTTGCAAGAGCACTAATCGGAACCAGTTCTCCTTCCTAAAAGGCTCTTTAAAAAGATAAATATGCTAGGGGGTTCAAAGGTTCATAAATTTGCTATACAGAAGACCTTTAAATAATAAATTGATGCTGCTGTTTAAGTAGAGTGTTGGTGGCTTGTGCAGTCCAAATTTCTGGGTTGCAAAAGTGCAGACACAATTTTCTGCTTCTGTTTTAAAGCTGGGGAAAAATGTAAACATCATAACCTTTATTTTGTGATGGGCTAGAAGCTCCCTCAAACCTCTGTGAGATTTTCAAAGATGGTTGGAATTAATTAACTTCATGTGAGTGTGCTACTTATCCAAGCATTTTACATTGTTTTGAGCAACACCAATCACTCAGCAAGCACTGAATGGAGGTATGAAGTCCTGCAATTTACTTGGTTAACCTTGTTTGTTTAGCTCTGGCCTGAGGAAGCCTAGGAATGTGCTTTGTTTAGTGTACTTTGTTAGTTTTGTTGTGTCTGGCAAACGTTTTGAGGTTGCATCTTTGGTAAATCTGTTACCCATTTGGTTCAATTTGTCTCCAAATTCAGGATGTTTGTCGGGTATTTGCAAGATTGAAAACCATGGCTACAATGTTTTCTGTATTTCTTGTAACGTATAAAAAGCAACTATCAAAATATACCTTTGAAATTTAATTTGGACACGTCTCTAGAAAACAGCCTTGAACAGAAGGTTGAATTTACATGTGAACTTTCAACATGCCAATTTAATTCAGACTATAATTTCTAAGCTAGATAAATAGTTTATATAATTTATGCATTGCCTAGCTCAAGTCTTTAATATTAGGACTTTGTGGGGCTACTGTGGCTCAGGTTTCGAGTAGGTGTAGCACACTCAAATGATAAACTAAAACTAACGTTAATTTTAATTTAAATATCAGATTTTTCAGTTGTTAGTTTCAATTAAAATGTCTTGTGACCTTGTTTTATCTCTATACACACGGAAGATACAATCTTCTGGAATATGAGCCTCTTCCTCCCTTGGTTTTGGACATCATAATTTAATAAAGCCTTTTGAAAATAGATTTTATGGTAAGAGACTGCATGTAAAAAGATAAAATACATTAAGATTTTTCTCTCTGCCCTGCCTGTTCCAGTTGCAGCCTGTTCACAGGAGTATATGGTGCTTTCCAGATAGGCAATCAGAATACATTAAGAACTGTAAGGAGGATTAGAACAGGTACCTCAAAGCAGGAAGTAAGTAGCAATTGTTTAGTATAGTCCAGCTCATTGCTAATAGCTTGTTTTGGCTCCCATTGACTTGCTTGGAGAAACGGCTGGACATTAGGATAAGAAGCTTAGAACACCAATCTCAGAGGCAGTATGTTATGATCCTGATTATCAGTATAATATTTCCAAGTCTGACGTAATACTTATCAGCAAAAGGAACTTGCAGCTCTCTGATGACACTTTTCTTTAACTTTCAGATCTGTGTCTTGGGAACTAAAAGGAAACAACTGTAATTCCAGCTTTTGAGATACGCTATTTATGAATTTCGTTAATAGCTCTCATTTTTCAAAACAAACTGGAATGCTGTTGTTGCTGTTGGAAGTGTCTGTTATGTATATCTTAATAAAATATCACAGATTGAAGAACTGTTAGTAATAAGGCAGCATTTGTAAAGCACAATTGCATTTTAATGTTCATATATTATTGCTCTTATTTTGGTGGGAATTTTTTGGTCTGGGTGGTTTTGTTTGAAAAGCAGCAACACTCAAGGTTTGGGTTTTTTCTTCCCCAAGCAATTAATTTATTTCAAAAACTGTTTTGGCTCTGCTGTAATTATTTTAGAATTTAAAGCCCTGCTATACTCCTCTTTATCTGGTTTGGGGGGGTGGGGGTGCCTTTGTAACTGGCTTTGCTTGAACAGTAGAGCAGAATTATGTCATGTTCCTAACCACAGCCTTTCAACATGGATTTTAATCTTATATTTTTTCCTAGATTTTGCAACTGTTTGCCAAGAATGCACAGACTTCCATTTTCCTGGAATTCAGGAACAGCTTGAAATTGTCCAGAAGGTTGTACTTAAGGCCAGAGCACAGCGTAGCAGTAAGTCAAAAAGACATTGTGGTTAGTGACAACCAAAATTACTTTCCTTGAAATAGAATAGTGGTCAGCTGAATGGTTATGGTTATGGGCAAGTTGATTTCACTCTTCTTCAGTTACCTGACCTATAAAATGGAAGGATCAAGATTATCGATATACTGAGAAATCTGCATGAAATTCTCTCCTCATGGACAGCATGTTCACATGATGTTTTTGCTGCCATAACAGGTGTAACTTTACAAAAAAAAAAATAATTAAATTCTGAGTCCTTAGGTTCTGATCACACTGTCACAGCATGGGAAGTGTATAGGGCCATTGTGCTTTCCTCTGCAGTTTAAACTGCCCGTAGCAACATAGACTTTATCTGACTTTACATTTAAATAGAAATAAAAGAGTAAAGCTTTAAAAATTGCAGGAAAGGAGTTATGACTCTTTCCCTTCCTTTAAAAGTGAACACTAAAAACTGAATAATAAATTGACTAAATGTGATGCTTTTTAGTGCTAACCAAATCCTTCTGAATGGTTTACTTTGCATTTATATTTACCAATGGCTGTGAAATTTTCTGACCACATGGTGTTAAGGTTGTACTTGTACATCATGAAACTTTGTTTTCCTTGCAGAGAACTACTTATGTGATTTAAATACCTCAGTAACATGAATAGATTCATAAGAGTACATAGAAAAACAAGTTTTCTTAGGAACCTGCATATTGCTGTAGTCTTGAGGAAGTAACTGAAAGCTGGTTTTATACTGTTGACATGTAAATCTCTAAAATTTTTCTTGTAATACTAGGAACAAATGTGTTTAAAATAGTTGCGTTATTTAAAAAGCAATGGGAAGGTTCTACATTGTTGTGGGGGCAATTTGGAAAGTTTAGTATTACATCTGAGAATGTCGTGTTTTATCCAAATGAAGAGGTATCGTACGATGATGAAGAAAGTTACTGCTTTGAGATAGAATTTGGTTCAGTGTCTATTAAAGACAGCAAAAACAATTCCTGTGCATCCCTCTGCTTTTTGGGGACTTCATGGTAAAAATTCAAGCCAGATAGCATCTCAGAATATCGAAGTTCCATGCCAAAGCACAATTAACAGACAGTGTATTTAATATATGTGCTGTGTATTTATATACAGAAAACAAAAGTAGTGGAAATGAAGAGAAACTGAAGAATATTGAACGAAACCAGTCAAATATTTTGCCAGGTGAGTTCTGTTGCATTTTTCCCCTCTTCTTAAAGCAAGTTGTGTTTTATAGATGCACATTTTTAGCTCTGAAGTCAGAATATAAATCATAAACTAAACCCGAGTTGACCTCAATCAGAGGAGAAGGATGTTCTTGTGGCTAAGGCAGGGAACTGGGTGTCAGGACATCTGGTTTCTATTCCCAGCTTTGCCACCGCATCATGTGGCTTGGGGCAAATCACTTCTCTATGCCTAAAATTTCTTTTCAGAATTTGAAGATGAAAAAAAAATCTGAGCATCTTGGGGAAAAGGTGAAACTGAAATACTAGCAACTAATATTGTTTTTGAAAATAATTATATATATGTATCACTGTTGTGATACAACAAAGCGTTTTAGAAGTTTTTTTTTTTAACTTTGAGAATGTACAAATCTGTCCCCCTCAAAGAGGAATTATCTTCTGTATGTATTTTGATTTTCAGTAAGGAAAGTTTCTGTGGAATTTGAAGACTAATACACAGTTGTAGTGGGGAGGAGTTAAATCCATACAACCTATGGCCGAATAAGAGGGCTTCTTAAAATTGCCTTCATGACTGTCTTAGATCTTGTTAGTATAAGTGGATTATAAATCGGCTTAGGTCCTTAACAGATAAATCCAGGTCAATCTTGCTGCAGTGGTTTGTGTATTGCTACTGTTAGATGATCATTGCTGGGCATTACTATTTCCTTAGCAGTCATCAGAAAAGCATACATATCTATTCTTCAGCTGTCCTTGTGCAAAGGTAGTATCTTAACTTAAACGACCAGTGAGAATGGGTTTGAAGAAAGGTGTTTGTCTGTTCACTGAAACAGTAGGGATATTGCATACTGGCTTTTCTGTTGACTCTAGTATAGAATTTTGATCTCCAGTGGAAAGGTGAGATGGAGACACCTGCATTTTGCTGCCCCTTACTCTTTCTCTACCTTTAATAAATGAATA
The DNA here is from genome assembly GCF_023634155.1 of Falco peregrinus. Lineage (NCBI taxonomy): Eukaryota > Metazoa > Chordata > Aves > Falconiformes > Falconidae > Falco > Falco peregrinus. The sequence goes on along the minus strand of NC_073726.1, from coordinate 84,049,255 downwards.
TAAAGTCTAAAAATGCCCTCACCAAGATGTCTTGGGTAACTTTTTTGAAAACAGCTCTGTAACTAATCTTGCCATTGTTAATAATTAGAATTTAAAATAATTTATTGATACGTTAGTCTTCCAGTACGTATCTCAGTTGTTATGTAACCCACTATCTTTTTTCCACAGACTTTTTGCATCCTTTATTTTAACCCATCCATTTTTGCTATTTCCGCCTCCCACATCTGTCTGCAATTCAGTGCTTACATTATATATTTTGAGTATTACACCTCCTCTCTGTTTGTTTTTGTTTCATGCTATATATAGATCATATCCGCCTGTACTGGCACTGTTATGTCTTATTACACCAGGTGTCCCTGATGCCAGTGAAACCCATCAAAGCAGGGAAGCGAGTGTAAGATGAATGTAAAACAATGATATTCCAAGAGATTTTAGATCAGTTGGTTTCTAACTTTTTTTTATCTCCTTATGTATGTGTTCTGATCTCTGTTGTATATTTGTATTTGCCTTTTGTCTTAACTGACCCTATCCTTACATAACCTAACAAATTGTATTTCAGTACAGGTCACTACCATGATAACTTGCCTTCTTGGTTTATGTTGCTGTGTAGGAGAATTCTACATCACGCGCCATTCAAATCTCTCTGAAATTCATGTTGCTTTTCACCTCTGTGTGGATGATAACGTAAGATCTGGTAACGTAACTGCTCGGGATCCTGCAATCATGGGACTGAGAAACATTCTCAAAGTTTGCTGCACACACGACATTACTACCATTAGTATTCCTCTGCTACTGGTGCATGATATGTCAGAAGTAAGTAAATGTAAAGATTTGGTTTGTTTTTATCTTCTAGGATGCAACAAAAGAGATTTTCTCAAAGGGTGTTTCATGCTGGTTTAGGCCAAATAGGACAGTTTATCCCAGTCACATACTCCTGCCACATCATTGTGCTGGCCCTCATATCTATATGGTGACCCAAATTAAGGAACTAAACCAGTTAAAAACATTTCAGCCAGCTGAATCACTTCAGTTTTTTTATTCCTGCCCCTCATTTTGGACACTTCCTTGATCCAGCTCAATTGTACCAGTATTAATGAAAGATGGGACCGCATGCCTGGAAGTCTCTGGCAGCAGCTCTTGCTTAGAAACTAAGACTTCAGAGTCACTGATGTGATAGTGATACTAGAACCCCAACTAATTGTTGCTAGCTAGAAAACCTTAACAGTAAGTTTTATGAGCAGCAGAACTAGCAAAGCTTGGCTGGGAGTTCTGTATCCCTGAACACTACTCTTTACCTTCTCAGCCCTACGCAGCAGCACCCAAATTCCACCTTTTGCTGTGAACTGTCTCCTTCATTGCCTAATCAACTGCATCCTTAATTCCTATCCCTGTTTCCTCCCTAAGCCCCCCAAATACCGACTAGGCAAGAAGCAGCATATTGCTGAGGCTCTTTGTAGATACAAGTGTGCTTTACTTATTGTGCTGAGCTTTTGTATTCTCTTTTTCGGTGGGACACTAATGTAGCGCTTGCCTCTTACTCAACTGTAACTTTTCACAGTGCACACTAATGTAATACCACTGAAAACCTCTTTCCTCTATCACATCTGGCTCACAAGATACTAGCAGAGAAGAAAGGGGATGGGAAGGAAGGGAGAGAAGCAGTGGACAGGTAGTACAGCCATATGCCTCACCTCCTTAGGAGGTGAAAAGTCTATAAACTTAAAAAAAAAAGGGGGGGGGGGGGCGGGGGGGGGGGGGGGGGATAAAAATAAGATAATGATATTACCAATACCTTTGCATGGATAACTGTAGTCTGCTGTGAGGAGATTTTTAAATAACCCTTTGATTTTTCACTTGTAAATTTCAGTGCTGCCTTTCCTCCTTTGAAAATGCCTGACTTAGAGCAAGATAAAAGCTCGCCAGTGGATTACCTCTAACAGTGACTTTTTAATAACAGAATTTGATTGGAACGCAGTTCCAGATCTTTTACAAGATCGGAGTCTATTATTGTGAAAGTGCAAGCAATGCAAAACTTGAAGTGTCCACTAATTAAGCTCCTAAAGGATATAGTTCCATACATAAAAGTAGACTTTTAGGAACAGATGATGTTAGTTCTGAAATTTTTCATTTCTGGTATCAAGACCTTTTTTGGGGCACAAATGCAAGTAACCAGCTCGCAGGACAGCAGCCTGGATTACTCGTGGGACTCAGTGACTCAGTTACTGTGTTTCATAAATTTATTGACCTTTTTTTTTCTTAAGTTGCCATTTGACTATATTCTTTTTCTCCTTTTTTTTTTTCTCTTTTCTTTATACCTTGCTAGTTTTAGCTTTCATTTGCTTATCTGTAATTTAAAATACAAATAAAACACAAGACCAGGTGTTCACATGCTTTTGAGTGTGTTGTTGCTTGGATGTGTGAAGCTGAAGAATTACCTTCTTGTCTAGCACTGGATTCTTAAAAGGTCCTAGTAAAACAGTTTACCTTTTATATTAAATTTCACGTCTCTGTAGAGTAAGCAGAAAGTGACCTGTACGATAAGTGTATGTTTGGCCAAAACTCTGTTGTGTGAATTGCATTAGCAGCATTGTGTATTACAGTGCTTTGCAGCTGGCTGACCTCATTTCAAACACAAAAATATGTAATGTTGTTGACGGAAAAGTGAATAACAGATTTCTGAAAGTTAACTTGAACTTGGTGCCTTCTGCAGACCCAGTTTTGAATACACATTTACCACCTACATAAAAACAGTTTTGTAAAGTGGTTAACCAGGAGCACAGCTGCAGAGATGTTTGCATGCTTCAATGTGACGGGTATTCATCGTGAGTTTTCTCTGTGCTTTTCCCAAAGTTTTTCTCCTTCCTATAGATGGAAGCGTGGTGTTTATAACCTCACAGAAGTAACGAGTGTATTATCTCAATGAAGCTATTACATTTCATTCCTTAGTTTTCTTTAGTCTGTTTTCTTTAGTTTTTCTTACGATGAGAACAACAAAAATAGATTACATTTCTCTGTTTTTATTGTTAAGTTAAACGAAGGAAAGAAACTGGGTTTGTCCAAATTCAGGACAACTGAGGCATTACTGTCTGATCACTGTTCTGGATCTAATATAAACTGGGGAACAGAATGGCTCCAGTAGCATGGCATAACTGAAAATGTTAGAGCTGGCACAATTTTTTGGTAGTTTCAGCACAGGAGCCGTTGCTGCCGTCTGCTCAGCTACACTGAGAAAAATGTTACTTTTCAGGGATCTCAGTCAGCTGTATCTATTACCATAAGTTAAGAGAAAAATGTTTGGGAAAAAAGTAGAAATTAAGGGAGTATAAGCCGTGTAACAAATATTTATGAACACTATTTATGTATATAGAGAGGTTATTGGTGGGTGTGTTAACCTCAAATATTTCTTGTCTGAATTTCCCACCTTTTAAATATATAGCTGCTCATACAGTGTTTAGGGTTTGCATAGATATGCTTTGAGTAAACATCTTGCTGATTCTTAATTTATTAAAATTAACATTGAAATTTGGTTTGAAATCTTTGTCTTATGAGACATTTATGGATTTTGTTTACATTACTTGGTTATGACATGGTTATGCAAAGGCATAAGTCTTTAGCTTTATAAAAGCAGCAGTCCCATGTAGTGAGTCTGTCACAAATTTGTTTGAATGAAGAGGTTTGCAACACATTTTTCTGATCAGTGATGCTGACCCCCTCTTTTTTTTTTTTTTATTAAATAAGCAGAAGAAATCTTAATTTGACAACAAGTACTTGCATCCTAAAAAGTAGCTGGGATGTGGTCTGTGCTGGTGAATAAAACCAGAAGTCCAAGGTGTATCTTTACTTGAATACTATTAAACAAAACCCATTATAGGAGATGGGGTGTTTGTTTGTTTTTATCCTGTCTCCTGCACTGTAATTTCAATCGGTACTTAACAAATACTTCATCGTTTCCACAACTGTTTCTTAGTTTGCATGTAGAGAAAAATCCAAATAACATGGCAAAATCATGAGAACTTACATTTTCAAACATGGATTAGAATTGAAACATTACTGTGTCATTTTCAGTTCTTGTGGCTTGCATGGAGTGACATTCTGGATCCAACCTGTTATTTCCCTGTGTGCCCGCAAGATTTAACATCTATGTTCCTCTGAAATAGCCCAAGGAATGGTGTCATATCCTGCTGGTTTAATCCTTTTAAGGCTTAGTTCCCTTTATTGATTACGTAAGGTACTCCTGAGTTGCCTTCAGAGCAACAGGACCTTTTTAGATGTTTGGTTTTTGCCTAAGCCAAAACAGTGATCAAAGCTACCAATATATGCCTATGTTACTTGTGACAGAAAGCACACATAAGTAGATAAATTCTTCCAGAAAGCTTAGAAATGAAAAAAAAAAATTATGTCCAGCATTGTTCAGATTAATGTATTGTATACCCTAAAAGCAGTGTCTATTGATGGTAGTGATTTACATAATGAAAGACGGTTTTCTGAAAAGATACTTTTAACTTACGCTGTTTTCTGTTTTTAAGTTGTTACACATTTTCGGGATGGCAGGAGATACTCCAACCTAAGTAGGAACTTTTGGCTTTCAGTAGTTGTTTAATGCAGCCATGTTCAATGCACTGTTGCAGTGTTATCAATTAGCATGCTTAGATAACCTTGTTTCTCAAATAACTATTTTGAGTCCTGAAATTAAGCTCTTTGATACTGACAGATTGTACGGTGTTTGGTGCTGCAAAAAAAAGGCTGGCTTTACTGAATAGAAAATTATCTAAAGCTTAAATTTGAGAAGGTACATAGAATGGATAAATTTGTTTCCACATCTATATTCCTGCATTCAGACCAGAAGGTGCTGATTTTCATGTTGGAGAGTACATCAGAACAAATAGGTACTATTTAAACTGAGAGAGAGTAGACTTAGATTAGATAATCGGAAGAAATTCTTTTCTGTGGGGATGGTGAGGCACTGGCACATGTTGCCCCGAGAAGCTGTGGGTGCCCCATCCCTGGAAGTGTTCAAGGCCAGGTTGGGTGAAGCTTTGAGAAACCTGGTCTAGTGGAAGGTGTCCCTGCCCCACGGGCAGGCAGTGAGTATGTCAATAAAACTTAGAATCACCAAGAACAGTTAGGCTCCTGGCCGCACTTCCCAGCAGTAACCGATGATTCCTCTTTGGCTAGCTGAAGCGTGAATCTGACAGTTATCTGTTGGACATTATACATTTTTCTGTAGCTCCGTAGGGGAATTTAATAACCCTGTTTCCAATGACAGTTGTAAGATTGTCAACAGTATTTTTATTCAATATCACAGCTTAAAAATTTGTAGATTGTTCTGACAGTGGGCTGTCCTACCAATAAGTGGCGTGCTTTTATGGTCACCTATAGGGTATATACTGCCTGCCTAGAGTACTCTGGAAAACTGAATCCCTTTTTATGGCCTGTAATGTTGCTTGAATACCTGCTTGGAAAATGGGGTTCTGTGGCAGAAATGTATTATTTTTAGTAACTTCCCTATTACTGCTCTTGGTTAGATCATTGGGCATTGAGTCTTCATTTATTAATTTTTAGGAAATGACCATCCCGTGGTGCTTGAAGAGGGCGGAACTTGTGTTCAAGTGTGTCAAAGGTATGTTAGTGGGTGCTTCAGCTAGGGGGGCGGTTTGTGTTACATGTGGTGACATCCAGCCTTGGCTTAGGTTGTGTATTTTCTTAAAAAGGTGTTTTTCAATAAGGTGTTGTTTGTTTAAAACATACACTTACATTTTCTCTTTAAAATTGCTAACTATCATTAGTTAACTGTTAACCAGGAAATAGGCTCAGACACTTCGAAACATTTTTAGTCTCTATTCTAAAAGATCTTTACAATGTAGACAGTAGAAGGAAAAGCCCTTACTGCTGCCTTGAGCAGTCTCTGAAGGAAGGCAAGAGCTGGTGGTTCTCTGCAGTATAATTTCCAGTGTCGTCTTTTTAGTTTTATTTTTTCAGACAAAGAGACTCCCTGCATTTTTCCAAGACTACTTTATACACTAATTAATCTCTTTGCTGGAAAGTCCTCATGACTCATCTTGGTTTTCTGTCTTTCCAAGTGGTGTTATTACTTACCGCATTCTTCTGTGCTGCACTCAAATACTTGAACCAGTCATTTAGAGTTTTTAAAATGTCAGTAATGTTAAGTTTTCCTACCACCCACTTGAGGAACCTCTTTCTATTGTGACCTTTATTAATTCACGATGGAATATCATCCATGTAGCCACTTTCATTAAACAAATATTTTTCTGAGTATCTTTATTTGCTGCATGTTCCGTGGACACGCATTTAGTTCATTTGTAAGGATATGCTAGCATAAAAATGCCATATCATAACTTGAGCAACAAATGAGCGCTGAGCTTTTGCCACATAAGTAGGTCCAGGTAGTTTCTGTTGCTGCCAGATTGTCAGCGTACTTTTGGCAACAGACTTGTGACCACATCCACATTAATGAGTACATCAGAGCTAAAGGAAAGAGCTGTTTCTCAATGAAAGCAGGCCATTGAAAGAACTCATAACACGTATATTTAGAGAAACCTCTCACTTTTGCTGGCTAGCACTGGTTATTCTGCTCTTCAAGGGTATATTGATTTTCTCTGTAACACCTCATTAGATTTTCCAGTTGAAGCAGATTTCAGCCAGGACATTGGCCAAATCTGATTTAAATGTGATTAACGATATCCCTAGTTACAGCAGTTAAAATCCTAATTGTACGTGAAAGCTCCCTCACTGCTTGCTAACAGTGTCATTGACAGGGAAGATTGCATAGGTAATGCATACAGTATGAATGCTGGTTTTTAGGTTTCATGATGGAGATGGCCTCGTGGGATGGAGGAATTTCTCGGACTGTACAATTCTTGGTACCACAGGTAGGTTAAACCTTGTTCCAGCAGACATTTAACTTGAAGTTAAATGTCAGCAGATCTAGTTTTTGTTTCTTTGCTATGCCCTGCTCTTTTTGTGTAAGCTTAAATTACTGTAGTTTTGGTTCCTTGCCTATAAAACAGGAATGAGGGGTTTATATTTTTTGATGTCCTTTTTTTTTTTTTTTTTTTTTTTTGATGTATCTTCTGAGGATGCTAACGTTTCAAACTGGGAGGTTCACCTTTACAAATGGTGAATACATCACCTTTGAAAAAGATAATTTTTTGCTATTATTTACTCTGAAGAGGTGGGCTAACCTTGCATTACATAAGTTTAGGCATTTAGTAATCATATTGTCCAGCAACTTGGAAGGTTGCAATGCGCTGAGTTCAGTCATGCTTCCACAAAGTCATTAATGACTCCAGAAATTTGAAGTTAATTGTAATTAAGATTCCAAAATGATTTAATTTGGAGTTCTAGCTAATCTTCAGAAACAGGCAGTTTGCCAAAGGTGGCCAGCACTAAGTTTTCTTTGTTTTAAAAAACAGTACTGGAAATAATATAAAAATCAGAGTTATATTAGGAGAGAAATCACTACTTTATCAAGAAATACATGTTAACTGCTGGGCAAGGAGGAAGCCAAGAATAAGTGCTTAAGTTGAATCTAATCCTGGAATTCAGAGAGTAGGAGTCCTATAGATAAGAAACAGCACTGTCCTGCGTATGCTAGGCAGAAATAATCAATTACTGGAAACGGAGACATCACATAGGACACAAACAGTATTTTTAGGTCAGTCTCTTGATTGAATTATAACACATAGTTTGAAAACAATCCTTGTGAACTTCTGAGAAAACAGCAGTTCTCTTAACTGTCAAGAGCTGAGAGACACTTAATTCTTCCCAACTACAGCAAAAAGCCAAAGCTTACTGGTGTATTTTTTCTAATTCTTTCTTTTTTTTTTCCCAGACAATTTCTGAGGAAATGTTTTACCAGCTCAGTAATATGCTTCCACAAATCTTCAGAGTATCCTCTACATTGACTCTTACCTCTAAGCACTGAATTATGTGCAGCAGTGAGACGTATCCTGTTGACAAAGCATGCGATTACAGAGATTCTGGACTGGAATGTCTCTCTTCTGAGGGATGATGACCCTGAAGTGCTATTTGTTGCAGTTTCAAGAATCATGTCACCCTAATAAAAGATAAATGCTGTCTGTACTTGGGTATTAGCAGTTGATTTTTTGCCTTTTGCTTTGTTTCAGCACAGTATTAATATTGAATTCCTCACCTGTATCTGAAAGACATTCAAATATAACTTATCGTATGTTATCTACAGAAATATAGGTGATTCTTGTGTAGTAGGAATAAGAGCTTATGGTAGGAGTAGGATCTTCTGCATGGTCTTTAGGTTGTTGAGTTTAAAACATACTTTGTTCTTTTTTCTTTTTTTTAAATGTCACTGAACAAATTAATAATGTCAGGTGTCGCCTTAGCATAACTGATGTAATTTGTCACAGTGACTGCACAATAAAATGTATTACTGCCTCATTTTACTGTTACAAAATCAAAGACATGAAACAAGCATTTTACGTGCTATGTTTTGTAAATCACAGAAGTTACGTTAAGAGGGGGGGTTCCCTCAAACCCTTTATGTTAGATCAGCCTGTCCGTTTCCCAGGAGAGATGAGACCCTTGTGCCTGCCCAGCCTGCCCGCTGCCTGCGCTGTGACAGCCCGCTGTATCGGAGGGGATGTGACCAACCTATTCAGGGACCCCCGCTGACAGCGTCACTCAGTCAAATCCCTTACAACAATGACTCAAACCTCCAGAGACTTGTACAAAATGAACTTCAGCTGGAGATTTGAAATGAAGATTTTTTTATTATGCAAAATACGTATTGGTGGCAGAGTAAGTTTTGAAGATTGCTGGTGATAATACACTGACTGCAAAACAAGCTTAGAACGATACACCTAACAACAGCTAGCGTGTGCTAGTCAGAGGCTGAAGTTCTTACCCAGTAGGTGGCCCTACGGGGTAGAAGGCAGGTTCAGCCTGCCAGCTGATCCCAGAAGCTACGATGGAGTCTTCCCTAACTTCTCCCCTCCTTTGCTCGCTTTTTATACTTCATAGTATGTTGTGTATTCATTGGCATACACAGGTTGGGTTAAAGTTTCTCACTTCCAATGCAAATTATTATGCATCCTCAGATAGCACTGCTGAAGTTCGTTACTAACTATGCATGTTCTCTAGGTGGGGTCGTGCCCTCTTTTGGGGGGCCTATTTGAGTCAGAGGTTAAGATCTTCCATTGCCACAATTATCTTTCCCCTATTTTCAACTAATTTGCTATTGGCATCAGTGGATTGTGACAGTTTATCAGCTTGTCTCCTCTTACAGCCAGAACTTTCCTCGCTTGAAGGCTTCTTTCTGCGTAACTTAATGGTCGTCTTTTCGCTCCCTGTTCTTTGTTCCTCATCATTCCCAAGGCTGACTCCCTTGGTTAGAAGTCACTTCGTTCATAACAGCTTTAGACAGTGGGTCAACTTGACCGAGCTTTATGCACAGATTGATTTAACATACATTTAAACACTAAGTCAGAGTTTGGTAATTCGGGAGTTTAGACAGCAGTTCCCCATTCCTGGACTTATTTTAGCCCAACACCAGTCCATTTTCTTTACATTTAAGTGGAGCTTGAGTAACTGTAGTCATACATATTTTTGTTACTGATTGGTGTCACGTACCCAGTGAGGTGTTGGTATCTTGGAGGCGGGTAGCTTTGGGATGGAAGTGTGCGTTGGTATTACGATGGATTATTTCATCTGAGGAAAGTAATTTCACCACAATGGTCGGCTCAGCAGCAGACATCTCAGGTTCTTCATGTGACAGCTGCCATGCAGCTTACCAGCTGTGTGGTACCATCAGACTCCCCTTCCTGCAGGGAGCACAACAGAGCCTGGCTGCGACGTCTCCACCTCCGTTACTCCTGCCAGCACATGCTGAGGTGGCAGGGTGTGCTGCTTAGGGAGCCGTGGTAAAGTAGATTCCATGCATGCCAACCATCCTGAAAGTGATAGCTCTATTTTACCCTAAAAAGCTTTCTGTAATACCACACTTCTGTTATGTCCCAGTTTTCTCTAATCCCCCACCTCCTCAGTAATTTTCCTGCAAAAGAGTTTAAAAAAAATAATCAAAATAACATACCTGTGACAATAGTTAAAACTTTTAATTATTATCTTTTTTTTTTTTCTTTTAGTACGTTAAGTATTTGCATTATTTTGAGATTTCACATTGACAAGTCTGTCACATGAACAACTTTATAAGAAAACTATTATGTTCTGGAGTGTGGTACAGGTGTATTTTGCTGCTTATTAGTTCTTAATGTTTCACGACTAAACAATCTAATCAGAGATGACAGGGAGGCAGGTCAAGATGCAGCTATGAAATTTCTTGAGACAAACTTGAATTCACTCAAAAAAAAAAAAAAGCAAAACAAAAAAAAGCCCACACCCCCTTGCCTCCCCATGATGGGGGGTGAGGGCTAAGTTGGGAACTGCTTTTCCCCTGTTTTGGACAGGCGAGGATTTTTAAACTCAGCTGTGGACCCAGGAGGCTGGAGGCAATCTTTCAGTGCAGAGACTGGCCACAGGAAAAATCTTGTCTGAAACTGGGATTCTCAGGGTTGCCAGAAGAGTCAGGCTCTCAGCAAGGAGTGGGGCGGGGAGGGGGACCCTCCTGAAGTCCCCAGTTCCGTTAGGTAGGAAGCACAGGGATCTGGGCAGAGCTGGCTTGGAATCTGGGCTCTGTTTCCTCTTTTCCTATGTATTGCTGAAATTCTGCGCTTGAAAACTGGAGATCCTGTAAGCCAACTAAAAACCCCACAAATTATTATCTATTTTCATCGTGATTTTTTTTTTTAAATTATAATTTTTATTATTATCTAGTTTGATCAATGTGAAGATTGCAAAGCTCTGTTCTGGGGATACTGCACAATTTAAAACTCTCACTGTGAATCCAAGAAATATTAATGAGTTCATGATGTTTTTAAAGTCACTATATAATTAACAGACTCTTAGCTTAGTATTTTTATCAGGTCCTGCATGCTGTACTGAAGCCATGTAAGTGACCCAGCAAACATCTATTGCTGAACTGTCAAACGCTTTCTCTTCCTCTGCCAGCAACTTCTAATTTAGAAGAATCACGCACGTAATGTGACCTAATTTGGTGTTCTAGAAAAGAAGGATGTAAATTCATCTAGAAGGAGCTGGATTAATCCTGTTAGAGCTCATTTTACATTGCTGGCCTTAAGCTGAAATCAAACTCTGGTCCCAGAAAAGCAAGTGCGCTAACCACTATTCTGTTTGTGAAAGGTGCGGCAGCAGAAGTATTCCTAAGTTTTTAAACTCATCCATGTTGTGAAAAATGTCTGTGTTACATACTTGATCCTTTTATTTTATTTTGTTTTTCATTCAGTGCATCTACCAACAAGTAGCCCACAGAACAAAAATTATTGAGTAAATAATTTTGCTTCTATTTTTAGATCCTTTGTTAATAAAAATTATGCCTGAATTCTCCTGTTAATTTACCAGAGTGCAAAAACACCATTTCATTTAGTACCACTTGTGTAAAACTGCCACTAATTTCTAAGAAAATAATAATTTTGCCTTTCATTTTTTGAATCTGTGTGTAATGCAATCCCCAGAAGGTTGCGTATAAACTTTTCAGCATGGTCACCGATTGGTCTTTGATACTAAAAAGGACAGACACCTCTCAGGTGAGGTTTTGGAAAATCAAAGTGGTAGGAATGGTATGGGGAAACTATTAGTTCTGCTTAGAATTGTACTGAAGCCTGGCGCTTGTAAACACTGGATTGACTTGCCAGACTGAATCTTAGTCTAAAGGATTCTTGATCTATCTATTGTTCTTGGTTTTCATATCTATTCCCAAGGAAGTAGTGCTTAACAGCAGATTTTTAGCTGTCTTTGTAGAGAAACAGAATATAGAGATGGGATGACCTAAACTGTACTTTCTGTTTGATCTGTACCTGGCAGCTGTACAGGACGGTAGTGTACAGGCTGCAATTTATGGAGTACAGCCATGTGAGAAATCCTGTTTGGGTCATGAGAAGCTATTTGAGATTAAGGGGAAAATGACTCAATAGGCATGAGGTTTTCTATTTGTATACGCAGTGCAGCATCCCTTGGAAGGGTGACAGTGTCTAATGCCTTGAAAATGTGTAAAATTGTACATGTGGCTTGTCTTGAATAAATTGTTCTTGCCACTAAAAGAAATGAGAAGCAGATGCCACTGTAACTTTTTTTAAACTGCCCATGGTGACCAGTAGGAACTGCAGGTGCCCTTTACAGAATCTGAACTGAGGTTATTACAAGAAAAAAGGAAAAGTAGAGATTTTCAATTCGTCAAGGACATAGCTTACTAACCTTCAGACTATTGTCTTCATCTATATGATCTGTATCCATTTGCTTACATGGTGACTGATGACAAACAGGAGGAGAAGAAAGAAAACAGCTGAGAAGCAGATTTACAGACCTTGTCCCGACCAGACTGCTTTTACTCTGTTGTAATTCCAAAAATTTCACTCTTAGTAGATGTTACTGTTGGGAGAGTAAGAATTGCATCTGAGGTCTTCCCTTCTGCAATAGTTCACTCTGGATAGCAGAATCTGTGTTAATGAAGCACAGTTGAAAAACCTTATTTTATAACTTTTCCTATTGTAAGAGAGATGAGTGAAGCCACAGAAGTTGATTATGGAGAGGGGATATAATTTAAAGGAGGAAGTTACAACAAAGATTACGTGTTCTAGCCCAGTCCTGTTATTTGTGCAAGCTTAAAAGTTGATCAATTTACTTGACCTGTACCTCATTTCCCCCTCAGAGGAAAGTTTAATCTATGCTTGTGTAGTATTTTGAACGTTAGCTTACATTTCCACATTTACTCCTATTTCTTGCCTGTACTATATCCAAAAATACAGTGCTGTTCCCTGGTATTCACACCAGGTCAGAAGTGTAAAGAGATGCCTGGCCTCTTCTTGTATCTTTGGCACATTGAGGTATCAGGGCAAACCATCAGTGCTGCATAAAAATAAATTTATTACTTCATACTGTGTACTGGATGTGGCAGAAATCAGTAGCAACCACAGAACTGTGGTCCCGTGTGACCACAGAATTGGAAGAATATATTATTATGCACAAGTACAAACAACCTTATTTCTGGTTGTCTAAGTTGAAGGGCTTGACTTTATGCTATAATAGCATTTAAACACTATTTTGTAATCTTACCCCAACATTTAGCAGTGGAACAAAACAAATACACATCACAAGGAGCAGCACCTGGAGACCAGCCACAACAGTCACCAGAAGCAAGACCGTGATGAACCGAGTACCCTGGTAAAACTTCCTACCCTTGAGAGAAAGGGATACCTCCAGCCACGGGCTGGTGTTCTGTGCAGGAAGGAGTCCTTAGGTGAGCACAGCCTGTCCTGCCAATGGCTTAAGCTATTTGTTTCCAAAATTACTTTGGAAAGCTGGACCAAGCCCAGAGGGCAAGGAAGCTGGGCCGTTACAGGTAGGATGGTCAGCGGGTGGGATCAGTTCATCTGCCATACTCTGTGCTCCCCCATCACCAGGCTGTCCTGGTGATTTTAGGCTATAGAGGAACCCATAAGAAAATTGTCAAGCTCTTTTTAAGATTGTTTCTTGGAGATTACACCAGATTCTGGGTAAAGAAAGGTGGTTCATAGTTCTTTATTTCCATTCCCACATCCATCAGAATAAGCTGGAAAGGGAGGAAAACAGCGTTCACCCTTTTTAATAAAGGTTCTGAAAGAGAAAAAGCATTTAAACTAGTCAACGTAAGATGTGAAGTAAGTCTTGCAAGCTCTGCCTAGTTATTTGAGCCGCTCCATACAAAGTGTCACGTCCAAAGTCTGTGGCTTAGGAGGACCTACCAACAGTATCATTATAGAGGATCTACAGCAGAAGTAGAAGAGTACAGCAGGAGTGACCCCCTTATCAGCTCAGACAGATATATCAGTGTACCCTGGGTAAGGGAAAAGGTGTTTAGTCCATTGCCTCTGTCCCATTGAACAAGTACAGCTGCTGTCTGTGGAGGAGGAGAGAACATCTACCAGCCTCCTGGGAGGTGGCCCCTGTCATCAGGCCGGTGGGAAGGCTGGGAAAGTGGATGACCTGCAGAGATGATGGCAGCTCACACAGCAACAGGCATCATACCTGGAACAGCTGGGCTGAGTGGGCAGTAAAGAGAGGGCACCCACTAACCCTGTCTCATAAGGGTATTAAGGGGCAAAGCATAAGGAAAATTCACGGAGTGGAAGAATGCAGTGTAAAACAGCCCAGAGAAACTTCTCCTCCGTGAACGGTCAGCTCTCTTTCTGCTAAATTTAATAATGCCTTTGAACTAGGAAAAACACTTAACAGTCCGAACTTCACTAACTTAAACGCATTAACAGTCTCTGGCTGTGGCAGCAGAGGAGTGACAGTACAAGGAAGTCAGCTGGAACAGCAACATGATTTAGACAAGGCCAAAGGATATGGCCGGGAAATAACGGATGTAATTTTGCAACCATGAAACGTTCGCTGTATGTTTTGTAGAATATAGCAGAATGGACTGAGCAGGCCACAAAAAAGACTGCAGAGGTGGCAGAAGACACTATAAAGAGCAGGGTGGCAAGCACAGCTTGGGGAAGATGAGATAGCTTTAACAAGCAAAGCTTCCTTTGGTCACTTTCTTTTCTTTCTTTCTTTTCTTTCTCACCACTTCTTTGTTTTTTTATTGGAAAATGCACTATGGTCTTAACTACAGGATGCATAGCTCTTATCTCACTGGCTTTCTCTGCTTTCAGAACGGATACAGAACAGTGCTTTCAACCAGCCCTATGCAGGGCTGAGAAAAGGTGGAGAAAGTTTCTCTAGTGGGGATAATTATCAATACCCATAGGAAAGAAAAAGTCACAGAACAAAACAAGCTTCATGTGCCATGTTTGTAATAGAGATGTATAAATATGAAGTATCTAGCATAAAATATTCCATGTAACATAGAAAAACCCAAAAGCTAGCGGCGTTAAATCATAAAAGAACTTGGCACAGGCTAGCACGTAATGATGTGACGTGTCTGCACTTCTCACCAGAGCCCTGGTAGATACCAGCATGTTTCAGATGGCTGTTGCAGTTCACAACGTCTTCTAGATCTTCACTCCAGTCACTGGGAATGCAGCAAAAGATACCGTGATGGAAAAGTCACCAACCTTGTGCAGTCCAGGGCCCACATGATGTGATACTAGTTTTGATAGTCTCCCTAGTTTTTATTTAGCAGTCGTCTTTATTCAGGGCTCACCTTTTGCTCTGTGTTTTCCTGGTGTAAATTCAAAGTTCACTGACTTACTCCAAAATTACACAGATGTAACTGAGAGCAGAATTTGGCCTTGTGTGCCCTTCCAAGGGTGCTAAGTTTGAAGAGATACAGAGTAACAATGGCTAAATGACAACTGAAGGGGAACATGAAAACCATCTGTAAATATTTAAAGGATGCAAAGATTAAAGAGGAGGTGTGTTTGTACTGCCTGTTCCAAGGGTTTGGACTTAACTAATGGGGATAAAACTGAACAAAGAAAACTATGTAAGAACTAGAGAAACGATATTTCTAAGAACTTACAAATCGATCTCATAATGTACAAAACTTTCTCTGGCCATGGAGAGATATCCACTGTGTAATTTTCAAAATGACAGGTGGATACAGTTATGCCTTTGTGTTATGAAGTACTCTTGAGCTGCCTGGGAGATGGCAGGACAGGGCTTCATGTCTGCCTTTCCGATTGCTCAGCTGAAAGGGATTGATTTCTTCCTCCTTCTGTTCCATCTTTGGGAAGCACATGCATGACCATCTGAGTCACGGTTTGTCCCCAGTTGGCTTAATATGTTGGTCAGTTTTCAATTTGCACGAAGGAGCCTACCATGGAGAAAAACTCCATTCCTTCAAGACATATTTTCTGTGACCTTGGGGGAAGAAATCCTGTAGCTGAATTAGTTCAGGTTTGGATAAAGGGTATGGAGAGTCATACGCTACAGGGCACTGCCAGCTCTTTCCTAATGGGCATTGGTTCATTCATAACAGTGCTAGGTACCACCAGAGTATCTTTGAGACCTAGTGGTTTCCATAGGAGTTCAAGGCCCTTGGCCCCCATGCAGGAACAGACCCCGTATATATAAATTTAGGACTGTCTCGAACGGGGAAGTCACCAGAGTTGAAGATGGTTTGGTTGTCTCCCAAAAGTCTTATTTTAAGTGCCTTAAACTGAACCATAACAGCTCCTGCCCGGCATAAATTATAATCCTCCAAAATGCTCTGTACTCACACATGCAAGTCATTTATAGTGACTGTTTCAACTTTGTTCCAAAGAACACTTTTAAATCCCAGCAGAAATAGCATCACTCCACAAACAGGGGCCTGCTTCCTTCCGCCACTCCTCGGGTGCGCAGCATCCACTTTATCAGTCTGCTTGCGTGCCGGTTTCGGAGCGGAAATCCTACCAGTGCAAGCCAGCCAAGCCTCCTTTTTTGAGAAACAAATCTTTCCTCGCTCACCAGTAAAAGGTGGAAATTGCAGTGGGTCTGTAACAGGAGTTTGGCCTCAAGCTTGACCAGCTACACAAGAGGATGTGAGTGCTTCTGTTGAGTAGTTGTTTGGAAACCGCTGCCTGACCACCAGTTGTTATCTTGGATATGTTTTTAGCCATTTCGGGCAATTCTCCCTGCCCGTGGAAGTGGTTCTTTCTTTCGAGCAGTCCATAAATTATGGGCAAGTCTTGCAAGCTGATGTTAATACATGCAAAATGGTACATACCACTCTTGCGTTGATAGCTCCGCATCCTTCTCAGCTCTCTTTATGGAACCTTCCTGTTAAGAAATATGAACTGCAGATAAAAATACACTGTTGGCATCTTTCTGAGGTTCTCTTGGTTTCTAAACCTTCAAAATAATTCAGGGAAGGGCTGCCTAACCATGAGGGATATTATGCTTTCCTTGGTCCAGAAGCTTTTACTAGTGCCAGTTTCTGCTGTTTCAGTGGATGGAATTTGCTGTGCAGATTGGGCCACTGCTTCTTCGGTTCTGCCTTTAATAATGGACTCGCTCTGGAGTTCTCAAGGACAGCAAAGTTTCCCCATAACACATTTCTTACTTGTGTTTCTCAATCACTTGGTAGCTGGCAGTTATCAGGAGTCCCAACAGACACAACGATGTACAGGCAAAGCTAAGTGATGGATGTAGAACTCAACACGAGTAGCGTAAAAACTCTGGATGCCCCTCCGTGGCACCCAGCACACGAGTGACCACGGCAATACAGAAGAGAAAGCTTTATGTTGTGGACATTGTAACCTTAATGGGAACTAGCTGCCTCACTCTGAAGTACCCAACACTCAGCAAAGTCAAACTCACCATGTTTCCAATTATCTAGTCCTTTTAAAACACCTGCCATTGCATCAAACAATTTATTCTACTAAGTTGATTTTAAAATTGAATTACTTAAGCAGTTGAATGATACATGGTTGACAGTTGCACAGAAGACAGGCAACAGACTTGGAGAGTTCTTGTGGTTAGCACTGAAAAGAGACCTTATTGCTTTCTACAACTAGCTCAAAGGAGGTTGTAGTGAGGTGGGTGTCAGTCTCTTCTCTCAAGTAACAAGTGATAGGATGAGAGGGAATAGCCTCAGGTTGTGCCAGGGGAGGTTTACGTTGGATATTAAGAAAAATCTCTTCACAAAAAAGGGTGGTCAGGCATTGGAACAGGCTGTCCAAGGAGGTGGTTGAGTCACCACCCCTGGAGGTATTTAAAAGATACGTAGATGTGGCACATAGGGACATGGTTTAGCGGTGGACTTGGCAGTCTTAGGTTTATGGTTGAACTGGATGATCTTAAGGGTCTTTTCCAACCTAAATGATTCTAAGAGTCTATGAAGCTACAAACTGCAGGCAGGAGGGATAAATTACAAAGAGATAAAATGTTGTTAATCAGGAAAAGTCTACTGACTGGGAACATTATCAGACTATAGAAAATTTAGAATAATTTAAAATCACCTGGACATTAAAAATCATTTGGACAACAGATGGAATGTTCTGTCACACCGAGATGGGAGCCTCTCTGTGAAATGCAGAGGTCACTCCTTGCTCCTGTAGCTTTCTCTCCAGCCTTATGCTCATGTCAACCCCACCACAGCCAGCCTGAGCAGAAAGGAAACTTGCCTGTTGCTTTTGTGTTTGTTGGTTGCTTGTTTTTAACATTTAACTCACTATTTGCAGGACATAAAGTTCTGTGAGATCGGAGTTCATTATGTACTCCAGGACACCAAAGTCCTAACTCAAAGGCTAGTGGAATTAGCGAAAATGAAAAGCCAGTGGAGAACAATGGAGATCTACAGATAAAATCCGAGAAGATTTGATCCCTTTATTATTAAATGGATTTCTGTCTGCCCAGACTTTTCTCACAACCTTGGCCTTTCATGCTTTTTTAGCCAAAAGCCACCAGCAGCCATGGATGGTCAGACCATCATGGTCTGCAGTGGGGTAACTAACATGCCCAAACTCTGATAAGGCCTTGGAAGAAAATACCAGCACCCACAGGTCAATTGATGCAAAGTATTTGTATTTGCAGTCCCACACCAGGCAAAAGACCATTACAAGGGTCTTCCAGCCAGACTAATGTACTTAATAGCCACGCTCTCTCCTCCTGGAAACAGCAGGATTTGAGTTGGAATGGCTCGGTTAGTTGTTCTGCCATGACTGTTGTCTCTGAGCTACCAGATTAACTACAGTTCCGTTTGTGAGCCTGTCTTAATTCTCACATACACGAAACGCTATCTAGGAGAACTGAACCGGCTTTCCCCCTCGAAAAATAGAACATAGGGAAGACAAACAAATTCTCTGCTGATCAGCTGAATAATCCAGGTAAAACTAAAATGCTATCTTCAAGAGGATGACTCAAACCAACACTAAAAGAAGGCTTTCAAGTAACTTTTACTTAACGTAATGCAAGTGATGAAGCCAGAGATAAATCTTTCCAGACATTTTCTATAAAACCTCTGCCTGTCTGTTTAAACTTCTGAAGTCTGTAATGAACACCATTAAGGCTGTTTACAGTGAAACTACAGAATTTGAAAAGCTAAAGCTCAAAATGTTCATATCATGAATCTTTGCTGGATGCTGTTATACTGACTGACTTTACACTCAGTCTTCTCCACTCAGTTGCATGCCTAAGCCAAATCCAGGGCTTGTTACAACAAAGTAATATTAAATACTGACCTTACTGAACTTTGTGGGAGTTCTGCTGTTGGCTGCAGTGGGTCCAAGATTTCACAGCATACCTTCTAGCAGTATGTAATGGTTAAACAAGAAGATGAATGTGTGAAAAATATGCAAGACATCAAATCTTTGCAACTCTTCTGAACAAAAGTTTGTCTAGCAACCAGCTCTAAAGGCTCATAATCCAGACTGGTCATCAGATGAATAAGACTCATTCCCTTGGTGTCATCAATGCCTCATGGCATCTTTAGCCAACTTACCTCCTTTCAGCTGCTTCATTTGAAAACCATGGATTATGAAACATAGCCTTGCAAAATTGAGATATATAATGCAAAACTGCTGGATAAGTGTCATAATATACTTAAACCACCAGTGGGCAGATGGTTTTCCAGTAATCATACATGCAGCTCCTCACCATTTGAACAGATACTTCCCAAAGCCCCCTTGTTAGCACTGCATCAGTGTAGGGGTGCATATCTCATGAAAAAAAAGAAACAAATTAATAGACCCTTCCATGTTTCATGCACATCAGTAATGTTATTCAGGTGCTTGTGTTTTCACAAGATCTGGTCGCTTGCAGAAAAAGGGAAAGCTTTGAACATTTAACTTGCACTTTAAAAAAGAAAACACAAAATCCACTGCAAAAGGTCTTTGTGATAAATTACATCAGATACCATCCAGTGTGTTCAAAAGATCACCCTAGTCAGAGAATTATTCTTAGCCCTATAGTAATCATCATATGTTAAGTTAGATGGCTGTCTCTCTCCAGCTGGAAATATGGCATGAAGGTCAGCCATGGCTTGATCTTTTCTATAGTTGGCAAGAGTCCCACTTCAAGTAGGAGGTTAGACTAGATGACTTACAGAGGTCCCTTCCAAGCAACATCTCTACGATAGCGTGACCTCACACTTATATTGCAATTAAAGGGGCTGTGATAATATTTTACAAATCTTTAGTATGTGCAGAGCTCATTAAGGGTATTCATATATAAACTGTTTAAAGGCAGGGGCTTTCAGTCATGTTGATTCTTTACCTGTGTACACCACACTTTAGACAGCAGTGTATCTTACTTTTGCTTACAGTAGGAAATAATTTGCTGAAGGTGGACAACAACATTTTCTAGTTTTTCTTCTCCCATATTTATTTCACATTCAGTATTTATTGATGAGGGCGACCAGCCCCCTTGTTTGGGTGTGAGACCCACTAGGTGAGTCAGCTGGTGAGGGTCTCCCCATGTCATTTTCCAGACTGGGGGGGGTCACTGCCTACAGGGGTGTGGGACTCAGTGGGGCGTGCTGCGGGAAAAGCATTTTGGGATTGCAGCAGACCTATTACGGGATGTTTAGAGAAAAGACCAGAAGTGGGAAGAGATGGATCAAGGTGGACTAGGGAGGAACAAATGTGGAAAAACAGAGGTATATGCGGTGAAAAGGGGACAGCTGCACGTAAACAGGTTGCTGGTCAGTACACTTGTCTGTCCATGCCTTGTGCCGGGTTACTGCAGTGCCTCCTGTTTTCTTATTAAACTTCATTCCTGACTTTTCCTAGTTGAGGGGGTCTCTATTCTGTGTGCACGTGCGTGTACGGCAGTCTGAGTGCCAGTCCCTGGTGAGGGACTCTTGGGTCAAAAGGGGCCATGACAAGCCAGCCACTGGGGAGACTGGCGAGTGTGCCTGTTGTGCGGGTGTGGGTGTCAGCGTGTGGAACTGCTAGTGAATATCACGCTGGGCTACCCGCAGGTAGGATAAGAAGCTTGGCAGCCAGGTATTGGAGGGGCTGTAAGCAGCCAGAGCATCTGAGAGTCAGCTACAGAAGGGACTGTGGTGCGGGGGGGTGAGCTGCTGGGGAGACCAGTGGAGAGACATGTTTGTGTATGGCTGTGCATAGGCAACTGGGGAGGCAGGGACCCAGGGGCCACATTCTGGGGAGACTCAGCAGCTCAGTCACATTATGGGGGGAATCCTTAGGGCATGTGTGTGTCTGCACAGGTATGCAAGGAGGTCTGAGGAGTACCAGCAATAAGGCTTGCAGGACTCAGGGGCTCGTATGTCCAAGTGCCAGCAGCAGGGCAGATTGAGGACTGGGGCAAGTTACTGGATAGACCATCTAAAAGCACATCAGCTACTGGACAAGTAGCACATGTGTATATACATATGTATGTACACATACATGCATACACACACATACATTTTCAACCAGTGAGCTTTCATCCTGATTAGTCAGAGACGGTAACAGGATGAGGCCACTGGTTCTGTTTGTACTCGGTTGAGCGCTGTGTTGTCTGCCTGCCTTGATCTGTAGGACCAGGCACGTAGGTATGTATGTACATACTGTGTGCACGTGTGGCTAATGGGAACACATGTTCAGCCTTGCTGCCTGGGGGTAAGGAGCTGCAGCACCCTTGGCTGGATTTGGCAACTCCCAGCGCTCTGGAATCCTCTGACTCCCCAGAGCTCTGATTTCTTTTTGTGCTGATGGAGAACTTATAGCTCATCTGTCTCACAGCTGAAATAAATTAGACCCACTACATACACCAAATGCGAAGTCAAGGGGGAGAATGGATTTACTTATGACTACAACTCTGCAGAAATGTATAGGGCCCTAATTCAGAAAACAAATATGAGTCTAATTGCAGATATACGAAGTGTACCCAAAGTTATGCTCATACTTAAGCACCTTTTTAAAAAGGTTTTTATGACAACAGGGAGTCATTTTCATGGCTGAATTCACAATCAAGGCTGTTGTTCCTAATTTTGGTTCTATCCACAATAGCCTCAGCGTTCGTTAGCGCTTCCAACCCAGGTTGGGCGCCTTTTCAGTTGCATGGCCTAAGTTTCACACAAGGTAGACTGGTAACACACCTCTCTCTGCAGTGAGGACACATGCCCCATCCACATGTTTCCTGGCTTCTGGGACATGCACTAGAATTGGTGGTTTCTTCTCATTCATCCCTTGTTCCAGCCAACCCTGGCTTCTCAACACATTCTTTTCCCTTGATGGCCAAGCCATTCTCAGGGGAAAGCTGAACTTGAATATCCAAAAATTTCAAATCTAAAGTGGGACTGTAAATTGAGTTTCTGCTTCAAAGAGATTGATACAGTCTTATGTAACTGGCAAATATTTACAAATGTAGGGCATCGCTGCCGTGGCAGAGAAGAGCAGGCTGACCTTGCTTCCTCTTTGGTGCCTAACCTCAAAAAAGGGTTTGGGGCTACAAATCCAGACCTGAGAGAAGGGCCTGAATCCAGTGGCCTTTGCAGACATCCTTTAGTATTCTCTTATGACTACCGTAGACAGTGCTTCCATAGCCTGCTGGCTGCTGTCATCACCCTGGCTGCCTTCCTCTCTGCTGACGGTTGCCACCCCCACTGGGTGAAATGCTCCCTGAGCCTCTGTAGGCAAAATGAGGTGGGTCAGAATTGCTCCTCGTTTGCCCTGTATAAACTGCCTCCATTTGAGTGAAAGGCAGCAGCAACGAGCAGCAGTAGGTGATAATCTTTCAGCTGATGTCATGGCAGTGGGAAGAAAACTCAGTCAAGGCTGAGGTATTAATTCGAGCAGGGCAGTGGAGACAGCACCCTTATTCCTATAAGGCGATTAGAAAAAAGAAGAAAAAAAAAAAAAAATTAAAGAGCATTTGGATCTTTTCTGACTGCCCTTCCCATTCACCAAGGGTTTCAGCTTCCCTCCCAAAAAAAGGCATCAAGAATGTGTCAGTGTAGGCTGTATACAATACATGCTGGATCCATGTCATTTGTGTATTTTCTGCATTTTATGGGGAAAGATGCATTTAGTTGTGACTTTTGCAAAGCTCAGGCCATGCACATAAAGGAAAGTTCTGTCCTGTCTATCCAAACACCAAGAGACGTCTTCATTTTTGAGTATCCAAACTAAGGCAGCTTAAGCAGGTTGCCGCATTCTGAAAGCCAAGCCCACATGTCTGAAGTTTATTGCATCTCATAAATAGGGGTACTTGGAACTGTGAGCTGTCTGGGAAAGCACACACGCAGTGCAATGCTGCAGTGGACGGGCACAATCTGGCTGTTTCACTGTCGTCTGCTCACACAGTGCTTGCTATCACGAGTGGCTCTGTAATGAAGCATTCTGCGCAGTAATAACTGCCTGCCAGATCACCTACTTGCTGCATAAACCATCTTAATTTTTACAGTGGAGTCTTACACAGGCCAGACCTGCCAGACACTTAGAAAAACAAAGCAGAACAAGAACAAAGATGATAAGCAACCCAAGAGAGGTAAGGATGGGTCAAGCTGGAGATGGCAACAGGATTCAGCAGCAGATGGTATAAAAGGCTTTAACCTCCTGCGTTTGTGTCAACCAGGCGGTAATAAAGTACAATTCAGGACCTATTAACATGTGCTTCTGTGGCCAATTCTTAAGGTGGTTTCTCAAGGTGGATTTTTTTGTGCCATGAGCACCACTATTTTTCACAACATTATTTTCATGATAGGTTATTACACATTAAATTACAGCATTCCCATGCCTTCAGGCTTTTTTGTAACAGTAGGAGAAATGGTGGGCTGGAGAAGACAGCTGGGTTTGCACGTGGTACATGTCAGTTTACTTAAGCAGAACCATTTTACTGCTGCTAGAGGAATGCAGCAAAAGGTCAATGCTGAAACTCCACTAAAGTAAGCTGAGCGCGCATTCCAGCTGTGAACATATGCTCACTACTTGCTTGATCAAAAAGGAAATTTCAGATCTCTGCTACGTGCTTGCCTTGACCCTGCTCCATACCGCCTGTCTAGCATGCATCAGACAAAGTATTCTTTAATCCTGCATAGAATACGCATTCTGGTTAAAGGATGCTTGGAATAATTGCATATCATCATAAGAAGCGTAATATTAAACTGGAAACATGCACAATAGTGTGGAGGTGGATGTCAAGAGAAGAAACGTTACATGAATGCATGAAACGTATGGTTTTATTTCTTAGTCCTGTGCACCCATCACAACCTGACCCTGTCCAAATGAAACTCGTCTTTCCAGGGGAAAAATAAACTCAACGTTATTATTCAGGTCTTGCATTGTCCTTGCCTGTGTCTTCTTCGAATGTTTAATCTTCTACTAGAATCTGCCTGATCTGGTCAATGTCAGAGGAAGAATTCTGTGCTAAAAAATACACAAAAAAGCCACACCAACTTAATTGGGCTGTAAAATATTGCAGAAGTGAAGCTTTTATAGCTACAAGAGCTTTTAGCCGATTTAGAACATGCCCTCATGTTTTTATCACTTGATAAAAATAAGACTCGGACTTTTTAATAGAACAAATTACTTAGGTTTTATATTTAACCACAGTCACTGTTAAAGCTATAACTGGTTTTCAGAATATTTTAGGAATCTGATCTTGATCTTCCATATGTTAAAAGCCATCACAACAAATACCTTACCCTGTGGCTCCTGACGGAGGAATAGCAAGGTGGCTGCAGCCTTAAACACAAAGTGTTTATTTCGTGCTCAGATTTGCTACCCTTATGTCAGAATAAATAGCATAAATTATTGTTTCAAGGCAAGCAAGGAGACTGACAAACCAGAGAAACCTGCAAATCTGAATGATATTTGGAGAGAGCGCATTGATGTTCTAGTTACTCACAGCCAGCTCTTCAACAGCTCTCAGACTTCAGTGAGAAAAATGGCGCTAGTACTGACGGCCCCTCGATGCACTGGGAGCAGAGGATATTTTGGCACAGAGGGGTTCGTTCCTTTCTGAAAATGAGACTTGCAGGCTTTAAAAATATTATTCAATGACCATTGTAATCAACCATATTAAAACTGAGTTTAATG
Source organism: Falco peregrinus (assembly GCF_023634155.1). Lineage (NCBI taxonomy): Eukaryota > Metazoa > Chordata > Aves > Falconiformes > Falconidae > Falco > Falco peregrinus. The sequence goes on along the minus strand of NC_073726.1, from coordinate 84,024,239 downwards.
ATCTCACCTTGTCTTTGGGCTGTGCCTTGGGGGGAAGCTTCAGTTAATTTAACTGTGTTGTACAGTCATTAGGATTAGTAGCAAACCATCTAGAATCATATACAGATTAAAAAGAGGATATTAAAAGTATGAGGTTAAAGAACAAGATCTCTTCCTGCAGAAACCAACCTCCTTTTTTGTATATTGTTTTTTACTATGGGTACTATGTGGGATGACCACATAGTACAAAATCACAATGAATAATAATTTTGAGAGTGAAAACAACATGTGCATAAATATAGTAGGCATTTGAGGAAGAATCCGTCACTAGCACCAGATTAGTTTATTTTCACTGACTCAGCAAGTTTGCAGTTGGCAACACAAAGTGTAGGAAAAGCTGATATAATGAGTGTAGGGCTGGCATCCATGTGACCCCGAAAAGCAGGAGGAATGGGTTGATGGGACTCTCATGCAGTCTAGCATTAACAAATGCAAAGCCCCGGCCCCGGGAAGGCATTGTCCCTGGCAATAGGTCAGCCAGGGCACTGACTGGAAGGGGAGTAGCCTTGCTTTTAGAAAAGGCTGGTGATCCTGGTGCACAGTGAGCTGAATCAAAACCAGTAGTTGTGGTGAGGAAGGCCAACCACATACTGGGCTGCATTAGCAAGAACATGTCCAGGAGGCTGAGGGTTGAGGGAAGTGATTATTTCCCTGTAACTGCCACTGGTGTGGCCACATCTGGTGTGCTATGTCCAGTTTAGGGCATGCCAGCACAAGAGAACGGTCAGCAAATTTGAGGAAGTCCAGTGAAGAGCCACTAGGATGCACAGGGAGCATGCTGAATATGTTCAAGGAGAGGCTGAAGGTAATCTTGGCAATTTACCATGGATCAAGGTACTGTTAAGCTGTTTGTGACATTTTTGGCTGAAGAAAAAAAAAAAAATACTTCTGTTTGTCTTGGAAAGATGCCTTTTGAACAAGATCCCGGATATCGGGGAAGTCATTCTGTCATCCTTCTTTGGAGACTTCACAAAATTCAAACACTGCAAGCGTGTCATGATTGTATCCCTTCTTCAAGCACAGCAGATGTCAACAGGGTGCAACTCTAACAGCTCTCCATAGGAATGGTACAGGTCTCATAGAATGACTAGAGATCATATGATGGTTCAGTTCCACTTTTTTAATGCCAACATTTCCCTTTTTCTGTATTTTTTTATAATTTCTTTATTAATCCTGTTATACCACTGAGATATAGGCGGTCTCATCTCCTTCACCTCTTCTCTAATACTGATACTAAAAAAGAGGTTCACTAACTCTGTTTATTTTGCACCTTCTGCTCCTTAATGCTCTGATTTTAAAACTGCTTCTACCTTCTACATGTGCATATCTTTACTGCTGTAAGTAGGCCAGTTCAGCAATCTGCAGCAGCATGTGCCTGATTTTGAGTATGTGAACCATTCCAGCTTCCACAGGAGCCAATAACCAGACTCCCAAAGTGCAACTTGCTAAAAGTTAGGTACTGGTTGATCCCAGTCACCTGTCACATATCTTTGTTCCTTGATGATGTAAGCTACAATACTTACTAGCTGCCTATTCTCCATATATTTTTTTAATGTTTGCTTTGCACTTTAACTGTTTTTGGGGTTTTTTTCCCTGTATGCCTCTGCAGATCTGATGTGCTACTGACAATTTCAAAGATAAATTTCCACACATGTGCCTGCGAAATTCCTTCCAGTCTTTTTTGGTATCTTTCAATGCCATATCATCACCTTTCTGTCTCAAAATGATACGGTTTTGCTGTTCTCTCTTTTTCCCCATTTCCTGGGCAGACTTCTTCCCTTAATCTTTCTTTCCAGGACTAAGTCTTATCGGTTATATTGCCTTAAACAGCTCACTTATCTTGCATTCCAAGTCCCTTGCAAGGTCTCTACAAATTTGGAGCTCCTCAATAAGCTACTGCATAGCTTGAGCTCTCTTTGCTGTATTACTTGTCCTGTTGTTGAGGAGCTAAAAATTACCCTATTCAGAAAAGGAGCTATGTGAACAAAATCTGAATTACTGCATTTACGTATGAAAATTCATCCTGTCTGTTTTAGCCTGCAAACCTGACCAGAATATAGATCACTTCTGAAGTGGCCCCATTTCTTCATTTAGCCAATGAACTTTCTCTTTGGATGAATTTCTGGTGGCTAACTGAGCTTTCTGAGAATGCAGCTGCAGCTTTACTGGACCTCTGGTGATGAGGACAGGATACAGTTTTGTATACACATTTTGAAAGAAGGAATGAAAAAATCTACTGTTAATCCTATGGATCCAATTTAAACTCAGGTCCCTTTTAATCATTCCCCGGAATCGACTTATTTATACTGAATAGCAAAGAAGTAAAACTCCCTTAACCTCCCACTTTTGTTTGTCTATTTATAGAGGTTTACATAGAGAGCAACATAAAAGGAAAACACTACATCCATTTTTAAGCTAAAATGACATTTTGGAGCCATTGAAAAGTTCAAGGTGACATCTGATTTATGCTCCCAGGGATTGAAGGCAGAGCAGTCAATCTTTTGGACAATTTTAAGGACAAAGTTCTGTAAGGAAAAAATATTTACCCTTGAGAGTGGTGCAGCACTGGAACAGGTAGCCAGAGAGGACGGGGCATCTCTTGCCTTTGAGGATAGTTTTTCAGAGCCTTAAGTGCCCCAGGAGGCTGCAATTACTCTGTACAGCCCTACCTGTGCTCTCCAAACTGCACCCTCTGCCCATTACTCCAGGAGCTCCCTTTAGGCTCAGAGCTGCGCCTTCCATCCTGGCCTAAGCTACAGCACGGGTGGTCCTGTTCCCAGTCTGGTTCCTGGAGACTCCTGTGCCGTTATTTGGATTTCCCAGTTCGAACTGGGACCTATCTTGCCTTTCTATACTGAGAAGTGGATTGTCAATGGGACCTGTTAGTATCAGCACTCCTGCTCTGCTCACCCCGTTTGGGTGCTGGTGAGGACGTGGAGCTGTGCCCTGGCTGAAGACGCTGCCCCTGCGCATGCTGCGGTCACCCTCAGCTGCTGGCTTGCCTTCCCATGTGGAGCAGCCTCCTTCTTGCCACTGCCTGATGAGGTTAAGAGTTTGACTGGGCATCCTGCTCTTGCTTTGGAATTAGCACTGCTTGGAGCAGGGAGCCGGCCTTGATGAACTCCCCAGGTCTCTTCTAACGTAAATCTTTCTGTAGTTGATTCACTGGTTACTCAGGGAGTTAAGCAATCAGGGAGACTATTAATGAGGCAGAGCAGGAGAAGACATGAGGAGTTCTTCAGTAATATCATTGACTGTCTAGATTTCCTCCCTGTATGGGGGATTACATGGTTGCTTTGTACATGCAATACAGAGAGAGTATGGGAAGAGGACAGGAAGAGATGTCAAAGGTAGGATCCTTTCTATGGAAATTAAACAACAAATTACAACTGCTATCAAAGATGGATTACAAGCTTTAGCCCTTCGAGTGTTGCCTGCCCTGCAGGAAAAAAGCCTGACAAAACCAGGAAAGAGTTCAGATGACTGCACAAGAGGCCCGGGATTCAGAATCATCCTCTGACATATGAGGAGGGATCCAGACCAACAGACGAAGGATTGACATGAAAGAAAAAGTCCTCAACTGAGCTAATGGTACACAACAAAAGAAAGACAGTTACCTGGCAAATGGCAGAAACTGTCTTTAACTTTCTACACTGGATTACAGCATATCATCTGAATAGCTTCCACAGTCGGGAATGACAGAGAGATCTGGCTACCTGGGCCCTTGGACAAAATCTCGTCACCACCACCAACAGAAACAAGTTATTTTTGCTTTCCTATTAATAATGCTACCTAAATGGGACATTTAGCATCCCTGTTCCTGCAATGTCCCTGTTCCTGCTGTAATGAGAAAACCACACACTTAACAAACTAAAACTAAATTAAACATGTTGCACGTCATTCCCCTCTTCTAATAAATAACACCGAACAGATCCCTGTGGGGGCTGGTGGCTGACACTTTTTTTTTTTTCCAAGCTCAGCATTTTGCCCTTGGACTGTTTGTCCTTGCAGAGTGGGAACAGCTGAGGAGGTGATGAGAGAAGCAGCGTGGGCTGATGTGCAAAACACCAGCTTGGGAACCCACAGGTTCACTGGGGAGTCACCACTGTCTTATGCCAGTCATTTCAACCTCTATAAGATACAGAAAGGCAGACATGGCCACCTCAGAACTGTTCAGGGTGGGTTTTTATCATACCCTCAAATGGAAAAGAACCAGAATGCCAGCTACACTAAAATGCATGTCTTGCTGACAGCTCTGCACTACAGCAGTACAGTGCACTCTGCACCTCCAGAGAAGCCCAAATCTCCTTCAGCCTGCGCTGGCAAGAGCTCCACAAGGGTTTGTGTCAATGCAATCAGCAGCAGCTATGGCTGCTCCTTGTGACTCAACACCAACTGCTTATGCAGGCTATGTGGGCTATCTTCTTCTCCCAGCCCCTAGAATAGAAGTCAAAACACAATTTCCTTCCCTAGAGGACTCCTGCCTCTGGGTTTCTATGCCAAATTTTGCTGTGACAAGGTCTTTTACCATCTCATACCAGCATACTCTTCATGCCAGTCCCTCTACTGCCTTCTCCTCATCTCACCTCATCCAGAGCATATGTTCTCTCTCCTCTTGCTTGCTCCTCGGCTGTTCTCTCTTCATTGGCTCTCAACCACTTAACAGAACCAGCCACAGCTGCACCTTAGCTACATTGGCCAACCCGCCACCCCTGAAACCAACCCACAGCTGTATATGTCAATGCTAATTAACCCCGCTTCACTCTTCTATAAAACTTCAAACAGGTATGAACCTAGGAAAGATCCTGTGCAGAAAATGGTAAAGATAAAGGATGCAAGTTTTGCTCTTTACATCATTGTACAATGAGAACAGCTCTGCTGCAAGAAGGGATTCTTGGTCATGTCTTAAAGAGCAAGATTTGCCTATGACCTTACCTGTATGCAAGCACAGCAAAGCTACTCTGTGTTCCTATGAAGTAGCTTCTGTGGTAAGTCCTCAGGAGAAAAAGATGGATACGTCTGACTGGATCTGTGCTTGACATACCCTCTTCAGAGTATGAATTTAGCATGAATAAGCAGTAAATCAAGATTTCTTCCAAGCAAGCTAGCATCCATCTAGTCCCAAATCCTCCACAGTTTCCTTTGTGAGTAGATCCTTTTCCCCTCTTTCCTCCAAAAACCAGCAGGAAGCCATTCTGTCCTTTGTGCCTGTCTGTAGGAAATTAGCATATGAAAACTCAGTGAGCACCCTCGTGGAGAAATGGGAAGTTAATTATTTTAGATGACTAAGTTGTTTAAATTATCCACTCTCTTACCCAGGTACCCCCATACAACAATATGCTTGTGCCCAAGTGGCCTAGCAAGGATCACTCTGTGTGACGTGATGGTCAAGGTAGGTTCCCTGTCAAGTCTTCACCATGTATCTTGGATTCCTTTTTGACTGGTGATGACAAACTGGGTTTAAAGAGGTCTTTTATGTGCTTTAGGATTCAGTAGTTGTCATGAGGTGATACTTTGGCTTCAGAAGCTTGCTTGTTTTCTTCAGCTTCCAAAAGTCTTCAGCAAGGTTACTCTTTGTCATCTTGTTTATTCATTTTGGGTTTCTGTATGGCTACAAATCTGCCTCTTTGCTGTGTAACAGGAAAAGAAATAATAAATGCAGTGTGCTATAACCCTTTTTGCATCCTCCTGCTACCAGAGCTCAAGTCTTCTGCTGAGTAATCATCTACAGTGGCCCTATCTGATCTAGTCTTGATGCCAACAACACGCTCCTCGGTGTTTACCAGTTCTACAGCTATCAGTCACATCCTTGGATATCAATACAGCCCGTCCCTGCAACCCTCACTCCATTATTTTTTTCTGCTGCTTTTATACTGTGATTCATATTGCATTCATAGTAGTCCTAGCAGTTGTGTTACAAATCTCTACATGCTGACCAACAAACCCCATTAGTCTAAAGATGCTCTGGTGGGACTCCATGGTCATACTTGGGCTAACAGTGTTTTATGCAAGTTATCCAGAGCCTGCAATACTTGCCCTGCCACAACAGTCAGATTTGTCACCTGGAAATCTCCCTTCTCCTCTGTTCCACCACCAGCCTGGGTCTTTAACACAGATGAGGTGAACAATTTTAGTCTGTCCTTCTGTCTTTAAATGAGGGATTGCTCTTTCCAAGCCTTAAAATAGAGAGAGACTTTTAAAAGATTTGAAAATCGAACTTAGGACCCTAAGTCATCATGCATTTTTGAAAGATGTGCTCTGCATCCATATCATGTTACTGCTCAGCTGTGTGGCTTTTCCTAGGCTATCTGAAAATGGATCTGTACTGCTGTGTTTCAGAGGAGTGTTATTTTCATATCATACTAAAATACAATGAAAATTTGTTACTTTAATTAGGTGGTAAGCACTGTCACCCTGGGCCTTAAGATATTGATTAAGCACAGGTTGATTGCTGAAATAATTTTTTACCATTTTGGACTTCACAGGATTTATTTTACTGCAAATGCTACTAGCGTCTCCCTTGATGCCTTCCAAATTTGCTGGGTACATGAAGCCAGGAGAACATGCTACCTGAAAATCAAAAGGTTACAGTGTTTTTTTCTGGAAACAGCTACTTCACGGGTCAGGAGGATAACTTTACCCAGAATGAGACATCTTTTAGAGGAGTCAAGACTTGCCTAATTGAATCGTATGCTCCAGAATTTACATAGCAGTTCATCTTCAGACTGCTTTGCTAATACACAGAAACTCAGCAACCTGCTGGCCACAGGTCAGACTATGGAATGGTTCAAGACTCATTTCAGCTCCATGCAGAATTGCTGAGCAGTATAAGACTACAGCATACATTTCGTCTCCCAGCTGCACACCATTCAATCTTAGGCCAGGTACCAAGACTCTTGGTCTTATGAGGGCCAGATGTCCCAGTGAAATCACAATTTTCAGCTGTTTGGTTTTTTTTCCAGATCAAGCAAAAGAAGTTCTGATTTTGGCAAGAAAGAAATCTGGCTACCTTTTCCATACAGTGTGCTAGCAGTTCTACTTGCTCAGCAAGAAACTGCAGGTGGGAAACTGTCCCCTGGTCTAGCTACCTGAGCTCACCACAGCTCTCAGAGTCACTTTCCAGCTGGGCTGACTAAAAGCCAAAGCAATGCACCTGATAGACTTGGAAGAATTTATTTCATTTTTTTATTCACTCTAGGATTGAGGGTACTGGGATGTGACAGTGTGCAATCCCACAAAGTGCTCCTTAATGGGGCCAACAGAATAGCTCACTGGGAATCTGCAGTGACAGATGTGCCAGCACAAGTTAGAGAAGCTTTTTTAGCTCATGCCTTTGCTTTGCTATGAGGAACATGACAAATGAGACACAAAGATGCAAAGGTGATCAAAAGCCAATGATGGAAAGCCAGGTCTGCACCCTTGTCTCTCAACCCATGAAACCACCAAATGCTGTTTTTCCTGCTGATTGGCAGTTATGTTCTGATTTTCCTCCTAGGACACTGATTGTGAGAAAACTGCAAAATTACACTTGAAACATTCTCTAGAGGGAAAAAAAGTCAATTGGAAATAAAATATTGCAGCGTATTTTATGGACAGGGATGGCTCTGAGATTAGGCAAGGTTTCCATGAGTCCCACGCACTGGGAATGGGCAGGCCTTCTTCAGACTGTAGCATAAGATGACCTAGGAAAGCAATGCTCCATCCCTATAACTGTGACCCAGGGCTTTGTCTCCCACCAATGCTGGCTCCTCATAAAGACTGCGGCTGTGCTGAGGGGGTGTGAAATACTAGTATAATACTTCAACAATAATTATATATGCACTTTGCATAGCTGAAGAGTCATGAGATGAAGTAGAAGGCAGGAGAGGAAAGCATCTGAAGATTTTCATTGCGAGCAAAAGGCAGAAGATACTCCAAGTGCTGCTTCAACAAAGGCAGAGAGGCTTTGAAATGCCACTTAGCACAAGCCAGGGTCTAGTTCAGTGGTTCCCAATCTTTTTATAGCTGAGCCTCTCTCAAGAGAACAATCACCACTTCGTACCTCACTGAATCTAACTGCTCACCTGCCTCAGGGCTGCAATCCCTCCCCTTGGCTCGGGGTGCTCCTGCTTGAGAGTCTGCAGCAGCCAAGGCCTCATGTCACACCCCTGTCCATGTGAAACTGTGTCCTGCCGGGTGTGCTCAGTTCAATTACGCTTCCAGGTACTCTCCTTATTAGCGTGCAGTCATCTCAAATGACATAGGTGGCACAAGTTCTGTGCTGTGGAAAGCTGACAGATGTATTGGCGAAGAAGTTTTGCATAAGTCTCAGCCATTTTCCTCCCACTAATGTGTTAATAAGTCCCATGAAACTAGTTGTCTAATCTGTTCAGCTCCAAAGAAGCTGAAAGAGCATCAATGCAAAATGAGGGGAAACAGCAAGACAGCCTCAGCAAATGGAAGAGGAAAATGAAGATGCTCATACATTATTGCAAAAGAAGACAGTATTTGGGCTTGAAGAAAAGAGACAGTGAAACAGTAGGGAGTTGTGGCCTTTTCCCTTTTTCCTCCTCTTTAACACATTCCCTAAGCCCTTGTCTTGCAAACACAAATACAATTGCACCCCTGCAAGAGGCACACACCCTCCCTGAATAAATGTGATCATTTGGAAGTCACCTCAGTGAAAATCATGAACACTTAGGAATATATCAATGTCCCCAGCTATGTGTAACTGCAAGAACAGTGCTCCAGCCTGCATGCCCTGCTCAGCAGAATTGCTGCCGCAAGCAGCAGAAATGTGCTCACATAAGGAGCAAGCCCCGGGGTTTCCTCTCCTTTTAACATGGCTTACCTCTCTGCCAGCCAGAGCACTCCGTTTAGAGGTACAGACAAGCTGTTAGCATGTGGGCTGCTATAGCAAGAGATGCCGTGGATTTTCTGGATATGTACAAAAAGAGCAATGGCCACTTCAGGCCAGTTTTCCCCGATATTGAGCTGCCCTGATGTATACCCAGTGACTGTGCCACCAAGGAAGTGGCTGCAAAGTTTTCATTGCTTGCTGATGAGGTCCCTGACTGTTTTTACACCTTCTTCTCTAAATAAGGAAGCTGCCTGTCAGGCCTCCGACTGCCGACCCATTTGACTCCTTTGCTTTCAACAGCCAGTGAAACCTCACTCCTGCCTCTGCTCTTCGCTCTTCGGTGACAGCGTTCATCAGACCTCAGCCAGGCTGGGAGGATGGCAGGTTAGTGTTACAGCCCTGGCAGGCTTGCTTACCTTTGGCAAGCTGTTGATGTCAGAGTGATGATGTGGGGAGGGACAGCCTCTGCACTATAAAGATGGGTCAATCAAATATAACTGAGGCTGCCCACAGAAGAGCAGGTTCTACAAAACATGGTCCCCACCAGTTTGAGTCCTGCTGGCCTGTCTCTGCTTCCAACCCAACTGCTATCAGGCTTTAGTTTCATGTCAGCAATCTCTATTTGCTTTCCAAAAATAAGCCTCTGCCACCATGCTGAAGGGAGAAAAACAAGAAGGGCGGTATTTTTAGGGCCATTAATTCTGACCACGTGCCCAGGGGGTGAACCGGATGGCCACTGCACAAAGACTTCTCATCACTATGTCCTGCGAAGCCAGCATTCACTGGACGTTGCCTGCTTTCGTTCTCCTGGGTTTTCTAGCTGGGCTTGCTTCAACACATCCAGTTGTAAGCAGAACTAATGGCACATTGCTGGAAAGAGGATGGCAATCTCTGTTGTCCAGGTCCATTGCTGGGATGTCAGGGGAGAAGTCAGATGTGAACTGGGAAAGTGACTATTTGCTAGGAATCAAGAGGCAGCGGAGGCTTTACTGCAACGTGGGCATCGGGTTTCACCTTCAAATCCTCCCAGACGGAAGGATAAGCGGAGTTCACAATGAAAACCAATACAGTGAGTTGCATCCAGAAATGAAATAGAATAGATGTCACTTAATTGCTGTGAACTCGAGTAATTACCCTTCATAGAATGCAACTGTTATTACTTGATATTATTAATCTGTGCTACATCTGTTGCCTTTTAAAAGTCTCTGGGATCAATCAACATTGTAACCCTCCAGGCTGAAACATGTCACAAATGCTTAGACAAATTTAGATACAATTTATTTTTACTCTGCTTTACTGCATGGATGAGAAAAGACAAACCAGGTTGAAAACTGTCTCTCTGCTGTATTTGCTCACTCCTCACCTTCTCATTTGCCTTTTGAATGAGGGAGGTGGTCTCTGAGCTCAGAGTGCCAATGTATGATTTTTTAATCCTAGTGGACTAGTACTTTTGGGACACTCAGTCATGGAAGGGCTTGCTGTTCCTGGTTGGCTTGTTGTTATGGTTACTGTTCTGTTACCATAAGATAAAAAAAAAAAAAAAAAAAAAAAAAGAAGTAGCCCTATGGATTCTATGGATTTGCATTTCCTGTAGTGGGCAGTTGCTAAAATCTTTTGCAACTAAGATATTGTGAGGGACTTCAAAATGCAAGCCACACTTCTTCACAGCTCAATAACAAACACTCTGTAACTCTAGCATATTAGATTAAAATACCTAATTAAGATAGCCCAAGAGTTTGACAGATCAAAAGAATTTGATAGAGCAAAAGGATTATAAAGCATGTGACTATGACTATGACTCCAGAATAATTATTTTGGAATCCTACAGCATGTAAGAAAAACCAAGATCTCTGTGTATTTCAATTTTGCTGGACTAGGGAGATAATTCTAATAAAGAAAACATGACAAGTTCAATAGGTTTTTAAAATAAATAAATTATATCTGAGTTGCCTTTGATTAGCTTTAAATTCTGTGATAACACATCTATTGTGTTTCTCATTTTTTTAGGTCTCTTTGAAATATCCACTGTAGAGAGAGGTGTCGTTAGCCTGTTCGGTGTGAAAAGTGCCCTCTTCATTGCAATGAATAACAAGAGGAAGTTGTATGGAACGGTGAGTACAAGTGTGAATCGTTTTTCAAGGCTTAAACAAAGGCGGCAAAGGTTTTGGGTTGAGGTTTTTTTCCCCCCCCCCTCCTGAAAATCTCTGATTACAAGCAGAGAAAATAGCTTTTCAATTACAGGGAGCCTGCCCAGCCTGGTGTCATCAGTGTTATTTAGTGCAACAAGCAGTGTGGCTGAGGTCTGTTATTTTAAAGCTTTCCAATAAGATTGTACAGGGAGAACCCTAGGCAAATGGATGCATTCTGTGAATACTGTGGGTTAATTAGATGGCTTCTTCTAAGGGCCTGGCACTGCAAACTTGTTTTACTAAGACTGAAACCAGTTGATCGCTTTTTGCATTGCATTGTACATAAAGCAAAAGGCTGTGCTCTGCAAAAAGCCTTAGAAGGTAAAGTGTGTGTGTGTATGTTCACAAGTGTGTGTGTGTGTGTATGTGATTGCATGTGTATGTGTGTGCGTACAGGTGTGTGTCAGAGAGGTGCAATTAGAGCTATTGACACTAGCCACCATTAGTAAAATGACTACATGTCTCTTCCTACCAAAACCAACTACACCATGAAGAATAAATAGGAAGTCTACTCTACAAAGTCAGCATATGCACCTGGGTTATTTTAATGACCAGTTTTGTGAGATCAGTACCAAAGGGTAAGAAAACAATAATAGCTATTAACAGTGGTATGCAAGTCACACTGAAACACCATCAGCATCATCCTTATCTAGAAAGTGCTATCTATGCCATCTAACTGCAATTTAATCTCTGAGGCATGAGCAAGGCATCTCTAGTCTCAACATTCAGCAAAAAAAGCTCTTGTTAGGAAGCGGCTTTGAAAGAGGCTGGCTCTGGGCAACAGGCAAAAGCAGTCCACCTCAAAGTAATTCATGGCACTGATTGCATTCATCTCTTTTGTCAAGAAACAACAAAGTAATTTTTGTGGAAACAGCTGTAATTTCTACAAAGCATTTCAGTTGCTTAATAAAACATCAAATGTTGTGAAGGACCTGTAGCCATTACTAATATGACTGATTTCTTCTCACACAGATAATGACAGTGGGACGTTTTAAAGTTTCACTCTAGATATTCTTTCAATTGCGTCTGATTTCAAGCACCTAAAAAGTGCTACAAGCCCAACTGCTTTGCTTGACGAGGTCTTTCTAAAGAAATGCAGGGTCTGGCTTCAGATGTCCCTTTGATTCTTTCCCTGCAGTTTCAATCCAGTCTTGTTTATTTTCAAAGACGTTTTACAAATCTGTAAGAGATGTGCATCTTCCCTTGCACAATGCAATGCCCTAAACTGAACTCTTACAAGCTTTAAATGGCATTATTACAAAGATGTCCAAATAGAACAGCACCGGTGGTGTCTCATATGCCAGACATTTGATGTCAGGAAATTATTCTGCTTTGTCTTCTAATTCCATCGGTGCTCTGTTTGTCTCCTGCATGTCCTTGCACCTCCTCTCCCCGATAACTCCCCCTCCTTGGATTTACATGATGTGACATGAAAAAACCCAAAACTTTCCCTGGCTTAGAACCTGCTTCATCTCTCACTAGCAGTTAAATATAGTATCACTTATGATTTAACAAAAGAAAAGATTTAGTGCTAATATGAGGTCTTATTCAAAAGCCTTATGCAAGCAAATAGTTCTCCCTGGACATGGCTGTTTAACAGCCAGCATATCGTTCTTTTATAAATTACAGGGCTTCTTGCAGAGAGGAGTTGTGAAATAAATCTACGTCATTTGGAGAAAAGGGCATGATGCTGACAGAAATTATTGCTTGCAAATAAAATTAAGAAATCCATGATTTATGAAGAAATAACTTGATCTGTCACAGGAAGTACACAGTCCATTATCTGGACAGGTGGCATCTGAGTGCCTCTGACACCACATTAGCACTGGGGAGGGATATTTATTGTTGGATGCAGTCGCTGCGGCACCACCTGTTGCACTGCAACAAGTTCTTCTGTGAAAACACTAGTAAGAAAAATGACTAGAGCCTTCATGAAATATTTATTGTACATGCTTTGGTCTTCCCCCCTCCCATTTCTATTCTTCAGGCTGTTTTCCAAGATGAGTGCAAATTCAAAGAAACCTTGCTGCCCAATAACTACAATGCCTATGAATCAAATGCTTACTGTGGTGCTTACATAGCACTCAGCAAACATGGGAGAGTGAAGAGAGGAAACAAGGTTTCTCCTGCTATGACAGTGACCCACTTCTTACCAAGAATATGAACGTGAGCAAAGCAGAAGATTAAATCCCAGGAAAAACTATTTCATTTTGCACATGGGAATAATCTCCCAGGTAAAGTATTTATACTGTTCATTGAAAAAAAAAAAAATAATCTATATATGTATGTGTATATTTGGATAAAAATATTTGTACTAGATTCATCACATAATGTATGTAATGTGATGCTGCTTCTCTTCTACTCTGTACAAATTTTACATGGCTATGTGCCTCCTTTGGTGCTGAACAGAGAAAAGTGTAAGCTGGAGTGCAAAGGAAGTATTTGGGAGATATAGAATGGCTGTGGGTAATCATCTAACCAATCATAGATTATTTACTAAATAGTATTAATTACCTCAGATAATAACCTTTCATAGTAAGCTGTTTACATATCATGGGCCAAATCATCAGATGACTTTGCTTCACCGAGCTTCAAGCAGTTAACTCCATCTGAATATCTACCTGCGTCTCTCCTCCTGCACACTGTGTCCTGTCTTGTAAAGTCCTCAATCTATTTTGATCGTTAAGGCGCCAATTCCACAAGCTACTTCTACACAAGCAAACTGTCTACCCCCAGAGACCCTCCATCTCTGAAGGAATTCTCCAGGGTCTCCTCACATGGACTTGTTGGCAAAATGAAGGCCTACAATTTCCCTTAAGAAGGACCTCAGGATAAATCACGGATGTGTCCCAAATGCAAAATATATTTGGAGCTAAGGATTTCCGATGGCATTTTGTGAGTTTAATTTAGACTCACCTCAAATATAGGTGTGTAGATCTTTAATATAAATACATGTATATATCTAGACATGGGATGTGTGAGTGTATATCTATGTGATTACATATTTTAATGAATCAACCATCCCAGTCTCTAGGTGCCCAGGTGCCTTTATATGCATGCACACATAGAAAGACATAAATATTTCAAGGCATTGTATTTCATTTAGGCTGAAGCTTCTTAATCTCTAAGAACTAGAACAAGTCTGCAGGATGCATTTTATAAAATGTATGATATTCATGAAAGCTTCCAGCAAAAGGTTATTTTAGAAAATTTCTCTGTTTTGAAATTTCTTCTATTTACTGCTTTAAGTATATTTGGTGCTTCTCTATCACACCTCACTGAGGTATGAAGGACAGAGGAAGAAGGAGGCTACATAAGCATGCCTTCCTGCATTGGGACAGAGGAATTTGTGCCTTAATTCCAATTTCTGTCACTTCCAAAGCATCAGTCTCAAAAACAACAGGGCATGCTGTATGAAATACTCTCCAAAGCTCTCCTAGAAGCCACACAAATGGCGCACAACCTTGCCTGTTTTGACAACCTTTTTCCAGATCACCAATGACGCTACATTCTCCGTGCCTTTGAAAGAGTATTTTGAGAGTCCCTAAGTCAATAGTCACTATAAATGTCAGTTACCAGAAGCCTTGGGATTCCTGCATTGATGGCATGCTCCTAAATTTGACACTAGATTCAATGCAATGTCAGAGCATGAGCATTTTCAGCATAGATGGACCATGCTGCTGCAGAAGCGAACATCTGAGTGCAAGATAATCTCCCACGTCCAGCCAAAATGTGGCTATGTCCAGCCTTGACATGCCATTCTATTTGCAGGGAGTGTCTATTCATGATGAATTTGAGCCTTCTGACATGCATGAAAAACACTGTCAGGGTGAGATCCTCAGTTGGAGTAAGCCTGGTAAGACTATTGGTTTATAGCTGCAGAAGATTTGGCCCAAAGAGCACACCTACAAGGATGTATCTACAGCCACGCTTTCTGAAAAATTGTCAAGACAATTGTTTTGTGAACAAGGTACAGTTTTCCAGCTCCTTTTGTGTGAGTTATACTTGAATTTATTTTGCTCAAATGTAAGTGGTGATCACAGTGTAAATGAAGAGAAAAAAGAATGGAATACTGCTTACAGCATGTGAATGGGACACTTTGGGTATGGCAAAGGAAAGGAGTTACTCTTCATTTTCTGGTCTTGCGGTATGTAGAGAGAAGCCAAGTTGGCACACTTTGTTCATCCACAATGTGTGCAACAGTTTTCTTTGGAAAAATGTGCATTTTAAGAGAGAAAGCAGGATTTTTTGAGTGGGGAGAGTGGGTCAGAGAAAAGTTTGGAGGATATTAGACAGTTACAGTGACCTAGAATCCCTAGAGGTACAGATAAGAAGACTACAGCTGTGCTGAAATACATTAGCTGGCAACCTGTATCCTTGTGTAATATTCCTAATTGTCTTTGAAATTAAGTTTGAAGAAGGATGGAAGAGTACATGGATGTACAAGAAATCATAGTTTGAATGCTGACACACAAGGGTGTTTTTTTTTATTACAGCTTAAACCAGTGTCCTTAGGATAGGATGAAGTCTGTTCCCTCTTAAACCAGTGCAGTCTAGAGTAATGTATTGTTGCCAGTACTGATAAATAATGGGATAGCTGGCATAAAAGGTGAGTATCAGACTCACTGACTCCATTTTGCACATACTGGTCAAGAGCAAGAATAAACAGTAGACTGGGTCACAAGAATTCTGGATGCAGCCTGCTGTTCAGAGTTTATTATTAAGAACTGCAGGCCCTTGCAGATGCAGTTTTGGTGGGCATTTGGAAAGCCTCACCAGTCACTCTGCTGAGTTCCTCTTTACACCATTTTTTTTTCTTATTACATATCAATGCCAGCCAGATCAACATTGAAGTCAACACTGAAATCACGAAAGGTCTTCCAGTGCCAGAATCCTGAGTAATATGAGAGTGAAACATCATTGTCAGGAGTGATAACTGTGGCAGGAAACCCCTCCAGCATAAACAGTGCAGTACTGAAGCATTGTGGGGTTATAGACTAGTTGGATATGATGCTTTGACAGAGGTGCTCCTTAAGCCAATGCGTGGCTGCTTTCAAGAGAGGAGTTAAGGCACGTGTTGACACATTGCTGTGCATGTGCAGTCTAGGGTGGCAGCTCGCAGCAGCAGTGAGCACTGTGGCAGTGTTCAAGGAGTTGTACAACTTGCCTAGGAAATGGCCTGATCCTGTTCTGCCCCATGCTTGAGTAGCTGAATTCCACTTCCTTCCTTACCACCTGCATGGGAGAAGGAGGATTTAGGAAGACCACCACGCATTTTACACAACTCAGGATAAATTTGTTAGGCTAGCATGGAGGGCAAAAAACCCAAACCTTCTGTAAGCTGCATGTTCGTGATACGGAGGCTATGGAGAGAATATGGGCATGTTCTGGCAAACGCTCAAGCAAAACTTTCTTTAGAAGAATAGTTCCGTGGATATGTGACTATGTAAAGAAAACTCATGAAAGTAAAGGAGTTTTGCAAATCAGGGCCAAATTATCAACCTATTATTGACAGTTCTTGCAGTGGTCCCTGTCAAACATGTCTCAACTCAGTGCTCGTTAATGCCAAGTCATGGAATGGGCTACAAGCTTTGAAAGCATTGTGAATGCCCCACACCAGCCTGTCTTGCCCATATTTTGCACATGGGATTCTCCTTGAAGTTGATACCTATTTTCAAGGTTCCCTCTTCCATGGGCAAATACCATAATAATTTAAGACCTAATCTACCTCTGTTAGAAACCAGTCTTGACTGGCACTGAATCATGTTCTTAAATGATCTAATTTTCCCCAAACATGCAGAGATGCAGACACACACACAGTGGAAAAGCAGAGTAATTTTTGTATACCTCACTAACTATTTCAATTCCAAGATTTTATTTTGCACAGTAAAATGGTGCCAAAGTTCTCACATTATTTCTTTTTTTTTCACTAAAATATACCTCATATTCTGATGCAATGTGGACTCACAATTGAGAGTGTAAATTTGCAAGAAACACAAAACTGTCCAATAAGTTGTTTGTGAAATTGCTTCTATTTTTATATGTATGTGCTGCGCACAATAGTTTAATGTATTAATAAAATAAACTTTTATACATTTCTGGTAGTGTTTTGACTCCAGATCCCTCTTAACATTTGGTTTTTCCCTTGCTTCAGAGCTGCTCTATTAAATCACCCCCGCCTTCCCCTCACCCCCAGTTTTTAGTCACGACTAGAACCAGAGGATGCATTGGTACACTTAAAATTGTGGTAGACTTCTGTGTTCTTCAGACTTCTTGCCTGGCAAGCCATGAGAGCAGTGCCAGCTATAGAGAACCTGGGAGTTTCACAGAAAAGAAGGAAAATAAAAGTGCAATCTGATTCAAGATGAGCTGTCATAGCCACCTGTCTAAACTCCAGTGCTTTTTATGTGGGGAGGGTCTAGTGCTGCTCTCCTGTTGCTAGTGCTCTTCAGTGTTTAACTACCAGTGCATATCCCTTACTTCATTAAATATGAAAGGCTTTTTTTTTCTTTTCTTTTTTTCTTTCTTTTTTTTTTTTTTTTTAATGGTGTTTTCTTCTTGTCTGGGACTTGGGAGAGCAGCTTCCTGCAGTCATCTCTGAGGGATTCTGCCTCACTATGTCTCAGAGTTGGGTATTTGGGAAACACTGTTCCATTTCAGTGATTTGGTAAGTTTTGATCTCCCTTTCTCCCCTCCCAAGCTGACAATCAGTCCTTCAGTCAATTAAATGATCTCTCCTAGTTTGAGGACACAGACTAAGGTATTAGAAACAACTAGCTGGGAATATGCCACCTGCTTTTTGTTTAAGTGCGCTGTTTAATCCATACCAGCACGATATCGCAGAGCAGACAATTCTCCAAAGCTCTGATTGCTGGTGGCCCTTCTCAGGAGTGTAAGAACATCAGCCACCACCATGCTGGCTAAAAGCCATTCTCTGCATTTGTGTTTTGGCTGCCTGCATTTCCCTGTAATAACTCCCTTTGCAAGTAGTTATAAATTCTTGCGTGTCATTGCTCTGCATATGTGCCACGTTTCACCTGAGAAAGGACTTCATTTCACTGGTGGATTAAACAATGCTTCTGTCTACTGTAGAAGTGCCTTGTTTACAGCTCTAAAGGCCAGTCACTGTAGGCAGGAGTGGGAACGGGAGAAGAAGATACATAACCCACATGCACGAACCGGAAACAATGGGACAAACTGGCAGCTGATGTAAACCAACCTAGCCCCAGCAAAACAGAAACATAAATGATTTGGTATGAAGTCATCTGCAGAGGCTAGGAGAAGACTATACATGGTCAGATCAGACCTCAGACAACCTCAGACACAGTCTAGTTTCTTCTCCCTGTGCTGCAGCTTGCCCTTTGAAAGGTGATGCTGGCCAGACACACCTAAGCGAGTACCCAGGCGCCCTGGGAGACATAAGCAGTTACCATGCTCCCTTCCTACTCTGTGCTCTCAGCTCAGAGGATTAAAAATCTTCAGGGAATTTGGGGGATGAGATGGTGGCTGAGCTAAGCCCAACACCTCTATGAAGAGCAGGAAAAATTCTGGGTGAACTTTGCTTGGTATACATAATATTCTGCTTCCTTTCAGGTAATTTGAAACTTAATGATGTACCTGTTCCCACAGATACACCTATGACACGGTTACCTTATCCTTCTCACCACTTCAGCTTGGGTTTCTGTCTGAGCAACTCTGCTGCTCACCCTGGACAGGCTGTGGGATGCTTGTCAGGGAAGCTTTAGTACACAAGGGTAAATTCACTTGAAACAAAAAACTTGGTCGAATGGCTTAAAGAGGCACCTCTCCTAGCTCCCTGTACTAATCCTGTTCCTCTAGTCTCTTCTTTCCTCCCAAGTCCTTTTGTCTGACTTGTCACTGAAAATATAAATGCTCCTCTGGAAAGTCTTCCCCTGCACCCACAATGGAGCAGGAGTATCCCAGCATGTCCCTTCTCTCTCCCCTCCCCCAAGTCATGCTGCCCTCTGTGTCCCCTGGCCTGAAGCCATTGGCAGAGACCCATAATCTGTCCACTTACTCAGGCTCTAGCTTCTCTGATGACCCACATCAGCAGGTGCTGTTTTCATTAGCTTGATGAGCCTGAGTTGTCAATAGTTCCTAAAAGACATGCCAGCCCTGAGCTGGCTGGAGGTTACAGTGTGAGGAGCACAGGTGAAAGCAGGCAGCACTACACCTTCCTGCAGCCAGTAAAATCTGCTCAGCAATGGCAGCAAGATGAACTCAAAGATATTTAGATGGGAAAGAGCTGCTGGAGGGCTTGAATCCAAACTCTAGCTCAGTGCAGGACCAACCTCAAAGTTAGAGAAGGTTGTATCAGGAAGAATCCCCTCTATCTAGCCCCTCTAACGGCCCCTGTGATAGCCTCATGATTCATTAAGCTCTGGATGAAACTCTGGATATCATCTCAAAAGGGGTCAGTCACAGACAGATGTCTCAAATGGATCACCAGCACAGCTTGTGCTCTGCTGGAAGGCAGCCTAAAAGCTGATGGCATCTTCCTGTTGACACAAGCCACATCTGTCCTGCACACGGAGCAGAAAATGTCCTTCCTACTAGAATTCACCCACACCAGCACAAATAGCTGCAGAAATAATCTGAAGGATCCAGTCGCCTGAAGGGAAAGGACAAAAAGAAAGAAAGAGGGAAAAAAAAAAAAAAAAAGGGCTTTCTGGCAACTCATGGATACAAGGCTACTTCAGTTGTAGGTGCACAAGATCTGGGAGAAGACACAGGTGCATGAATTGTATGGCTTCAGGTGCAAGTCCAGACCACTTTCAGGGAAAAGGGCGGCAGCAGTGCTATTCTGAAATCTGGATGTCACCTAACGCCAACACCTACGGTGCAAGAGACAGGTAGAAAGAGTCTGACCTCCTGAGGCTGATTACTGCAATTTTTTATTGGCTGTTATTGTTATTATTGCCCTCTGGTGGCTGTGTTGCTATTTAGCAGCGAGGTACAAGAGGCCAAGCATGAGTTCTGGGCCATGGGACTGGGCACAAGGGGGAAAGGAGGCTAACACCTCATGGCTGTGATTTGATACAGGCTTCCGGTCCCTCCCCGTGTTAGCATCTGTTGCATCCTTATGCAGGAAAGCCACAAAACACAATATTTGGGGTTTAATTTCTCATAATACTAGGCAGGTAAATTGATTATGAAAACTACTTTGCTTTTACTCTGAATTTTCCAGCCTGAAGATTTGCCAAGGTTTTTGCAAATATAAAACATGAGCCTAAACATCAAAGGCAGTGCCGCACAGAACGCCTTAAAGGATGTAGACATGGAGCTGTTGGAGCAGGTCTGAAGGAGGACCACAAAAATGATCAAAGGGCTGGAACACTTCTTCTATGAGGAAAAGCTGAGAGAGCTGGGGTGGTTTAGCCTAGAGAAAAGAAGGGTCTGGGAAGACCTTATTATGGACTTTCAATACTGTGTATTTTGCTGGTTTATAAGAAAATTTTATTTCTTATAAGAAATATAGAAATAAGAAATACAAAAATTTGCGGGCTTATAAGAAAGATGAAGACAGACTTTTTAGTAGGGCCTGTTGCAACAGGACAAGGAATAATGGTTTTAAACTAAAAGAGGGTAGATTCAGACTAGATATAAGAAAGAATTTTTTTATGATGAAGGTGATGAAATACTGAAACAGGTTGCCCAGACAGGTGGTGGTAAATGTTCCATCCCTGGAAACATTCAAGATCAGGCTGGACGGGGCTCTGAGCAAGCTGATTTGGTATAAGATATCCCTGCTCATTGCAGGGGGGTTGGACTAGATGGCCTTTAAAGCCCCCTTCCAACCTAAACTACTATATAGTTCTATGACATAAGATGACAAAGCTCATTGGATCTCCCTGCTGATGACATCTGTGGCAGGAAATGCGGTTTTGCAGCATGGAGCACCTTGAGTGCAAAAGCAGAAAGCAGCAGCCTTTTCCAAATTATACTGAAGAGAGTAATTTTAAAGCATATGTAAGAAATCCCTTTTTTTCCTGTTACCTCACTGAGTGCACTATTACAAATAGTGTTGTGGGACCATAAGTGATCACAAATGATACAGTCTCCAGTTCATCGACTACCAGAAACGCTCTTTGCAGGACCAGGAGCCTGGGGGAAGATGCTGGTTGTCTGACTGCCAGGGGGCAGTGTGCCACCTGCAGAAACGATAACTCCGGGGAAAAAGAAATACAGAAGGAAAAAAAACACAGAAAGGATCACTGACACTTAGAAACAGGCAGATTGTGAAGAAATCTACTGAACTGAGATTCACCTCACCAGCAAAATCTGGAGCATCATACAAATGCTATAGTCACTTCTTCATCAACTACTGAGCTAGCAGTTTTTCTAGAAGAGTGGCAGGTACTATACCACAGTTTCACGAAAAAATGTAGCCAGAGCTTTCCTCAAAGTGAAAAAATAGGCTTTCTAGTCAGTAAAAAACAAACTTTCAGATAAGTTGTTTACTTTCCTTAGGACATGCAAACAGGCACATCAGAAAAGTGGTAACTGAAAACCTTTTGATTTTCAGTAGTTTTCACCCATTTCTTTTTTGAGTCAAGAAAGCTTATGGCAGAAAACATCAAATTCTGTTTAACAGGTCCTTATTTTCTGTGTTGTAGAAAAATGAAAATATTCTCCTTAGTTTAAATGATAACTGTGTGAGACATTTTAGTGTTAATATATTTTTCTTTCTTTTAAAGGTGTATGTGGTGGGAAGTAACAGGCTGACACAGTCTGAGACCAAAGGGCCAGCCTGTACATTACGCATATCAATGTCACCTGAAATTTATGTTGCTATAAGGTAGGAAGCAGGTTCAGGCTTGCCCAGTGTACTCAGTCTAAGCCTCCAGTCCAGGCTGTATGATTTTCTGTGCAGGATCCCAACGCTGATCCTAGGAGTGGCAAAAGGGGCTGGGATGCAATGTTGAAATACCATGGAGACCTGAGGACCTAATTGCCTCCTGGTCCTTTTCTCCTTAGCGAAACTTGGTGTTGCACGGAGGAGACCGCAGTGTGGACATCACAGGATCTCCAGCAGCTCTGCAAAGCCTGTCTTTGAGGAAACGTGATGAGAAACCACAGCAAAGGTGGGAGCTGGGCCCAGTTTCTCACAGGTCAGGAAAAAGCCACACAAGCAGAGGGACTGCTGGACTCTAAGTCAGCTAAACTCAGCCTTGCAGAAGGCCAGGCCAGCAACCTGACCAAAGGTGCCTCCAGGGCCCAGTCTTATTTAAATCAGCCTGGGTTGGGACAGTGGACATGCTGGACATCATGTGCCATGACCCTCCCCGCTGAGCTGTGGGCCTGCCCGCCCCAGCCCCATGCCCAGGGAGGCTGGCCAGGCCAGGCCTCTGCCCCTGCCTGGCCGCGGCAGGAGGGCTGTGGTGTCCCCGGCCGGCCATGCTGCTCCCCAGGAGTGAGCTCAGCCCTTCCCAAGCACCCAAACAAGTGCCATCAAGCTGCTTGCTGACCACCTGGGGCCTCAGCCCTAGAAGCTCTCCCAAGGGACCGGCCATCTCCTGGGCTCTGGCATCCCCACAGCGCCAAGCCCTCAGCCAAACCTCATCTTCCCCCGTGGGCTCGCCCAGTCCCTGGGGCTGGTCAGGGCCAGCTCAGACCCTACCACCAGCCCTCAGCTCTAAGTCTGCCCTGTCATGTCCTCTTCCACTTTGCTATTTCTGGTCTGGCTCTGCACCCCTTAAAATCCTACTAGTGCCCCCCAGCAATATCGTCCCTCAACAGCAAGTCCCTTCTGATCCCAGACCAGGCCTGGCTGGGCAGAGAAGCTGCTGCCAGAGCCCTGAGGGCACTAACGGGCCTTAATGGCCCCAACCAGCCTCACCTGGGACCGCCTGGATTGAGATACATTATCATAACTCTGGAGATGCACAACACGTTTGTCTGGAAATCGGCCATTATAGGGAGAGGTTAGCATGACTTTTCACAATTTTGATTCTGGAACCGGAGGAGAAAGACACCTCTGGGAAAAGGTTCACACTGGGGTTCTGTAACTAGGGACACAGCAGGGAAATGCTCACAGGGTGCCAGGCTAGCATGAGGAAGTCCCAGGCTGAGTTCTCAGCTCTCCCACAGGATTCCTACGTGTCTGTGGACAACGCACTGAAGCTCTCTGCACTGTCTCTCACACGCAGCAGACACTGCAAAACCGATGATGTGGAAAACTAAGTTAGCCATATGTGCTGAACTGGGACAATTCTGATAAATGGCGGGTGAACAAATACCTCAGCAATCTATTTTCCTCATCCTAATAAAATCACTTCCATCTTCTGTATATGGCCCTTCAAGTAGAGAACCTACAGCCAGATTTTCCCCCTTATCTTCTCCAGGCTGCACAAACCCTGCTCCAACAGCCTCTCCTTGTATATTATGTGTTCCAGTCTGCACACATCTTAGTGACACTCCTCTGGACTTGCTCCAGCTTGTTAACATCTCTCTTGCAATGTGGAGCTCAAAACCAGACAGTGTCAGATGTGGCCTCACAAAAGGGAAATAAACACTTCCTTCGATCTGTTGGCTATGTTTTTGCTAATACAACCCAATATGCCATTGTTTTTTTTAACAGTTGCGTTGATAGCCTTTCTTACACTAAGGAGTCTCAAAGGGCAAGGAGTGGCAAAGGCAGAGAGTCTATAACCTGGGGATTCCCCCTCCAGCCTCTCAAGGGAACTGCCAGACATTCATTTAAGACAGTTTTGTGTAAGAGCATGACAATGGGGTGAGGCTGTTGTCTGGATTTCATTAAGTGATTTGCAAACAAATTAAAATGTTGTGAAACAATCTGGTCCCTATGGAGCTTAGCAATGCTCAGTCCCATTCCCACTGTTGCTAAGGAAAGCAGAGGGTATTCAGCATCTTTGACAGACATTTGCAGGCCATGATCTAAAGGTGTCTCAGTGACTTCAGTGTGCTGGTCAGCATTGGCAGTGTAACTTAAGATATGCTCATAAAAGGAAAGAAACAGCCCCAAATCTCTTTTACATTCTGTTTCTGTTGGTTTTGCTTTTGGCATTTACTGAAGCCACCCTGCTCTGCATCAGTTTAAACAACGGAACACATAATTACATCCCAGGTATTTAACTACAGAAGACTTTTTGTTCCTTGGAAAAATGACCCAACTGCAAACTCTTGCACCTCACTTTTGGAGTTACAAATGACTCAGCAGAAGCCAAGAGGACATTTGGTTTCCTTGTCAGAACGCAAGAGTAAAGGAGGAAGTAAGAATCTCTTCCAGCTGTTGGGTAACTGAGGGGGAGACTGAGGCTAAGACAAACTGTGGGGAATCTCTAGGTTTAATATATATAATGCAAACTGGAATTACAGTTAACTGCAGTGACCAATCCCGGCTGATGAAATAGCTGTCACTGGAAAAAAATCCTAAAAACAAACAACCAAGTATGCAGCCACAAGCGGAGATTTCTTTTTCCTCTCCAGCCAAGCTCTGCATCCAGCTCAACCCAAAAGCATGTTTGTTTTGGAAGCCATAGTCTGCTGCAAAGTGTTTGGCTAAAATCCAAGGGGCCAATAAGTCCAGATGAGCTGAACAAGCTGTGTCCTTGGATCATGAGATGTGAACATGTTATTCAATCCTGGATTGCATGCATGCATATTATTGTTGGTTACTTTTTGTTACAGGGTGTGGATCAAAATGCCTTGATCGGGACTAAATTTCTACCCCCTAAGTTAACTGTTTACAATTCACAATTTTATTGTGTGCTTGTTATTTCATGGACCAGACCTCACAGCACTAGAATAGCTCCTCAAGGACAATGCGACCATACAGCTTAGGTCAAGTGAGCAATCATTAGCGATAATGTATAAACTCACAGAGTTGTTTGCAATTACATTTTTCAGAGCTGTCTGGAGAAAAGCATCTACTTTTTTCTTAAATATTTATGAGAATTAATCCATTCTGAGCCATTCCAGGTGATCAGAGCCTGGTGGTCTTCCTGGGGATGCTCTGTCTGTGACCTGGGCCCAGGACTCACCAGGCCAACACAAATCTTCCAGTTTATTGAAGAGGCAATAGACTTGCTGCAAAAACATAAGGAAGGTGATTATAACTAGTATAGGTGTCATTCAGTGAGATCATAATTTCTTTTCAGTAACACTTTAACCACCTCAGTCATCCAGTGAGGGACAAGCCAGCTTACAGTTCCCACAGGGGCAAAACAGAAGCAATTATTACAAGGTAGTGGACCCATGACAAACCCTTGCCCTACCTTGACTCTTGGCAACACTTCCATGCAGCCAGGACTTCAGATCTCAAGCTAAGCTGATGGGAACAGCAAGTAGCACAAGCAACTTATTTGACTCTAACTTCATGATCTTGCCTGGTTACTGTCCCTTAGTGAAAATATGTTAAGTACTTTTTCACTTTAATATAACCATGTAGCCAACCCTATGCAAAAGCACTAAATCCCAGTGCTAGACTAACAACAATGTTTGGAAATAGGAAACTACATAAAATGAAGTGTTTTCCTGAAATAAAGCAGTCAGTCAGTGTACATTTAGCTGCCTTGCAGTGCACTACAAGAGGAGATGGGTGCATGAACTGATTTTCTTTTTGAGGCTGTGTATGTGTATCCTCAGTATTCATAAGGACCTAGAAGCAAGCACACCAGGAAAAAGAATACATTTTTTTTAGACAAGACACACTACCTGGGTAGACAAGTCAGCAGAAATGGGTATGCCAGTGATGGATAAACTGTAGCACAGGGCAGATTTCAGAATCTAGTCAGAGAAGCTGCAGCCCTTCCGTGCCAGCTCACTAAAAAACCAACATTTTGCAAAGGCAATGATTAGAGCAATAGAAAATGTGGGAAAGGGACATGTATGGGGCATGTATGGGTGCCACATCCTGTAAACCTTGAGCAAATCTGTCGACATTGTGTTGCAGATATTAAAGAGAAACTTGCCAGTTTCAGAAGACCTGGATAATCTCAAACAGAATTTATTTTCTACACCCCTGTAACAATCAACATACAGGTCTACAAGCCACTTGGGTGACTATGAAATTTCTTCTGTCTAAAATATCCTATGTGTGTGTTTTGCACCACCTCAGTTTATGCTAAGCTAGTTGTCAGCTGTCATGAAAATGTTAACTTGAATTCATTTCCATCCTTTCCACAGAAGTGGGGATCGAGGAATGAATGAACCATGGAGCAATGGGTCTTGAAGTGACACCAGTGTCAGAGACATAGTCATGTTCAGACTAAGCAGGCAGGCTAGCCAGCTCCTGGTATGCAAGAAAGTCCATTAAGACTATGGAAAGCATAATAAAGAAGATTTTTTTTGTTATTATTATTTAGAAACAAAGCGTTAAGTTGCATTTCTAAGTTAAAAAAAAAAAAATCAGCCAAGAAATCTTTGTTTTTGGAAAACTGAGCGGTTTGGTGAGAATCCAAAACTTCAATAAAGATGACAAAAACCACCTGCATGTCTTCTGTGAAAGAGAATGCATTTCCCAGCCAGCCCTGGCATGACACCAGCTTGTGCCAGCTGTGAAAATGGCCAAAGATCAGTAGGGCCAAGGTGCAGGATCAGCGTCCCAGCAGCTGATGAACCTGTGCATCCAGGGTGCAACGTGTCACTCAAGTTCCTCCTTGCCAGCAGTGTGACTGTAACCAGGCAAGATCATGAAGTTAGAGTCAAGTAAGTCGCTTGTGCCACTTGCTGTTCCCATCAGCTTAGCCTGAGATCTGAAGTCCTGACTGCATGGAAGTGTTGCCAAGTGTCTGAGAAAGTAACATGAAGAACTATTGTCTCTGCGGTACACAAAGAAGTGTAGCTGCAAATCTACCTTAAAAGCCATTCTGTCATGGAAAACCTGAATCAGGGGCAGAGTTCAAGACATATCTTTGCCAGATTTCCACTCAACCTAATAAACCTTTGTCTATGTGCTCCAGGTGCCCCCATCACAGAAACACCTCAACAAACAGATGCCAGCTTCTGAGCAAAGCTGAGCTAACACAGTTTTAGGTAAAAAAATAACGTCACTGTTACTTATCTTGCCCTGCCCTTTACAAAGTTTGATCTCCGCGTTGCTTTAAAGGACTCCAGAATCTTGTATTAGTCTTGCAGTAGCTTAGGACTCTTTCTGCATGCTTTGCATTAGAGGTACAGGTACAAGAGCAATGCTTGGTTCAGTCATGGACTTCTTCATTTACTCTTTAGGTTTTCATGTTGAAAAATGACTATTAAAACTTATAGAGCAAATTGGTTTTGAATTAAGTTTTAGTTTCAAAGAGATCCCACTAAAAAATAAGTCTCAGAGCTAAAGAGCAACACATGCAATTGTACTAAAGCAATTCTAACCATATCAGTCACATCCTGTTGTTACTGTCCCACAGCAAAAGGGCCCTTGGCTTCTGCTGAGGTTGTCTGCATAGTTTGTCTTTTGACAGTTTCAGTCTATTTCCCCCACCCTCTTTGCATTTTCCATTCTTCATTTCTTTAAGCCTTTTTATCCCTTTGTTCAGGAGACAGAAATGAATGCAAAAGTGAACCCAAGAGCCTGAACTAAGTTTAAAACTAGGTTAGAACAAAGTTTTTATCTATTCTCATCTTCTGTCTAACAAGGGGAAATTATCCTATTAGTTTATTGGAAACTGTCAATGAATGCAGTGTAATAAGTTACCATACCCGGTGTCATAGAATCAGAGAAAGATTTAGGTGGGAAGGGGTCCCTGGGGGTTTCCAGTCTGAGCTGTGATAACGGCAGCACTAACTCCCGAGGTAGCCCAGCTCACTCAGGACTTCGCCCACTCAAGTTCTGAATATGTCCAAGGCCGTGGGCTACAGCCCCTCTGGGCATCTGCTTGATGACTCTCAGGGGAATTTTAAAAATTCTCTTAAACCAAAATTTCCTTTGTTGCACCTGTGACCATAGAGTATTTTAGCCCAAATTACTGATACTTCCTTTCAATCTTAATGAATTTTAATGTACAGCTTTTGCACAGAAAGTGTACATTACAGAAGGCTGTTAGAGCAGACTGAAACAAAACACTACCCATGGAGATGGCTGTGAACCAATTCACTCACTTTTTTTCTTTCTTTTTTTCTGACTAAAGTAAGAAGTATGTTGCATGTTCTGCTCCTACTTTATTAGTTTTAATTCCACCTTTTTTCAGTGCTGTTCATTAACCTAATGTCACTGTTTGGTTTGCAAACACTACTCAGAAATACTTTATAGTTGCATTTCAAATCTGTTTGTCAGAATCTTTTGTAATATCAGTGTATCTTTTCAATCTTGCAAGGCTGTTGTTTGTTTCTTTACATCTGAAAACAAACTGATGCTAGAGAGGTCAATTTTAAAAATGCTATTTCTTCTTCAGAAAGAAACCCCCGAACTCACATAATAACTAAAACACAGGTACAAAGCTGTAGACATAGACTGGTGAGATTAGACTGCCTGGACATTATCTTCATTTCTGAATAGATCAAATAGCATCGCTGTAAAGTTGAAAACTTAAGGGTTGTGGATAGCGTACCAAATTTTTCCTATCCCAAACCAGATCTGGAAACATAAAATAAGGAAACTATCGTTTAAAAGTATTTTAAAACTTTTGCTTCTGCTTGTAAGGCTGCCATCTCCACCCCTCCTAGCCCCCTGTGTAAGGGCATGCATTTCCCAAGACTAAACTTGTATTGCTGCTGAGAAACCAAATGTGTTTCAAGGACTGCAAGTAGTTTGCCATGCTAGCAAACTACATTTTATAGCATCAGATTCCAACCTAAGTTCCACCAAGCCCTATAGGTTTTTACAAGAGACAAAATGTTCACACTTCTAAAAAATTATCTATAAAACTGAGTTCTCTACTTTGTGTGTGTTGATGTGCAGGAATAAAAAAAAATCCTTGACCAGTTTAATAGCAACATTATTCCAGTAGCATTTGGCTATGAGGGTTTAGATTCAATAGAGCAGCCAAAATCAAACATCAAACATGATAAAAGCACCAAGAAATTTAAGTTCCCTTCAACCCTGAGCACCTAAATGCTTCTATTTCAAGTCTGAAAAATGGCACAGGAAAAGGTTTCCCCAAGGGCACATTTCTATTTACACTGACTGTGTTTCCAGTACTAAAAAGAACTGAAGTGAAACACAACAGAGCTGCTGTGGGCAAAATGCTCCATGAACAGCTGAGTGCCAGTCTTTTAAACTGGAGTGTAACCAAGAAGAGTGTTTTAGAGGCTGCTTTTTATCTTTTTGCTCCCTTCCCCTGCAGATGAAAGGGAAGATATTACAGTTATCTTAGAGTTTGGGGGCTTTTTTTTAGAAAAAAAAGAAGGAATATTTTATTGATTCTTTGCATACCCAATGTTACTGCCTACCAAGACACTTCAGCTGCTGTTCAGCCCTGGGGACACCTGGCAGGGCTCTGCCAGCCATGGGTGTCCTCTTCCGCCTCTGCTGCCCTGGAAGCTGTGCTACAACCATGATACCCACCCACCCACCAAGCAAAAGCTGCCTCACACACGTCTATTGTCCTTCTCATCTCAGGTCCAACAGGTTGAAAAGCATTTGGTTATACCACATTAGGCAATATAGGAAACAATGGAGATGTATCCAGGAAAGAAAGAAAGGTCACGCAGTGCAACAAGGGATGGACAAGTGCTGCACATGTTGGGCATGTGGACTTTATTTTATAGAGGGTGGACTGAAGCGTATCAAGGTTTTCAGGCTGGGATCTGAGCAACAAGAGCAACCATCAAAGGATGCTCAGAGAAAGCATGCACAGATCTCCAAGTGGGAGCTCAGATTGAGTTGGGCTGTCTAGTTTTGAGGAGAAAAAACACCTAAGAGTTGATACAAGTATGTGTGTAGGAGCAGAATTAACTTGCAACTCTTTCACTCCTATGGTACCTTAGATGAAATTACGACTTGCACACCAAGAGATGAAATTATATGTTTTTAATATATAGATACGTATTTTAAGCCACAGATTACTAGGAGAACTTGATACCACAAGACACTGAGAAAGGGCATTTGGTTCAACCACTTGCATCGCTCAAGCAGATTACCTCAGAGTTTGGTCATGTACAAAGAGCAGCAGCTACCACAGCCAAATGTGAAGACGTCTGCCTTCATGCCCTCTTCCTTCACTTTCTTGGTCTACCCCCTCATACCTATACGTCCCACCTTGACCACTTGCCCCTCACTTACTCCTATGCTGCAACCGACCCTCAGATCCCCACCAACTTTTCTCATTTGTCTCATTCTGGGACAAGGACATCCTCTCATCTACCTACCACCAAGCATATTAGATGATCTATGGGGTTGGTTGTGTCCAGGTGCTGACCCAAGCTGCAGGAGAAGCAGGTCCCCATATGTGAAAGGGGCTTCCCATGCCCAGAGGAATGGGTGCCACAACCTGGAAGACTCCATTTCAAATAACCAGAAGCGTCTCTTTGGAAATAGAGGGTATCAGCAGCTCTCATTACAGACTGCAACCATTCTCTATTCCACAATACCTAAGAAAATTCAGACCCTTTAAAATGACAGAAACATTCTCTGTTCAGAAAACACAACCTTTTAGGGACTGGTTCTGCTTTGACTGGGAGCTCTGCCAAGGATTTCAGCTGGAGGAGGAATGAGGCCCTTCATTTCAGTTAGAGCAAAACAACACAAACAGCATCACAAATGCCCATCTGGGACATTTACAGGCAGGGAAGTCTGTTTTCTTATCTACCTCCTCAAAATAGTGAAATATTGAGGCAAGAAATATCAGGGGTTTCTCTTTCTGCCTGTCTTTGTTGCATTATATTTGGAAAGCTCAGAGTGTCTAAAGCCACTGGTAACAAGCTGCCCCCTTTTCGGACATGTGAACCAGACCTGAAAGCTTATGACAGACAGTCTTCTGCCTGACTGGAAAGAGAAGTGGCAAGAAGACAAGACAGGCACTTCTCAGGAAGACCATACATCCCCCATCCTGTAGAGACAGGCATCGAGGATTCTAATCTAGCAATATCACTGCCTGAGCTGCTTGTGCAGGTGACTTAGCACTTCTGAAACTGGAAATGGATTTCCAGAATGTCTACTATATGGAGAAAAGGTGAGGGGGAAAAAATAGAAGACTCAAAACAATATATTTGGCAAGCACATTGCAGAAGCTGCTAGTACATGCTGCGGTCCCAGACCCAGTGGGCTGTGCTTACCTCATTTGTTTCACGTAGGTGAACCTAGCCAGGATGTTTTCTTTAGTCGTGGGCAGTGTGACAAGAATGGGACATCCAAATAAGGTCACTCAGGATGTGTTTAACAACATCGGGTAAAGTCTGTGGCAAAGGCTTATGCACACACACACACACAGAGCATCCACTGTACATACCGTTGACTTAGTGCGTCATTATTCCTAGAATAACTTCTGGAGAGGCACTCCACCCTTGTATTTCCAACTCTGAAGATGTGATTGTCCCAGAGCCAGTTATTACAGTGATTTTAAGGATGGGGAGACAGAGGGAAGGGCCCCTGATTTCTCTGACCTCTTTGAAGGGGTGCAATGCAAGGAAAATTGTTAAAAGCAGAGGGTAATTTCAAATCTGTCAAGCCAAACTCCCTTGTGATCTTTGAAACAGCAGAGAGCAAAAGGCTTCCTGAGGCCATCCCGGATACCGAGATAGCACAGAATTCTGCAGAAGGACAAGCCACACACCTGTTTAAATATAAGTCAATGTGCTTTATTAAGCAACAGGTCCACAGGTGCTCCTGCATGATGAAAGGTAGTCCAGCACTGGGAGGGAACGTGCATTTTCACTCATAGGAGAATCCTGGAAAGCAAGCCCATTATACTGAGTAGAAAACTCCTGGGGTTTTTTTAACTTGCAAATTTTTGATGGTGCATAAAGCACTTTCAAGGAGCCTGCAAAAGGTAACTGAGAGCAAATCACTTGGAGTAACTTAAATTAAAAATCTTACCTTTCCCTTGTAAGCCCTCTGCAGCTGAGTGAAGTGATAAGCAATAAAAGAAAGGCATTACTTTGCTAGCAGCTGGGCAAGGGATGACATACAGTTACTGAGCTCAGGGTTTTACAGATCTGAAACAGTTTTGATCAAAAAATGACCTAAGGCTGAAACTCAAAACAGTCAAAATGGGGGAAAGTCAGATCTCAAGCTGCTCCCATGACCTTAATTCAGTTCCTCTTGTGTACAGGTTTGGGTATAATTGGGAGTTAAATGATCGTATTTCAATAAATTACAAAACTTCTCACTGGACATTTGCTTCATTCCACACAGAAAGTTATGATGTTCATTTACAGATGTTCGGTATTGTGTGGCCCATCTGCTGTGTGCCCTGGGCTACACAGGGTACCAGTGAGGCACAAGCGTCACAGTTGTTCCAGTCGCGGCACCTGGCCCGCCGCGTGCCCAGCCCCAGTGCCCTAGCCAGACCCGGGCCGCCTCTGAAGCAAGAAGCAAGGAGGCAGCAGGAGCGGGCCTGGGGTGAAGGCACGGCTGAGGGAGGGAGGGGAATGAGACCCACTAAGGGGCAGAGCATCAGTGATTTTCTCAAATAAATTTCAGCCTGCAAGTTGGGGCCTGTCTTATCCATCCTTTTACTTTAAATCTTGCTCTGAAGTGAAAATTTCCTCACTTCACCTCAGTGGTTCCCAACATCCACCATGGGTGGTACCTCCGGGCTGGGTCCCAGCTGCCTTTGCAGGATGCTTCCAAGGAAAGTCCTGTGCCGCTGTGGCACTTGACACTGGCTGTGTAGCATCCCTGCAATGGGAAGTGGAAAATGTGGCAGTGTGGCCTTCCTGACCACACAAAAGTTCACGTTCAGTCCTGAGGTGTAGGTCAGACCTGCCCTTTCCCACCAGCATGTTTCAGGCTCCACACGTGCTCACACTGCTCTTCTCACAGCTCCCACTTTCCTTCCCGTCTCCTTAAAAGTATAAGCTCCTCATAGGAGGGACTAACCTATGTTCATGTTTGAACAAAACTTAGCGCTACCTGAACCATCCATTTGGACTAAGGTAGCAGTTAAAGAAAAGCAGCAGTTCTGAGTTTGCTGAAATGTTTTTGGTCTTCAAATTTAGTTCCATTTCTTTCTTTCCTTTGCAACAAGCAAAATCTATAAGACTCTGTAGCTAATTCTTTACTGAGAACTGAGAAAAGCCATCTCAATTCACCAAACATCTCAGAACAATATAGAGAACAAAAAAAGCAGTATCAACATATGTGGTAAAAGTTGCAGAAATATTGCTATTACTAATGCCACAGCATAAGGATACATGAGAAGGTCGTCATCACTTCTTATAGACTAACAGACACAGCTGAAAAAGTAAGCAAGCTTTCATACACCTGGTTACTTCATCAACAGCTGAATGGTTAGAAGGTAAGAAAGTTACATACCAACAGAAGGAATAAATGGATCAGCCTGAAATAAAAAGAAATGGACTGTTAAAAAAACCCACATGCAGTGGGAATTTGTAGGTTTGAAACAACAACAACAACAAGAGTCTATGGAAAGGCAAAAATTACATTATCATCCTCACAAGCAGAGACTTAAAAAAATTTGCTTTAGTCCAGCAGCCTAAAGAAAACTCAGCAAAGTCTGGAGTTTTGCTGACCCTATGGGAAAGTTTTCAAAATGCCAAACTATTTAAGCATGTGAAAGCAGTTTTTCAGTTTTTCCTTTTCTGACATATAAAACAGCGAAAGAGCTGCTCACAACTAGCATGTGCTAAAATAGAGCTCGAATAAATTTTTCAAACATCTGAGAACTGTTTTTCTGCAACTAAGACACCAGAGACCAGATCAATCCATAATGGCAAGTACAGAAAAATGTCGTGATAAATATGAAATATCAAACCAGAAAAACTGCATTCACAAAAGAATGACAAAAAATTCCAAGAGGACACACTATCCTGTAAGTGCCTTTTGCAGAAACTTTTGCTTCTGAGGTATACATATCCGCATTTCCATGGTAGTCTAATGAAAGGGAGCAAAAGAAAAACCAACCAACCAACAACAAACCCCCCCCCCAGCATTTGTTTTAATATCAAAGTGAAAAATATTAGTGGATAATTTCAACAATAGATACATCACTCTAAAAAAGAGAAATAAAAATAACACCCCTTTCCCTCCAAGCTATTTTTTAAATTAAAGCAAAGCATTTCAGATGTTATAACTGGTAAAATATTTGTAGCCTAGATGCCTCTCAGTGAAGACAGCTTTGTCAGTCTACTCAGTTTAAGATATGACCTTTATACACTTTGGCTAAAACATGCTGTCATTTACACAGGTGTATATACACTGACGCAAGTCTCTAGATTTACACAGGTGTGACAGAAGAATTTGGCAGAGTTTTGCTAATTTTAAACAATAAAAAAAATTTCAGATCAACATCTGCCGTTGGTTACAGTTGTATCAATCCATGATACGGTTGGTGCTGATGGGACTGCCCCACAGCTTGTTAACGAAACTAAGAATTTTTCATACTGTGTCCAACTAGAGACTGTAACTGAACCTAACATTGCTACAATTAAAATCCTTGAGTTTCTTTAAAAAAACTTATGAAATTGCTGTTTGGTACTCTTCAGTTTTGTATAAATTTTTGAAAGAAACCTTAACACAGTCCATTTTTATAACCTGTTATTTCTATTATTGTTTTACCCATACACACAGCATTTTCATATAATAAATGGTACCATATTTTTTTAAATCAGATTTGTTTGTAAAGACAAGGAACATTGGCAGGGCAACTGAAAAGCCAGTATTATATCTTGGAACATTTTTTAGCGTCACTGTCCATTTATTACTTTCCAGCTTGGTCATGTCCCTTTGTAGTTCTTCCAACCTTGTTTGTTGCACCTGAAGTAATAGAAAAGTACCAATAGGAGAGCTTTCAGGTTTGATTCAGATCCTGGATCTGAACGGGCCACACTAACCTCTATGACTCTCTAAAGGACTGCCAGCCCGATGTGCAATGCAGGAAAAAACACACAGGTTTAAAGTGTTCTACAGGTAATTTTCAGCTGTTTTGTCACCTTTATTCAGGTGACACAAAATGAAACGGGAGAAACAAAAGGGGCAGCTTATTTGAAGTGGGTTATGCTCACATCAAGTTTCTTTTGCTTAAATGGAGTGACACAAGTATCAGCCCAAAAGGTTCACTGCTAAACTTATACCATAATGAAGGGAGAATCAGGCACAGGACAACCTAATATCAGCTTTTGATATATTTGCAAAATATTGTAGCAGTATTTGATGTTTCCACTAAATCAGAATGTAGTTTGGAAACTGAGAGGGGAGGTGGGAATCTAAATAAACAGATAAGTCAGGTCTGAAGGGTCATTCCCTTCAGTGAAAGTTAAGTGCAGTGGATTGCTCTTCCTGGATCTAACAGTAGGGGCGTGGGAAGATTTCAGATGTCACAGGGTTGTAGATAACATTTGAACATATGATTAGCTTTCGTGAGCTGTCTTTAGAAACCTTACATTTTTCCCCCCCGCACCTTAGCCAGAGATCCTTCCCTTGAGGTTTCAGGACACTTAAAATGTTGCTTTGACAAAAATCAAGGATGTGGAGAAGTTTTTCCTGTGTGATGTCACTTTGCTGCCCTTTATAAGCCTCTGCAGAAAAGAAGGGAACCTATCTGAGGATTCACACTCCAGACACAGGCGACCAAGGGCAAGCAAGAAGCACAGAGACATATTGAGCTGCAGATACCAACCGAGGGTTAGGAACGGTGAGCCATGCCACAAAGCAGTGCCTGCAGCTGCCTGCGGTACATGCTACTGGTATTGTGTAGCCTGAAGGCTGCCCTCGCCTTTCCCAACTCCTCTCCACTGCTGCATCCCAGCTGGGGGAATGGAGATCACCTGATGCACCTCTACACAGATACAGAGAGGAACAGCT
The DNA here is from genome assembly GCF_023634155.1 of Falco peregrinus. Lineage (NCBI taxonomy): Eukaryota > Metazoa > Chordata > Aves > Falconiformes > Falconidae > Falco > Falco peregrinus. Next base: position 83,988,271 of record NC_073726.1, on the reverse strand, counting down.
TCCATCTCCAAATCAACGCTGACGGTTACATTGATGGTGTTCCTCACCAAACCATCTACAGTAAGTAGCGTACTATGGACCCTCAGTCTTCATGGGAGCAGGGGAGGGAGAACAAACTTCTGCTTTCTCACTAGCTCTAGAAAATACTCCTCTCATTATGCAGGCAGACAGAGGAGTACAGCGATGGGATGGAAAATATACATAATTACAATCCTCCTTCTGTTTAACAAATAAACAAAATTCCTCCAGAGAAATCTAGTGGATGGGGAATTTTATTCCTTGCCTAAGAGAACTAAAGTTCTATAGTACCTGTAATAATCTGCTAGCAAATGTTACCTGAATTATCCTTCATTTCATGATTTTACCCACAACTTCTTGTGGAAGTTGCAATTAAAGGTTGGTGATGGCATCCCCCAAACAGCTGCTTCCCATTGCACTGAGAGTATTACCAAAGGCACTGCAATGAGGGAACTCATCACAGCAGTAATGGGAAACTGATAGTATCTATAAAATCTCTTTTTCGGGGTAGAGAGCTGACAGCTACTAAAACTAACTCTAATCTGCGTAGAACATGGGTGTGCCAAGGTCGATTAAAAAGGGGTAAACTATGAAAGTCCAGGCTGTCATAAAAGAAGTGTTAAGCCTTCGAGGTTCATGAGAAGTAGATATTCCCTACTGTAACTAAAAGGTTCTCAGATTGTCTCATCATAGTTTATTTTCATGGAAAATGAAGGTATTCTTCTTCCTTTGCTGAATGCCTGACCTAAACATTATAGTTAGCAGAAAAATGGCTTTTTTAAAGAGTTAAGGTTCTTTCATAGCATTTCAAAAGTAATTCTCTCTTAGCAATACTCGAATCACAAGTAGCTAGGCATCATAAAGTCATGTTAATTGCTATTGCTGCACAGCATTTTTATACACTCAATTAAAAATGTAAGCATATGTTATGATGTTTTTACATTAGTATGTAAGGAGCAAAGAATGTTTTTAACAGTTAAAATTTAATCAAGGAGAAAAAATGAGCAAGTTCTGCTATTTTTTAAATATTTTTTCAAAGGAATTACTAATGAAAAGCAGGAATTATTGCACTGTCTTATTATTCTTCCTACATATTTAAAGGTTTTATAAAACCAATTTTAGGTTTGTTGGTCAAGAACCAGTGCGAAGTTTCAGAGAACAACAGACAACAGAATGTCGTGTTTTTCCCGTATCTGCCATGAAGCAAATACACCAGTATTTGGAATGGTGGAGCAGGAGAAGTGGAAATCAGACAATGCCAGGGGTCATGAAAGGGAGGGTGACTGAATCTCTGCCAGGTCACCATGGTACCACTGAGACACCAGATTAATGAGAAGTGCCAGGTTCTGCAATAACCCCCCGCAGCTGCACAGGCTAGATGCATACAGCCCTCCTGGGTAGGACCTCAGGGTCGCAAGCAGCAGGCACAGCGTCAAACATAAGCCAACAGCACACTCGCTTTGAGAGGAAGGCAAACCACCTACCGTGGCAGATCAAGGAAAGCTGTTAATTCCCACTCAGCACCGGTGAAACTGCTCTTTGAGCACTATAGCAACACCACTTCAAGATGGATGTGAAGAAACTGGAGCTGGTCTGGCAGAGGGTTTTCAGGATGGTCAGGGGCCTTGAGCACGGTGTATCAGGAGGGTTTGAGGGAGCTGGGCTTGTATACTAACAAGGGCATTAAGGATAACCTAATACCACAGGGTAGTCACAAAGATGAAGGAGACATCTTCTGGGTAGTTACAGAACTAAGGGCAATGTCCCCAGAGTGTGGTTTGGGACTTCACAGGGGATGTTAGGGAAAAAATGTTGTCTTTGGGAGGCTGATGCAGCACTGAAACAGGGCACCTGGACAGGTGGTGACATCTCCATCTCGGGAGCTTTTCAAAACTCAGACAGACAAAGCCACAGCTAACTTGATCTAGGGTGGGCAATAGTCCCAGGTCATGTGGGAGGTTGGTTCAGACCCCCAGGGGACACTTCCAGCCACAGCATCTGTGGATCTGTAAGGCAACGGTGCAGTGCTGAACTGGGTGCTGGATTTGATATCTTTGTTTTTCTTAACAGGTGCCCTAATGATGAAGTCCGAGGGTGCTGGCTCAGTAATAATCACAGGTGTGAAGAGTGGACGCTATCTATGTATGGACATGAATGGAAACATTTTTGGCTCGGTGAGTGACCTTTACTGAGACTCAAGGCTGAAAGGCACGTCCAGTCTGCTACTGTGGTACCTGTTTCCTCAGTCAGGGCAAATCTGTACAGCTACAGTAGGAGGATACAGATTTAAGTGAGCTGAGGAACTGCCGCTTAGGTAAAACTTTCCTCTTTTCTTTGATTGTATTGGGTTGCAGAGCTGACAGAAATCATCTGAGTTCCTGCTTGGGTAAATGAGGGCAGAATGAGATCCAGTGGTAGACCAATCTGAATTCCTGCTGTAGCATAGAGCCATGGGTTGGGAGCAGCTCAGACAATGCAGCCCTCAGAAAGAAAACAACGTTATCATTATAATACCTTTGCTGAAAACATGGGCATGCATCTCAGATCTACATTTGACTAAGCCTGAGTTGCCCGAGTTACAGAGCTGGCAGATCAGAAAAACACCTGCTGCAAGATCTCATCCCTCTTTCCATCTTTAATCAGTACTTGTCATTCACCAAATCCCTCTGCTCACAGGTGTCATCTTTTTTCCCCTAAGCATTTCTTCAGTCAAGAGGACTGTGTGTTCAACCACCAGACACTGGAAAATGGGTATGATGTGTACCAGTCTCCCAAACACAACTTCCTGGTTAGCTTAGGCAGAGTTAAACAAGCTTTCTTCCCTGGTATGAATCCACCACCATATTCCCAGTTTTTGTCCAGGAGAAATGAAATCCCTTTGTTTCGATTCAACACACCTGAGCCTCACAGAAATACTAGAAGTGCAGATATCGATCCAATGGATCCTCACCAAATTTTGGTCCCACAAAGGAAGATCTCCGTGTTTGGATCTCAGCTGCAGCAGCAAGCAGACTTCTCCCACATGCCCAGAGAACCTGTGAGAATCAACCAGAACGACGTGGTCAACCCAGATGACCCACATGCTATGATGGATGCCAGGAGGTACGCAAGTCCTCGCTTTTATATTACGAGATAACTGTGGCCCCACCACTTGCAAACCGAAGACATGGGTGAATATAATAGGCAAAGGAAGTGGCTAGTACCCTCAGTCTGAATGTCAAAATGGCTATGAGAAACCTGAAAGACATTGGGGGAAAAATCCTTCATTTCCAATTTTGTTCTTACAGATGATAGTTTACTGAAAAAATCAGTTAGCCATGTTCCAGCTGGGGCTCTGTTTTACTGGAAAGAAGATACATGTTTGGAAAGAATAATACAAACCAAACGTTTTAGGATCTGAATCACTTTAAGCATTCAGCAGCAAAAAGAACAATTCACTGGAAGGAAATGAGAAACTGATGTTACGTTCCTGATATAACTGGAAAGACACCTGAAGCATCTGATATTCCAAGAGAGACAGGGAATCCTCTTACTAACACCATCCCTGGCTGTGCAAACACAGCAGACAAACTCAGTGATGGTGTGTTATTTTATAAAAATTACTATATATATTTTTAGCTGTTAAGTTGGAGCTTCAGTCTCTTTTCATGCCTTTTAAGAGTCAAAAAGTGAGCACTCTGCTGTCATAGGAGCAGAACACATGGAAAACTGAAGGAACTGACAGGAGAACAGGGCAGGATCAAATGGTCTTGTGTAGAAAGAGTAATTTCTGACACCTACTGAATCCAAGCTGAAGTCTGGGAAAAAGAAGAGTCTGTCTCTTACGTGCTTCTCTATCACACTTATATATACATTAAATTCTAGCATCACAATATGGAAATATTATGTGGAGACATTCATTAGTTCTGCATATTTCCAACCTAGAGAAAAGTAGCAGGTTACTAATAATAGTGTGTTAAACAGGATGGTTTGTTTTGCACACTGCTGAGCTATACAAGGAAAAAAAAATCCAAAAAATTATGTCTTATAGGCATCAAACTATTAATAGTTCATGAAGACTCCCATCTAATGAGTGAAAATTAGGTTTATATTTAAAAAAGAAGAATCTAAGTTTAGCATTCATGTTTCTATTTAGTTCTGAGCAGGTATCAGATGCTTTATACTTTTAAGACTGAAATTAATATTAATCTGGAGGTCTCTAATGTTGACAAAACTTTTTTACTGCATTGGTATATGCTATGGGTAAGTTTACTTATCAGAATCTAACCTCTATATATACAGCTGAAGTTTAAAAATCTGTAGTTAAGATGCAGTATCTGCAGAGCACAGCTTTTTATTGTAATTTAGGTGTCAAATTGTTAGCTGGTAGAATTCAGTATAGCTTGATTGGTTTTAATGGAGCTATATTCATTTCCACAAGGACTCAGTCAATTGTGTACACGCTTAGCTATTTTTCTCCCTTATATCTTTTCATTTTGATTCAGTCTTCCTGTAATCTTAAAGGTGTGTGGATTTGAAAAAGTTATTCTTGATATACTCTGCAGAAATCAATAGCAAAGGTACCAATGAGCTGCACAAAAATCCAGTGTGGTAGATATTTGAAAAGATCTTTTAATTTTGGTGTGTGTCCATTTTCTGCATGTCAGGATGCAGATTCCTCTGTTTTGTTCATTTAGGATATTCAACAGCCTGACAACAGTCTGAAAATGGTGCATTTGTTTCAAGCATGCTCATAGGAATAATGCAAACATTAGGCTAGACTCTGGTCCTGCTCTTTTTTCTGTCTCTTGAAGTAATTCACTGAAGCCACTGGAGTTACAGCAGTGTAACAAAATCAAAATAAGTCCCCCCGTGTTTCTTACTTTCATTGAAATTGTTCTAGATTTAGCACAGAGTCTGTCCTGCTGACAGCATTTAAAATAATCTCTTTTTTTTCCCTACATATGTATATATATGTACACGATACCACTTTACCTACAACATCCAAATTGTTATGTTAGAGAAGTCACAGGGCTTGATTCTGCTGTTAGAATAATTTTCCTATGTGGAGTGATTCCTAATTCATACAACTCCTTAGGAGTACAGGACAAGCCAAATGATTAGGATTAGACCAAGAGTTCTGTCTCATAATTTGTTGGTTTTCATCCTCTAAACTCATCATGTTTTTGATTAGTTTCAAAAGGAAAGGAGTGATTCTAATAGATTTAGGAGAATTGCAGGGTGGATGGATATTTGTGTATTTTCAGGCTTATTCAAACTAGAGCAATACATTTTACCTTGCTGTCTATACAGTGGAGAGGTGTGATTATATGTTTAGTTTAATAATTTTACTTGATTCCTATACCATTTTTCTTGGCTTTTGCTCCTTGAGAAGTCTGGACTGTGATTACATGAGCAAAGTTTCCATTTTGCATTAATTGTTGTAAGCTCCACAGAGCTCTCTAGGATCCAAGTCAATGGACGTACAACTTGAATCATGGGAAGTTCTGTCTTGATCCATATAAAACTTTGATGAGAAATGTCAGTGGGGTTAAATCTCTATGCCATCTCTATATTCATACATCGGAACAAAGTAAGAAGGGTTGCTCATTCCATCAGCAGCCAGGGGATTTAATCCCTGAGAGTGAATGCACAGTGGATTTTGCATCAAAAAACCCCATTTGTAATCATAGATAACTGTATTAAAAATGTCAAAAGAATTAATTCTTCAAAGGATGTGCTGGCAATCACTGGCTAGTAAGAAAGCATTACTTATTTATATTGCAATATTTATTTATTTATTGGAGTGGGTGTGAAGTCCCACAGAATATTTATAAATATTTATATCAATGTATTATAGAGACTATTTCCTTTTATAAAAGTACCAATAAACTTTTCTTTCTCACCAAATGGTGGATTCTGCATCATCTGTTCAAGCTCCCCATTCCAGAAGGACTTGAATAAACAAATAGCACCAGCTGTGTCCAAAAATTTTTGTGTCGCACTATCCCCTGTGATTTCCAGCCTCGTAGGTTGCAGCTTCCTGGCTGTTTCACACACCACAACCATGAAAGTTCTGTGCAAGATAATAAGAAAAACAAAGTCTTAGCAGGACTAGACTGACCAGGAAGGGATTGTCACCTCTACTGGGAAACTTCTTCTTCAACCCAAAAGCAATGGAAAACCACTGGTCTAGCAGTTCAGTCCTGCTGGTAAATATTTGTGATCCTGGCCCCAAGATCTTAGGGTAAAAGATACACAGTAAATTACCGTTACTGCTCATACAAAATATTCTAAGTCCATTCCTAGGGCTATGCCACGGCTCTGTTTTGCAGCAGACAGGTCGCAGACTGGTTAAGTTGCAGATACCATTGTCGCAGCTCTTTCCCACAATGGTCCCCAGGCCCACCAAGGCCCAGCAGAGAGCTGCAAAACGGCAAGCGCCCATGGGTCTGACAGATCCCCTCGCAGTGCTCCCCCTCACCACAGATACTCTGTGGAGCTCTGTCATAGTCAGTAGCATCATTTGCATCTGCTATGGCACCAGCATCAAGAGAAGCATGATATCACCACCAGGTACCACAGTACTGTTGCACTTTGTGGGCGAGAGGACAGTGGTCTTCAGTGGCAGGGTGATCAGGTAGGTGGGGAACTCTCTTCTGCAAGATCCCTTTCTCCTCCCGTTGCTAAAGTTTAGGTTCGTGGACTTCAAAGGGGGAAGAAGCACAGCAGGAACGTGCAAAAGAATTGAAGCATATGAGAAACTTAATAGATGCCAAGGCATCATAAAAATATCAGCTGGTATCTTTTAGTCTCCCACACACTCAGTACTACTTTGAGACTGTTCAAACTCATTTAGAGTAAGCTACGCACAGTGAAATAAGAAGAAAGCATGCTGTGGAGCCACCACGGCCCCAGCGACCTCTCTCTGCCACCTCTCTTTCCAAGAACAGGGCAAACACAAAGGTTTGTTCAGTTGTCTCTCCTTGCCCAGGAAACTCGCTCTGTTGTGATCTGAAGCTGCAACTGGATCTTAAAACAAGGAAAAGTGCTGAAAAAGAGGAACAATGCAGATACAGCTGTTTTATGGATCATGTGGTATGATTAGAAATAATTTCTGAGACCATTTTCTCCATGCATTAACTGAAATAAAACCACCAAACATCTGCAAGGTACCTTAGCACAGCACTGGAGGCGACAGCATGGATGACAACGGTAAAGGACAATCAGAGAAATCCAGACTGCCTGTTCCTAGTGTCTGTCTAAAAGCAGACACCTCCTAAAAAAAGGACTTGATCCCCATGTCTAGGTTAAATTCTGGGAAATGCAACCAAAAAGTGAAGTGACTCTTTTTCTAGGAGCGTTTGTAAATAGTGACATTAAAGAACAGCAGTTGAATAGGAGGGTGACTGGACACTCTTCAAGGACATCTCAAAAGGTTGAATTCATCCTTGTTTATTTATTCACCAAACACAGAAAGCTTTATCACTTAACTCTTTTAGCCCACATTGCTACAAAAGACGAGCAGAGAGATGGACTGCATGTAAACTGGTCCATGTATGTACACAGCTGAACATTTTTTTGTCAATTCATTTTTCAGTTTTCATTTCTAGGGTAGACCAAAAAAAAGAAAGTGAAATATCCCCTACTCGTTCTCCCAGAACCAACCACTCAATTAACACCAACTCCTGGATCTATTGGTAAGAGGAAATCTTTTACAAAATGCTGTTGGTGTTTATCTTAATAACTCAAGGGGTTTGTTTGATTTAACCCAGGTCATTGCTTCCCCTTTTCAAGGTGGAGTTACATTTTTCAGCTCCTCCTCGAAAGCAGCCAGAATTACACATAGCGTTGCAGGTGAGATCTCATCAGTGCTTGTACAACGGCGTTCATGACTCCTTGCCTTGGCCAGAGACACCTTTCAGGATCAGGCTTGTCTTTCTAAACGCAACAACACCAACTAGCATAATTAAAATAATTTTAATATATTTTTTAATTTAATCTACATATTTATAAAATATGTTTTGTCATAAATAAAATATAAAAATAGGTTATTAATATTATATATAATTTTACTATGTGATAAAATATTATATATAATAAAATGAATATTAAACATTAAAAAGGTTAATATTATCCCAGGTTATTCTCCTCCTTTATGGTTTTCAAGAATTATCTTCCAGCTTGTAGAGGACATTCATGTCGTTGGTATCAAGGTGCCTAAGCATGCAGTCCATGGTAGGTAGTTTCATGCCACATCTTTCGCTCCTCAAATTCATCATTTCTTTCTCTGTGCGATATTCTGACCCACATAGTTATTGCTGATGCTTCCTCGCTAACATTTTCACATTCCAATATTTTTATTCAGTCATTACAAAAAAGTTGTCCCATGAGGAACTTAAATACTAACTTTACTCCAGCTCAGTGCTTGACCTTGGACGGTACTACCTACTTATATGCCCATAAATTGCTTGTGTACCTATGTGTACCTACTTCACCTTTTTTTTTTTTTTTTCCCTAGTAAATTTGATCTTTTCCAGTTGAGCTGACGGTTTACATTATGGCAGTGTCAAGTGTTCAATTAAAATTCACCTAGATCATACTCCACTATATTTCCCTTGCCTAGACATCGGTTATTTCATTAAAGAACTATCAGTTTAATCTAGTGTGAACTACTTACGGTAAAACCTCATCTAATTATATCCCAGGTTGCATTTACTTCTCTTATCTGTAATTACTTCTCCTTCAGAATTTGTTCTAAAGCTGTGAATATTATTAAGGTCAAACTATCAGTTCTGTAAGATTGCTTTTTCCTCTGTTCTCAAACAAAAAATCTTTTATTTCCTATTCTCTAGTCATACGGTTCCACACCCAACTTGACAAATCTATTTAAAATACTTGCTTACGGATATGTAATTTTAGATGTGCTTTTGGAATTCTGGGATAAAGATTAGTCATTTCCCCTGACAGAGGCATATTAAATTCTTTAATTCTTGGCTTTAAATGTGGTATTTTCCCTGTCCTCATTCCCATTATCCATCCTCTTTTACCCTTGTGTTCAATACTGCTGTAAATGAAGTAATTCATTTCGGGGATGTAATTTAAGACTACCTAATTTCTGTTCCATCCACACAATGCAACACTTCTGACACTCCTTTCCTTGTTCTGTATTTTGCCACACATGTATCTCAGGATGTTTTTGCTACTTATTTTGCAAATTCTCATCATTTCATACCTAAGATGCAATGTTATATAGGATATAACTTAATTTCTACTCCTTATAGGCCCTTTTCCCAGAATCAGAAACTCACTGTGAGATGATTATTTATCTAGTCAGGCCTAGAGGCTCCCCCCTGTAATTTTTGCCTGTTTGGGATGTAACTTCTAAATAATTTTTACATCTCTGATTTAAACAAGCAAAGCTTTCCCCCCTTTCTTCCATATTAAGTCCATTTAAGGCTCTCAAGCACAGCTGACCTTATTAACTAATTTTGTGAATCTTAAGTATAGCTGACCTTATTAAACTAATTCTGTGACTCTTAAGTATAGCTGACCTTATTAAACTGATCTTGTGATTCTTGCCCTTCTGAAATAAAACCTTCTTTATTACCTCAACTTTTAGCTTAAGCACATTCACTTTTCAATAGCTAGCTCTTCCAAAATATATTCATGACTTATCACAGATGAGTCTAGCACATCACCGCTCCTCACAGTTCAGCTAGGGCTTGATCAACCAACTGGGCGCCAGAGGGAAAAAGCATCACATCCAGTTACGCCCCAAAAGGGGTTCTGCCTGGACCTCGGGCGCATTCCTGTGGGGACCAGTAATCGCCTAGGCATGGTTTGTGCTTTTACCCTGGTATCCTCCTGTGCCGATATTCTCAGGGCCCCCGTTGTCGTTCTCTGATTGTGCTTTCAGGGGCCCCACCGCCAGCTTCTGGCAGCCAGGTAGGGCATCTGCAGGCTCACACAGGGCTCCCTGCGGGCCAGCAAACCCCAGAGAGGTTTGCAAGTGACACTAGAGCTATCTCAGCAGAAAGACCTGCCCGAACAGCCTTGGATTTACCACGCACAAACAGATCATCCACACAGCGGGTTTGCCATATCCATGGATGTCAGGGAAACAGCTCACGTACTGTGCGCTGATTCGTGCTCATGCAGCTGCCATTTGCCTGGATTACATATCCAAAAACCTCAGGCTCATGGCCAAAGCCCTCAAAAGAGGGACACATCTGGGGAAAATCTGACATATTTCAGGTCCAGGCATGTGGGCTGTGTGTGGATCTGAGGCAGACTCATGAAATACCAAAAGCTTGGATAGAGAACGCATCTGATCTAAATTCTGTACTTAAAAGTGGGGGCCGGGGGGAGGAAAAAAACCAAACCCAAAACTCCTCCTATTGTGAAGACAGGGCTATGTCTGGAAAACATAAACCCAGCTGAGAACTGTGGGAATACAGCAAATATCCTGAAAAAGGGCTGATACATTAGAGGAAGGAAACTGTGATGCTATCAGAGCACTCTGCCAAAGTGCATGTCTGATGCCTGCTAGACATTTAGCAGACCTGCCAGGAGATGATGGCGGTGGGGCCAAAACTGAGGAACAAGTGTGCTACCATGCAGGGAACTGAACTCCTCTTTGTCTCTCCTGACACCTTTTCCAAATCAAGGCTGGCCTGGTAAAGCACTGCTTAAACATGAACAACTTCATCAAAGGATGGTACAACTCCCCTACCTTTCGAAGCATCACTTTTAGGGGAGCAGGATTCCACTGGACTAGTCAGCAAAAGATGACGCTAGCATAGAAAGGAGGGGACTGAGTTTCCTCTTGATCTTGGTAATCCCCAAAGTCACCTTTTCTTCTCCTACGCAGCTGAGAAAGTCTGTCAAGTCAGCTTTTATTTTAACTTTCACCATTTTAAAGATAATTTTAAAGTACACATTGGTTCTCTCAGATCTGACTACGGGCCATTATGTGGGCAAGCTGAGACGTTTCTAACATTTATTTCAGCACTATTTTCCTACAAGGGTATTCAAAAGGAATGTACCAGTTTCTTATCATTTGGAATTCTTATCATCTTGGTAATGTGTTTAACAGCTCGATCTGCTTTCACAGCCTCTCTTACATCTTGGCAGCTACTGCTGAAAATCCACCCTGTAGTTAAGGCCCTGTCTCCTGCTGCTAATTAGAGATTGGCATTTCACAAGGACAAAACATTTCATTGCCCACTACTGAGTAATCCCTCAAATATTTATGTTCTGTTACTATTCCTAACAGAACCATCTATAACTGCAGCTCTCCTTCCCCATGATCCCAATAAACTGGTACGGAATTACTGTACAAATGTACAAGAGAGACTTTATTAAAGGAGAAAGAAGAAAGATTTCATTTCAGTGTCGATTTAAAGACTTAAAAAGACCAGTACTACACATAGACCTAAAGAAAAAAGGCTTTACAATTAACTTCAGAAGCTTCCAAAATTACAGATTTACTTTTTAACACATAGAGAAGCTTACATCAGATATAACAAAGGTGAAATGAAAAGTTTAACCGTATCAGGGCAGGCTATAAGATCACCTAGGCCAATATCTTGTTTCCAGCAATGTCAAGTGCAGAGACACAAGGAAAGAATACAACAGGGCAACTGCAGAACACGCTTAACGCTGCTACTGCCCCAGCCACTGGCAGAAGCGTTTGCACCAATTTAGCGTTACCTTACAAAGCCTTCATCAGGAGATTCTGGCTTATAAATTTTTGATTGAAAAATGTTACTTCGTTAACATTGGAGCTGTTTAGGAAGCTTGAACAGTTTGACCCTTTGGTGTTTTTCACAGGTAAGACACTATTGTACCATCAGTTTGCCCTACGTAAGAGTTAACTTAAGATGAAAGAATCTGTTAACACTAACTTAAAGAAAACCATCATAAAAGACAGGTTTCTTAGGATGGGTCTAAATTTTCCACCTACAAATACATCAAAGGTGGTAAAGGACATTACAGAGGGAGAGTCAAAAATCCTTATGGGAAGAGTATTACCCAAGAAGTGGCAAAGCATTTACCAAATAAGTAGATGTTCCCATAAGATATTTACCTCATCAGCAAGAACACAATGTTAATTAACCTGCTTGAGGGCAGGCGAGAAAGCAAAAAGGTTTTTAAACTAAGGATACAAATCCCTAGCGTCTTGAAATATTTGAAAAAAGTTACTGACTTACAGAGGAAAACACATTAGGTGTCCACTCATTTTCTAGCTGATGAAGGATGCGCATTTTCAACTTGGTCACTCTGGATGGAATGACTGGCAAAATTCAGGACATGGCAATTGCAGAGAAGTTCAAGCTATTTAAGGCACCAACAGGATAGTCTCCTGCTATGTAACTGGCCTTCCTGAAATAAACAGGCGCTACCAGGCACAAGCAAATTAAGAACAAGCTCCCATCCTACCCTCTGCCATTAACCCTGTTAGTAGTCACAATTAAAAACACTTTTCTACCTTCTTTGGATGTGATCACCAATTTAGTACTCAGGAGCCCTCCAGGAAGACACATTTCGTAAGAAGCTTGAGGAGCCTGTGCAAAAGCCCACATTCTCATTTCTCCTCCTATGTACAAAACTTCATTCCTTTAGCGTATTAAAGAAGGAATTACTTGTGAAAAAGAGCTATGGACACTTCTAAACAAGTCTTGAGCACTTCCTCCAGCTACCACTGTCATCTCTGTTCTTGTGATTTGAAACAGGCCCTTTTTAATTTCACAAATACAAACTGACTATTTGGGTGGTATTTGCGCATAATGTCAGTAACTGTTGGCTACCGAGGATTTCCCCAGTTGGCTGGTTTTCTCAAAAAAAATTTTACTAATTTTCTAAACATTTTATTGTGACTGTTTGAATTCAGAATTTTTTTCTTCTGAATAGCACTGGAAAACTTTGCTTAAGAATACCTTTGTTTAGAGCAAAGGCTGCTTACATAAAATTAAACTTGAAATAAAGCCATTTTGACTGAAGCTTGGTTTTATGTTCCTGAGAAATCTTAAGTTTCCCAAGATTCTGTATTATGAGGATTTTGTGCTTGCTGGAAAACCCCTAGTCATAAAACTTCACCCAGATACAGCTGTACATTTACTAACTGTTTCATACAGGGAAAGAGAAGCCATAACGAAGTAGCTTTCCTTTGTATCTGTAAAGAAAGGAAGCCAGCTGATCAGCAAGTAACGAGTTTAGCCTACTGATGCCCAAGTTCAGTATAAAACTCCAATTTAAATTCATAAGAGTGTCCAGTCCTTCACATTACATATGTGTTAGAGGCTGAAAGACTAATCCTCGCTGACACCAGTTACTAGTATCCATTTTTTAAACATCAGGTAAGATGCTTTCCTCTCTATGGGCTACTAGTAGTTTAAAGTACACAGGACAGCATGTGTTTTAAACATTACAAAAAATTAAACCTTCGGTCAAAGAGTTCATTTTGTACAGTTGCAAGCAATTCAAGTATGTCCTTAACATTTTAACATCACTAAGGGGTTCTTTCAGGTAAAAGTCAGGATAGCCCTGGTCCACCAAACCAAAAAAGGCCTCTTTTTCATAGTAAAAGATCAGTCTGGTTTTTTTCAGGAAACAAATGAAAGTTACATGATCTGAGCAAAACTTCATAGAGTAATATTAACGAAGATTTTTACCTCAAAAGAAATACAGACAAAATGAGAGTTCTATTCAGGAGCCTTTAATTTTTATTATTTCTTTTAACAGGCTTAAAATATGCAAATGAACAAAAAGTATGTGGCTATTATAAATAAGAAACCAGATAAGCTTACACAGTAACACTACAAACACCCCAGTGGGGAAAGAATGCAGTATTAACAGCAACTATAAGCCATCATCAAGCAAACTTGCCTACTCTAGGCAAAACCATCCATCCATCAAATGTACGACTGCCATTGACAGAAGGATTCTAGTCTGGTACAACTCACCCTACTGATAAGGTTCCTCTTCAGAAGAGACACCTTTATTTCAACTGTGCGTGCACAAGGCTCCTCACCCTGCTTACAGTTAAAAATAAATACTTTATTTGTGTACAGTGCTCTTCAACAGAGGTCTCAACGTCACTAACCATTTCTTACAACACACTCCTGCGAGGTAGGTATATCATCATCACCATTTTACAAATGGAAAAGAGATTTGCCCAGAGTCTCACAGCTATTTAGTACCAGAGCCAGGAACACACCCCCTGCTCTGTACCAAATGTTTTCCACTAGGCAATGCTCATTCTTAGGTTATACTATTGCATTCAAAAAAAGTTATTTTAAGACAACATGTATGTTTAATATTACAATATAGCATTTTTTTTTAAAAAAAGAATACAGTACAGCTCATCTTTGAGGTACCATTCCTCTCGTCTCCCCAACTTTTTTACCTGGAGATAACCAAAATAATTATGACTAATGAAAAGAAGTTTTTAAAAATATGCACTATAGAGGCAGATATGCAAGTGACTGGAAGCATTCTGTTTCTGTTCATAAAGAACATTTGTGTTATTTCTCTAGTGCCAACTTATACTGGGTACAAGGCCCATGCAAATCATGTTATTTTAAGATGATAAGCAGCTGCATGTCTTCATCTTTTGTGGTTTAGTGTCAGTAACTCCAGTCAATCCCAGTAATTACTACAGATACCTTTCCCAAGCTTAGCATAACAGTGATTTTAAACCCACTGCCCTTACAAAGACTCTTAAAACATTTTTTGAGCTACACATTCAGCTCCTACATCCACTAAGTGAGAGTCTTGATTAAGACAAACACATGTGACTTCAGGTTTTAACAAATTTCCATTTTCAAGTTTTATAACAAAGTGACTAACTCCTGTGTTGGGACTGACAGAAGACAACTGAGACTTTGTTAAATTTGTTGGTAAAGTACAGTTGAGATCCGAAACAAAATAACCAAGCCAGTTCCTCATGTAGGCTCCATGACTCACCACTAATATATTGGCATCTAATATTTTAGAGGCTCCACCGTTATCAGAGCTATGTTCTGCTTCACTGCAGTGGTCTGTCCAAGGGAAAACTAACTGTTCTTCAGATGTTCCTGAGCTTCTGCTGGCAGCACCATGCGTGTCTTGCTCCTTCTGTTCCAATTCAACCACTAGCTGACACAGAAATTCAAAAAAATCCCTTGCACGTTCTCTTACCTAAAGAGAAGGGGCAGAAGAGTACATTGTGAAGAATGCAAGAGACTTCAGCTTTTAGAAGTCTGAGATACAATTACTTCAGTTAAACGACAAATGCTTATCACAGGCACGTCTCAGAAATCAATGGTAAGTTACTGAATGCTGTAAAAACTTCTCTGCCCTCCAAAGCCAAGGTTGAGAGCAACTGCCTTGTCCTTCTGCAAATGACAGCTTCATGAGGAGTCAATCTCAAAAACAGTATTTTAATTCTAAAGAGATTCCCCACTTGGCAGCCACTATAATCAGGTCAAGTAGTGTTTTTAGCTTGGAAAACAACTACCTTCAGTTGAGCTAAGCTGCCAGTAAGATGTTCCTAAGTACACAACAGCTGTATCTGCACTGATAAAATGGCCTAGAAAGTAGGGCACAAATAAATAAATACCATACTTCATCCAGTGTTTCTCCTCCAGAAGGCGTGAATGAAGGACACTGCTCTCCAGCAGCCTTTGCCATAGCCTTGAGGTCAGTCAAAGGCCTTCCTTCTGCAACACCGTATTTCTGTGAGAGGCAAGTCATGAAGAGCATGTTTAGCAAGACGTATCAAGTCTCCAGTACCACTTCCAACGCGAGCATCTCCTAACAGCTTTGTTTTCTTGGATTCTCATGTATAATGCGCAGGCTTAACTACCTTTTAAATTTTATCCCAATACTGGGGGAGAAGGTATCTTTGTATCTGCTGTTTAAGTTTAACGTATATATATGAAGTGTATATATATATATCTGCTGGGTAGAGAAACGCCTTAAAAGCTACGTCTCATTAAAGTACCAACATTTAAAACACTACCTTCAGCCGCATCTTAGCTTTGAGATTTTTTTCCCCTCTACATTTTTGACACTCATTCTTAGCACACAAAATTAAAGTGTGTTTTTAAATGAGGTTACATTCCAAACACCTCTATATGTAGCTGTTCACACGAGGATAAACTCCATTTACTTTGCATTTGCAGAAAGACTACAGGGAATTAATTGTTGCAAGTAAGAAACAAGCATTTTCTCTACAGACCTTTGAAATCTCCATAGCAAAGGAGTCCATTTTAAAATCAGAATTTTTTAAAAAGACAAAAGAAAAACAAAAAACCCCAAAGGATGAAACACCACAAGTACCCTAACTATTAAAAATAAACAATAAGGCCACCTCCCACCTTTTCAGGACATACATTACTGCTGTGGACAGTGTTTTCAGAAAACAAGAACGGCAAAAAAGATCTTACAAACATATGCTAATGGACTCAGAGAACATGCAATTAACTTTCTTCAATGACACACTTACTCATACACAAGAAGGAGTAGTAAGAATCCATATATACCAGCTAGTTAGTCTGGATAATTAGAAGTCACATTATAAAACACAGTATTTATCATCTGTAATGTACATCCATCTTGTAAATTACTTGGATGTGCATTGTAATTTTTGATCTGGAAGATCTTTCCAAGGCAACTCTCCAACAATGGGAAAAGAGATTAATACTTCTCCCTCTAGAGATTAATACTTTACTACTGCTAACAGATGAAAAATATATTCAAGTGGAAAGCTTTAGTCTTCCTTGGAACATCCGAAGACAGTGAAAACGCTGCGGTTATGATGAGTATTTTGAGAAAGTATGAGCTGATACAATACTGTCAAACACTTGGTTACACACATTCCAGAAACCCAGATGTTGATGACTAGGATATAGACACATACTCATTACTGAAGCTTTCTGACTTCTATGTCACTATCCACTTGCTGTGGATATGCAATTAGATGCCATAATCATTATTATGGTTTTCAGAATGCACCGAAACACATTTACTTCAGCTTCTCAATCCCCTTCTCTAAAGCAAAATACTGACAGTTTTGGAATACTAAGAAAGAAATGAAGAAATAAGTGCTCTGAAGCTGCTGAAAATTAAATTCTAATCTTAAAGATTTTTCCAGACAGATTCTCTCATGAAAGGCATGAGAGAATAAAACTTGCTGAATAGGGTCAATGATATAAGTTCTTTTAAAGGACATTACTACTTTTCATGCAATTCAAACTTAATTCCAGTTATCCAGAGCAGTTTACAACCTGTGGCCTGCAGACGCTGTATTGGCATTTCTATACTTCCATACAAACACCATGAAAGGCGGCGGGGGGGAAGTGTAACAGAGTGCTAAGATTATTCTTTCTAAAATTCTGTATCATGAACCGTAGCATTTTTCAAAAACATCAGATGGTAAAGCAATTGAAGAACTGGGAGGCATTTGACTTGCTGGTTTCAGGGTAAGAATTGGAATTTGACAGAGAAAGAAGATCCAGACAGGAAATGCTACAATCATGTTCTGCTCCATAAACAGTTATTTGCCTGCTGGCCATATGCCATCTGACTTGGGGTTTTGTAGCATTTCCTTAGTTAAAATTCAGCTGACACTCTAAGTAGAACACCTGAAGGGTGATTCGTATTAGCAGAAACAGCCAGCATCTGAGGTTTTTTTCTTATCAAGACATACTTAAAACAAGATGTACAATTATGCCTGTTACCAGGCAGAGAGGCTAATCAGGAAAGCAGATTGTATCATGCACAGCAGAAAGCTTTCCAGTATCTTTGTGCAAATTAAAAGGTATAAACAGCTAAAAAGCCAACATCACGTTGTGCCATCAGGCTAGAGAAGGAGTATCTTTAACTCTTGATATATGGGGTTAGAAAACAGAGCTAAGCTTTTTATTACATTTACGATAATTCCTTTTATATGTAAATATTACTTAAATCACTAAAGCATCACAGTTACAGCACTAATCACTAAATTCTGGCTTTGCTTCACAATTGTGTGAACAATTTATAGTACCTGATGTGAAGAGTTCAGTTTTCCGTGATTAAAACCACATCAAACAGTGCTCTCCATTGTTAAATTCACCACTCAACAGGCCGTGATATCCACGAGCAGTAAGTTACATTTTCAATTTTTCAATATCAAAACAAACTCTTCTGGCACTTACTCTTTCTCGAAGTCTTGCATCATACTTGATTTCCAAATCTCTGCAAAACTTATTTTTTCCTAGAATTGTGGCAGCAGTCTAAAAAGTGAATATACAGTTGCATCAATGACCTGTTTTCTCATGGGATAGCTAGACCATCCTACACCACCACAGCCAATGATTAGTAGTACCCAACAACCCAAAGGAAAAATATAAAAAGTTGTTCAGCTAGTAGTCTCTGTCAGAACTGGATATGTGGCCTGTGTCAGGCCACAAAAGATGCAATCCTCTGATAGTTCTTTCACAACTCAAAGTCCATTACAGCTGAAAACATTTAGCACCCACAAAAGGTGGGCAGCAAGACACGGCAGCAGCAGGATTTACCAGGATAAAACCCACATCTTCTCTTGAGTATACTGCCACTCACAAAGCAATCATGCTGACACATTCTTTACATGCAGTACATGAGTCAGACTCACAAGCAGTATGTTCCTAAAACCTGATCAGTTAATCTGATTGCAAAAAACATAGTATCTAACAAATGAAATTACCTTCTAGCAAGTGGCTACTTAATGCACCTCAGAAATCAAATACTCAAAGCAGTTAAAAGCCAGGAGGCTGGCAACATACTGAAGTGTCAGCCTTGACGTTACAAGGGAAAAATGCACTGGATGACACGCTTGGGGGAAAAAAAATCATCTAACTTACTGTATTCACCTGCCTTTTGGTAGGATGACCGAGAGAGAGAAAACCCAAAGGGCTTAGTTCACTTTTAACAATAGTCTGGATGTCTGGAGTTGTGTGCTATTTATCTTTTTTTCTTCCAAGGAAACATGATTTTGGTGGTGCAGG
The DNA here is from genome assembly GCF_023634155.1 of Falco peregrinus. Classification (NCBI taxonomy): domain Eukaryota; kingdom Metazoa; phylum Chordata; class Aves; order Falconiformes; family Falconidae; genus Falco; species Falco peregrinus. Next base: position 83,969,261 of record NC_073726.1, on the reverse strand, counting down.
GTAGAGAAGACAACTATCAAGAGGAAATTCTGGTATCACTTTAGAAAACGTATTGCCTTATACAGGCTCTAGCATGTTGGCTATTATACACCTGTCTGGCTGCCACGGCCAGTAATGGGAACTAAAGGACAGCTAACCTGCAGCTGTTCTGATATGCACCAAAGCACAAAGACTGTACTGGATTCACAGACAGCTTTGACTGGTAATACCTGCTGGAAGTCTTGTGCAAATGTCCACATCAAATTGAACTGACATTCACAGAATTAATTTTGAAAAGGCTCATTGGATTCTGGCATACAATAAGCTGCCTTGTTGTATTAACAAGATTTTATGACCTATTTAATGTATTGCTTAGGAAAGGCTTTATGTTGCAACTTTAAATTTCTGCCACAGGGTAACGTCAAAATTCAGATAAAGTTGAATCAAATTCCTTGTATATACCAATAGCACAGTTAATTATATGATTATATCCTAAAATTACTCCAGGACTGGGATCTCGCTCACTACATGAAATAGACAACATTCACCTACTGAGCACTAGTTCATATTCTGAAGTGTAAATATTAAACGTGAAGTCTCATTTACCATGCTGAAACCAAAATACACTCTGAGGTTAACTTCCTCACCCCTCTCCTACACCATCTGTTACTAGAATATCAATATGCTTCAGAAACATCACTGAATCTTCACAATACCACAGTGAGAGCAGGGATATTAGCCCCATTTTATACATGGAAAAGAGACTCAAAAAGATTTTTCCTCCTCAGGGCCCAGCCTGTCCCAGTCCTGAACCTACCTTCACTACTGCAGAGCTCTTACCCCAACAGCATGAGCACCTCACAGTAGGCCTCACGTTCCCCTGCAGACTTTGGTGTTAGGCTTTGTTAACATTACAAGCCTTAGGGCATTGTGCTCTGTTCACACCGCATCCTGGTCTGCCCAACTAGTCTTTTTGTATTTTCACATTGCAGGTCTGCCTGCTCTCTTCTACGCTGCTACTTTCTGAAGCAAGTCTTGGACTCTCCCTCTCCTAGGCTTATTCTCTCAAACAGACTTCCCTGCAAAGCCTCTCTCCGCATTTCCTATACCTGCTCACTTTGCATCTCCTGTAGCTCTCTGAATTCCTCCCCAGCCAGTACAACTCTCTTTGCACACATCCCTGTTTTCTCGTTTCCTGCTCAGGCTTGAACACTGGAGCTGTCAGCCACGGGCAGTAGCCAGAGGACCACATACCACTCTCCTGGTTCCACTAACCAGTACACACCCTGCCTATAGCCGATGCAGGAGACCTTGCAAGGAAAACTAAACTTTACCACTAACAGCTTCTTTAAAAAACATTTTTTACTCTTTTGCAAGGGAACTTGTACATTCCTTTCATAGCTGAGCTATGAAGTGACAGCATAGTAAAGGACACTTCTTCATAGATTTGCAGCTGCCAGAAAAGGGAGTTCCAAGCAAATGGAAACCGCAGCTTTACACATCTTTGGAAAAGCTTCCACAAAGCTGGATAGCCTGTCAAACAAATGGCAAAACACATTTCCTTTATGCAAAGACCAAAATCGGGTCTGTCTTCTACATTATGAGTGCAAATGCTTCTCATGGAAAAAGCTGTCTTTAATACAAGGAAAAAAATTATCACCTTCTCTCTCAAGTGGCTGAGCATTCAAAAACAATTCCCCTAAGGCAGGCACATAGCACAGTCTTACGAACGTTATAAAGCACTATTAATGTTTTAAAATATAATCACTGCCACTTAAAGGCAGTTATGCATTTTACAAATATCCAGTGACTGCACTCCTCCTTCTCCGTCTCTCTGGTTTGTTTTCTAAGTTGTGCTGCTACAGTTTATGGGACCGTGCTGCAAAACTAATGGGCAATGTGATGATGAATATTTTAAGAAAAAAAAAAAAGGGGGGCGGGGTTTATGTTAGATTTTGTTGATCTGGTTTACAGCAAGGCTTCACAGACTTTTGTAGCAGGACAACAGAGCAAAAAGCAAGCAACCAGCAGGGCTATCACAAATCATTTAGTAGTTTCAATCACCTGAAGCCTACAGATCTCCTGAAATCACTGCATCAGTAACAGAAGAGAACTAAGGACAGGGCTCCCACAGGAGACACCACCTTCCTAGAATAGCTGATCTATGCCTCTACCTTTATAAGTTCTGTTTCCTTGATTTTTTTTTTAGTATTTTGTAATCTTGCACATGAAATCACATGTAATCCCACTCAGCAATTAACATTTTTTCCTCTTTAATTAACCCGTTAAAATAGTGCCTCAAGGAGTGCTATTATGTTCCTGCCAAAAAATCAGCCTCTCTGTACATTTAATAACCCTTATACTGGCTTTACAGCAGAACTTGATCTTGCCTATATTGGTCTGCATTCCTCAGAAAAATACAGCATACAGTCACAATGCATAAGACAGTACAGTAACGCGGCAGCCAGTTTGGTTTGTTTCTTCAAAGAAAAACGGACTTCAGTCTGTGTTACTTCTAAGTCCTGATTACTCCTTTAGCAAGAACGTACCCACACACCGAGTAACACCAAATACAGAAGAACACACTGCATGGCATCCTGCGAAGCAAGCTGGCCTTCACTGATTCCTAACTGAGCTGTTCGTACTAAAACATCCTTATTCATAGAGGCCTTGCTGAATTCTACACAACTCACACTTCAGTTCTAAAGTCTATCAAAATAGCCTTTGGCTCTCCATCACTGTATTATTTTTGCATCATCAACAGCAAATAAATGGCAAATTCTGAAGCTTGTATTTACATTCAGTTGCCTCTAGAAGAACTTGCCTGCTTTGCTCGGAGGAGGTCACTTGAAAAGACATGAGTAAACTTCACGTTACTGAGAAATAAACCAGCAGCATCTGCTTGTCTGAAGCCAGTTGCAGAGAGCGGCTCATCTACTCCTTGACCTACAAAATAAAAACCCCCATCAACATTAAGACATGCAAATTTTAGATCATTTAGCAACTAGACAAGCATAACAGCAATAAAGAATCTGCTCAGTCACAATAAAATGCTTCTCCTTCAGTAACACCATCCATTAGTAAAAGTAATCTTCCCTAAATTCAGTCACACAAATTGTATGAAAAAAGGAAGTACAGGCTAGGAAGACAGAAGGACCATTACTAATGATATTTATATTAATGTATGCATGTGACAAATATAAACATAAAACAAGAGACCTACATTTTCTAAACATGAGTAGTCATTTCAAATCACTTGTCCTTTTTAGAACGGTCACTGGTAGGCTTCCTGCAAGAGGTATCTCACAACTGAAACTCTATAAACAGATTTGCTGATTGTAAGGAAAAGGACAATACAATTGAGATAGTGTTGTTGATACTAAAATATGTATACCGGGGAAAAAAACGCACATCAGGAGACTCAAGTCCTGACAACTATGAAATGCCTGCTCCTCCCCATTCCCTAACATTGACAATGCCTTGAAGAAATGAGGCAACAAGAAGGGATTTTGCGTAATACGGAAAGCAGCACACACTCTTTGCCAAAGTCAGTTTCACAAGAATTTTACAGTTGATGTAAACACAATCTGTTGTGGTCTCTTTCCGCCCCATACTCCACCTTGCACACCAACACCAATGATCTTGCAGCTGCACAGCGTGCATGTTGATGGAATAAACCTAGCTGAAAAGCAGCAACCCTTCCAAAAATTGTTTTCAGCCAAAGGAGCCTGTGAAACTAGCTGGACACAGAGCTCTAGGACCAGCACTTTGGGAATCCAGCTTGCATGAAATGGGTGTCTCCCTGTCACAGCTCAATCTCCATGAGAACCAAGAACTGTGGCAGAGGAACAAACCTGTAACAAATTGCTATATCCACAATTGTATCACCTATTTTACTTTTGTAGGGAGTCAAAGCAGAGCGCGTGCAATTCTCATCAGACCCAGAACAACAACAAAAAGAATTTTCACCAACCAAATGCACAATCATTTATACACTTCCAGTAGCAAAAGACAGGTCAGCAGAGGTCCAGAACATGAGTTCTGAGCACCTCGTAATTCAGCCATGCGAGACCTCAGACCCCACCACGCTGCTATAGGTCTTACACCTCTCAAAACACAAGGCAGTGTTCACTTTCTACACTGGAGGGGGGAGAGGAGCCTATTGCATGCCATTTGACCCAGAGAGCTAGGAATTTCAAAGACATCATTGGGATTTTTAAGAACATAAAGCAGGGGAAGTTGCAAGAACTGTAAATTGCAACATCAAAAAATGTGTCTCCCTTACAGCACGCAGCATTGTATAAAGTTTACTTAATCAGAGTACAACCCCACTAGGTTCCTTGTAGCAGTGAGCCTCTGTTTTTCTACAACAGACATCCAAGCAGCTCAGTGCTTTAAGTTCTGGGTGCACAAGTCAATAGTCATTAAGAAGTCTGGTTCAAAAAGTTGTGTCTAAAGACTACCTTCCTAGAAAGAGCTGGGATTCAACAATTCGAGCATTTAAAAAGAACGTTACTCTTCATTCTTGCTTGCTTTACTGTAGACTTTTTTTGCAAGTGACAGATTACCTTAAGGCAACATCTTCCTTTACACATGATCTTGACCTGCTTCTGTGGCTCCTTACCAACTCCCATTGTACAAACGTGCACCTGGCTGGTTCTTCACCACAGCTGCAACTCTCACTTCTCATCTGAGCCCCAGAAGCCCTTTGTCCAGGCTTCATACTACTGAGATTTACTACAGTGCTAGGGGACACTTAGTAACAGGCACTGTGGTGCTGCTATCACTTTATTTGATTACAGGTGTGTCCTGGTTTCAGCTGAGATGGAGTTAATTATCCTCTTAGGAGCTAGTATGGTGCTGTGTTTTGGCTTTGATGTGAGACTTTTCAGTTCCTCAGGCCTTGTTAGCAAAAACACTGGAGGAGCACAAGGAATTGGGAAGGGACGCAGCCAGGTCTGCTGACCCGAACTAGCCAAAGAGGTATTCCATACCATGGGATGCCATGCCTGGTATATATAGCTGGGTGACTGGCTGGGCATCGGTCGGTGGGTGGTGAGCAGTTGTGTTGTGCACCACGTGTTCCTGTCTTCCTTTCCCTCTGGATGTTATTCTTTCCCTCTTCATTATAACTGTTGCTGTCATCATTGTTATTATTGTTCTTTCACTTTTATTTTATTCTATTCTATTCTTATCTCAACCCTCAAGTTTTACATTCCTTTCCAACTCTCATCCCTATCCCTCTGGGTGAGGGGGGAGTGAGCAAGCAGCTGCGTGGTACTTAATTACCAGCCAGGGTTAAATCACAACAAGGTAGCTTCCCCCCCATTTCAAAGAAGGAACTATTCTAATACTCCTGTTGATACCAGAAATGCATCACTGTTTGTTGATATTCTGTGGAGACCAACTCAGATAGTTCTGTAAAGCTATCAAGATAATGTCCTGGCTTACAAATAAAGTCTCTTATGGTTTACAGTATTATTCTGCAACACTATTTAACAGTTCAGCAGTTGGTTACAGGATTTTACATTTTGCAGGGAAGAATAATTTTCCATCTCTAACAAGCTAGCAGAATAACTGATACTGACCTTGCAGTATCTTGTCTTTGTTGTATCTTGTTTCTCCACTGAAAAAGAATATAAATTAAAAAAAAATTAACTTAAAACAATTTTACTGAACATTCAAAAACATTATTAATACCAACAGGAAACAGCTGACTGAATATGAAAAATGAGATAACAGCACAGCCTCTTTTCAAAAAAAAAAAAAAAGTATCTAAAGACTTTACAACAAAAAACTCAAAAAATTTTCAAGTAGCCAACCCCAACCATGCTGTCAATATTCACCACGACAAACCTGCCTGGAATAAAAGGATGGGAAATAATTTCTTAAATTTATCATAAATGCAGCATAATTTATCTATTACAATTACATCTCCATGCTGGAGAGGGTGAAGCTGCAGGAAGACTCTGGAGCCCTCTTAGGAAAAGCGTATGCTAGCCAACTGGACCTCTGTACTTTAAAGGGAAGCCAATTCAAGAGATTATCAAAGACAGCAGCAGAGCAGGCTGCACACCTTAAAGAAACAGAGCACAGAACTGTAGAAAAAGTGGTAGAATGGCCTTTAGGAACTAAAATATTCTACCTTGAAAACCATAACTGATGGCATGTATTTCAAGAGAAGAGCAACTAAAATCATATGCAGATTTACTTTGGAGGGAAAGATCTAACAACTAAACTTGACATGTACAAAGTTAAGCGTGCTGACTTTACTGAGACTCCTCACCTGACTCAAGTATCATGTGCTTAAGTTTTTGCAGCAATAAGGCCAAGTGTGCTGCTTCCTTATTATACAGAGGGCTATTAACACTGGTGTGCTGAAGCCCTCAAAATGAGCCCCCGATAGGTAACTGATGACAGAAGTCCAGTACTTTTAAGACAAACCACTGCATTTTAGTATGCTTTCAACTCTTTCCTGCACAGGGGGCAGCAATTTAATTCTTCAGGCTCACCACATGTCATGACAGCTACTTCCAGCCTCAAAAGGAAAATGCAGCAGGACGGATGGAGTCCACCCTGCTCGCCACGAGTTGGAGGTGAGGAAAGAGCAGTTTCCCAAGTTGCACTAAGATAGCACAGTGGATGCAAGCACAGTCTGACTGATGAACTCCTGTCCATTTCCTGATGAATGAACTGGGATCCTTCTGAAGTGTCTGCAAGAGTCCCACCTGAAGACTTCAACAAATTGTTTCTGGCTCCCATGTTTCCTAGCTGATGTGAAAGTTAGGCTGCAACTGCAGCACCAAGTCAGCAGATCCAGGTCTTTAAGGGAAGTCAATAGTAACTCTTTAACAGGAAGAAAATCAGACAGAACAGGGGGAAAAAACCCCACCAAAATAACCGTTCCCTGATACTTGATCAGTGCAACTGGAGCAAAGTGTTTTATGCTAAAGGAGAAAAAAAGTTTCTCTTTCATGAAAATTAAACAGTTAACTACTGTCAGCTGCAGGAGGCTGGAGCTACTTAGCCTAATTAACTACAAATCTTTGCCAATATCCCCTGCAGCTGGAAAAAAACCCTCACCCTAAGTCACAAATGCCAATTCTGTAATGTTTCACGGTAGAAATGTCAGACAACCATTCCTAAACGAGCTCTCTGCCCCACCAGAGAGCTTTTGGCAGAAAAACAGTCCTAGGAGCGAGCTCCCAAACAGCGCTTGCTGACGTTACGGATAACCCCACGCCACACCAGGGCCAAACCGTGCCGCTGTGGTTTGCGTTACCCGGTTAGCCGAAGCACACCGGGCTCACAGGCCTAGCAACACCCGAAGCACTAACCACACGGCCCCCGCGGGCCAAGCGTCCGGGCCCCGCCGCGGCCACCCCGCCGCCCCCGGGGCCGGGCCTGGAGCCTCGCGCCCCTCACGGCGCCCCGCCCGCCACCCCTGAGGGCGCCGCGCCGCGCCGCACGGACCGCCCGGGGGGGCGGAACTGCTGGCGTCACGGCACCGGCGCGGGGGGGGGGGGGAGGGGGGGGGGACGGCAGCGGGGAGGCCGGGAAAAAGCGCAAGGCCCGGCAGCGGCGGGCGCCGCGGTACTCACTGCCGGACGACGGTCAGCCCGAAGCGAACCATGGCGCGGCCTCACCGCCGCCGCCCGCCTCCTGCCCGCACTGCGGCGCCCCGCCGCCCCGCGCCCGCCGGTGACGTCATGGCCCCGCCCCGGCACGGAGGGGAGGGGGCAGGAGGGGGAGCGCCGCGGGCCCGCGCCGGCGGCAGCGCGTCCGTCCCGGGGCAGACCCCGCGCCGCCCCAAGACGCGGTTTGTGGCCGCAACCCCCCAACACGCAGCTTGTGGCCGCAAACCCGCGTTCTGCGGGAGCGCCCCAGAAACCTCCCGGCGCTCAGCGCCGCGCAGGGGCCGCGCATCGCTTCCCTACGGGGCTGGGGGCGCAGGCCTGGGGGTAAGGGGCTGCAGCTCTCTGTGGCTGCAGGTGCGGGCAGGGCGCCCGCCCGGCCTAGAAACTTGGGTATTTGTCACATTCTGTTTAAAAATTAAAGGCATGGTGTGTGCGGTGACGCATTTTCTAAGGTCTGGCGGCGACGCTGAGGGCAGGTCCTGTGGGGAGCAGCCGAAGGGGCCGGGGCTGTCGGGCCTGGAGCGGAGCTGAGGGGGGGCCTTGTGCCCCTTACCTAATGGGGGGATGCAGGCGGGGGGATGTCGTCTCTTCCTCCACATAACAAGTGACAGGGCATGAGGAGATGGCGTCAAGTTGCGCCAGGGGAGGTTTAGGTTGGATATCAGGAGATGCTTTTTCACTGAAAGGGTGGTCAAGCACTGGGACAGGCTGCCCAGGGAGGGGGTTGAGTCACCATCCCTGGAGGTGTCGATACGTGGCCCCTGGGTACATGGTTTAGTGAGACTGGGCAGCGTTAGGCTAACGGTTGGGCTTGATTTTACACGTCTTTTCAAGCCTAAATAATTCTGTGTTCTTCCTTTACCATTGTGATCTGATGGCTTTCACCTTAAAACTGCAGTTTTCTCATCATCTCACGATTCTGGGAGCACAGTGTTGAGTAAGTTTACCACATCGCAGAAGACGTAATATTTGAGGATGTTCAGTCTTGTTATGTCAACTAAATTCAGAACATGCATTCCTAACAGGACTCTGTTCAGAGTAGTATCATTAGTTGGATCAATTACACTAATTACAAGTCAATTAAAAGTCTTGGAAGCCAAATCCCTCGAGTAATCGTTGGCGAAGATGGGAGCCCTTCCAAAGCAACCATTTCAGACCAGCAGTTTACAGGCAAAGCACGCAGTGCACGAGGCATCCGCAACACCGGCATCCACAGCCCGCTGGGGCCATGCTGGTCATGTGCTGCAGAAGTCCAGAGCCTCCATGTATTTTCTGAAAAATGGGACAGATTGTCATCATCTTCAGGTCCTATTTACCAAAATCATTTCAGCTCCTGGGGTCTAAATGGGAGATTGGTGGAATACAATTTTGGGATCCATATGGGTGAGCTTTGTATTAAGGCTGTTGCAGATTGATTTGTTGGGCAGAGGCTACTTCTGCTCCACAGCCACCATCATACTTGGGGAAATTGAGGAATTAGGGAAGTTGGGGGGCAAGAGAAAAGCAAACCTACCACCTGCAGACTCTCTGTATCACAGTGATGTTTTCAAACTCAGGAGTAAAGCTGACATCTTGGCTAGATACAGTAAGTCAGCTCTCCTCTTTTGCCTGGCAGTGTTCTTTGTGGACCAGCTGACAGCATCTGTGGGAAGATACAAGACATCTGCATTTACTAGTTGACAGTCTTGTTGCCTATGCATTATTTGCTGGGTGAGTAAGGGGATTCTTCCTTCAGTTGGCAGGATTTGACATTCAGACTCTCACTTTCCCTAGTAAGAGTGAAAAGGCAAAGAAAAAAAAAAAAGTCTTACAAAAGTAGAAATTTACTTGGCTGTTCCTTCCACACTTCCTGTTTTTGAAGACTCATGAAAAAGCACGTGTACATTTCAGCTAACTGCAAGGATACAGCATAGAAGATGTTTTCCTGAACGCAAAAATAATACAACGTTCACCTCAGGGAAGGTCCTGCTGGCCAGAAATACTACGGATTCAAAATGGTTGATATTTTAGGAAATTAACCATAAATATTTGGTCAAATCATCACTGTGTTATTGATGTAGAAAACTATAAGTAATACATATTTTGTGGTTGCAAAAAGCAAGGAAAGAAATGGGAACGTTACTTAGGGGTGAACAAAAACACCCAAGGAGCTGTAATAGCACACAGAAACTGAGAAAGTAGCATTTAAAATTAAAAATTTAATTGTTTTGCTAATGGTGATTTCTAATAGACAATGAGAGCAATGACCCAATTGCAATTATTAAATAATAGCTTTGTGAAAGTACTGCTGGTAAAATGGACAAAGTAACAGAAGAAGTGACTGCAAATCATCCTTTTGCCCTCAAAAAGCTGAAGTTTTATGGCTTACAGACAATCTGCTTAACCAAAATATTAGTTGGTCCGATAGCTGAATGTATTTCCTTTAGGATTTAACAACCGTGTGGAATAAATGCTATCTAAAAATTAGAGAAATTCTGGGTTGCCCAGAGATCTGGTTAGGCTGCAACTTAGACCTAACTTTGAAACTGATTTGTGCTTTAACACCAAACATATTCTAAATGAAGACTAAAACAGAATTTGTTTCATTAGATAGCAGTTTAAAACATGCAAAATTAGATATTTAATGCCACAGTGGGCCTGATTAATTCCCTTTTTATCTTCCTTTGGCAGTGTGGCATAACCTGCAGTGCCTCTCCACAGATTTCAGAACTGACATTTTCAAAGGGTGAGACTAGTGACATGTCTAGCCTCTAAACGGGCCAGTGCCAAATGACTCAGCTCTGACCTATTTCTATTGTATCACCATTAAAAACAACTATGTTTTTCTATGATGATAAAGACCCCAGCTGTGTTTCAAGCATGTTTTAGAAAGACAAGAAACAAATATGAGCCAACACTGTTAGCATCTATATTCCAATAAGTGCCTGTTTTGATACAGGTCCCTTTGCAAAACTGGTAACCCTTCAGGAAAAGTTTTAAAGAGACTTTGAAATTTGGGTTTGTGAGGAAAATGGCTCAAAAGGCTTGCAGCTTCTGACTTACAGCCTTGTGGTTTGCCTACTAGATCATGTTTCCTTTTTCCATTGTTTAGGCCTCTTATCTTTGCTCCTGTCTTCATCTTCATAGCATGTGCACAGTTTTTTCCTGAGCATTAACATTCTTATTTTTCATTTATTCCTCCTCAGTAATTTCCCTGATCTGCTGTAGCACATTATGCCAGTCGGTGTTCATGAGCCTGTTTTGTAAATTGACCTGCTGAAACCAAGTGTTTATAAAGCACAACTACTCACATGAGCACAGAAGCTCATCAGATGAGGAATAATATTTTGAGGAAGTCATCTTAGGAAGAAAAGCTTTTGTCGAGCTGGAAATTAAACATTTCTGAATGAGAAAATTCTAATACAAATTTTAAATTTGAATGATGTTGACTATCTAGTAAAGTCATTATCATATGGATCGCGTATCACTAACATCAGACAGTATCACCAATCCAGGGCAAGTTATCTAGTCTCCATGAAACTTCCAAGTTGGCAATTAGGAACACAAGACTGAAACTATCAGCTGGGCTGTGTTCCCTGCAGCCCCGCTTGTCATTTGGGATCCGATCTTGGTTCCTGCTCTGACAAGTGTGCTAGCCCAGCAGAAACCTAGGCTGAATTTCTTCGGTTTTTTCCTCACCCAGTCCTCTCCCTGTGTAATATGCCTCTAAAGAACATGCTGGCATGAAGAAATTCATAACTTGGTCAAAACTTAGCACAGATATTGTGCTGTGGACAGTTCTCGAATTGGACGGGCTGCAGAACCAGTTGTGCGATACCTTTGTGGCACCTACATCAACTGGAAAAGTAACTTTGGGAAAATGTTTCATTATTTTTAAGATGGCTTTCAGCATGATACACCAGCCGCAAACGGGGAGCAGAGCCAGCCCCTTGTGACGGTCCAGCTGAACAGAAAACTTTCCATGCTCCTGCGACAGCGCTGCAGACCCATTGCCCAAACCCCCAAGTGTAAAAGTTCAGGTGATGGCTGCAGGCTTTCTGGTTGATGAAGGCGTTCAGGTGAGCTGTCAGAGAAGCGAGAAGGTTCAGTTAAACATCTTACTTTTCAGAAGGTTTCGGAAAGCCCGGGCAGCTCCTGGAGGGGCTCCGGGAATAGCTGCCGCTGTAGGAGTTACGTTACCGTCATCTAGCGGCCCTCCTGCAGCCTGCACCCTCGGGTTTTACACTCCGCTTCTAGTTCCCATTCAACAAGCTTTGCATTTCTCTTCGATTACATATGTAAGTCTTTTGCTCTGGTGCTGCTAGCCATCAAGGAGAATCACATCCAAATTTTATTTCATTTCTGTTGCAAAGTTCTATAACGTTAGGCCAGGCTTTAATAGCTAAACTTGGGAAACTAAGTAACACCACTCCAGAAACATCAATACTTTGTCGTCTGTAAGAAGCAAATCCAAAGAAATTGAAACAAAAAACTTCTTGGAGAAGTAAAGACGTTTAACTTGAGGAAGCTGGGAAAAGTTGAGAGAAAGTTTTGTTTGGGTGTGCTGGGTAACAATCTTGAATTCGTTCCTCATCCTCCGGCTGGTTATGTCCCACTCACGGTTTTGTTAAAGTTCTGAAAACCCTAGTCATCAGAAAGGTCAGTCTATTGCTCTTCAGGGATGCTTGCTAGTCTCCTGCCAGACAAACCAGGGTTTTTGCTCTAAGAAGCATTACCAAGTAATCTGAGCAGCCACAATCCCAAACGTGGCCAGTCTGCTGACCTTTCTCTCTCTCCTTCACCGCTCTGCCCTAATTCTTCTTGTAGTTTCTGCACGTTACATTTTGGAAGAGCTCAAATAACATCCCAGTTTATTTTTAGAGAAAACTCAATACCAAGACAGAGCTATCACTGCATCATTTTCACAGGACAGACATTTAAGGAGACAGAGATTCCACCCCCCCACCCCAACCCTTTTTTTCCCCTCTTTGCCTCAGCTCCTTTCTCTCTCTTCAGCAGGTTGCAGCAACACTCAGAGCAGACCCTCATACCAGGCATATTGCATACAGACCTCATACCTAAGTGTAAATACCTCAGCTTTACTCACCTTAATTTGTAAGCCTGATAGGTCTCGATTTAGTGTATGTGCTGCGCATGGATGCCCTTCCCCACAGTGCACCTGAAGCCCAGCTGAGCCCTGGCCTGAAGTTCTTCCTGACAAGTGTCTGTACTAAGACCCCCACAATTTTCACTGTTCTCTCCTGGCAGCATCAGCGGTAACATCAGCTGCCACGTGCTCTTTTTGGTTTAAAAGTATTGTGGTACCTGTGCCCCTGTGGCTGCACACAGTTGAAATGCAAATCACCTTTGAGAACCCTGTTAAAGATACCATTTTATTAAGAAAAATGAAAGTGTGGGGGGTTTTTTTGTTAATATTTCAAGGAGGTACAAAGTAAATGTGGTACAGCTAGCTTTCTCCAAAGATCTAAAGGGATCCCCAAAGTCTTTTTAAAATAAACTTTCCCTTAATTGGGAGAAACGATTCAGTGTGCTGTGGGGGGCAAAGAAGTAGAGCATAGCCTGTTTCCCTTCGTGCCAGCTGGCTGGCTTCGATTTGCAAACAGCACAGAGAAGGCTCTAAAACAATCCTCTAAAAACTGAATGCAACTACTCTTACGGTTATGCCTGCAAGGGACTGCAGAAGGGTGCAAAAGTGCATCAGCAACAGTTGCCTACATGAGCAAAGCCATATGCTTTCCTGGCCTGTTTCTTCCCCGTGAAACATAAGGTTAAAATACACCTTTTCTACCTTATTATCTACATTGCCGTTAAGCAGTCCATGTACTTGACAGTGCATGCTTTGTCTCTCCCACTGTTTACCCATGGGACATTGGAGTTACGGTATGTTTGAAAATGCTCGTCATTCATGCATCCTTCTGTGCATCTTTCTGTGCACCCTTCTAGGAGTATGGGTGACTGATGGGCTGTGACTAGAGACAGTGAGCTTCAACGACCCAAGTCCTGCGTGCCCATTTTAATAGGATGAAAGACCGATGTAATTAATGCTCAAGGGTTAACACCATATTGAGAAAGATGGACTCCACATCTCTCATACCTTTTGCAGCTAAATTCTGATTTGCCTGCTGAAGAAAGGGAAATGACTTGGTGTAGAGGAATTATAGAGGACTGTGTGAAAAGTTTATTTGTAAAAAGGTTGTGGTGATTGTTAAAAACATAAGGTATGAAATGTTAAAAAGGAAAAGAAAAATGAAAAAAGAAAAAAAGGGGGGAATTGTAGAGGAATTATAGAGGACTGTATGAAAAGTTTATTTGTTAAAAGGTTAGGAAGAAGCAGAGAGAAGAGAGAGAACGCATGCCCTGGATGAGGAGAGACGAGGAGAAGGCAGCAGAGGGACTGGCATGAAGAATATGTTGGTATGTGATGGTAAAAGATGTTGCAGCCGGCTAGATGGAGAGTGCTGTGACAACTTGGCCAGACTTAGCAGAAATTCTACCTGCCTTTACATCAGCTTTACAGTTATTGATGTGACTAGTAATTTACAGTATATGGCAAGAATGAACTGGAGTTGGTGGGAAAATTATTAAACCTATTAAAAGTCAGCAGTGGAGCTCCCACTGTCTTCAGCAGGGATAGAATTTCATTCTGCTTGTGCTGGTTGCATGAGATTTGTAGGGTATTTTGCTTTTTTAGAACAGCACAGAATGAAGTGTGGCTACCTAGTTCATGGACTAATTAAAAAATATAGCAGTTGCAATAGAAGTGTTTGAAAAGGCTCCTGAAACAAGCATTGAGGATCCCTTCTTTGAAACAAAGGAAGATTCCCTGCTTCAAAAGATAAACTGCATTTTTAGCCCCTACAAAAAGATTTGGGGAAATATAATCTAACTCATACACAGAGACTGGAAACACCGAGCAATTGTGTGGCTGCATTTTTTTGCTTGAATCTCAGTGCTAAAGCTTTCTTTCTTTTGCCTCAGAAATTTCCTTAAACACAAAAGTCAGTCCACCATGCAGCTGTTTTAAAGCATTATTTTGCTGTGTCGTCCCTCCTTAAAATCCTTGGGCTGGCCTTATGTAAAGTATAGGATCATGATGGGCAGAAATTGTTTGCAGATGGTAAGAAGACAACAATACAAAACAATTTCACAGGCCACATAATAATGGAACTTAACCCTATTGTGTGTGGCTTCTCCGCATTCACCCAGCTTTCTTTGAAAGAAGGGAACAGGCTGTTGTCCAATTAATTTCAATTTTAGCGTCTGCGCCCTATATCCACCAATTCTGAAAACACACACTTACTTAAAATGACAACAGAAAATCTCTTTTTTGTTAAATCTAGATTTAGTAAAAGCTCTTAAAACACAATGCTGCAGAGCACATCCCTGCAGTTCCAGGAGGACTACTGGTGATATTATAGTCAGAAAGGAATTCATCCCCCAAAACGTGAGATTAGGCCGGAGAGCACCCCTTTGAGCTTTAAACCACAAATGGAAGAACAACCCTCACAAGTTCCAGTTCTTCATAGGCTCACAGGCTCTTACGTTACACCAACAGAATGCTGCAGCTTGCTGGTCATGTTGCTAAATGGTGGCCAGAGGAACACGAGTACTCACTATGCTTTAAAATCTCTGCCTTTGGTGCAGACAACCTGTGAAGTATGAGGCTCACGGGTCACTGCAAAGACGTCTTAAGATTTGCCTAAAGCCACAGGTCCCTAGCCACAGGCTAGAAAGATCTGTACCACCTGACTCACAACCCCACGATGTAGTTCACATTCCCTATCCCATTCACGACTTTTTTCCTATTTGTTCGTATCTATTTATTTTTGCTTGTATGTTTCCTCATTATAGCAACATGTTTTACCTTTTGAGTATTCTTCCTTCTCCCTGCTCATTACACCTTGGGGTTTCTTTTTTCTTCTTCTAATTTCTCTTGTTTTGGCTGTATTATTCCCTTCATGATGGTGTTACCTTTTCCTCCATGTCTCTGCCCAAATACCTCTTCTTCATTCCTCGGTGCCTCTTTGCTCTCCCCAGGGGTGCCCCAAGGACTGAAATCTAGGACTGCTACTGGATGGCAGTGAAGGAAAGGCACCGAGATCGGGCCAAGCACATTACACTGCTCACTCCACAGCAAGCACCCCCAAGATATGGGAGAGGGAGAGGGCGAGCATCCTGCCTTCTGGCTGCAGGCTGAGAAAGGAGACTGGCACGTGGAGGCTCATCTCTTCCCCCGGCTTCACCACAAAGCCATCTCCTTTCACTTACAGTTTGCCCAAAGCTCATAGAAGAAAAATAACATAATTTTTTGCAGTAGCATTTAAACGTAACAAATAACTGAGTGCAGATTTAAATAATATTTCAATTAGTTGCAAAAATGTGCATTCCCGTGTACTTATGAGCACTTTTCCACTAGTTACATTTAATTTACACAAAATTATTTGATCCAGCAACTTACTGTTTTTAGGACTGTTCTCCTTAAATCTCACAGGATTGTTTCACTGAAGAAACATGTCAAAATTTGCCTGTCCAGCAGGCAACAAGCTACGCTTTAGAGGAAAACTTGTTCTGTGCCTGCAACATTTGATTGTTCATGTTTTATATGCCTGCTAACACCACCTGTCTAGATCAGAGGCTGCTTTGGCACCATCTTCACACTGAATGAATAAAACCAAGACAGGCAAATTTAGGTCAAGGTGAGTTTATTGTCCATACAGCATACCTAATCCTGCCAAAACACTTTTCTTAAAACCATCTTTAAACTAGTCAAAACAACAGGTTATTAATAAAAATGACAACACTGAACAAAGAAGACCTTTAAAAAGGTAATCAAGACTACACTGTATCAGAGTCTTATCCATCAAAAACAACCTCCCGTACTTTCTAAATACTTTTGTTTACACTGAACATGTCTACTACCGCACTTTCTAGCATCCCCTGACCATATAAACATCCACACCTCTTAAAGAGCACATTGTGAGAGAATAACGTTGACTTGATATGGCATCACACTCAATAAAGAAAAAAAAAAAAAAAAAAAAAGTTTGAGAACAGAAACTGTGCAACCGAGAGTGATTTCTGAGGTACATGAGAACATGGTAATAAACATAGTGGAAAAAATCCAGTGGCCAGGTGGTCTGCTGAGTAATTAGGAGCTGTCCGATTATTCAAGCATAAATCACTGACATTGAAATGGGATTAATAGTATTTTTCTCTTTCACAAGCAGGTTGGGAATATAAATAAATAGATTACGAGGTGCTCCTTCACTACAATAACGGGAGGGAGGGGAAGGTCACCCAAGTACCATCAATAGGAAGCCGAGAGAGAAACGCTTTTAGCAACCGCGCCAATCCTTTGGCACTTGCGAAGGTATAAACAGCGATGTATTTTTTTGAATTAATCAACAGGAAAGGTTATGATTTCTGCAATTCAGGCCAAAAAATCTCACACCTCATTTGCAATAATAGTATACTTTTTTTAGTATCTGTTAAAAAGGAGTAACTAGGCATTATTTTTATTGTGAATGCTACTGTGAAAATGCTCAAGTTCTAGGTTTTCCAGACTTCAAATACAGTACTCTGCTGGGTGTAACCAGACAGTTAGCATGTTTTGAGTACATCACTGCAGCCGAGGACACTCTTACCCCCAGCAGTGACACACGCAGACCTGCTGGGTCCCTGTGAAGCATGAGAGCTGCTGAACAGTGCTGCCCCTTCCAGCACAGCCCACCCCTCCGACTGCCGCGTGAGGAGCTGAGCTTGGTGGCAGACCTCGGGCCCCTTCCCCAACAGTGCTGCAGCACCCTAGGGGGACAATACTGCAGGAGGGGATCCCCACATGGGACCGGGGCACCACAGGAGATGGGATGGGGGGCAGGAGCACACACATCAGTGCTCCCCCCTCCTACACTCGACCTACGACCTACAGCGTGGAGGGGAACAAACCAAGCAAACATGATGGACGTGGTGCCTACGCTTGCTGTGGGCAGCTGCATGACAGCCCAGCGCACAGAGAGGTCACCCCACCATCTGGGGACCCTCTGGCACGCCTCCCCGTGAAGCCACGTTTGCTAACATATGAAGGCTGTCAGGGAATGATCTGATCTGTCATATACATGCTGAGTGTAGTTCCAGAGTCTTGCTTCCACAAAATTAACTGTTTTTTTTTTCCTCCAGGAGAGACACCATTGCTGAACTTCAGGTGCTCCCAACGTGGAACATCGAGGCGAGAGGTGACAGCGGTGAGAGTAACAAGTCTGTCCCCACCACTGGTTTTGGAAAACATGGACCTGCTCCGGCGAAGCTGCCGGTGGAGAGTCAGTGTATTTTTTCCACTATGAAAAGGATACCGAAGACCGAAAGAGAGCCAGTGCCCCGGCTGCCTGCAACCTCTCCCCGGCACGGCCGGAGCGCTGGCCGCAAAAACCAAACTGTCACGTTGTGAGGTATTGTGAAAATGGGAACCATTTCTGTTTTGTCCAGTAAACCTGAGGTAAGTATACCATCTTTGCAGGATGTGATCAGGAAGGAAGGAAAAAAAAAAAAAAAGAAAGAAGGAAAAAATAAAATAAAATTAAAAAAAAATAATCATGAACACGCTATTAGGAAAAAAACAACTGTACAGGGCATTTCCAGTAAATCAAAGAACTCATCATATCTCCACTTAACCATCTACTTCAGGATTTGAAATTTAAGCAGTAAAATAATATATTATAAAAATGTTTATAAAATAGCAGCACACTCAGTGAAACAATACAGCTAAGTACTGTTAATGTGAATAAGAATGAAACAAATCATAGCTTCTTAGCAGCGCAAAAAAAAAAAAAAAACCAAAACCAAAAACCCCCCAAAACCCAAAAAACCAACAAAACCTTAGAATCTTACTCCATTTTCTACCCTCATCTAGCCAAATACGGCTGAGTCCATTCATATAATATTCTTTGAAGTAGCATGTTCTTTCTGGATTTTTGTCTTAAAAATGCAAACATTAACATTTCAACCAACAGCTTCATACTGTATATTTGCAAACTGTTAATACGACTGTGCAAAAAAAAAAAAAAAAATTTGCTCCAACACTCCTTTGCCATCTAAATGCCTCTTCGTTACAGATGGAGCAGAAAAATAAATTCAAGTACACTGAATACGCTTTTGTAATAAAACTCCAAGTCACACACCTTGATGTTTACCACTCGTGTCGTTTTGCACCAGCACTTTTCTTTCGTTGTCCATAGATATGCATGCAGGTGGTATTAAGATCCTTCTGTGACACTGAACAATACAAATCATTAGGCTTTTATCCGGAATGTCATGACAGGAATGTCATCTGAAGCAGGTGTTGGTATTTCCAGCAACACCGCAACTAACCAAGTACACCAGATACTGGAAAATATCGACTATAAAAAGCTATATGCTTTGCTTTTGTGACTTCTTTTTTTTTTTTTCTTTTTTTCCCTTTTTTTTTTTTTTTTTTTTTTTTTTTTTGCTCAGCAAAATCGTCATAAACCATCTCATTTAATCCCTTAGGAACAATTTTCAAAGTGCTTTTCGAATGAAATGGTTTACAAAAACACTCACTGTGGATCAATAAAGTTAATGAAATGCTGAAAAAGTGTGCGGGGGTGGTGGGGGAAGGTGGGTAGATAGAAGAGGGATCAAACCAAATCTCATCTTCTTTAACACAGTGAGGTTATGTTAAAAAGGAAGATGGACAGAGCATCATTTAAATGTCTTTACAGCCGAGCTAAGGAGCTGCCAAAAGTTAACATTGACGTGAAGCATTAGCACTGTAAAGGAATATAATGCTTTTCACAGATGATCCACCGCATCTTGCAATCCAAAGGCGGTCTGATTAGCCAACTGGTCGGAATTAATTGGTGCGTTTCCCCCATCTAACATGAACACTCGGTAACTTTGGCTTGGCCCACAGCTGGGTAAATGGAATTGCCCTTATGCCAAAGATGCTGCTGTGTTTAGAATGAACCATCTCTGAAGGAAAAGTAGAAAAAGTCAAGAGGGGAGAGGGGAATTTGAAAAAAAAAAAAAAAAGAAAAATCAACAAAAAAACCAAAACCAAACAAACAAAAACAAAAAACCACCTGCTCTTCTGGCTGGCAAAATAAAGCATCTTCTTTCTTAGGTAGCAGCTACCACAGACAGCAAGAGTAAACAAAACTAACATACAGAGATCCAACAAACACTTCTGACTAATAACAGAGGTGACAGATCAGCAAATCTCTTCTGCATTCAGAATGGTTCAATTGCTTCAGGGATCTTTTCCCACTTTGCCCTAAACCCCTTATTCTATTGCTTTGCAATCTAGTCAAGCCATAAAATCGCACACACGATTCCTTTCTTGAATCTAAAAAAGGGGTGTATGCACTAGGTCATAATAACACAGACAAGTACACTCTACTTCGTTCCCACAAATGCAGGCTTACATTTATCTAGCTAGTTTGTATGCTTTTATAAGCATTTAATATCACTGATACATAATCAAATAGCGATTACCAAATATATTGTGGGATTCCCTTCTGTAGAACATCACAGGCACCAAATGCTTTTTTTTTTTTTTCATTATTCAGTTTTTGTATATTTTTTTTTACCTAAAAGAGCTTTAAATACGTTCTATGTGGGAGCAGATTAAAAAAAAAAATCATTCTAAAAATAATAACAAAAATAAAAGGGCTCGGGGAGCAAGCGTGACTTTCTGTGCTGATGTCCTCACAGGTTGATATCTCTCACATCTGTGGGAGTGCTGGCCTGGTCCAGTTCGTCCACCGTCTTAGAAGGATTGCTTTGCTGTTGCTGCTGCCGGACTTGCCTAAGGCTGTTTACTAGCACCGCTTCGATCTGTTCTTGACAAGCTTTAAGGCAGTCCTAGAGGATAAAAAGCAAATTGATCTGTTAATGGAGATAAGGCTTTTTTTCCTTACTGCGTTAGCAGAAGCTGGAAAAGCATCGATCTGGTATTCCCAAGGAGTGTCTGCTGTGACAGAAAATGACCCTGAATTCTCTCTCACAGGTAATCACTGCGTACAAATTCCCTGGGTTAAACAATGCTAATGCCACGTTTATTAGACTCTCCAAATCTTAGTATTTTACCTGTCCTTGCTCCTTTGTGTGGTTTTCTTGAGCAGGAATCCAAAGTGATGTAAAAAACGTAGGGCAAGGTGTATGAAATTTTGCATTCTCCTATGCAGGGTTCAGTAACTTGGGTGGGTCTTCAGTACAGAAAAGCTGCATGTTTCTCCTGAAATAACCAACGTGTGCTACCGAGGTCACACAGACAGGGGCACTTCAGTTTTACTGTTAAGCAAATGGATGGTAAATCAAAGAGAAGAAGTTCTGAGGTCCCTGAAAATGCGCAGTGCTCTGCAGCTGAGTTTTAATCAGTCATGCATTTGGGTCCTGGAGGCAAAGGCAAAAGAAGAGTCTGTTTATCTGTGGAAATTGATGCAAGGGGAAAGAACAATGCAGCCCCAAACATGCAGCCACATTATTGTTCTCTGAGCACATTCCAGAGACGAAAAGTGATTTCAGCAGCAGAGGAGGGAAGAAGAGGAGGTGTAGGGTACGCTCCCACACCTTCTTTCTGAGAGCATGATGATTTTAACAGCCCCAGGAATAGCTACTGGCAGTAATTCAGAGAAGACATTAAAGCAAAGACAGGTAATAGAAAAAGATGCAAGTCAAAAACACACAACCAAGCCTCAGAGACCACTACATTACGAATTATACTACGTAACAGTTGGAGAAAGAGCAGGACACAGTACAACAACACAGAATTGTGGCCCTGCACATTAGAAGTCCTGCGATAAACATAAAGTATGAATAAACAAATAAATGTGAAGGATTCACCATGCTTAAACCAGTTACAGTGATGAAGAAGACAACTATGAAAATACTACAGGATGTTCCACATTTTTGTAATACGCTGGAAGACCTAATAATATGATAATTTAAACAAAGAGTGAGAAAACATTGATGAACACTTGGTTGTAACAAAAATTGCAAAATAGAAGCCAAGCCATGACCGTATAAACACAATGCCAATTATGTGCAGTGTGCTGGGAATGTGAGCATATCAATACAACGCTGTGTAGGTGGGCAGGTGGTGCTATGATGGATAAATGGCTTTTTCTAAATGCAGCCCTGAGGAGTCCTTCTACAATAATGGAAAAGGTACCAATACTGCACATTGACTGAAGCCTTGGCCTGCATAAGAGCTGGGTCTCTCCCAAAGACCTCAGGCAGTTGAGAAACACAGGTTTTGGTAGCAGGAGTTTTAAAGCAGAGTATTTTAACCAGAGCTCTGGCAGCATCTGGCAGGGGCGATGAGACCACTTTCCCATTCCCACTCTCAGGCAGGGGAGGTGAAGAACAGAGCTGGGCACTGACCTCCATGGGGTTCCACAGGCGCTTGTGGCATCCCTGGAACCCAGTATGGGATGCGACTGCATTGCTGGGGAGCTGGGCTCTGACCAACATGCCCACTTTCTCTACACAATACCAGGTTATTCAGGAGAGTTTGAAATATTCATGTGTAGAGGTTGAATTTGTCATCCTAGCCCGACTGGGAAAACACGTCAAATGCAGAGTATATGTCCCACTGACGACATTTATGTTTGTGATGAGCGCAATTAGCTCCAGTGGGTCACGAACACCCATTTTCCTTGGCTACTAGCCATCAGCTGCCAGCTGCAAAACCATGTCCTCTCCTTGTCATGAAACTGCCCTGCTTAATATAATGAAGTATCACAACGTTTCTCTGAAGGTGCATCAGCCAAAGGGAGGCCGTGAGGGACAGTTTCTCAAACTGACCCAGGAAAAAGGGGTTGGACAAGATGCTGGCTGTATTGGAGACTAAAGTATTCATAGTGATGGATGACACCAGCTAAAGCCAGAGTGAAATGTCATTGAAATCTCCTGAGTGTCTGGACTACTCATGTACAACCTGACTCAGAAGTTTTTTCCCTCAGCATGGTGAGTGACGCCATGGCGAAACAAAGTATGGGGCACGGCGACATGAAAAACCTCTGCTGCAACACCGTATGCATGTGGCAGGCAGACCAAGCCTTCCGCACGTTCACCTTTTGTCCCAAGAGCCAGGGACTGTGGGGCTGTCCCTGGGAGAGGAGCTGTGGTCACGCTAAGTGGCTTGCAGCCATCCCGCACCCAGCCCAGGGCATGTAAGCAATTCTGCTCACTGCCAGCACCTCTCCCAAGCAACAGTCACTGGAGATCAACTGTCCCACACTTTGCCCTCTGCCTCAGACTGGCTTTTTTATGGAAGGGGAGAAACCACAACAACAACAAAAAGTGCTGCTATATCCAAGGAAAGAGTTAAGGAAAGCTGGCGATTTTACCAACATCAGCTAGCTCCTAACCAGTTTCCCACTGTTGTATTTTTCTGAGATTAAGTGTAATTAGAATTTGGCACGGCATATGAAAGGGGGGGTCAAATACTTTTTGGTGTCCTCAAGAAATGCAGCCCAAGGTTAGTAAGGACATACAGAAGAATGAAGCTGGGTTAATTATCCTTGATAATATTATTTTGATAATATAAGCTGTATATTATCAAGGATAATTAACTCAGCTTCATTCTTCTACAAGGACACATGCCTCAGAAAATTGCACGTTGCATTCATTCAAAGCCCTTATGGTGGAGGAGGCCTGTGCTTTGGAGGAAGGCAACCACCATCCTGTTTGCTTCTATGCTTGGCTGAGCACAGGGGTGTCCTTGTAGGGGTGCACAGGAGTTCTCTTGCCAGCACAGACACCCACGTTTCCCTCCTCGTTATAGGAAAAACGGAATGTATGTGCCATACCACTGGCACAGTCAGAATACAAATGAAGCATGATGCCAAGGGAAGCTGGGACGTGGAGGGTTTTTTGAAGTTGGCCTGGGAAGCACTGAACACTGAATTCAGGTGACTGGTTGCAGGCCATCTCATGGAGCACCGCACTCTGCTCCTGAGCTCCAGCAGGCACCAGTGTAGCCCACAATATAGCAACAGAGTGTGGCACCCTGCTCTTGGTTGTACCAGTCCTTGCCTGTACACTGGAACGTCTCCTGCATTAGATGTATTACAGAGATCACCCCAAGCTCTTTGTAGCCACCTTTAGGTCATGCCCTGATTTCTATCACTCCTGCAATTCATCCTGATGCTCTGTGAGCAGCAATGATGCTCTTGGAAGAGCAGAGGTACCTCATGGGCACTACCACTGCATTGTCACAGCCACCACATAATCACAATCATTTGCAACCAGTGAATAACCATGGAGCTTGGAACCACAGAGCACCCAAAACGTCAAGTCAGCTCAGTGGGATGCAGATATTATTGGTGTACTAAAGAAATGACCGCTCGAGAGAAACGGCAGGAAGGCTGTGTTGGAAAACACTGGTCTCGGTGTGCCAGGTCACTGCTTCCCCTGCCCTGAGACAGGACACCAGCTCATCCCAGCACCTAGGCTGTGGCCCTGGGTAGACCCACACTGAGCTGCATCTCTTCCTCCATCCACACACCAGTGCCCACTGCCTTTCCCAGCTTCCCAGCTGCTGCACAGCTCCTCCTGCGGCAACCACGCCAGCAGAAGGTTCATCAAAAAGCCACACCGTTACCAAACACATGGTTCATGCGCAGGCTCCATTACAGCTGGAGTTTGGTGGAGGAGGGCACACCTAAACCCAGCCTCCCGGAGCTGCCTGGCAGGCAGAGCACTGGGCAGCAGCCCATTCCTGCCTGCACTCCCATCAGCTGGGGGCTGCCATCTGCTGGAGTCCCACTCCTGGAGAGAAGGGAAACTTTTGTATCTAATTTATCTGGAGTAGAGCAGGAAGCCTCAGAAGTGAGAGGCTGAGACAAATGCCTTGAAGACGCAGTAAAACGTGAGCACAGTGGATCTTCTGGTGATGAGATCCAGCACAGATAAGCAAAATTTAACCTTCCTCACCTCATTACGTTCTTCCTTTATTTAGTAAAAGCTAAGGAGATGGGCTTCCCTGACTGCTGACACTTTCCTGCTGCTGCTGGTAAAACTGATTTTTTTAAGGCAAGAATATGTACTTCTGTTTGACCAGGTAAACATTTTTTTTACAGCTGGGACTTGCTCTTGTATTACCAGGGGCTCAGTAATTTCCTAATACTGGAAATTGCTTGTTTAATGATGGGAGCTGGAAATACCCCTCATCTTTTTTCCAAAGTACTTACCTAGCAAAAGCTATCAGAAACTCAGATAAAGAAAATTCCCTGTTATTAGCCTGGGCAAGTTTTAGGTCTATTGTAAACATTCACCTGTTTGTGAGAGGGCAACAAGTCATGTCAACGGTCAAGGCATTTTCAAATGGAAGGAAGAGCAGGGACACCAGTTTGGAGACTCTTGTAACAGACTACACCCGTAATGCAGGGAGTTTTGGGTATAAGAATCTCTTCTTTTAAAGCACAGTGGTGCCCAATTTCAAAGTAGTATGTTGCTCTGAAAATAAGCCAGAGTTTTTACAAGCAGCTTCAGACTGGAGAGCTTAATGAGGCAATTTCCTTGCAGCCAGCCTTGGGGAAGGAAGGGTGGTGACACACGGAACAGAAGGCTTCAGCATTTCGAGCCAATTTTTTGTTTCTAAACACCCTTAAATATGATCATTTACACCGTTACATATTATACAAACTTCTGATGGTCAATATGCCACTTCATTTAATGTATGAAGAGGTTAATTAAATCTCTAGGCAATCTTATAGAGAAATGGGTCATTTCTGAAGAGGCCCAGACTGGAACTGTCACAGTTTGCATGGATTTTATTTTGTACAGGGATCCACAGGCCACTGATAGATTTCTTCTGTCATGTGTTAGCTCTGGTCTAGACTTACATTTTGAACTTAAAATAATGTACCACTGAATTCTTTAAAACAAAGAATACTATGGTAAAACGACCAGCATGTTGCATTCAACATTAAATAGCTTTCTGAAAAGGAGTTGCTATTTGCATATTAAAACTCAAGTTTTTATTAGTCTTGAGTAATACATTCTGTTTAATTAGTCTTGTCTATGAAGCATTCATCCAGGAGCTTAAAATTGCCTGGCCAGCACAAACTAAAAACGGTGAAACCTTGACTTTGCAGGTTGGCAAATTCTACAAACAAAATCTAGCAAGGAAAAAAAACCCCAGTGCCAGATTCAGGAGAGAACCTCAGTCATGCAGCAAAACGAGCTGGAACACACCAGCAGATGCAGCCCAAACTCTCCAGTACTGATGATGGAGATACAACAAACTCATCTACCTGTGGCTGTTGGCTGTGCAATCATTAATCCTGGCTCTGCACACTACCCCATCAGCCCGCCTGCCTGGTTTGCTGAAGATCACACACAGGCCCACACGGCTGCTTCTGCCCAGGTATTCAGGTCACAGATGGGTTTTTACTCACCGTGGAAGCTGCCGGACAACAGGTGATACGTGGCACAGCACAATGTCAGAGTGCTGCGGACAGATCTGAGCAATGTGTTTTATGCCAGATGAGATGCCAACTAAACCTGTCAATGGCTTTTTTAATAAACTGGACTTGGCAGCAGAAGTTTACACCTGGCCAATGTGGCACATGAGCAAAGTGTTTGTACTCTTAGATGAGAAGTCCTAAAATCACATTTGTTGTGCACCTGAACCACGGTCAGAGTCACAACTAGCTTTAAGATGTTATGAAATACACCATCTGGAGGGTAATCTCATGAGTGAAAAGACAAAAAATTAATTTATTATGAGTATCTTATCATCCCAATTGTCACAGTGTGACACAGCAAGTGGCTTATTTTATAGATGGAACTACCACTTCTGTTTGGTTCACTGGAACTTTCTGTCAATCCAAAGTGACACAATACAAAACATACAAAAACCCTATCAGGACAAACAGGTTGGCCCTTCCATGATGCAGTGTTTTTAACCCCTCCAAGTTTCACGTGGATCTGCTGCATGTGTACGTATTTTACTGGTGGACTTTAGCTTTGCAGACTCTAGATAGCACTGACAAGAGAGAATTAAAGCTTTAAAAAACTTACCAAAGAAAAAAAAAAAAGAATCGGACTATTTTCAGCAAATCTTCCTTGAAAGAACGCTATAATGCACTGAAGTTACGGCCCTAGATTTTGCAATACAGGGACTGAGCCATTCCTTCGTAATATTGTAGGGTTGCCTTTGTTGTTTTTATAAAAAAGATTTTTAAGTGTGTGTCACATGGATCAACTTCCCCATTCTTCTATATGGTCTAGTAGTTTTAATGATTAAAATAGTTCAGGTACTTTCCATTCCATAGTTTTATTTTTACTTCAGCATGTACAGAACTAAAAAAGCAATTAACTTTGGGGGGGGGGTTGGTTTTTTTTTTTCTGAAAGTTTTTCATCCCTGGATGATTTTACTAGCACACTCAACATGCATTTGAAGGAAAGGAAATGCTTTTCTGTCTGATGAGGTCCCCTCATGGCTGCGATGGAAATGCTGGCAGCGAAAATGACTGGAAGGAGGAATCAGCAGCGCTATGGCAGCATCTACTTATTTAAGTAATACAAATCGATTATTTCAATTTCCATTCATGGCAATCTTGAAAGAAAGCACAAACACTAGCAAAGATCCTGCAGAGTATTACGCATAATTCATTTTCTCAAACTTCTCAACACCTCTTTAATATATATGCCCTATACTGCATCATCCCAGCTTCCAGTTTTAAACTGATGTTCATAGTGCATTGGCAAGCTATTAGAAGGGGGCACCTCACTCAACTCAACCAACAGGCTCTTAACTTTGCACCAGTAATTACTGGGATTTTCAGTCCTGACTGCTCCAAGCTTCAGGACTACCTCACCGTGACCCATGAAGCCTGTCACCCCAGCCTTACTGAGTTACACAGGTGCAAGACATCCTCTCCATCCTGTAAGATCATGACTGGACCGATAAATAAATTAAATTTTAAAAAAGGAGAGAAAAAAAATGGGGGGAGGAAAAAAAAAGAGGAAGAAAAAAAAAAAAAAGGAGGGTATTGAAAAGACATTTTATAGCAGTTTTAGTAACTTGGGTTGTGTTTCTGCCATAGACTTTATATAGCCATTTTCAAGTTTTTCTTGGCAGCCCTTCCAAACCGAGGCTGATAGATCGTACCTTCCAGATGACAATGGGCTCTGCATCAGATCCCGCAGCAACTGAGTAGCAGTACACCACCTTCTTCACAACAAAAAAGATCACTCCTATCAAATGCTAATAGAGAGGGCTATCACAAGAAGGTAGAACACTTCAGCCATGCATCTTTAATCTCTTTCTCCATTTTTAATCAATGCAGAGCTTCTGTGACCATAAGGAAACTGCAGCTGTGCATTCATTGCACTTACTCCCACGATGACAACCACTCTAAACCAGGTTTAAGACACCAGATTAATTTCACAGCCATGCAGGGCTGAGAAATGATAGTGCACCCCTGGATCCAAACTGGTCACGTAACACCCAGGTCTACCAGACTGTGCACTCCTTGTATCAGCAACCACCACAGCGTTGCTGCTCATTGACTCCAGCAGGCAGGGAGGCGTGCCGTGCAGAAGTGATGAACTTAGCTCTGATCTCTTCCACAGTGCCTCAGGACACAGTGCTTTTTTGTATTGTGGTTTTTAGATTCCCCTTGTGCATCTCAGTTTTGGTCTTCCCTGGGAGAAGAAATAAGAAAGCTTACACCAGCAAGCCTCCTGATGTTTGTTTGTTTATCAAAAACTAAATTTAGAGAAACATGCAGGTACGTGGAAACTGGCCTGAGTCTTGCAGCCACCCAGCTTTTGCGCATCCAAGATGGCACTTATTTAGGACTACCATGTCCAGAGAAAATGCATTATGGCAGCATTTAGTGAAGAAACCAAACACTGCAAAACTACTGTTTAACAAGGTTCCATTTTAATTCTGTTAAATGTAAAATCGCTTAACCCTTCACAAGATCTTAGCTTTATGGTGAGGTGTCGTGCATCTGCAACCACAGAATAAGTAAGGCCAGCACCAGCCAAAGCGTGAACGAGTGAAAAACCTTTGATCAGACCAGAAAGAAACAGCTGAAGAGAAGTGACACCACACCTGAGAGCCCCACCTTGGATGTACAGATGTCCAGCTGCCAAGAACTCAGCCTGGTAACCCAAAGGAAGTCGGCAGGGATCGGCATGCCCGCCATCACCACCACAGCCCAAGCTGCGCCGCGCTCAGACCAGCATCAAGGCAGAGTCATGAACTGCTGTGCAGTGCTGAGGCTGAGGACAATCCTGCTCAATCACTGAGTGGGTCATTTCTTAAGGGCTTTCAAAAGCCAGACTGCAACCCTACTCTCCTCTACAATCAGCAGCGGAAGAGTAACAGTAGAACTGTTGTTATATATAACATATGCACACAAACACTGCAAAATACCGAGCTGTAACTCCACTGGATACTTCTTGACGCTCTTGCATTTCCTGACCAGATTTAGGAGCCTAGATTCAAACCCTGGGTGCTTTCCTGAGTGCTCGAAGTCTCAAAGCTGGGAATGCTACAAAAGCCTTCTGCCATTTTTGTGTTACAGGGTGGTTGGTTTTCCACATACACATTCATGAGTTCACAAATAATGGTTAACACCCCTGATCTCTACCTCTTTCTTAAAACGAATCGCAAAATGGAAGCCAGAAAGGGACTTTTTTTAGGTGGAGGACCTGTTATGATAAATGGAAAGGATTCTGGAGATATTTGAAGTGACAATACTGTTCTCCGGTCATGTATGCATTGCTTGGGTAATCTAAGAAAGCAGCAAGCAGACATGCATTAAAGCGTTGGGATTTACATAAATTCCAGCATGGAACGTGTCATCTGTACTCCTAAATACAAAAGATGTCTGGATTCCTCCGCTGGTTCACTTTTAAGCCCCAATTCAAACCTCTCCAAAGCACATGCTTCATTGTTGACATAAACAGGGATTCCTTCCCAGAGCGGGGCCTTCGTGTGCCGAGTGCTGGCCTTTAGCTCGCTGATGTTCTCCAAAACAAGCGTCTGAAAAGCTGCTGTGGGAATATCATGCCCATTTACTACATTTACTGTATCTCAGTGATCTCATATCTAATGGAGGCTGTTTAAAAACAGAAATATTTTCCCTCCTAAATGTGTCTATTTTTGCTACTATAACAAAGAGCATCAATTACAGATACGTCTCTATTTTTCCATCTGCAAGTGCAAAAAATAGTGATTTGCCGTTCCAAAGGGCATTTCATGCAGACTAACGAAAAAAAAAAACCCACCCAAAAAATTATCATCTATGCCAGAATTTCTCCACTTACTATTGCTACATTATTGTAATAATGCAATATATAAAATGACTAACAGGCACAATTTTCTCTGCAATTTCTGTCTTTTCAGTACTTTCAACAGTGTACTTTCTAGATTCAGTTCCACTGTTTGCTTCAACAGTCAGTTTGTTGGTTTCCTGTTGCTCATGTGGGTATTTCTCATAGCAACAGGCCAGAACAATGTTTTCAGAACTGGAAAAAGTGAGAGTAAAGCCAAAACACTGGCAGGGTGATCCAGGGGCACATGCCATGCCTGAAATTATACTTCCTGCTTAATGTGACTTGGGATTTCAAGCTGATAATCTCTAACAGGTATATTTTGCAACTGTGAGAAACAAATTTACCCTGCTGTATAAGTGCCGCGAGCATTTATTGAAAAATGGGATTTTAAAAAAACTGTGACAACCTGCCTGCATTACACAAAGCCGTATGAGCCGAGCAAAGATTGCCCACCGGAGGTCGGGGGCAAGTCTCTGACCAGACTGTCCATTGGCGGCCCGTGAGCTCTGCCGGCGGCAATGCTTGGGCTGTGGAGCCGGTTCCTCGGGGGGCCTGGCTTCCTCAGCGCGCCGGCCGAGGCTGTATTTATGAATGGATCTGACGGAACTCCGCCATGAGCCCGCGGTGTAACTGCATCACCCCATTGTTGCTACACACGCACAGCACTCACTGGGGAACAAAAAGCTGAATGAAGCAGAGCAGCTGCCAACTCAGGCAAAGACAACTTAGGAAACTATCTCATTCTTCCTTTCTTTTGGAGGCTATTTTGTCTGTTGTTTCCTTGCATACAAAATGTGGTCTGCAACAAATAAGGCAGGATAAGATACAGCAAGTCCTGTTACTTGGTTCCAAAACCACAGGCCCTAAACACTACAAAGCAGGGAATAAATGGTTTATGTGCTGTAGGGACAATGTTCAAATGCTATCCATTCAAGATAGATTTCCATGATTTTATACTGTGGCTCAACAGAAACTGAATTCTTGAGTGTGATGGTTCTGAATGTTGTTTCTGTGCAGAATTTACAGAGATCTTTTTGAAGGAACTTCGCAGACCTTGGGAGGAAAAAAAAATCCCAGCACTGACAGATGTAGCACATTTAAGTGGAGATATTTTCAATGCCATTTATTATGGATCCAGTATTCAAAAACAGCCTGACTCCATATTTTCAAGGGCTCACAGCCAGCTGTTTCGACAAGATTTTTAAGAAAAGCTCAGTTCCTTTTCTCTTTCTACCTCAGGCCCTTAAATATGCTTTGGATTTTCAAAACCACTCAATACACACTAGTTCCCATCTGGGAACAAACTTTAAAAAACAACTTGTGCCCATGTACAAGCCTACACATTGGCTCTGCCTGAAAACCCTTCCCCAGCTGCTGACGCTGGGGAGGCAACCTTGAGAGCTGGGCTCTAGGAAGAAGATGCTCCTTACGTGAAAATACAACCCTCTCTACCACAGAGTGAACCAGGCTAGCCCTTCTGGCAGCTATGGTGCTACAGAGTTTATTACAGAAACAGCTACTAACCAGCTTAATCTGGTATCTAACCTTGCCAGCTTTTGCCAGTGGTGTAAGTCTGAACATTTTTAGTACAAGATAATTTCTACATTTCAGTGCACTCGGCCTCACAGAAAGAGGTTGAAAGGAACCTCTGGAGGTCACCTAACACAACCTTCTGCTCAAACTTCTGCTTTAAAACTTAGTTGTGTGCCTAATTCTCCCTGAGTTTACCTACAAAATACTGGTCCAAGGTGCTCTGTAACAGGTAAAGACCTCATCTACCTACTCCTGCCGTAGTTTTTTGAGGTCCTCAAGAAACCTTAATGTATTTGTCCTCTGTGAGGAGATCTGGGCTACCAGAGAATGTAAGGACCTAGTACAGACTAAAGGGAGGTACAACCAGTAGCCAGGCCAGCGCGTGCATGCCCTGCACATGATTTATGAAAATGCTCCCAGGCATGGCCGTTTCCAGACCCATGGCTAGTGAGCTGACACACTGATGGCTGCTCTTCCAGGAGGTGAGGAGATAGATTCGCCCCAGACAGGTTCTGTGGCAAAAGCAGAGTATCGATTGCAATAATGTGCCCTACCTATTCAGCTACCCTTCCTCACATCCCGTAATTGTACTCAGCGGGGATGCTCATATCCTTTTCTGAAGAATGTGGCTCCACCAGGGACAGGATACTGAGTGCAGTGGATGCAGGTCTGGGGTGGTATGGAAATTCCTGACTTCCTGAGTTGTTTATTTTTCCATTGCAATAACCCACCAAGAGATGCATAGGGAGCTCACCGCCTCCTGTAAGTAGGTCTCCTTAACTCTTTGCCCACCAGCCTCTCCTCTCCTCTCCAAGCAACAGCGAAGGAAATGTGTGGCAGCCTGCAGCAGCGAAACAGATCAGAACACGCAGTGCCATCCTGTAGAGCTGTGTGAAGGTGTGTGGGACTAGCACTTAATGACTCTTTGGGACAATAATGACCAGAAAAGGCAATTCAGCTATACCATGCAGAGCTATTTTCACTACCCCTAAGGCTGCTCAACTTCTCCAAGAGTAGCTCCTTGCTATTTTGGTAGGTGGAAGGAGTAATGAAACTGAGGTTTGCATGGCCTCGTCACCATCTCTTCAAACTGTGATTCAACCTTCATCAAATGGCCCAGCGCAGCTATTTATCAGAAATAACTGTTATCGCTAGAATGACACTGGCAGAATGCCTTGTACTATCTTGTCTAAAGTCTGGAGCACTGCTTTGGATTCATACAGGGATAGCCAACACCAATGTGTTTTTGAAAGATACACTCGTGTGTTGGTTGTTTGCTTATCCAACAGCTGGGTTCTAAATTAAATGCTGTTTATTAATAACATATTTTTGGTCTAGTTTTAATGAAACTTCCATTAAAAACATTATAGCGCTAAATGCCAAACTCCAGTCTCAGTTACACCACTGTAAATCTAAAATAACTCCATTGATTCTGGTTTATGCTGCTATTTCCTAGCAAACAGATAGCACCCTCAAATTATCATTATAAAACAGTAAAAGCTCAGAAAAATCTCATTGCAGTTAAGTTGCATCAGGATTTCATTATCATTCTCTATTTTTATATGCTTGCAACTTTGAAGCTGAAATTTTTCATGCTTCACATCAGACAGTGACATTATTTTGGAAAGCCAATAAGCAAGTCCCATCATCTTGTTTCCATGCTAAGCAATCACACACACCAAAAGAAAAAGCAGCAGAAGCCCCTGGGACCCTCTGGTTGGGAAGGACTCTCCCCCAGCTCTGTGGTTTCCTATGGGCTACCAGAAGGCACGGTGGGAGCAAGTTTTTCTTCTGCAGAACTGCTATTTCTGTGAATTCCCTCGCTTTTCCGCTGCATGATACTCCTGAAGCCTAGGAACTCTCATTTCTTCCTCTTCCCTAACCTCCTCTTTGAAAACAAAAGCATTCACACAGTGATGATGTGTAGAGGAATGAGGCTGGGTTAATTAGCATTGATAATAGATAACTGTGGGCTGGCTTCAGGGGTGGTGGGTTGGCTGGTGTAGATAAGGAGCAGGTGTGGCTGGTGGAGTTAAGACGTTGGGCAGCCAATGAAGAGAGAGGGGCCAAGGAAGAGGGTGCCCTGGGTGAGGAAGGACAAGGACAAGGCAGCAGAGGGACTGGCATGAAGAGTATGTTGGTATGAGATGGTAAAAAGACCTTGTTGCAGCTTAATAGTTTGGAGAGTGCTGCAACAATGATGAATTAATTGTGTCACTGCAGGAACAGCTCTCAGGCATCTGAAATTAGGAAGTGAGAGAACTGAAGCTGTTCATTCAACTTTAATTAAATATCAGCATAAAATGTATTACGATAGTCTTTACTCTTCATTAACGCAGCCCTGGGATAACTTGTACACAATCTTTTACTAATCTACATTTTACAGATGAAGCTGGTATTACTACCTATTGCTAAGACTGCTCCATACTTCTCTGAGACCCTGTCTTCAGTTGCTTATCTCTTAAGCTTTAACATGTGGGATGAAAGTTAGTTTCTACCAAAATATTTCTCCCATTTCCAAATAGCTGGCTAATGAAAAATACACTATTTTGCCCAAGTTAGAAGTTCTGGCCACCTATGGTTGGGCTGAGACTTCACAGCTTGCAGGTGATGGATTTTGAGTTAAGGCTACCACTACCACAAGAACAGAAATGTCTTGGAAAAAATGACAGCACCTGTAACTTCTGCAAAGACTTAAATTTTTCAGCAATTAAATTATCCAGAAGCTCCTTTTGTCCTGAGCGTGCTCTGACCTGGGGGCCAAGTAAGACTCTCCTCCACAGTCTGTGCTGCTGTGGGCTGAGACCAGGAGCAAAGGGAAGAAAGCTTGTCTCTACCCAGCGCTGACAGACTCCTGGAGCAGAGATGTGACCAGTGAAACGCAAAGAGTTCTTTGTTATTTGGGAAGAGTGATTTTTTTTCCCTTCCCCCAAAGGCATATAAGCTCAGTCAGATCTGGGAAGATTTTCACCAGGATGGCAAAAAGCACATTTCTGACAAAACCCCATCTGTTAAATTTCAAAGAAAAGGTGTGAAGAAATTTTCAATGCAAAAATCAGTATCTTTTTTTTTTCTTCTAACCACTTAAGAACTACTAAGCCGTTTTGGCAGGTATTTTCTTTCAGACTGAAACAATCAGCATAGAAAAATTCAGCCTGAGACACAAAGTTTGTCCAGTCTGCGAGATGCTGCATAAAGGCCTTACATTAAGAAGCACTGGGATGCCTAAGAAAGCCTCAGTATCACCTATAATAAAGAACATGAGCTTAAAGTGTGTATCTGTAAGTATTAAATGAAGAGAATCCAGAAAAACTCCCAACAGCAAAAAGAGCCATGTATTCCCTTCCCAAGTGTCACTGTGTGTAGTATATGCTTGGGGGGTCAATTAACATGGCTCTACCACACCAAGGAGAAATAATTCCACCAGAAAAGCCACCCTACTGTGACTTTTCTTCTGCCCCTACAAGCCTTCACAAACATCCCCAGTACACAGACTGGGCATGGGAAGATCAGATGGGATCCCGATTCAAGCAGGGCTTCACCGGTAGAGCAGCAAGGCAGCAGCCAGCAACCAGAAACACGCAGAAAAGCGCAGCAGGAAAACCCGTGGGTGTAATCCCTACTGTAAGGAGCGGCTGTATGAGCGAACAGCTGCACCTTGCCTTGTGGGACCTTCTGAGCATCATCATCCCCATGCAGCACGAACTGCACTAACCCAACTGAACAGTGACTAAGGAACAGATTACTGCAGCAAGGGCTGCATCAAGAAGGGATACTCAAAATCCCTTTGCAAAAATGACAGGTGAGGGAGGGAAATGCTCTCCCCTGTGACCAGAGAATCTAGGCACAGCTAAGTACCTTGCAGGATCCCAATGATGTAGCCTTTCTGGCCCGTGTGTTGAGCTTGCTTGCCCTCACCTAAATGCTGAGTATTGTCAGCACCACGCTGTCACTGCTACCAAACCTCCTGCCCATGCTGAAGAAGAGCTAGAAGGGACAAGAACCTTGTGACTGCACAGGGAAGCTCTTTAGAGGAGATGGAAGAACCACCCTGAACAACTCCCTGGAATCTCCACAAAGACAGAACCCAGCTACTCAACAGTTGATCACAACTCGCCAAACATCTAAAATACAGATATACCAGCAAGGGCTACCTTAGCATCTCCCTTCTAAAAAGTACTAAAAGACTGTGGAAACAGTATCGGAAGTTTTATCTGGAGCTTACCAATATGGGGAACACGGTCCAGTGATGGAAAGACTGCATGGCTAATCAAGATGGCACAGGAACAAAGCAATAAGCTCTGCTGAGGGTAGCTGTTCTAGGTCTGGGGTTTGGTGGTGCCTCAGCACCCCTTGCTTCTGTCCTCAAAAAGGACCTTCCAAATGACTACCCATGGACTTCTGTGGGCAGTGATGTGCTTCACAGCTGTGGAAGCAGGCATCAACCTTCTGAAAGCTCCCTCTGAACTTTCCAGTTATTCACTCCCCCTGCACTCTGCAAGCCTCCCTGTCCCTTCCCTGCCACAGTAAGGGCTATTTGTGTTCCTGTTCCTCACCTCACACTGGCATTCTTTTGCTCTCATCATTATCCTTGTCCTGCTGACTACCAAGTTGGTCAGGCTGCAATTTGTAAAGCTGCAGCACAAGAACTGCCAACAGTGGTTACAGAAATTCTTCTCATCCCCATCTCCTGCCCTGTGCTAGTGCTCAGCTCTCCCAGCTGTTTGTGAGGCTGCTCTTGGAAATCTATCAGTGAACTGATTGGCTGAGAAAGCAAACAAGCCCCCCATACCCCCTAAATCCAAACCAACAAGTGGTTCTTCCCCCCTTCTTTAAGCTGGCTCAATTCCAGGATGGGCTTGAAACACAAGGATATGAACAGTTGTATGAGCATACATGAGCAAAAACATGCCTGAAAATGAGCAGCAGCCGAGCAGGAACAACTTCACCTGGCATCAGCATGTAACAGGGAAAATCACAGCAGTGGGACACCCATTCCATGGAGTTAAGACATAGAATTACACAAGAAGCTCCTAGTGGTTAGCACTGTTTTCTTTACTCTGTGGATATTCACCACCTTGGCTGAAGACAGCACCTTTGCTAACAGGATGTTAAGTCTCATTCAAAATCCTCATCTTCCTCTGACTGGTTTCTAATGCCCTTCTCACATCTGCCCACTCAAGAGTCATTTGCTAGATGCAGCATCCAGAACTCATCATGTTATATCCAGTGAGACAAACATCCAGGGAGAAAATTTCATTCAGTCAATAATGCCAGTATCGGTACCAGCAACAGATAGTGATTGTTATCGACATAAATGAAGTAAACTTAATGTATTTATGCAGTCTAAATGTAACAACTGTTCAAATAAGCTTTGTGCAATACTTGCACCAGGCCATGCTGTCTGAATTGTTACATAGGATTTTTCTTCTTGCACGCTCCTGCTGCTTACTGTAATGTATCACCACTCTGTTTCTCCACACTTACCAAACAGACACAAATGAGCAACTATCTGTATAAAATTTTCATTTACACTGAAATAAATATGCTAAATTTCAGTAGCTACTTGATTTACATTATAATCATTCAGAACCGGAAATGTTCATTTTTCTGTGCAAAACCCAGTTCCAAGCAAAAGAAACGGGAAGCCCTGGAACTGCACTTGAAAATCAGGATCAATTTGATTGAAAGAAAAAAAGAAATAGTGGAGTTCTTCCCTTTTTGGTTAAACTAGATTATTCCTATTTAACAAAAATGCTGAATATTTGCAGGAAATAATAACTGCACAGGGTATTTGCGAAGTAAAAACAATTAAAAGTTTTATGGTTAGCACATTACACATTGGATACTGGCATTTTTATGGTAAAAAAAAAGCATTATCTTACTAGTGGCCTGCACTTCAGAAAGCCTCACTCATCTTCCTTCCTTTTGAGTGAATTTCATCACGGCAAAACATGTCAGCTTTGCAAGAGATGAAACCTGTTTATCCACAGACCAAGTGGTTTGGACCCGCAGGAGTGTAAGCTCTCCCGTGTCCCCCCAACACAGGAGCAGGCAGAAGAGGCACTACCCCTTGGGGAAGGCACTCCCAGCGCTCCTTTCGGTCCTCCCAGCTTCCTGCTGAGACTGCCACACAGAGCTGTCAGGTTTGGGTTTTTCTGATGTCCCCAATAGAAGCTGACCCCAGACGAAAAAAATCACTTCTGAGTGAGTTTGAACACCACTGAAACGACATCAGATTCACCTGTCTTACTGATGACAGGACTTTCTGACAAGCCAAGAAACGCCTTTCATGGGGCGAGCTTAGTGAAGTTACAGACAAAAACACAGGCAGCCTGGGTTGCACCTGCCTCACACTGTGCCAGTGCCAGAGGATTAGCTCATTATTCACTTCCTTAAAGTCAAGGATTTTTAGATGATACCTCAACAAGGGCCAGAAGAGCAGTTTCAAGGTTGTGAACAAGGGACCAGCACACATACCCGTTTACCTTATGCCCTGGGGGATGCTGTCTGCCTGCTCACTCCATCGCCCAAGGTGGTACCCAAGGCAGCTCACCCCTGTAGCATGCCTGACCATCAGCCAGGGCAGGAAGAGCACACTCTCCCCACCAAGCTGCTGGATAAAGCATGAATGAAAATCGATCCCAGGAGGCCAAGGCACTTTAGACATTCAAAGCGCCGCAACCAAGGTGCTGGGTGCACACCTGCAACCCACTCACTCTGGGAGCATGCCCCTCCTTCACTCCGCTGGGCTTTCAGGAACAGGCCGGGTTTGATGGCCCAGTTCTCCACCACGCCCTCAGAAGTGAAAGGAGAAGAGGAATGCAGGACACTCACCACATCTGTGTTCGTGATCTTGGCCAGGAGGTCCGTGAGGCTGTCCCCATCATCAAGCTGAAGGCCACAGATGGCTGCTCCCACACTTCCAGTTGCTATCATTGACGGTGGGTACATGGCGAAGTTAAAATCTGCAAGAATAGATCTGGGAATTAGTCCAAGCCCAGACCAGAAAAGCTGCAAAACATCAGAGGCAAGCAACATAAAAAACCACACCCAAGAATAAAAAACAGGGAAGTAGAAGAAAGGGAAAAGTGCCACTCTTTTGGGTCCAGCGGAGCTCATTAGTCACACTGCTCATCACAAGCAGTCAAAGGAGGGGTAACAGATCTGCAAATTAAAATGGAAATGCGGTTTGGTCTTTTATTCTCACTGATGCATAAAATAAACCTGGACAATTTTTAATAGTCTCTCCTTAGTTTTAAAGAAAATGAAAGAGAAGAAGGAGGCCTTCTGTAATTTGTGTCAGAAATTTGGGTCTTGGTCACATTAGAGCTCTCTAACTGGAAAACTAACTGGAATAAGGTATCACAAAGGACCAAACTGAGATTTTTAGTCACGTCAGTTTTTAAAGACTTAATTAACTGGAGCATTTAAAGACCTGTCCGAGAAAGAGATTTTAATTAACAGTTCATCTTTACCACCTTTGCAATTAGGAAGTGAGAACACTTACAGCCCATAGCTACGTAATCAAAGAAAAAACAAAGATCGCATTTGTCATTACTATTTCTTACTAAACAAGTTGAAAATACATTTCAAAACTTCCACTCACACATCTGTGGAGATGAGGAGAGAAATGGAAATAAAATTAAATGTTCTTGTTACCTTTATAAGGCAATCTTACGGTTTATGATACTGCCACAGCCACCGGTTTACCAGGCATGTCTTACTAAATACCATTTTCAGGAGATTTTCTAGGTTACTAATATCTTCCTAAAATGAAACTTGGTTTGCAAGTTCTTTGTTTCAACAACAACTCATTAACAAATCCTTCCCTACCAGTTTTCATTTGGGGGGACTGGAGGAGAAGGAAGAGGAAACCCAAGTAATATTTAACATGAAATAAACCATAATCAATACATTCAGTCTATTTATAGAAACAGATTGTTACAGAAAACTGCCCTTCTGTTAAGGGCAGATCCCAAATCCTCTCTGTTCACCCAGCACAAATTCTGTAACCCTGCTGACGTCTGCATAACCGTTCAAGTTTAGACACACAGAGCTGTTATCAGCCACCCAGACTCTGAGCTGGCAGATACTGCAATAGCTGTGGAGATGGCATGTTCCTCCCCAGACTGGAATACGTCACTGGGACCCGCAAGGAAAGAAGTAGTCAGGTAAGAATGGAACTTGGGTCATAACGTTCATCCAGATGAACTGAAGGGGGGATGTCAGATGGGGGAAGAGAAAAGAAGGAGCTGAGACCCTGACATGGACTTATCTGTCTCACAAAGCCACCAGCAGGTGACCATCTGTAAGCCCACTGTTACAGGCTGCTTCCTACCAGGGAACCTCAGCAGACATCATACTCTTTCTGAAAAACACTTCTGAAGGAGCAAATTCCCAGTGACTGAAGCAACAAATATGGACTGCCATTATTAAAAAATAGTAATTATGCACTATTGTAATAGTAAGAACCCACTGTAGATAGGAAAGCTGATGACTTTGAAAATTAAGTTATACTGCCCCCACTAATGAATGAGTCAACAGGAAAGCCTTGACTCCTACGCATCAGTGCAGGACCAGCCCTGAGGATGCTGATCTCAGCACGTCAAGGTAACGTGAACTGCACTTTCATGATCAGAATCACTTTCACATTTACCTCACACGGATTCATACACATGCACACAAGGTGTAGCCCCATCCAGCCTGTAAATGGATGAACAGGGAAAACAGATAAAGTTACCTGCACACAGCACATGCACTCCCCACAGAGCCTGCCCTATCCCCAGTGCCTCAGCCTGTGGTTGCACTTATCATCGGGCCAGACATCAAGACAAGGCCATAAATACAGTGGGATTTTAAGCCCTCAAAACTACCCTCATTTTATGCCGTTTTGCCTCTCTTCTTTTTGCCCAGATAGGTTTTGGTGTTTCCTTCTCTGGAGACATTCAAAACCTGCCTGCACACGATTGTGTGCAACCTGCTTTAGCAGGGGGTTGGACTAGATGATCTCCAGAGGCCCCTTCCAACCCCGACCATTCTGTGATTCTCATTCATTGCTATTGACGGGGGGGCCAGGACTCAGCCCTTGGTGACTGCTGCAGTAGCTCGTTCCTGTGGGTTGATCCGGTAGCCAGCATGATCGCTGGGCTACCAGTTTACAAAGTCCAATACGAAGAGCAGGAATGGTTAAAGGACTCCAATAATGAGAGGTTTTTATAAAGACTGTAAATGTTTATGGGCTTGTGTGACTGTCCAGTCTCCTCCTGGTCCGCCAGGCAAATAACAAACATCTATAAGATTTAAGAATGTTCAAATGTGAAATTTGCTCTCATCTACATACAGTGATTCATCAGCAATCCCACTAATCTCTTTAGAAAAGGGATAAATTAAAGCAGACTACGTCTCCGTGAGTCAGTTTCTCCTCTTGTGCACACTGCATTTTGCTTGGGTCTGTGAATGCCATGTGCTTGCATTAGTGTGAACGAGGCTGCGCTTGGGCCAACATGGCCCTAAGTTGGGGAGTGACTCCCACGTTTAACCTTTGGACCTGACAACCTGTCTCCTAGTTACGCATGGGAACTACAAGGTGGCAATGAACTTCCTATCATTTACCCCTCCTTGTCTCGATTTTGGGAAGATGTAATAAACAGATGACGTGACACCTCTCAATCTCTGCTGGTGTTTGGACAGTCCCTATGGAAGCTATGATGCAGTGGGCAAGAACCAAAGTCCATCCCCTCCCACACGTCACTTGAGCCAGCAGCAGGGGGAAACGGACCCACGCAGAGGCCCAGATGGACCCACACCCTCATGCACAGCCACTGAGCCCCCACGGAGCAGCTTCACCCAGCCCTGAGCGGCTGGTGGGGAGACCCAAGCAACCTGGAGCTCCCACGTCTTGCGCCCAACACTCAGCACCGGCCAGGCACAGCAGGCTGAGTGAAGGACACAGATCCAGCCTGCCCTCTGAACTTCCTTGCCTCTGAGGGGCTTGCATCAAGACCTTCACATTATCCGAACACCAGTTTTCTCGTGGTTGATTTTGTATCTACTCCCAGAAGCCGTCTTCCTAGGAAGCCGAATAAAGAGCCACAGTGCCCCTGCCAACTAGCACTGCTGTAGGTCTGCTTCCACGTGGGGTCACATGCGAACATTTCTATGCCCAATAACCTTGTTAGTTCCCTTAATGTCATTCATAATGCAAATGAGACAGCGAGCAAATGGCCAGAGGCCCGGAGTGACTAAAGCTCAGCATCCAGAAAGTCTTACGTTGCCTCTAGCTCTAAACTAACTTCCCTCCATAACAAGCACCATAAACTTGGCTATCAAAGCTACACATGCCCAGTCTTTGTTGTACAACAGGCAGCGATTTGTATCACTGGCTTCTATTTTTAGCATATTAATTAACTACTGCAACTGGTGAGGCAAGTGTCTCCAACTGGAGAGTGTGGCGCCATTGTCTGAAGTCATCACCTCATCTCGCACTATTGAAAATCATGGCAGTGACCCTCCTGCTGATATGAATTTAACCTGACATGCCCACAAAGGGATGGGGGGTGGTGCACCAATTTTGTGCACATGGTTCTCCACATCACCCTGGACCCTATTAGTGTGGAAAGAGCTCATTGAAAGAAAAGAAGCCACATTGTGCTGGGCCACCTAGAGGGTTGAATAGAAAAGGCTGAGGAAAAGAGCAGGCAGTGGAATAAAGGCCGTAATTAACATATTTCCATATTCAAGCAAAGCAATAACTACGTGAAATGTTTGTCAAGGTGCAACGAAAGCATAAATATTAAGTACCGTATCTGAGGGGATGCAGAACCCCCCGAGTCTCTTACATTCCATCAAGAAATTCAAACCAAGCTTTTTACATGTTGTTTTCAATTATAACCTTCTATCCCTGCTCCCTCCATGACAACAAACCAAGTCCCACCATCCTGACTCAGTTTTAACCCAGGTAAAACTGCCCCCAGAATTAAGTCAAAAGCTTGCCCTGAGCTTTTAAAAAATAAAAATCAAAATAAAAGGAGGAGAGAGATGACCTAAACATTTGAAGCTGAAACATAAGCTTTTATTTTAATTTCTTGTTGGAGTTGATGAACCCTGAATTACAGAGGGAATCTTATAAAAGGTACTTCTTACTGGAAACCTGAAGCAAAGCTAAATCCTTCTTTTGGATGTACGTGCAGCCTTGGTTAACTGGCACACAGAGTCTGCACAGAAGGCATGGCTCTGACTCTAACTTTGTTGTGATTCATGCAATTCCATGAGAAAGTACAAGAGTCTTGTTTCTTGTCAGAGAAGCAGTGCAACAACATGTCGTCTATGAAAATGGGAGCACATGAACACTTCAAGGGAAGATACTGGGCTGTCAGAAAGCAGGACTTGTTTTACCTTCTATTTCCAGGCAATAAACACTAGCAACCATCTCATTCCTGTTTTGGCATCAACTTTTTCATAAAGGACCTTAAAAACAAGGGGCCAATCTTGAACAACCCCACTGCTTTCAGTGCTGGAAATAAAAAAAGGTGATACAAGAAACACTGCCCTTTGAAACACGCCACCTCTGGACCACTCAGCCAGAGTTACCAAGCAAATTCAGGGTACCCTGAACCCGCACCCTGCTTGCAGACTGGAGCTCACACGGTCAGGGCATGAATGCATGCACGTGCCGAGGACATTTTTCTGCACGTGCGGCACATGTAATCCATGATCTAGGACCCTGCACACCGTGGCCAGGCTGTTTTGCTGGCTGTCTCCTGATCCAGTGGACTTCACTACCGCTGAGCCAAGAAAATGCAAGGTTGACAGTCAGTCTAAAGCAGGAGGGAACTGGAGGCAGGGACCCAGAGAGGTCCTGCAAGGGGAAGACCTAACTCACAGCCAATAAATAAAAACTGCCGGAAGGAAAAGAGCCTCACAAATATCTGGGCTGAACGTGCCCAGTGTGTCAAAGCCAGGTGGGAACTCTACTTTCTTACATGACCCTTGTTACTACTCTGGCTGCTGGCTGGTTTTTTTTAATAGCAGTTTTAATCTCTATAATTTGATAGAGGTTTCTTTCCAGAGTTGTGAATGTAGAATTGGAAACTGCTGTCTTGAGGAAGGTAATGCTTCTCACGGGGGCGGGGGCTGGGGGTGGGGGTGGGAAAGAAGGAATATTACCTTCATCAGAACAGAATCATGACAGTCATCAATGCTGGTGTTTAAAATGATACAGGTAATGGCCAAATTTTACCCAGCCTCAAATTTCACCCAGCCAATGTCTGACTGTACTACGAAGACAAGGATGGATCTATATTTAACCACCTAAGTTTAAAAGAAAGGTCTAAGGAAAGCAATATAAGTAGTGAATTTAATTCTTGTCTGTTTTGATCCAAATGCAACTCCAGTGTCAGTGTGCTACTTTTTTTTTTTTTTTACAAAGGCAGTTGGTTTTAACTGCATTGGCCATTTTTTTCTCTTGCTCTCCTATTTCTACAAGACACTGCAACTTTTTCCCCATGTTAACTGTTTCTGCTTTCAAAGGCAAAACCAGATGACTCTTCAGCCCTTCAAAAAAGGGCATGGCAGTGCCAAGTACAACCAAACAAAAAACTCTCAAGTAAAATAGGATGCAGACCTGCTTCTGTTCTTTGAGTAAGCAAGACAGCAGACACCTAATTCTGTTCCTGGGCTAAATTAAGGCAAAATTATTTGGCCTTTATGCAAATGGGTCTGAAGTATCCTAAATGCTAATGCTCCGTCATAACCACCCAAGTGAGGTAGAGACAGAAAAATACGTTGAACAGTCTATGTAGAGCATATGAGCACTCACTACAATACACTTATT
Source organism: Falco peregrinus (assembly GCF_023634155.1). Taxonomy (NCBI): domain Eukaryota; kingdom Metazoa; phylum Chordata; class Aves; order Falconiformes; family Falconidae; genus Falco; species Falco peregrinus. Next base: position 83,924,959 of record NC_073726.1, on the reverse strand, counting down.
AGCTGATCATAAACACTGTTTCTGAACAACTGCTTGCACTTATTTTCACTTGTTCTACGTCTTCACAAAAGGAAGCATAACCAAGGACCAGGATTCTGTTAGCACTTGAACCACCAAGAGGTCAGATCTGAGCTGGAAGGAAGGAGGACAACTTATCTAGCAGTGCTGGAATTATGCCAGTCTGTATCAGCAAAGTCTCTCTTCCTCCATTTCCTTCCACATCATCTTCCCAGATTTGATGGGTCCTACAACTTAAGGAGTGAGTCTGCTTGTACAATACATGCCCCAGGCCCTGCTTACTTGTTGATGGAGCTTCTACGGTTCTTGTGGCTTCAAAGGTCAATACACTGATATGAGCTGCCTCTCCCAGGAACAATCAAGAGCCTTCTTTTGTATGTCAATAAATTCACGTGCATTATTCTTCTTTCTATCATGCAAGAAGTATTCGTGCAACCACTGCCACTTTGCAACATGTATTTTATTTCTAAGAGATTAATCCACACAACAAAACCTCTGTGAATGTCCTTCTTTCCCTCTGCAAAGAACAGGTCCTCAATAAAGCTCGTATCACTTTTAGCCTCTGCAGGGACACAGCCCAGTAACTCTTATATTGGCTGAGAGGGGAAGGATGCATAGTAGACTTGCCCAGGAGTCCTGAGGACCAAACATGTCTCTTGGTGTTACTAAGCATTCTGTGTGGTTACCTTCCAGATCACTACTAGGGCTGTGGGCCTCATCTTGCAGTCTTTGGTCAGACAACACTCCCATTGACTTCCACAGAACTTCTGTCTGAGTAAGGACCCAGGATTTGGCCCAGAAGTTAAAAAAAAAAAAAAAAAAAGCCTTCTCAGCTTTCAAATGTAGATGATTAATGTCCCAGAAACAGTGGGCAGGCAGAGGTTTGGCACACTGTACAAAACTGACTTAAAGCTGAAATTTTCCTTCTCTTTCTTAGACTCTTTGCAGACACAGGCTTTCAAAGCTACCGGTCTATGAGATGCTGCATTGTATCCGTCATGGGAACATCTCACCTGCCACAGGACCCGGCTGAAGCACAGAAGAGACCACGTAAAGGACTGAGTCTAGGGATCTACACAAGTTGTCTTCTGTCTCTGCAAGTCTGCAAAGCTTTTTGCTTGCCACTTAAACACTGAAAACCTCCTCACTGAGATTAGTCTCTCCATTACAGCTTACATTCAGAGACGCACAGCTCCTCTTCCTGAAAGCCTGATTTGCACAGCCTTTCCTCCCCCAAAACCCATTCCCTTACAGGCTCTGCCATAAAAAGGGGTACCCTGCACCAAGACAGTGGCATGTACAGCCTCCAACAAGAGAGTGCAAAGCAAGGAAGCAGCTGAGCATCTGTGACTGAACAGCCTGGAAAAAGAAGAAATGAAGAGCATGCTGAAGTCAAGGAAATAATGCACAGTTCTCTTCATCAGCAGTGTGGCACGGTCTGCATGCAGCTCTATAACTGCTGCCTTCTCCCACTCCTCCAGGAGTGATTCCCTGGCTTGGAGCATGGCACACACAAGCAAACACGCAACCCCCGAGAAAATATTTCCCTCTGTACAACGAGACAGAGGAGGAACGAAGGGTGCAAAGTAACGAACAGACAGAGGTGGAGTCAGAGCAACATGATCCCAGAGAGCAAAAGGATGATCCCCATTGGGCTCATGGATAAACAGGATCCTCCCATGCTAAGAAAGCAGTAGAGCATCAATGTTGCCAAGCTATATTGTAATGACGAGGGCTCCAGATGCAGCCTCTTCATGCCTTTAAAATTCAGAAGACTCCTGAAAGGGATTTTAGTTTGCATGGGGAGCCACCAGTGGGATGAGAAAACAAATGACATCATGACAAACTAGGCTAGGCCAGTGTGTCTCAATCTACATGCTCTTATGTGCAGTGAGCAAGGCAGCGTGAAGAAAGCTGTCCTACGCATGGGCAATTCCCAGCCAACAGATCCAGCTCTCGCTTAATGACAGTACCCTGTTTGCATGGCTACAGCACTGGCAGCACAGCCAGGGATGGGCTGTGGGTGGACGCTGCTGTCAGCCACTTCCAGCAGAGAAGGAGGGTCCTGAAAGCATTGACAGTGAAGGGCAGGGGAAAGAGAAAACTTTATTCACGGAATAGGCTTCTGTCTTGCTCAGCTGCTGTATGTTCTGATGGGACCAAGGGCAAAAAGGGATACATTCCAGTTTCAGTCATGCTCATGTGAATCATTAATCACCGCAAGGACTGGGGAGAGGCTGTGGATTTACATCCACACAGCTTGTTTCAGAAACTGAGCTCAAAAAAAAGATGGAGAAACAGATAAGAGTGCCAAAATGATAAAACATGACTGAAAGGAATATACAAAAGAGCCAAGTATCATCTTTTGCATAACGTTCAAATGGAGAGAATGGAGATGAGTATCAAAGTGATCCCACGTATCCAGCACAACATCCAGAACTGTTAATGGCCACCTCCCTCTCCATTTGCTGACACAAAGTATTGCAGGACCAAGATCACAGCCGGCTCTGTAGAAGCAGGGAACACTTGGGAATTTCTGGCATAACGCTTTTGCTGGGAAATTAAAATGGAGCAGTTGGTGAAGAACAAGTCAGGCTAGAGGAAAAAAACGTGCAAAATATGCCAGATTTTGCACGTTGCACTAATGAAGAAGAAAAAATACTTGAAAGCAGAGAAAGCTGCACTGAGGTGAATCAGAAAATAAAGCGATTCATTGCTGTGCTCCAGACCAGAGCTGTTAGCCAGTCTGTGAGGTCAGGTCTGGTAACAGTAGAGAGTCAAAACAGGGCTAAAAACATCCATGGAAGAAGCAAAGGAAGAGGCAGACAAATGCCAAAGGAGGTCATATTGCCAAAAGGTGGCAAATGGGGAAATGAAACACCAGGCTTAACCCACGCTGGTGGAGAGCAGAAGCTTTGAGGGAGAAAGAGAAAGAAGAAACACAGCGGCTGATGACAGCCCTACAACAATCAGGACAAGAAAAGGAAATGACAACTGGATCTGGAAGGAAGTCTGATGAGAAGGGGCTTTTCTTCACAGAGGAGGGAAGAATGACTTCGAGAAGGGTGGCAGTGAAAGTGAAATACAGTAGTAACAACATTCCTATAATGCCAGTGGGGGCAGTAACTTGCTAGTAAACTGGGAGTGAGGTAGAAAACTTGGAACAAGGGCTTGGGTAAGAGCTCTGCTTTCAAAACTGCAAGGGATTATGGGTCCTTCCCAAAGCTAAATGCCAACAGAGTGGTTTGTGGAAAACGGGGTGAGAAGAAAATAAAAAGCAAAATCTACAGCCAGCAGTGTGGTGCCCTGTCTTGGGAAGCCCCATATACAGTCAATTATGTCTTTCACTTGCAAGAAAAGAAACTGACTTGTTGCCTCTTTAAACTCTACGTAAAGGACTTTGGTTGATGCATTGGAGACATGCAAAGCAGATCACACAAGGGAAACATGACAGAAGTGCACAACTGGGCTAAGGATTGGAAAGGGGCTGCTGTTTCGGATCTCAGTAAATGGACTAGTGCTAACATGGTGCTAACGGTCAAAGAATTCATGGAGAAAGAGTGGAAAGAAGCCATGGATTTTGGAAACTCCTTTGCAGCCCACAGTCCTGCAATGATTTGGTTATATGGAAAACTTCAACGGCAAAGAATTACAGACCAGAATTTGAAAAGTTAGATCATAATGAAACCTAGGTCACTCAAGAAAATGTCCCCTTGGATAAAAAAAAAAAATAAACCAATACAGTGTTGTGAGAGATGAAAGCAACAAAAGAGAAGGAAGACTGGTCTGGTTTGGAAGACAACATCCAGGTATGATGGAGGTTGATGTCTCATGGTGTTGTGAGGATCCAGAGAAATGTCCACAGGAAAGACTATCTTTTACAGAAGACAAAGGATGGTGTGAATGAATCCTGGATAAGGGGAGAAGGCAAAGAAAGAAAGCAAAGCTCATGTAACAGATTAATCCTGAAGTTAAAAGCTAATTAGTCCAGAAATGTCTGATGAATTACCAAGGGTTATCCTGCAGACTGAGTAGTACTTCTACTGAGTCCTGTGGTTTTTTGCCTGAAAAGGATCACACAGTGGCAGGAAAAGAAGGAAAAGCTTGAACATCTTGGTAACCAAAAAGTCAATTATCCTAACACAGCCCATGTACAATTCTCTAAAACTGATCGACTGAGGCAGTAAAAACTGGCCTACATTGTAAAAGCAGTCACTACATCTCAAATATTGAGAAGTAAGCATAGCAGTAGACATTCATACCCAAAAGCGGCACCCTGTCTTCCTACCGCCTCTGCAAACAGGCAGGCAGAACAGTTCCTATCACAAAGGACCACGTATGTCAAACTGTAGTGAATTCAAACATTGAGCCATACACTATTCGGTAATAACCCTGGAAAAACACTGCATCCTGTTTATCTGTTCCAGGTCTAGCTTCTAAGAAGTGGTCTAACTGATAATCCTTTGGATGAAAATTGGAGTACGTTGATTTCTAAAAGTCAATGGGGGGAAAAAAAAAAAAGCCAAACAAAAAACAGGGGTTTTCAGCCAGGTATACATTAAAAGCCTCTCTTCCACTGAAGCAATTACTCTCATCTAAATCTTCAGAAACTGTATTCAACCAAACATATGACAAAAGGAGAGTGTAACGGTTCCCTATGAAACAGACCAGTTTCACTGCTTTCTTGGAGTGAAGAGAAAGTATCCAAATGTTTATTAAAAAAGGCATTACTTTTTCGATTGTTGTTCCCTACGCTTCAATAATATGGTAGTATCACATACATATTAAAATACAATTTTTACCTTGCATATGGACAGCGTCCAGTTAATGAAAAATTTACATTCATTTAATGAATTAGCTCAATGCACTTGGGGCTAATGGGCCATAAGAGCTTCCAGTAATTTGGCTGCCCTTACAAATGATCTGTGGCCCTTTAAAAAAGTTAGTGAATGGGCAAAGTAGAAAATTGTACGGTTTAATCTCCTCTTACTGACTTCACTGCAAAAATACCGCATGCGTTAGGCGCAGTATTGCAACTGCACTACAGTTCCCAATGGCAAGGATTCTGTTTATATGCAATTTTGGACCTAATTCACGATGCCCTTTGCAAACAGTCCCATTGCCTTCAGCCACTCTTCCCGCATCATGTAAGGATGGAGGGGGTGAAAAGGTTTCGCACCACCAGTGACTAATCTGCACTTCCAACCACACGGCAAGCAGCAGACACACCCAGAGCACCTTGGCCTACCTGTGGCACAAAGGGCAATGAACGTTTGTGCATGCTTCCGGATCAAAAGCAACTTGTCTTTAGGTACAGGCAGCTTCCTTAAGATGTGTTCAATGAAATCGTGCGGGGTGATGGCTGCAAGGTTCCACTTCAACTTCCCCAGCACCACCAGCTCCCATTCCTGCAGGGGGGCACGGGGAGAGGAGAAAAGAAGAAAAGCCATAAGCAAGCCTGAAAAAAAACCCACTTTCTTATTTCTCTGATTGTAATTATATCACTGCTAAATTGGTTTTGCTCAAACATTTTTTTCTGTATGCCCCTACTGCTTTGAAGTTGTCGACTTTGTTCTTTTTATTCTTTTTTTTTAAAAAAAAAAAAAAAAATCACTGGAAATGTCAGGCTCTACTGAAAATAATGAGACCTGGCAGCTCCTGCCAAGATTTTACTTTTTTTGTATCCAGTGCTGAATGCCCACCCAGAAAGTTTAGCCTGCAATTAGATATTGCCAAGGTCACTGTGGTCCTTTCCTAGTAACTTCTTTTAAATGGCTATAGTCCTTACTTTATAGCCATTTCAAGCCCTAGGGATAACCATGCACAAAAATAACCTAGATATACATTCTTTTTTTCAGAACTGGGGAAGTTAGCTTGATGGCATTCTCTCCCAAAACCGTATTCAAAAGCTTCTGCAGATAAATCTGATGGTGCTTAAACTACTCCAAGACAGGCTTTGCAGAAAGGAAATGCACGTAATGCAGCCAAGTAGTCTGTGTAAATTATCTGCCAATAAATCATGTACGATCCATTCCCACATTCTTTGAACGCCCAAAACTCCCAGTGAAATCAAAGGAAGGCTTGGGCACGTATGTAACTACTGGTCATTCCCTGCAACGTGACTACACGTAGAAACGGTACCTCATCCACAAACCCAGCCGTGGTGTTCAAGCAGGGCTAGACCTGCATGCTTCAACATTTAAAATAAGTCCTGAATACCTTACAGTGCACCACAGAGAGGACAAAGCTCAGGCCTTGAACTCATTTCTGTATCAAGTATTAGCTATTAACTAAATTCCATGCACTGATTCTTGAGTCCAGATGATGCGTGCGCCTGATGGAGCCCAGCGTGGTGGGGAGCCCCAGCTAAGCTTGTAGAGCTGGCAAGTCAAAAAAAAGTCCTTTAATTTTGCAGCCGAGGAGACGTCAACCAGCGTTGCTGAGAAACCATAAACATGGACCCCACAATGCCATTTCTGCAGTCGTTTCTCTGAATAGATGCCCACTTTAACAGCAAGTTACTTTCCTACAGACATTCCTACTGGATTATGACAGAGCCCTCTATAGCTTGAAAAATCTCACATTCACGTATGTAAAAGGCCCCGGAAAGCAGATTGGGTTTTTCTGTTTCTCGAGAAAACCTGGAAAATGTTTGAATATAATGGCAATCATGTTAACTAAGGACCGATCTTCCCAACATTGCTAATGTGACAGATACTGACATAGAAGACCACTTTAATCTAGAGGACTGAATACTGGAAAGCGCTTAAAACACACGCTTAAATCCACATGGCGCACAAGGGCAGGCACAGCCTTCCACACCTTCTCGCGGGGCCGCGGCGCCTGCCCCGACAGGGTCCGTACACCAAGGGACACCTGATGGCTGCGACAGCCATGGCAGCGTTTGCAGTGCAAAGCTCTTCGCTCCGCAGAAGCCGGAGCTCCCAGCCTTCCCGGGGGAATTCCCACTGCCATCACCCAGTGATTCACAGGAGAAATTCTCCTGGGATTTGCCTGTGATCTGCGAGAGCAAAGCTGGCCGGCTGAGTAACACCGCACCGGGAGGCCCGAGTGCTCGTCTAGCGGCTCCGCGCCACGAAGCGCTTTGCAAATACTAAGTTATTCCCTGAAATCACTCTGATATTTTTTAACTTTCTGCTTTCGCTACGTCTGAACTGATGTTGGACTTGCTCCGCAGATGTACCAGAGACAGACTTTTGCTCAGGGGGCTGTTTAAGCGAGCTGAATTGTCCCGTCGCCTGCCTCGGCGCTGACCAGCGGCCACCACGCCCCAGGAGCCACCGGACGAGGCCGCGGCCTCCCACCTCGGCACCGCAGCCACGAGCCCTCCCGGGCGCCACCCCACAGCCGCGGTCCCCCCCGGTTTCAGCACGGAGGGGAGCTCACCCAGCCGGGGGAGGCGGCCGCGCACCCACCGCCGCTGCCCCGGCCACACACCGCCCGCGGCGGCGCCCCCCGGCCCGGCCCCGCCCCGCCCCGCCCGCCCCTGCCCGGCCGGGGGCGCGGGGCCGCCTGGCAGCCGCTCGGGGGGTGAAGTCACGCCCGGCGCCGCGTGTCTGCCGCCAGGTGGCGCCCCCGCGCCGCGCCGCCCTCCCCGCGCACGTGCGCCCGGCGCCTCCCTCCCGGCGAGGTCCCTTGCGGGGACACCCGCGCCCACGGAGGGGGAGGGTGGGACACGCGGCGTGGAGCAGATCCCCGCGGCCACCCCAGCCCCCGCGGGGTCCCGCCGGCAGCGCTGCGCCCGCGACTGCAGCTGGAGGCGGGTCTGCGCCGCACCGCATGGGACAGCATCGGAGCAGCCGACCGGGAGGTGCTGAGCATCCCCCCCAGCACCGTGTGCCTGCGGGCTCGGGTCGACCCTCCTCGGTGTCTTTAGCCCTTTCTGACAATGCACAGAATGCGCAAGAACCCGTGGGAAGAGTGACTTTTTAAAAAGGCGGGGGGGGGGTGGGGGTGGCAACAGTGATGGGGAGACAGGGGACAGGGAGAGGCAGGGAGAAGGCGGCCGGTGCGGGGCCAGCGGGGGGAAGGTGGAAGGGGGCTGCTTACCAGCAGCTCTTGGGGTTTGATGGAATTGTCCGTATATATGCACAGCTTCTCGGCTGTGAGGGGGGATTGTCTCTTTCAGCTTGGAGGCCAGGAACATGCACACCGCCCCCAGCAGCTGCAGATGGCACTTTCGGGTGGGCACCACAGCTAAGAATCTGTCCAAGTAATTCATGGCCAGAGGGAAAACTTCTTCTTCGCACTTCTGCTCTTCACAGACCTGCAAGCGAGGAGCGTGGGGAGGGGAGGATGGGACGGCGGGAGGGGGGGGGGCGGTGGAGGAAGAGAGAAAGAGACAAGAAGGAAAAAATAAATAAATGAGTGATCCCACGAAACAGACCACTGCCTGCCTGCTATGGCTCCTGCTATTTTTGTTTCCCGGGGAGCTAAATTTTGGGGGAGGGGGAGATCTCTGGAGAGGCTGGGAAGGCTGTCAATCGGCTTTCACATTCCTTTAGTTCATTCAGTAAGAAATGAATTCAAGACACTGTGTGGGAGAGCCGAAAAGCCCCATCCAGCAGCAAGCGAGCAGTCTCCGACTTTTTTTTTTTTTTTTTGCGACCCAATTTTTCTTCTTTTTTTTTTTTTATTTCGTCATATTTTCAAAAAATCGATAAAAATATTACAACTTCCCCGGGGGTCCCGATTTTGGTGCCGGTGGCATCCCAGGACGATCCCCTATCGTTTCCGACAATTGCAAAAATTCCCGCGGGGGGTGTCCCCCAGCCCTGCGCCCCCGATCCGGCGGCGGGGGGGGGGGGTAAGGACGGGAGACACAGCGAGGGCGAGGTGGGGTGGGGAGAGCCCGAGCAGCCCGGATCCTTTTAGCAGGAGCGAGCGAAAAAATTATTTCAAAAATTTACCAAAAATCGGAGCCGGGGAGAAAAAGCACAAATCGCACATGAAAACCAAGCGGGGAGTCTGGTCTTTCCAACCCAAGGGGTTTGGTCCGCGAAAAGTCCCCCCCAAAGGAGATCCGAAGGGGCAAATGATGGGTGGTGGGGCCAGGGCAAGGCAAGCGAGTCTGCGGGGACCTGGGCCCGCTGCCGCCCCGCCTTAAGTATCGGGGCGAAGGGGGGCTCCGCCGCCTGCTCGGGCCTCCCGACAGCCCCCCGCCAGGCCGGGGGCCGCGCCGCAGCGGCGGGGGGGCAGTCCCCAGCCCCTTCTTGCAAAGGAAGGGGGGCAGACGGGCTCGGCGCCTCGGAGCAGAGTTGCATGCAACGCAACATGGCGAAAAAAAGGCACGTCCTCACTACTGCATACGTGGGCACGAAATCCTGGCTGGGCAAAACGCGGGGGGCACCGAGCACCCCCCGTCCCTCGCCCTGCCCCGGGCGCAGCTCCCTTTTCCCAGAAAACCCTCAATCTCAAGCGCTCCCGGCTGGCCGCAGCCGGAGGCGGCTTTTCTTTGCTTTTTAATTGCAAATGACTTTTCCAACTCTCCCTCCCCACCACCACCGCTCTGCTTCCTCCCCTCCTGCACCCCGCTTTGCAGCAGCCCCCCGGAAGGGGCCATTTCCACCGCGGGCTGTCCACGCTCCCCGCGCCCCTTCCCCCACCGCACCGCACCGGGTGAGCTCAGGAGGGTGGGGGGGAGGAGGAGGAGGTGGGGGGGGGATACAAGAAGAAACCCCACCGTGACCGGAGGGGCGAGGGGCTGCAGGGGGAGCGCGGACGAGGCGCGGCGGAGGTGCTGCCCGCGGCGGGGAGCCCGCAGCCGGCCGCCCTGCCTCCCCCCGCCCCCGGCCGGCACCGCTCCGAGGGGCCGGGGGAAGGAGCCGGGATACAAACCTCCAGCATCCAAGTGGCCACCATCCTCCTCATGAAGGGCTGGATGTCCTTCTGGACGCACTTGAAGTAGGAGCATTGGGGCAGATACCTCTCCTCTATGGTTAGTAAGTTGTGCAAAACGCGGTCATCGTAGAGCAAGTTTGGGTCAGGCAGAGCTCTCCTCACGGGATCCACCTCGCAGCACAGCAGCTCCATGTTTCCAAAGAGATCTCCCTCTTTCTCTGATGGAAAAGTTTTTTTTTTTTTCGGAGGGGGGAAAGGGGGTGGGGAAAGGAGAGGGGTAAAGGAGGAGGGGTAGGTGGGTGGGAGGAAGACGGCAGGGCTTTCCAGCTCGCTCCTGCCTCCCTTGAAGCTCGTCTCTCCCTCTCTCGATTTCTAGCCTAAAGTTGAAGCAAAGTGACGCAACTCTCAGGGCAGGCAGTTCTCTCTTGTTATTATGGAGAACAGCAGCTGGTCAGACGTAACATCAAACGCGGGTTTTTTTTTTCCCCTCCTCTCTATAAGCTAACAAGGAACCAGGAGGCCCTCGTATAGGGACACACACGCACACAAATGACAGCTTCTCTTTTTCTTCCTTCCAGCCACCAAATGAAATCCGCTCCACGCTTTCCTTCTCTGGGAGCCCATCTGAATGTATTTCCCCCTCCTTTTCTTATTGCAGGAAACTAAGGGCTCCCCTTCGGTACCCACTGAGACGACTGGGGTAAAGGATGAAACGCCCTGGCTTAGCAGGGTGCCAGCTCCACATCCCGACCCCCACCCCTCCAGCCCTTGACCCACTCTCCCCTCTGGCACCCCCTTAATCTGCAGCTGGAGGGGTACAGAGCTCCCTGCGAACTGCAGCCTCACGGCAAACCCGAAAATGACCCGTGACGAGTGGGGGTTCCTCGGCTTTTTCGGGGTGAAATCTAACAATAATCACCACGCTACTTCCTCCGGCACATATACGTGTTTCTAGCAGGCGAACCGTTTTAGCACTGCATGGCCACACTGATATAACTTTCTAGGAAACGCCGCGCAGGAAGGGGGGGGGGGGGGGGGGGGGAGAGGAGTTATGCCCCGCACCGGGTGACTTCCACCCTCCACTTCGCCGGCGTCGCAGTCGCTCCCCGCCTGAAATGTGTCAACTTTGCGAGGTCTCTGCCGCTGCAGAGCAGAGGCTCCCGAGGGGGAAGGAGCTGCCCGGGGCCAGCCGGGGATGAGCCGCCCACCCCGGGGCATGCGAGGAGCAGGGCTGCCGGGGGGGGGGGGGGGGGGGGGGGGGGGGGGGCGTCCTGCCTCCCCCTGCTCCCCGCCGGGGCGCCGCGGAGGTGGGCTTGGCGGTGGGGAAAAAAATACCGCCTTAAAGGCTGAGTGGGGAGTTTGGGGCGCCGCTTCCCCTCCCTCCATTTGCATAGCCAATAGCTCTGGGGCTCTCGCCGCTGCGCGCTGATTGTTACCGGGCAGATTATATTTTAAGGACGCATGCTGCCCGGCATCGAAAGCAGCCCGGGAGGGAAGGGGGCGAGGTGGGGCCTCCTCACCTGGCCGCACCGCCGGTCCCGGGAACCGCACGGGCCCTGCCGGTATCGGGGAAGGCTGGCGACCGGCCGTCGTTGCCCGCGAGTGGGCAAACGCGCCCCCTCCCACGCCAGCCCTCGCCCCTCTGCATCAAAACGGACGGGCGGGATGGGACCGGCTTTGCCGAGGGTTGCATATCTGCGGAGTCCAGCGGCTCCCTTGCAAAAACCGGCTGGGACGGCCCCGCACCTAACCCGCCCGTCGGAGCAAAGGGCCACTGCACCACTAAAACGCCAGCAGGCCTCCCCCCCGCCCCGGCGCCCCCACACCCAACCCCCGATAAACGCGGGGCTGGGCCAGGACAGCCGAGCCCCCCACGCCTTGCTAGCAGCATGTCTCCGCGAAACCAGTTCCGCGCCTGCCTCGTCCCGTCCCGTCCCCGAAGCGAGCAGCTCCCGGCCACCGCCAAAACGAAGCGTCGTCTGGGAGCTGTCGGGCACCGTGTGTGGCCCCTCGCACCCCCATCCCCCCGAGGCGGAAGCTTACCGGGGGCGAGCCCGCCGCAGGCGGATTTGGGCAGAGCTTTGGCCGGCGAGGCTCGCGTTTGCGGAGGGCGAAGGAAGGGAGCGAGGAGGGGGCACCCCCCCGCCGTACGTCGAGGGCGGCGATCGGGTACCCGCTGCGGCGCGGCGTGCTCCGCAATGAAAGGCTCTTTAACTTCCACCATTCATTTCCCCTTCCTGGCTACTCCTGTGAACAGGGAGCGTGTTGTGTCAGCGCACGTTTTCCTTCTCCAAACCTAAATTCATAAGCGCTCCCGTCTGGCTTTGTAGCCCGACAATGCAGCGATTGTGATTTATGTGCGTTTCGGGGGGGAGGACAACGGGTGTCCTAATTGTCCGGCACCGACTTTCCGAAGTGGGGTGATGTCTGGGGCACGGCGCGGCTGCCGGCGGCGGGGAGCCGCGGGGACCGGGGGAGGGATGCGGGGGCCCCCTGCGCTCCGCGATGGGGCGGCCGCCGGGGGAGCGGCCGTGGCCCCCGCTGGCGTGCCGTTGCCTCTCCGCCACCTTGGCGGGGGTGTGTGTCCCGTTAGGAAAAAAACCCCACGAAAATCAATAAATGGAAGGATGCCAGCTCTGCACGCGGAGGTGCCGTTGATGTGCAGCGACGTCGTAAAAAAAAAAAAAAAAACCACAACCTCTGTTTTTCCCCGGTTCGACGGCTTTTACATACGCGGTACCCGTTTCCAACGGGGAGCCGCCGGCCGCGGGCGGGCAGCCGGGGCGGGCGGCGGGGACCCGCGGCCGCGGAAGCCAGCGTGCCCGAGGTGCCCCTTCGCCTTGTCCCCGTGCCCACGGGCGCTGCCGCATGCGTTTGGAGGCAGCAGATGTTTTAACAGCCTCCGTGTAGAGATTACCGAGTGCCATATGTTAAATACCACCCTCCCTCCGGAAAAGAAAAAAAAAACTTTTCGCACTCGCTCCCCTTCTTCTGCGGAGCCGCTTCGCCCGTTTAAAAGCACAAGTGATTAAATCACCGTTGCTTCCCCCGGCGGCTCGGGGCGGCGGTGCGCGCAGCCCCCGGCGGGCGCTCCCGCGGAGCCGCGCTGCGCCCTGCGCGGAGCCGCCGCCGCCCCCCGCAGCCCGGCGGGCAGGGGGCTGTCCTGCCGCCACCGCTGCCCGCGGGGCCATGCCGCCGGGGTCGCTGCTTGTGCCTTGGGAGCCCCTCTTCTTCAGGTCATCAAGCCTGGTGTCGGGGCTCCTCGGCGTTAATCCGACGCGCGGTTGTCAGGGCATCGGTAATGTCTAATGGTATTTTATCGGTGTTGGTCCGAGAGCGCAGCGAAACGCGGTGACTCTTGTTTTTTTTTTTAATAGATCCTTAATTCGTCATCACTCCGATTTATTTCACTCCTTTTCTTTGCAAAGCCCAGAGAGCCATCGTGAAGATGCTTCGGGGGACAGCATGGGATTAAGCTTTGCGTTTTGAACTGCTGACCGACAGACATGCTGCCTGTGCGCCCGCCGGCCGCATTTTTTTTGTTTGTTTAAATGAAATGAGTATTCCCTTGCAGTGCTTGAAACCTGAAGGCTGGAGTGTGAAACATGAGAATCTGAAAGTGAAACCGACTGGAAGCCAAAAAAGAAACAGATGAATGTGTTGCCACTGTCCAAGCTGAGGAAATCCCTGAAACCAAACAAACACCGTGAATAATAAAATGTGCGATAGATTTGAAATAAAATTATTCCAACTTCAGTCACTGGAAGCAGTCTGTCTTGGAGGTTGGTTGTTTGGGTTTTTTTAGTATCTGACTTTTAGCTGTCCAAAGGTAAATTCCGTAATTCCATGCTGTGCATTCAACATGAACAACACAATAAAGATTATTTTTTCCTTCCTCTGGTTTCTGATTAAAGACAAGGAAAGGATTTGGATACTGCAGGAACTGCTGTGCATTGCCTGTGTATTTTCAAGGAGTTATTTTTAATTGTACAGGCAAATTTTGACTCTAAATACCTGTGCAGTGGCAGTGTTATCATTAACAGCCACCTTAAACAACGTAATTACTGAGCATGTGAAATATATCCTGTAATAAAATTATACTTGCCTTTAGAGGGTGATTTTATGCAGGCACAACAGTTACAGCATTAACTAATGAATTCTGTATGATTGCTTAACAGATTTTGAAGTATTTACTCCTTTCTGTTTCATGCAAAGTTTCTTTTTTATCCTTTCTCATTCCTTAACTTAAACTTCGTCAGGGCAGTAATTAGAAACTGTGTTTGTGCAATGCCCAGTGCAAGGAGCATGCAACTCCACTCATAGATTTTTTTATTAGGCAGGATGGGAAGGGACTCAAAAAAGAGCTACAAGAATGATCACGTACCCGCGACTCATGTTTTAGGCTGGAAGACTTCATAAATTCATCACCGTTAGCCCAAAGACAATCCCAGGTTTGACATGAATGCAAGCTAGAGAAATCTAGAGAAATTCAGGGAAATTTAGGATGGTAGAGGTGATGGTGGTACATTGAGCCTAACAATAATGTGAACTTTTCAACTACGAGTTTAATTAATCCTTTGGTATTTCATTTAGGGCTGTGTCTTTAAGGTTAGGTGGGGTTAAATCCTGAAAAGTATATTCTACCACAAATCACAGTCACAGAGTTGAAGGAGGAGTTACTACATGGGGTTCTGTGACCAGTGTTACACCAAAAAAACCCAGATCCATAATCATTGTGTTGCCTTCTGGCGATCTGTGAATCTGTATAGAACCTACAACCTGTGGTAGCACAGCCACGTGCACAATTAAGGTGAGATGTTGCAGTTTTTTCTGCAGCAACAGAGTTCAAACGGATGAGAAATTTCTGCTGGAGCTGGAAGTCTGGGATTGGCATTTTTCTTGCTATAAGGGAGACAGGGAAAATTTTGTGTTGCTTAAACTCTCCCAGTGCCATAGCCTTATCTTGCAGAGGTGCCACGTACTTTGCAGCAAGTGCTGCCGACTCGATCCTGTCCTTGGTGAGCTGGGTGATAAGGCTGCTGTTCATTTACAGGGTACAGGAACACTTAACAGGTGCCTCCCACAAGCCAGGAAGTCAACTGAAAGGGAGAGCTCTTGAGATTTTTTACAGGATCGGGCCCCCGGTATGCAGAACTGTACATAAACGCCGTTATTCTTTTTGTGCTAAGGGGTGTTGGGAAAAAAAAATTGGCTTTTGGAGGAGATATTTGAAAGAGCAGGAACAGTTCTGACAAATTACAGGTATGAACATTGATATCTCTTTCATCATGAATAGTGTCTGAAGGTGATCTGAAGGAATCCTTTTTTTTTTTTCTTTGCTTATAAACCAGCTTGCTTTTCTGCTTAAAATTGACTTTGCTGTTAATCTCTTGCATTCCGCCGTGGTTTCCCTGCTGTCTGGGATGTTTGTATCAATCCTTAGTTCAAAGATGGCTTTGACGTTAAATGCACAATCTTTTTTCTTTCTGGACTGTTAGGGGAGATTACTAAAAGACTGTCTGTCCCCAGACCTTCAGTTTATCAACAACATTTGAAGCGTCTTTCTGTCACACACACCTTCCTTCAAAAGTAATGTTCTGACTTTTCTCTGTGGTCTCTTGATCTTGATCCAACACATGCGGTTCTGCTCTTACCAAAACAAACGTGGAGCTTCAATTCCATTTTATTTTCTTTCTGCCTACATGTAGACAAAGACTGTGCATTCAATATATGTGTGTAACATGCCCAGGTCTATACAAATGGGAGGGGTGAGGAAGACCTTCGGACAAATTGCTCCTGTATGAGGAGTTGGGAAGGGATACTGCATGCTTTGCTTGTCTTAACATTGCTGTGAGCTGCTAAATAATCCCAGAAGCAGCTGTATTTTAAAAGTAAGGGTAATGATTCTGTTAATCTGCAGGAAGAGAATTATCCTGATACAGGTTCCCACGCTGAATAGTTTGCTGAAACATATGAGGCATATATTGTCTGGCAAATAGCAAGATATTTTATACAAAGCTACATCAGTGTGAGATTTTGTTTCGGAAGCCATGTGAACAACTGTGTTAAGTGACAACTTGTTTAGGGGATAAGTTGGACTTCTCATTTTGTGCAGATGTACAGAGCACTGAGTTCTGAAAACAGGGGGATCTTTAAAGGGAAGAAAAATTGTTTTCCCTCAGCACTTGGCTTGTTTCCTCTGTAAAAGCATCAAAAACTGTTCATAAAGAAATATTAGTTTCACAAGTATTCTGGCTTATATAACCATCAATACAGTATTTTATATGTCCTCTTTGCTTTTCAGGGACTATGAAATGCTCTCTAGACCTGTTGACTTTGGTCTTCTTAACATGGTCAAACCAATGTAATGGAAAGTTTTATTGCCTGACAAGCACATGAAAAACAAAACAAGAGTAAACCAAAATAAAGCAGTGTAAATAAATGTCCTCTACTGAAGTAAACAGTTTTACTTGTTAATTTCCTCTTCTGAAACTGCTGAATTAAAATCTATTCCCATGGTTCAATAGTGCAGATATTTTACTGCTTTTCTCTGTGTCAATTACACCTGCACCTGGGAAAATGAATTACTTTAAACACATTAATAGTCTAAAATACTACGTTGCATATAATATTAATGACCACCTGTATGTGGTACTATAATTTGCTTCTTTTTTCCCTCATTCTCTTTTGGGAATGTGGTATTTCATTTCTGTAATGGAGTGTCTCAGCACCGGTGTGCTACAAATGAAGAAGTATGCGTTTTGAAGTTAATCATGAAATTAATGCATTTTGAAAGGCTGTGCCCCTTCTCACAGTGGCAATTACAGCCAGAGTCTTCAGTCACTTGCCGAGTGCCACATGGCTTTTGAAGACATGTTTTTCTTTTTTTCAGTAAGAAAATGTGGGTGGTGTGAAACCCCTCTCACGTACGAGCATGTTAGCATCCCTTGCTACCCCAAGTCCTCATGCTCAGCACTGCTGCCCTTGCTGAGGTTTTGCTGGGTGCTTACCCTAGTAGTGGAGAACAAAGACCTCAGGGACTGGCCCTCTGCCTTGGCACAATGGGGCGATGAACATCTTTGCTTCAAGCCCTACCCTCAGCTGTTTCAGATCTAAGCTCCTAGCACTTTCATACAGGTAGCTTCTGGCTGACTGGGGTGTCTCACTAGGCATGGTGAAAGTCATGTCTGCTTTGTCTGAGTTACATCCAAAATCTAAAGAGGTTCCTGTTTGGTCCGGGCAAAACTCCTGATGTGGGTAAGAAGGTCATTTGTGCAGGGACCGAGACAGGAAGGCAGCTGAAATGATAGTTGCTCTCCTGATGAAGTGGAAAGAAATTCTCACCAGTTTCTGCAAAATTCACTGCTGCTGCCCCTGGAGAATTCCCAAAGCTCCTCCATTACCCCACACAGGCAAAACACTTCTGCACCAGCTGAGCAATGGCGTGCAATTTCTCAAGAGCTACCTCTCCCCAGGGCTGTCAGAAGAGATGCCCTTCTCTTCTCTCTGCAGCTCTGCTACCTCACTTCTACAGCATTCTGCTTTGCTCTTGGCTAGGAGACACTTTTGCTCGATTACTGTTTTCCCTGATTCTGAAGTTGGTGCTCACAGGCGTACACAGCTTCCTGTGTGTGGTTTGATGCTCCCTAAAGGGTGGTGCTGCCCTTCAGCTGTCTTATTGGATGTAAATATACACAACTCTGGGAGAAACATTGCTCATAGAAAGTTAGGTTGGAAGTCATCCAGCCCAATCCACTGCTCACAGCGGGGCCACCTTCCAAGCTAGACTGGGTGGCTCAGGGCCTTGTCCAGCCAAAATATCCAAGGATGGAGATGCCCTAGCCTCTCTGAGTAATCTGTCTCAGTGCTGCATCAGTCTCAGGGAAGAACCTTTCACTTGTGCCTGGTCAGAGTTTGCCTGGCTGCAGTGTTTGTCTATCACCTTGAAGTTTCCCGAGTATTTGAGGAACAGCAAGAAGCAGTGGTAGCTGCTTGCTGTCCATTGGCATAACTCCATATACATAGCTCAGGATGTAGTGTGCAGGATCTGTAGATGTGGGGTTTATTGGTAAATTGAACTAAACTGCTTTATTAACTAAGAAAATCACTAGCACATGTTCCACACTGCTCTCCTTCATTGAAATCTCCAGATATCCTCCACTTGTCTCCTCCCTCAGCTCCATTCTTGGTAGTGAGCTATGTTCTTCCTTCATCCCTGATTACTGCAGATCCGTACCCCTAGCAAAACTTGTACTGTCTCATTTCTCTGTATGCTGAAACTCTCACCTGGGCTTTCCGCCTCATCTTAATGCAGCAGTAGCCTCTTTGAACAGGGAGCTGGTTCCTGGGGCAATGTTGCTAGCTCCTCATCGGGTTCTTCAGTTCTTTCCTAGGTACTGTCTGCTGGCAGAGTCAGAGCACTGGCTTAGGGGACCTTTTGCCTGGGTGGCTGTTCTGATGTCCAGGCATGAACTATTTCTTTCTTGGGTTTCAAATTTTTGTTTATAAGGCTCATTGGTAGCAACCACCATCCTCAGAACAGATGCTTCAAAATGACCTGCAGGTTAGGGAGGTGTAATTTCTGTTTTAGAAATGGGAAGCTGAGGCTCTGTGGTGTAAAGCAACATCCTACAGGAGCTTCACAGCATATCTTGGAGTACTACTGCCTTTCGGATGTCAGAGTAATACCTGAGTATCTCCCTCATCAAAGTGGATGGGATAGGTAGTATTTTTAAAGAATCTATGTGCAGTATAGAATCCCTGTTTCATTTTACAGATGGTTCCCACCCTTACGTTGTAGCACTTTCTTCTGCTGTGCCTTTATCTCACAAACGTTGCACTAGGAAAGAAGGAAGGGAACTGGTTTCTCTGTCTGTGAACAGATGGACTATTAGAGACTGCTGGCACCTGAACGGGCTCATTATCTTCAGATAACAAAGGAATTGCTCCATCTTGAGAAGGTCAGGCTATCCAGATTCTCTGGAGTGGGCTGGGATACAGGGACAAGCATTCCCTTAGAAGCTAAGAAGGGCTAAAAGAAAGCTTAGGAGGGTAAAAAACAAGAGAGGAACATACTTCTGCAAACCAGAATACTTTATAATGAGACAGCACCTGTGAAGGCGAGCTACAGAAGAAAGGTTTCAATTTGATGTGGTGACACCTTGTGCAGGAGTGACAGAAGGTCCTCCTGAGAGGACCTGGAAAGGGATAGTGAAGAACCAGGTGCAGGGAAGTGCATGTGGGGTCTTCTGTTGCATTATTTATCTCTGTGTATTTTCTTATGCATCTCAAGGAGAGAGTGATAATTTTTGCAAATGTGACAGAGTCGATCTGGTATGTATTTTAATAGCTATTTATCCCTGAGGTGGTAAAATATACAGTAGAGGACCTACAAGAGTGGAGTGCATGCAGAAACATAAGCTGAAACTCCTGGAGAGCTGGGAAAGCCAGTGTTAGTCTCTGGTTCTGGCTGTGGGGTCTCAGGGAGAAGTACTTGAGGGAAGACCTGTGCACTGAGAACACGCTTAGAAATCTACTGTGCCTGGGATCTGTTTGGTTTAAGGAAGCATAAAAAGCATGTGTCCAACATACTATGACCCAAACACAGCCTTATTATGATTAATGAGAATATTATGTGTAGGGGTTTGAAAGGATTTAGCAGGTCTGGGGGACTGTGGGTTATTTTTTTGCTCTTTTTATCCTTTTTCCTGTGAAAGTCAGGGACAGATTGAAATCTGCTGACTCCAGCACTTAGAAGATGGTTCAAAGGACCCAGCTCCTGGCTCAGAGTTTCCAGACCCTGCTGGGAATCAGAACATATGTCCAGAAGAGCATCAGATACCTAGAGAAAGTTAGAAGGAGAAGTAATTTTGCTTCTCTTCTGACTGGAATCACAGTTGTAATGTTTGCTGACAACTTTCTGATGCTTACTGTAACTGTAGCTTTTTTTTTTTTTTCCTTCTTCTCACAGTACAGAAACAGCATATTCTTGTCATGCAGCTGTTGCTTACAGTGTCTTCCTTCTGCTTTGGGTGGATTTTCCCATGTTCATATCCGTAGCTTTTGAATCCTTCTGTCACTGAACAGCTGCAGGCTGATACTAGATAGAGCTGGATTTTTTCTGTGTTCACACACAAGCAGGCTTGTGAACAAAAGATTTTGAAGAAAGCTGATAAATGAACAAGGTCTTTTGGACGATGCAATGTTGCTAACATTGCGGACAATAAAAATCCTTGTACTTGTACTCACTGAAAATGAAGGAAGACATAACTCAATCTGTTTTATCTGTGAGCCTCCAAGCTTTTCCCTACAGGCTTGAGAGAGGATGTTCTATAATGAACTCGTCTTTCATGTGACAGAAAGGGAAATGCTGTCTCACAGACTAATGCTTACATTTCTTTCTGCCATTTAACTTGGATGTTGCCTTCTAAGGGGAGCCCCTGTTTTTATGGTCAGGGCTTACAAGAGGATCAGGGCTTCCTGGGTGGTTCCAGCTCTGACACATGCGAATCACATAGCTCCCCTCTGTCTACAAGGAAAGCAGATACAGTTATCTCGATGTATGTCCATCTTTGGCGCGCTTTGAGGTTTGATTCAGTAAATTTTGCCAGCTGTTCAGCAGGCAGGGAACGGTGGGCTCAGCCAGGCACACTGGCTGCCATTGTCTCCTGAGCAGGATGGAAATGGGAGTGTACGTGGGGAAGTATCGTGTGCACTTGTCCCGTTCCTGCATCTCTCATGTTTCCTTACAGCTCTGGGGTTTTCCTGTGGACCCTGGGGACATCAGCTTGCTTTGTTTGTTTTTCATGTTTCCTTAACTGTTTTTTCCATTCTTGAAGTAATCCTTCCACACATATGAGAAAAAAACCCAAAGCAGCAGCAACTGACCCATTCAGCTGGCACCATCCACTGTCCACTCTTGCACAAGTGAGCACAAGGACAGAGGCAGATCCCGGTGCCATGGGAGGGGGCACCATGGGGAATTCTCTGGTCAGCTCAACCCAAGCAAAGTGTAGGAGGCTTTTTTGATGAGGGAAGGGGAAGGCCAGGGTGTATAACGATGGGTTTGGCACAGAGCTGGCCACCCTTTGCCCCCTCTGCCAAGGGGCTTTGCCAGCATGGACATTTGTGTGTGCTGAGGAGAGCAGTGTGGGCTCAGGATGGGGGGAGGGATATGCAGACAGATGGACAAGGGAGGGTAGAAGGGTTATGCCCAGCTCTGCTCAGCCTCCCTGAGAGAGTGCTGTGTCACAGTTGCTTGGGACACTGCCAGTGGTGGGCTCTGGTGTGAGCGTAGTGGGAGACAGGGGGAAGCACCAAACCCAGGCCTGATACTGGAACAGGAAAAGAAAGCAATAAAAGAAATTTGGGAATAGCTGGAGACAAGCTACAGGGCTAGGTGGATCCTTGGTCTGAAGTGGCTCAACTGTGTCCCATTTTCCTGCTTTGCTTCATCTGTCTCTTGTCTTACATGCGGCATTGCAAGGTTGCTGGGGAAAAGATTGTGCCATGGATTTGTGTTTGTGCAGACTCAGACACCCAGGGACACATGTCCATGTGCTGGCAAGGAGACCTGGGTTCAGCTCCATCTTCTCTTAGGGCAGCCCAGTCATTTTAGACCTGTGGTCCACTTCCCCAGCGACAAGAGCTGTGAGGAGAAACATGTGAATGTTTCTCTGGCATTCACCTGTTATACAAAATGCTTGCAACAGATAGAAGGACAGAGTGAAAATATTATGTGGTTTTTAACAGCTTAAGACAGTGAAGCCAGCCTTGGGCATATGTCAGCCTGCCAAGACGCATTGCTCTGTTGGTGTAGGTCTACGTGCATTACAGCCTTGTGAAGGAGAAGCAGACTTGAGAGGCATTTATCTTGCAGTCAACTGAAAAAAATGTAATGCTCTGGCTGAATTAGCTCTCATGTAGCCTGACATAATGCCAGCTTCTGTGCTGGAAAAGTTATTTTCCATGTTCATCCTATCAGTGAGATCAGGACATGTAATTGAAGGGGATGAGGAAAAGAAGCATAAAGGGGTAAGCGATATATGGGACACCGCTAGTCCACTGTTGGCACTTCCCAAAAAATGTGCCCTTTCTCCTCTACCGGTCTTTACAAGGGGAAAGTGCTCCTTATAAAACATAGCAGAGCCTCTTCACCATCCCGCAGACCTTTCCATGCTGCTCTTCTCTTCCTCGACCCCTGCAGAAACTTGGCAGTCGCAGTGCATCTGGTGTCCTGTGACTGCAGCTCAGCATGCTGAATGGTACCATCTAATTTCTTCCCTGGGCTCCTTGCCCTTCAGTTCAGACCCACCTGCTGCCTCTCATTGTACTGCTGCATGTGTGGCCGGTACCATAATGGGAGCCCAGGTTATAGTTACCAGCCCTGCTTGGGATGGTGCTCTTCAGTCAGTGTGGATGAATTGTCATCTTAAGAGCAGGATCTCATATTGGAGAGACGTTGCTGGTACCCGTCCCTTATTGCAAATACTCTTCATTTGACATTGAGAGCCTAGGAAGATGTTCCTCTGAAAGCTTTTGTTTTCTGCTCCCAGTAATGATGGCTTAATACTGTGGAGAAAGCATGGATGGGGCAGTGTGAGTGAGGGGAGAGAACAGTGTGGGACCTCAGGCATGGAAGGAACAGGGTCAGAGAAGAAAAGTCAGAGGAGCAAGAGGAAGCTTTTCGGTGGTGGGAAAGGGGGAGAGTTAAAAGTGTCAGTTGTGTGAAAAGTGGAGACCTGCAGTGAAAAGCACAGCTTAAACTCTGCATAGGGTGCTGTGCCAGCAGGAGCTAAGCTACAACAGTGGGCACTGATGGAAAACGACAGCTGCAGTTTAAGTCAAGGAAGGCTTCAGGGCCATCTTCCATCACATTTTGACAGGCTGCAACATGGTACTGGCCTGGAGATACTGCATCATCTCAGTTGGCATGAAGGGGAATTAAGAAATCTGGCAGTAATCTGAGCAAACCAAGGAGGTGAAGGAACACAGTATCAGCAACAACCCAAATGTTATAAAATGCTTTTAGCTAAAGCTTAAAGCAAACAAAATATCTTGAGGGGATTGCTTACACAGTGATATATTATATACTTAATATTTTGCACCAAGGAATTCTTATAATCTATAAAACATTATTAATGGGGACAGTACTTTGTAAACAAAAGAAATAAAATTTTTGCTCTAAAAAGTAGCATGGCATTGGAAGGGATCACCTTCATCACCAAGGCAAGTCCTCTGCAAATCACAGGCCACTGAACAAAGGTGCTGAGCTCAAAGGGGTTCATCAAACATTTATTCCCAAGGTCCCCTCCACAGCTCAGAAGGTTTTTTAGCACTCCAGAAGAAAATCCTACAGGAAAAGCCCAAAGCAAGGCCATGGGAAGACCGTATCATGGAAGAGTGGGGTAGATCAATGACTTCACTGGGATGGTCATCTACTGCACTAACAGGGTTTTTACTTCCCTGTTGATCCTAAAAATTGGTTCTTCACTGAACAGCTTCAAAAGGCTCTGTCTGTCAGCAGAGTGCTCATGTTCAGAGACTGTCAGCATGACCACTGGCCAGGGATGCTGGAGGTTTCAGCGCTCTGAGGAGCTCTGCATGGTGACCCACATCTGCCTTCAAACCGTGGCTGACCA
Source organism: Falco peregrinus (assembly GCF_023634155.1). Lineage (NCBI taxonomy): Eukaryota > Metazoa > Chordata > Aves > Falconiformes > Falconidae > Falco > Falco peregrinus. Next base: position 83,901,440 of record NC_073726.1, on the reverse strand, counting down.
GGGAAAGGCAAACCCCATGGTTTTCATGGAAGCACGGTATTCATCAGCTGGTGCAAATGAAAAGCAGTTCGATCCTCTTTTTGACTCCCAAGGACGTGATGCTGATGCCAATGGACTCCAGTCAGAGGCATAATTTTCTCCCTCTGGGAGTTTTCCCATTTAGTTATAATCTCTTCTTAGTAGGTTTCTGAAGCTTCATCTTCACTGGGGAAAAGCAAAGGAAAGAGGATTGGAAGGGCAGATGGAATTTAACCTTGCTAAAGCGCATGGTATTCCATAAGAAAAGGTGCATGCCTGTTGTGTCCCTTGAAGTCTCTGGGAGCCTAAGTGCCTTTTGTTGGTAGGCACCATCCTGCTTTGTTTCAACCACTTTTGAGGTGTTTAATTGTGTGACATTTTTGATAAAGCTTTTTCCTCCTGTGACACAGTAGTAACTTCCCAGTTACAGATCACAACCTTAAGTGGGGTATGGGTGAGGTTGTGAGCCTGACAGTAGCTTCTTTTCTCCTGCCAGTATTAGGAAGGATGGAAGAGACCTCTCTGCAAGGAGGGCAGGGGCTAGGGGGAGGTTGGGAGGCACTGCTTTGATGAGGGAGCTGTCTGCTCCCACCTGTTGCTGATTAAGGGGAGGGATCAGTGATAGAGCTTCATTTGCATAAGCTTTCCTCCCAGAAATCCTCTGGAGTCACCATCAAGTCAAAACCACCTGGGTGTGAAGGAAAAAGCACTTCTGAGAAGTTGTCAGAGACTTTCCTGTGCATTTTCTCTTCCCAGTGATGGAGGTTTCTTTGAGTGGTTAGTGCAGTCTAAGCTGGAGTTTGAGGCAGAGCTATGGTTGATATGGATCTTCAAGACGGCAGGTGATAAGATGGAGCCTTCTGATAAGGAGGTAAAATACTAATGTAGCAAGTTGTTGGATGGCATCCTGATGCGATGGTTGCTACGTTGCCAGCGTAAACCTTAGCATACCATCAGCAAGGATCCCCTGAAACACATGAGCTTAAAAACAGTAGTACATTTAATTACTTTTAAGTTTGGACACTGAAGTCTCACTTTCAAGCTTTTGGGTTTTTTTGTGGTTTTTTTTTTTTTTCTTTTCTGTGATGGCAAAGATTCTTCCATAATCTCTAGTTCTAGAAATTGGGGTCATAAGAAAAAGCCACAAGACCTAATAAAACATTCTAGATACTGTGAGTGTGTGGAGGAAGTTCTATGCTGTTTTATGGTTGGGTTTGTTGGTTTTTGTTTTGTTTTGGTTTGGTTTTTTTCTGTTCCTTCCCTGTCTCCCCTTAAAAAAACAAATGTTGACCCAGCAGAAGCGTCCTGAAAAAAGTGACAAACTCTATAGACTTTTCAGGGCCAAGCAGAGCTGGAGGTGAAGTTTCTGATGAGGCGGGAAGGGAAAGGCTGTTTGCTAGTCCTGGGGACTGGAAAGCAGTGGCAACAGTGTGAACTGGGTAGCGTGTGAATTGCTGGTGAGAATAAAAAATCAGAATTTCTTTTACAAAGCATGCAGAAAATCCATAATAGCATTTCAGTATTTTTTATGACAAAGATAAAAAAGCACTAGGTGAACGCAAGCAGAGAAGGACAGATCAGACAGTTTTCATTAGAAAATGCCAATTCTGTAAAATGTTGCGTTCTTTTGTAAACTGGTTTCAGTTTCTCTGAAATTGTGTAAAGGAAAATTTGGGGAAAGATCCAGTCTAACCTTAGTGTCCTCTTTCATTTTGAAACAACTCTTTCAAAACTTTATGCTGAGTTTGTATGATCTCACTGTCAAAGAAAATCTGAGCACAAACCCAAATCCTCTGGATTGTTCTGAAGCAATTTATCATTGCTGATGAAACTTTTGTCCGCAGAGAAGCGTGGAATTTTCAGTCTTCTTTCTGCTTGAAGCTGTGTTGAATTTGGACTTCCAAAATCCTTTTGTGTGAGCAGAATCCACAGCTGCTGGGTACAGCTTCTTAAAAGACAGCCCCTCTGCCCCCCACCTCAAGCCCACAGAGCCCATAGCCTAAATGCATATTGGGCAGATGAAAGATGCGTCATGGGGGAAAAGTGGCGAAAGGCTCAATCTGCAAGGTGCTGAGCAGCTTGGTCTCGGTTCAGCAAAGCTTTTAGCAGGCTTAGGTTCATTCTCAGTGACTCAGTAACTACCTACATGCCTGAAGTTAAGCACCTGCTAGGGATTTTGCTGGATTGCAGCCGGAGCACTGGGCACTCCTGGGATCAGGTCTGTTTTTAATGCACCACTTCCAGACTGTTACCCTCCTCGGTATCACTGCCCTAGCCCAGATCCCTACTTGATTCTTCTTCTCCCACCCCTTCATTTTCCAGGCTACATCAGAAACTGCTTAACACCTCTGCCTTTTTTTTTAATAATTTTTTTTTTGATTCCTTCCTTGTGTTTATATTTCTTCCCGAGTTATTATCACCTGCAGCTTTCATTCATGCACAGATCATTCATTCATCCTTGATCACATGATGAATGCAGTTCAGTGACACTGGTACTAACACCGATCATTTTAACACCTCAGGAAAGAAAAACCAAAGTCCTTCCAATTTGATTCATTGCTGTTTATCATTACCCTTTGTTTCTGGTCTTCTTCCAGTTTGCAGCCACATGTTAGATATCTTTTTTCCAAGCCAATTTGGACTAATTTCTCCACTAATTTCATGGGACATGAGATCAAATATTTTACTAAAATCCAAAAACATTTTATCCCTTGTATTCCCTTCACTCACTGATTGTGTAACCCATCCAAAAATTAATCAAATTTATCTGGCAAAAACCAGTCTTCTCAACCTCTTGTGGCCTATTTCTCACGATTTGCTTACCCTGGAGTTGTCTAATGATGTATCACCCCCTCCTCCCTCCCCTAGTTGTTTCCATACTGTATTTTGGATAGAAGCTGGACTTACGGGATGAGGGAGTCCCATGGCCACCCTGCAGTAACTGGGCTGTCAGTCCTGGGAAGGAGTGCCACCGGGAAGGGTGTGTTACTGGATGTGCCACCAGATGAAACATTTCCCTGCCAAATAAGCAGTGACTGGGAGTACTTTCACACAGTGTCATCCTTGGTCTGTGTTCCAAAGGGCGCTTTCAAAAAAGTAGGCATCAACTTTTAATCAGTCAAAAGGAAAGCAAATAAAATCGCTCAGCACTTTGGACGTTTCGGTCTCTCACTTACGGTCTGAAATGACCCAGCCATCAGTGTTGGATAGGCTGACAGTATGTTATTTAAAGTCTTACACCTAAAAATACCTTGAAAAAGCCCTTGATGTCACAGCTAGGATTGGAAAAAAGTATGTTGGAGTGACCAGTCTCTGAACTATCCTTCATTTAAAAGGGCTTCTAAGGAAAGGGAGCCACTGCAAAGGGGGGGAAGGACAGTCTTGTGAGCCAGTAATGGAGACAGAAATGTTTGAATCAAAAGGGTCTACTGTAACTGTAATATGTACAGTGCTGCAAGTAGCAAGAACAGAAAAGACTGTATGGAAGGAGAGAATAAAATTTAAGGACAAAATACAATCCAAGGCAGTAAAAAGAGAGTTTGAAAATAATAATTTAATTTTTTTTAAAGCTAAATTTTCAGCGCTTTGCAAATTGTGGTCAAGGGTGTGATATAAAACCATCTGGTAGAGAAAACAATGGAAAACAAACCCAGGTCATCATGCATCTGGCATTTTGTACTAAGCATTTTCTCCAAGTGTGTTGATGCTCCAATGGAGCTACTTGCATTGCATACTTGAGAGCAGTTCAGTGACCACAAAATAATTCTTTTATTCCAAGGACAAAATTAAATCTTGCTGAGATTTTCAAAACTAGCCGAATCTTCCTAACAGGCTTCCCAACAGTATTTTGTTTCAGGTGAGTTTGGTGTTGAAATGGCCTCAGATGCTTTGACTGGCAGACGCACCACATTAAACTGTGGTGCATTGCTTCCCGGGAAGGGGAGCTGCAGTCTCGTGGCTGGGCTCTCTGATCAGACCATGTCCCTCAATGATGTCATGGAGTCTTCCCTTTAAGCAAGGAACCCCAGGCAGCAAGAGCACATGGATGGGATGGCCTGTAGCAATGCAGAAGGTTATCAGCTCCTTCACTGCTTCTTCCCAGGAGGCAGCACCCTGGCACCACTGAAGAGTGCCGCTGAATATTGAGCTAGCTCAAAATGGAATGTGTAGGATGAGTTCAATAGACCAAATCAAAACATATCAGTCAAGGGATGCTGAAATTGTTTCAATAGAGAGTGACAAAATTAAGAGGTTTGCAATTTCTATGTAATATTTTTACTCTTGCATTTGATGGATTGCTCCTGAGGCAGGGGGAAGATAAATGTGATGTTTTCCTAGTGGTGGAAATTCCTAATTCTCTTCAACTCAAGTTCTAAATGATTTCATTTTCCAGCACAGGTGTTTCTGTCCTTGCATACCTGCTCTCTCCTAATGCCAAACCTTAGTTCCTTTTTTCTCCAAAGTTGTGTGCGTGCAAAGGCATCTTGAAACCTTGGAAGAAAGTAGGAGTGTTTATTCTAAGTGTAGGGAGGGTTGGTTAACACTTTAAACCATGGGTTAAATCTTGAAGTCATTACTTCATTTTATTTAGGTTTTTATCAGGCAAGATTACGTTTGATTAAATTGGTGCCCATATAAATACAACACTATGGCCACCCTGCCAAAGACCCAGCCTCTGGGAAACGACTCAGAGCCAAATGCGGAGTTTTCATTCTGTCTTTCTGTGGGTGGACTATCCTGCAGGTTGAGGTTTAACTGGTAAATAGCAGCAAAATGGGATTTTACCCTACCCAAGGAGCCTGGCCAGTTGCTCTGTACTTTTTGTTTACCAGATACTTCTGAAAAAACATCTTGGCTGATACACTGTTTGGCTACTCAGTAAGCACCGATACAAAATGAGTACTTTGTAGCATAAGTTTGCCCGTCACATAGGATTACACCAATGACTCTTCAATCAAACGGCAGGTACATGAACTTTTCCATGAAAAGTCTCCATCTCATTTTGGGGATACATATTTTATACTTTGAAAACCCAATGAATGCCCATAGGTTACTGTGGAAAACACATTTATAAATTTTTTATATAGAGAGAGGCTTTCTCTAATTTTTGCTGGCATTTAGTAAATTGAGATGTCCGTGCAGCACAGTCGGATTAGATACAGATCTAATGTACCTAAAATGTTTTCCCCATGACCTAATTCTACCTGGCTTAATCCATTTGTCTTCCCAAGCCTGCCTGGTTGCTTCTCCAATAGCAGATGTGAATGGGCTGGGCTTAGACTTTGTGCTTGATGCCCAAGGAGGAGCTTTGCGTGCTGAAGAGCCAAAGCTGTGGTGCCAATGATGGTTTCTTCTCCAGTTTGGTGCATTAGCAAAGCGGAGTTGCCAAGGATAAACCACAGGACTTCCAACATGACTTTTCCCTGTTCTTTGCCAGCAGTAAGGTAAATATATTTTAAACTTTGGTTGTGGTTTGTTGTGGTTTTTTTTTTGTTTGGTTTTGGTTTTTTTTGTGTGTGGGGGGTTTTTTTGGGGGTGGTTTTTTTTTTTCCTCCCCCTTCTTCTCATTGATCAGCTGGAGCTCGCAGTAATTTCAAAAGAAGCAAGACAACTGTTTATGTGAAAGTATATGATGCTCCTTGCCATTGCACTCTACATACAGACACCTGTGGTGCTGGTGGACTAATTCCAAGGAGGGACTACAGGCTAATGCACTCTAGGCACTGATCTGTGTCTGTGGATGAGGTCCATCTCTGGGAAATCCACAGCTGGAAAACAATTAAAAATCACTATCCCTAGCGTGAAAAGACTAAGCTAGTGTACTTGAGGGTGCGGTATGCTTTGACCTGACCAAACAACTACTGCCACTTAACAGGGCAGTCCTGTCCCTACCTTGCGTCACCCAGCTCGCCTGGCTTGCACCAGCGACAGAGCCCCCAGCTCAGGCAGGGAGCCAGCGCCAGGGTCTGACCCGAGCAGGAAGCTGTTCAGTTGTTGCAGCTGTGCTAGTTTGCTACCAGTTTAGTTCATGTCCCCCCCCCATCACCCAAATTAGTTCAGCAGGAGGTCAGCTGATCTCCAGAGCTTGTGGCACACAGATCTGCAGGAGGACAGGAGGATTGCCTCAGCTCTGTGACAAGTGGTTATCACATTGGTTCAGGCATGACATGAAAAATATGATCCCTACAAAATAACGCTCAGATGGCTTCTCTGAATCTTGCAGGATTGAATCCATTACTGACAGAAAAGAAAATCTTTGTGTGAAATTGCAGCTCAGTTAAAAGGTGAGAGATCTCTTTGAGTTTGAGAAATAGCATGTAATCAATTAAAGGCTTCCCTCCCCCCCCGCCCGCCCCCCCCCCCCGCCCCCCCCCCTAGCAAAAGGAGCAAATTGTTGGCCATTCAATCTTTTTTGATTGATAGGCTGTTTTGATAGGCTTCTCCATACCTAAATGCAGGTGTCTGTGTGGAACAACCATCTGAGTTTAAAAGTGTGGTCTTCACTTCAGGACCATTAAGGTATTGTTGATCTTCCATTGTTCTTCCATTCAGAAAAGGTGTTATGAGTACAAGCCAAAGTTTGCAAGAGGATTGCTTTTGTTCGTCTTGTGCTTTCACATGAAGAAGAACAACCATAAACCTTGTCCTCTCCTCTCAACCTCTATTTGGCCTCTGGAGAATCCCAAATTCACATTCTTAACTTTCAGATTGACATAAATCTAGGTCAACTTCACTGAAATGAGACTGGTGTACCAAGATTATAAATTTCTGACCTGTAAAACAAGGTAAAATCTGTCCCTTGTTGCAAATTTGGGGATTTGACATAGGTTCTGATCTTGTTCGTAACCATTAACTACTTTTGTTAATGAAGTGACATATGAACTGCTACAGCATAGCCAAGGGGGGAGCTGTTACTAAACTGTGTTCCACAAATATATAGTTAGCTTTTCAATAGAAATAAAAGAGCCAGTGATATTTTGTACTGATACAGAAACTAATTCATTCTCAGCAGAAAGACTTATGCAAAAAAGAAACTAAAACACTACTTCACAGTGTTTGTAGGGTATGCAGAACAATGTGGCTCCAATCTCATTTGAGGCACTCCTGTTGTAGACAGCAACGATCAAAGGAAAGAGTAGTACATTTTTTATTATAATTTGGCCTAGTGCTTCTGTACTTAACAATATATTGCTTTTAGAAACGTGTCTTGTATGCTTAAGGTCCTGGCTACACAGCACAACTCTTGTGTGACTTTAGACAAATTCTTCACTTTCTTTGGGTACAATTGTTATTTATGCTCTTTTCACTTCAACGAACTGCCCTGAAAGTAGAGACAATTCCTACTTACCATGATGCTGTCAGGGATTCACGGGTATTTTCTTCCTCCGGCTCTTGTCTGCTGTATCCATTTAGGTGACGATGTGTTGGAGAACGGGCAGTCTGGAACAGTCTGTGTGTTATGTCTGGTGTGTGAGACTTATGCCTTTAGCTGAGATCTCTAAGCACCGCTGTAATGCAAATAATACCACCACCATAACAGCCCAACGGGAGAGAAAAGCAGAGATTTTCCGATGTGAAAATTTCTGAGGCGCAGAAGCCCTTGGCAGGCAGGTCCCAGTGCAGCTGAGGACTTTCTCTGAGGTGTGGCAGTCCTGATGGCTTATCCTGAGGCAGGGAAATGTCCCATATTTAAAAAAATAAAGGGGGGGGGGAAGCTTCTGCATGTGGGCTGTGAAATTCTCGACTTTAATAACCCTGGTCTGGCCTCAGTCAAGCGGGTTACATACAGTGGCCCCCAGCCTTCCCTGTGCCACTGGGCAGAAGGGCAGGGTGGCCAGGCCCACCAGGTGGCTCGTGCCCTGGCCCTGTGGGTGGTGTGCGGTCTCCACCCACCCCTCCAGCACCTGGTGGCCCCACAGCAGTTAGGCAGCTGGGGTGTCAAGGGGGGCAGTGGGGCAGAGGGTTCCTCGTGCTGCCACGGCTCCAGCTCCTCCCGGCTGGGCCGCCGCCAGGCCCTGTGCTTGCAGATTTTCCTGCCACCGCCTGAACAGTGATGGCGGGGCGCGCTACTTTGCAGTGCACAGGGGAAGGCTGCAACACCCCGTCCTCTGCAAAAAACCCTGAAACGTTTGGCCAAGGGGTGTTTGCCTCGACCTTGTGACTGAAAGGGCAGGAAGGACAGACAGCCGCCTGCACGTCCCAGGGTGTTTGGGTTCGCACAGGTAGTGCGAAACCCAGCGTGAAGGGAGTGCAGGGCAGGCCTGCAACTTTTGGGTCCGTTGTTTACAGCCATTCGTGTGTTCACTATATTCCTCTGGGCTGCTTAAGACTGGTTTATTTTTCTATCGCACCGTAGTTCCTGAAGGCAACATATTGCTAACAAAATAGTATTAAAAATAAGAGTCAATCCAAGCCTGTCCAGTGATTTACATCCAGGAAAACGCCTCTGAGGAGAGGCTGAGTGCTGCTGAAACTGCCCCACGGCTGAGCGGAGAGATGTGGCCCGCTGTCCTTCCCAAGGTGCTGAGGGATAATGTGCACTCGCTGCCATTGTTTGTGTGGTGGATGATCCAGGGGAGTTTCCGTGGCTTTTTGTGTGCAGTAGGTGTCATTAAAATCCTTTGCCAACATTTGCGGCCCTGCCTTGGCTGTAGTACCTGGATGGTTATAGCTCCTAGGCACAGCGTGGTCAGGCAGTGACTTGGTGTGGCAGTTCATGGCTGACTTAGAAGCACTGATTTTTTCTTGAGCAAAAAGAAAAGCCTTTTTGGGGGGTCATGGTATTTGTAGGTGTCTGTGTGCAACTGCAGTGGTTGCCTAGACCTGTAGAGCAAGAAGAAGAACAAATAAGCTTGCCTGTCATGGTTGTTGGTCTTGGCGACACCTCAACAGGTTTCTCTAGTGGCTAAGGTCCTTAACCAGGTTGTGGACAACTATTTTTATATTCCTAGTTAGGTGCAGACTTTGGGACTTCGGGACATGCCTCAGTTGTCTGCAAAGGAGTGTGTGAGGGTGCCAAAAGCTGTCATGGATGCTTACGGTGTTCAGGTATTACAGGAATTCGAAGTTCCTAGATCTCTTCTCAGTTATGATACACAAGCAGAAAGATTTGGAGGGAGAGGTAGTGATGGTTAGAACTGTTCATCATGAAAGGTGTTACACCAGTCTGTCAATGACAGCCTGAGATGTCAAATCTGACTGGAAAATATTTTGCACAAATTTCTCCTCCCAAGTGCCCTCTACTTCTACCACCTTTTAATAGTGGGGATTGTGGTAAGTGAAAGAATGGTAAATGTGCAAGGATCTTACAAGGCAGGGTAGGCCAGCCACTGTCTGTTCTTTCCTGTTTTATTTAAAACGTGAGTTTTACCATTGTCAGGTAAAAGTCCTACAAGGCCTACAAGGCCAGCAAACTTGATAAAAGGGACTGTTGCAGTAGCTACAGGTCTGAGTCAGGAAATCTGGTAAAATCCAGAATTAAGAGGTAAACTGTGCAGTGCACATTTTCTCCATATAGCACACCCGAACAGTCTCTGAACCATTGCGGATTTTGATGATCCTGATCTTTTCGCTCCAAATACTGTCTACAACTTTCTGACGAGGAGGAGCGGAGAGGGAGGTGATGATCTCTTCTCTCTGGATGCAAGGGAGTGGCTTAAAGCAGTGTCTGGGGAAGTTCAGGTTGGATATTAGGGTAAATGTTCTTCACTGAGAGGGTGGTTAAGCATTGGAACAAGCTCCTAAGGGCAGTGGCCAAGCCTGATGGAGTTGAAGAAGTGTTTGGACAATGGTGTTAGATATATGGTTTAATTTTTAGGGTGCCCTGTGTGGAGTCAGGAGTTAAACTCAACAATCCTTGTGGATTCCTTCCAACTCAGGATGTTCTGTGATTCTGTGCTTCTATGAAATACTGCAGCTGAGTCCACTTCTAACAGTAAGATTCATAAGTGAAAGTCTCGTCCAGAAAGAACTAAGGTGTAAAACGGAGTTTGTTGTGGCTGACTTAGCACTCAGAAATTACATACCTTCACATAAATCCCAGCTGTTTGAATATCTGTCAAAAAACAGTTAAAGGATCCAGATAGTTTATTACAGCTTTGCCACCCTGCCTTGAACTAATAACCCTTCCCATGGTGCATGCAAGCCACTTGGTCTCCATATTGTCCTCTAAAATTTTCAGATGTCAGCTTGATGTGCTACTGAGGGGTGACTGGATGAACATTCCTTCAGTGGAAACTCAGATTTTTTAACTCCTCATGGATGTGTTGCACTGACCTTGATCTTTGCAATCAGCAGTCAACAATGACTTTTGGTCACTGTTAACCTTGATTAGTTTAGAGTCACCAATCAATTGCCTTCACTCCAGGGAATGGATTGACTAATACAGGAGCTCTGCTCTATTGTTACATTTGGTGGTTTCTCACATTGGAGGTTACAGAGCTTCTTGGGCGATCTCTCCTAATGATTCTCAGGTCTGTCAGACATGTGATGGTTAATTGATCTGAGCTTGACGAGGTGAGACTTGCAACACTGAGCCTGATGAGGTGAGACTGGAAAAAGTGAGAACCCAAGCATTTTGTGAAAGTACTATCTTCTGTCTTCACAGTCTTATTGTTTCTAGCTTGTATTGATTTATTTCTCACCTATTCTTTCTATTGAGGACATGGAGAATTCATCTACCTGTTAATCAGGTTGAGCTTTCTAGGTACTGTAATCTCCTTGGTGTGGTTCAGTCATTAGGTTTAGGTCTTTATTTGTCTACTTCATGTCCTGCACATTTGAGTAGGAAGCTGAGAAAAGACTAGCACCTGGCTTGCAAGTTTGTCACTGTTACTTCATTTTATTAGCCTGCAATAAATTCTGAGGTCTCATGAAACACTGTAGCTTGAAACACTTTCTCTGTAAAGTGCTATGTACGTTTTAATCAACACTTCTGGTTTGTTACCAAGGAAAAGGAATTCCCTTCTCCTGTATTTGTTATTTTTTCAGCAACTGAAGCATTTAGGAAAAGTTTAGGCTAGAAAATTAGGCAACATAAAAATTTAGAATAGAATTAAAGCACCATTAATATTTTTTGCAGGATTGCAGAACCATCTTCTCACTATTAGTAATTCCTGCTAGTTTCATACCTACTGAACAGAGAGAAAAATTCTCATTCTGAGTAATGTACACATGGACTAAACATAAATGGACTAAAAAGACCAAATATGAGCAGTGAAGATTATAATCCTTATTTTTCATGGATGAGTCACAAGACAACAAAATTAGTTGACTTATCCTCTTCCCAAAATCATATGGATAGTGAATGATTTCTTCATAAATGGCTTTGGATGCCTAACCAGACCTCTGAAAGGTTGGCAGAGCTCAGGCTTTTCTGAGGCTCTTAGTCATCCATCTGAAAACTGACGAATTCACAAACTGATATTAAAAATTCTCCGTATTTTTTTGCTGGGGAATGACAAACCCTTCACAATGTTTTCCCTTTCCGGGATTTCCTACTCTAACAATTAGGAGATAAATCATTTCTGTATAAATCTATTTTTAATCCAGTACATCATGGCTGAAATGCAGGTCCTTTGCAACAGGATGTTCTTGAGAAAGCAGAACTCTGTGAGCTGAGACAAGGAATCTCCAGTGGGAACATTTGCCAGACCAGAGAAGTCTGACAGTCAGTGCAAGTCGAGAAAAACAGAAGGATATCTGAAAAAGAGTGAATCAAGCAAAAGGTTTAGTGAAGCAAATCTCCAGAAACTTACACAGTGCAGTACAACAGGAAACTTCCACAAAAAGAGACCTCAGAGTGGGAAAAGAAAAAAACACAAACACAGATATTGCCTTTTACATGTTGACAATGTCCTATAGCAAAAATATTCTAAAAGGTATCATTGAGCCCAGAGGAACTTGTACATCCCTGTGCTGCAGAGCACAGACAGATTATCACGGTCCAACAGCTGCACTGTCCTGTTAATTCAAGCACAGTGCCATGTATATATGCTGTCCTTGTGCTACTGTGGGGACTCGTACCTTGCCAGTTTTCTTTGCATGAACCAATTTTTTGGTTGGGGAGAATATTACTAAAAACTTAGCACAGAGAAGATCTCAAAGAAGCTGCAACATAATGCCTTCTGTAAGAGTGACCTCATGTAGAACTTTGTACTTCATTAGCCACAATGAAATGCTCAGGTGGGACAATATCAGTAAATGAACCAAAAGCATCAGCTTTTATTAAACATCAGAGTTTTCAAATATAGAAGGAGTCCTGAAAGTCTACTGGAAGTTGGAACACTTCTAGATACCAGACACAGTATCTGAGATGCCACCTGGAAAAGCAATCAGGAGCGTGCCTTTCTGCGGGCAAATGCAACTCCTTCTGTTCAAGTGCATGAAAGCGGTGCCTTGAAATGACTCCAAAGCTATAATGGTGTCATGAAAACGGAGCATAAATTCCTTGGTTGATCTAGGTGGTCAATTGGTGTGAAATTTCATGTAAGCTTAGTTTTAATGCCCTTTGACATTTGTTTTGCCATTTGGATTTTTTTGAGATTTTTTTTTTTCTTCTCTTAAGACCCTTAAAACTCTTATAGAAAGTCTTTGAAATGAGATGCTGTGTGAAATTCAACCCCTTCTGGTTTTAAATTCATATATATATATGATTTTTTTAGTTTTTTTTTTTATTTGTGGACATATAAATACATAGTCAAGAAAAAAACGCTAGCATCCTGGATGCTAAGTTTTTCTGATTTAACAGTTGATGTAAAACTGAAATTAGATTTCCTTCCATTTCTAGCCATTATCCATGGCGTAACTAAGCAACACCACCTTCATGTTATTGAAGGGGCTGAGCGCACACAGATCTTGCTGACTGGGATAGGCATAACTACACTCCTCTTTAACTAGTAAACCCTGGATTTCAACAGCAATGATTTTCTGCTAGTGCTTGTGGAGCTGCTTGGAGGTGTGTTCTTGAGTGCAAGGCTTTTCTATTCCCATCCATCTGCACGCAGTTCTTATTCCTAAATGGTTGAAAAGTCATGTAAATTGCTATGCAAAACCTCATTGGAGGTAATTAGGCTCCTGTAAGTATGATACATACCTCATTTAGACTTGTAAAGCCAGGAAAACAATAAGACAGTCAGCATTCTCCTTTCTTCTGCCATGCACGAGGAGCGCATTTCATCTCTCCTGCCACTGCTTCATCTCAATGACCATGCTCTCTATTCCCATCTCTGGCCCTTCTGACAAACTGTCTCTTTTTCTCCTTTTAATGTCGCTTCCTCAAACACTTGTTTCCAAACCAGCATTTATGAGTACAACATACTTCTGCACCAGGTGTAACAGAGCTGGAGGAAAGAAAGCAACCTAATAAAGGTTTGCACATCAAATGGTGTGGATTTAAGGGTGATGTGATAGATCATCCATGGTCCCCAAACAGCCATAGCTGTTTTTCAGATGAGGCACTACACAGGACTGGAGTGGGTGAGTCCCACTGGTGAGTCTCTGCTCATGGTCTTTGCCTAACTCTCCTGGAAATAGAAATTCTAGAGTTTTCGATAGAGTCGGGTGGTCCTATCAAGTTTATTATTTTGGCCTCAGTGTTGACACGGCTGGAGCTGGCATAGATGTAGAGGTGGCAGTAGCAGCTCTGCGTAGGGCATGTGGGGCTGTCTTGGAAGAGCTAGGAAGGTGGGAAGGGAATGAACTGATGGTGCCAAGTAAGGCATGGAGCACTACTGGCTTTCTGAGCATGGCCCAGCTACTCACGGCAGACTATGGGAGGTGTGTTGTGTTAGTTGTTGTGGGAGGTGAGGAGAGAGTGTCATATCTGAGTTGATAGCCTCAAATGCATTTTCTTCATGTTGTGGATTTGTGCTGGGAATATTATGCTCCACTTCCAGTTGTCTCAACAGAGTGCTTGGCAGGTAGATAAAAAATTAATTTTGAAGACTCTAGAGGGATGTCAGTCAAAGATGATAAAGAAAAGTAAGGGAGTTTCTTTCTGAGAGTGAGGAACAATGATTTGAGGATGACCAATGGAGGCATGAAGCCTTGATATTGCAAGGGTTTGAGTGCTGTGCCTCCAATCCAGTAAAGAGCATTTGGTTAACTTTTAAGTGTGTATCTGCTTGCACTGGAGTCAGTCAATGCATTTGCAGGTAACATTTGCAGGCTTGAAGCTCAGCAGCTGCTTATGTACTGTGGAATGGTATCCAGAATTCATCCTCTATGACCTGCCTTAAAAGAGGGAGGGAGGCAGACTGTCTACTAAGTATCAGTGGGATCCACAGAAGACGTCAAGCTAAGACAAAACACATTCCCAGGATAAGGTCTATCTGTCTGAAATTTCTGACCCGAGTTTTCTAAACCCGGTAAATATATACTCACTAATGCAAAAATTCGTGCTGGCTAGATGGATTTCAGTTAATTTTCTGCTATGAAAGCATTTCAATTTTAACAGTAGCTGTCGCTCCCAATATAATACAGAAATAGTTTAGTAATATAGGCCTTAAAACACTACTCTGATAAATATTTATATTACTTATTTTAAGTTAAAAGCTTGGTTTTGAATTGTTTTCATTCCAGCAGTGTAAACATCCTTGTAGAGTATGCACTGTAATGTTGAGATTGAAGTCACCCACCGTATTTGCCTGCTCTTATTTTATCAATGCAAAAATATTCTTTAGTGGATGCTGATAAAAGTATTTTTTCCACTTTCACTGTACAAATGCTTCTCTGTACAATACAGAAGGGAAAAATAATATTAGGTACGTATGGCAAATGAGTGTTCAGTCAGCAAGTGTTCAGTCAGCAAAAAAGCTTCAGTTCTTTATTCGTCATATGTTGTTTTAGTTTAAATAGAAATTTGAATACATGAACATAAAATGCAAGCCTTCTCAGCAAGGGGCATTTTCCTGGTGATAAATGGATTTTGCTTATTGTTTAGTTAATGTTTTAGGCTTATTTGATAAAGAAAACTCAGCTTTATAAGATGAGAAAGAAAAGCTATTTAAGGTGTGTGAAATGAGGTACCAGCATAAATAGCCTCAGCTCTGAATTGACAAGCAGTAATAGATAAATAACTGTATGTGGGTTTTGAACTGGAATCCCAGCCATATTCATGTGGTGAAAGGGAAGGATTTGAACGATGGCAGCAGAATGCAAGCCTCCCCAGTATCATCGGAGTCTGAAGTGGCTGTAGAAATTCAGGCAGTCATTTAATAAAAACACCTCTTTTACTATGGAGGCTGTAAATTATACAAGCCTGTCAAGTTACAGCTCTGCCTTTGTGCTCAGCACGATTGTAATGTTCTCGGTCCATAATTTAGAAAAGGATTAAAGTTCTCCAGTGCTCTGCTGTTTTTACAATGTTTTGGTGATAATAAGATTACCTCAGCCTCCCTCTCATGTGAAAATGTCGCTAGAAAGACATACCATATATGAAGGTGGGGTTTTCTCACACACATGCATATATATGAGAGGGAGAAAATACATGACAGTGGTGTCTGGCATCAAAATCTTATTGTAGGGCTGGAGATGCCTCATTACTCATGGATGTTGAAGGCATGCAGCTAATGTATGGATTTGCTCTGTACAAGTGCTTGCAAGTCTTTAAGATCATGTCAGTAAGGTTTCTGTTTATAAAAACCAAAGTATTTATTAAAAAAAAGTTTTTAAAAGGCTTGCTAAGACTAACAGAGGTTTTAGCAGACCTATTGCTTGGAAAGCCAAGTTTCTTTACTTACCAGGGCTCTGAAACTGGATAAGTCTCAGAAGGAGAAAAACATTGCAACTGTTGTATGACAGAAAGTTATAGCAAAATAGCTTTTCTGCCAGAATAAAATTGTGTTTTTAAAAGCCTGGTGTCAGTGGTTATTCTGAAGAGGGAAGAATATATGCTCTGCTGGTGATCTGGGAATTCCCTGTTTTCAGTAGTAAGAAGCTCTGATTTCTCTGATCATTTGCCTCCGCATATCAGGTCTTCCATTTGCCACTGGGCTTAGACTCCTTCTTGCTGGTTCTGCAGTTCTGGCTGATGTAGCTTTTAGGGTGTGTGGGTATCTTATTTTTGAAGAAAACGGAAAAATATTCTCCTGACAAGTTGTTTTTGGTTTGGTTTTTGGTTGGTTTTATTTGTTGGGTTTTTTTAAAAGATGGCACTAGGAAGCCACACAGAGACTGGGCAGAGGATTTGTGGAGGACAGATTAGGTAGCGAAAGTGCTAGAGAGGTAGGCAAAGATGCATGAAAGGGAAGAATTGTCATATGCTGTTTCAGTATTGCTCTGATCATCTCTACCACATACCAGACATAGTTAGGTTTCAATTTCTGAGTAACACTTGTGTTAATACCATTTGCTTGGACTATTTAAGAAATATTTAAGAACATTTAAGAACAACTCAGCCACCTTCAGTCCTCGAGACTCGTCCCGGGCTGGACAAAGGGCAGTTTCATATAGTCCATTATAGATAACTGTGGTATCACTGAGTTGTCGTTAGGCATAAGTTTGCCTTCAGAAACCACAGCCCATTCCTCTGGTGTGGAACAGCCAGTTCTGAGCGCCATGCAGCTGCCTGCCTCAGTTGTGCTGCCCTGGTTGTCCCTTACATGCTCTTTCTGTGCAGATCAAGAGGAAAATCTGTCTGCAGTGACACTGAAGTCTGCAGTGAACCATGATGGAGTTGAACGAACTGGAAAGCTGTGCCCATCACCTGGAAAACTCCTTGGACAAGTGCTTCAGATACCACGTGTGCTCAAAACACTAGTGTGTATCTGCAGCTGGGAAACTGCAGGTGGCTGTGGAAGGAGAGGCCTGGAAGGGAAGTAGGGTTGGACCACACTAGGCATGAAGCAGAAGAGCATCCTTTCTGTGCAGTCCTTAGGAAGAAATGCCCTTGTAGATCCCCACCTGTTTACTTCTGGACCTTGAGGCCAGGGCAGTGAGCTGGCATCAGCCTTTCTGTCCTCCCTCTTGCCTCTCTCTGCCTGCACTGCATCTGAAGCCACGGTTGCAGCCAGTGTGGCCAGATCAGGCTAGCTTGAGGTAGGCTGAACTGAATCAATACATGCAACAGGGGCCACTTCTGCACGTGTTCCTCCTGGAGGAGAGCGAGGAGAAATTTGACAAACTGGGGCAAGTCCTGCAAGGAGCCTCTAGGATGGGCAGGGGCTGGATCATGGGGTGTATGAAGGGAGGATGAGGGCACTGGGTTTGTTCAGCCTGGAGAAGGTCCAGATAGATCTGGGCACAGTCTTCTACTAGCTAAAGGGGAGCTATAGAAAAGGCAGAACCAGATTCTTC
This sequence comes from Falco peregrinus, assembly GCF_023634155.1. NCBI lineage: Eukaryota > Metazoa > Chordata > Aves > Falconiformes > Falconidae > Falco > Falco peregrinus. The sequence continues at coordinate 83,884,127 of NC_073726.1, read as the reverse complement.
TCAGCAGTGCACGGAGAAAGGACCAGAAGTAAGGGGCACGCATTGCAACAAGAAAAATTCTGATTTTTTATTAGGAAAAATTCTCTGTGAGTATGGTGTGGCACAAAGGCAGGAGCCCAGGGAAGATGAGGGATACCCAAGTTTGCAAATTGTCCAAGCTTGACTGGACAAGGCTCTGTGAGATCTCATCTAGCTCTGGAGTTAGCCCTGCTGTGAGCACAGGGTTGGACTAGTGACCTCCAGAGGTTCCTCCCTGCCTGAATTATTCAGTGTCTTGAAGTTTGTGCAGGCTGTTCTAGCTCCTCTAGAGCCACTTTCCACCTTGCATCACTTTGTGGCTGCTGTGGAGTTACTTCATCAGTTAGGGCTTAAAGATAGTGCTGCAGTGTGCACATCTCATGATATTATGTGGACAAGAAAACCTGCCTTAGTCCCTCTGGTTATTCCCGCCTAAGAGGTTTTTCCTAAACAGTAAGCTAGGAAATTATAAAACCAGCGCAATTTTGTATCCTGTCTTGTCATTCTCCCTGCTTCTCTCACCCAAAATCTCTTGAAAACTCTTCAGTCAGCCTCAACTTTCCTAAAAGGGCATTCTACCCTACGATAATATGCCTGTGAAAGTTCGGGCTGATTGTTTTTCGTCTAGAGGGAGAGTCAAAATTTGGCTTATAATGGAGGTCTTGTTTCAAACAACGATGAAAGAATTCAGCATTTATGACGTCAGTGGGGTGGCACGGGCACGGAGTCGCATGCGAGCAGGGAGAAGCTGGGCTCTTCCCTGCACCAGTGGTTTTGTGAAGGAGTCTTTCACTGATGGAGATTTATTCAAGCCCACCTAAACACATGTACATATTTATTTACTAAAGCAAACCAGACTACAAATGGGACCAAAATCCGCATTTAAACATCCCTACAAGCAACCCCTCTATGACAAATTCTTTCTCCAGCCCTGCTTAAAAAGAAGCCTGGGAGAGTTTATTTTCCTCAGGCTTTACAACTCATTGTTTTCCACAAAAGCACCCCTCTGTTTTTCCAAGAGTAAGGATAATTCTGTGGCTAAAGCACATGACTAGGACTTGGGGTTTTCTTCCCAGCTGTTGCACAGACTTCTTGTGTGTCCTTGAGTAAATCTGATTAATCTTGCTGCACATCTGTAAAATGGATGCAGTGCTCTTTTTCCTCATTCACAGGAGCTGCTGTGAGTCTTCTAGACCTTTACAAGACAATCAGATAGAAATGGAAAGAAATATGCATGCAATTCTGTGTACAAGTGTATGTGCTAATTGAGGAAACAGTGGAAAATTTTCTGCCAGAATGTATTCAACAGAGCAGCTTCTTAATTCTGTAGAAGTTTGGATGTAGAATCCCTTTTCTAGAAAGCTTATGGGGTATTCCTTCCAAAGCAAAGAGGTGGTTTGTTTGAGTGGGTCGTCTTTTATTTATTTATTTATTTTTAATGAAAATGAGAAAACTCAAAGTTATATTTTTAGTGAAAATGGGAAAACTTTGTTTTTTCATTATTTTATTTTTTTTAAAGGGGGAAGCACCTCTTCTCAGCTAGCTATACCCCACATGTTACGGGAAGAGCAGTGCTATTCTGACTAAATACAAGCACTCTGAGGGCTGGGAAGCAACTGAACATCCAGCTCCATCCCATCGTGCTTGCTTAGTAGGCAGATATGCAGGATTTGTTTTATCATCAGGGTCAGTGTGCAGCCCTGTACCTCACCATCCACTTCTGGACCCTGCTGTGAGAAGAGAGCAATTACTGCCTTCCTGTGATTGTCTGTCATGCTTGCCATCCTTGTCCCTTGAGTACTTCACAAATATTGACAAGAGATACCTTCAGGAAAAGGTATCTACTACCACATGCATTTTCTGGCTGAGAGTTGAAGTTACAACATTGTCAAAGGTGTCCCCACATGTGTGGTGTCCTGCTGGAAGCAAATCTGGCTTGAATTTGAAGGAGCTACGTATGTTGGAAAAGCAATATAGTATGAATATATTCAACCCTCTGCACTTTAAAGGGTATAACTACAGCAATTCATTGCAGCCAAGAGTTTTAAAATTGACTGGTGAACTTCTGTGCCTTGCTTCCAGCTGTTCATAATGTGATACCTCGGAGGGACTAGATTTTCCGTGCGCTGCATGTTCACAGCTGAAACTGGATTCTACTCACAATGGGGCTCATTTAGATTAATTCAAGATTAGGTTCTGAAAATAGTATCAAAGATTACTAGACTCATCGATAAATTAATAAATATGATAACTTTAATTAATCTTTATTTTTAATTTATACTTTCCCTTCAAATTATTTAATAATAATTTTAATCAGTTTTCATGTAGCAGAAAACTTTAATAAAAAATTAGGCCAGTTCAGTCACATGATTATATTTAAAAGAAAATATTATAAAAATATTTTTTGAAAATTATAATCCACTTACAAAATTACAAGTCTCAAAAAAGGTGTTTGCATTTTTGTGATAGTAAATTTCCATTAATTTTGAAAGACTATAATCTGCACCCCACACTTTAAAGCATAAGCATAAGAAATATTGCCAGTGCCAAAAGTTCAGGCTGCAAGTATTTACGGGAGTGGCTGAAAAATGAGATTTAGAAAGTAGTTCAAGTTCTGTTCACATTTTTCAGTTTTCATTCATCTTATGTTACATTTTTAAGCTTTCTCATCAACAAGCCCTGAAGATTCACTTAAGAAATACCAGTGAGTTGCTTATGTCACCACATATCTTCAGGAGCTGGAAATTTAAACAGAAGAGTATCATGAAGTCATGATAAATCCCATGCATTGGCAAAATGGCCTTCACTGTAATGTGTAGCTGTCTCTATTTCTAACATTTCCACTCAGTACTGTACACGGATGATGGTATTTCTGCTGACAGTGATTACAGACTCCCCATTGACTTCTGCAGGAGCAAGATGAGAACATTTCAGGCATGGTTTTGTGAAAAAAATCCCAATGGAATAATGTGCCTCATGGGTTAGATACCAGCTCAAGACCCAGAAGGTTATTTCTGCACTTTGCATTCACACAGGCTTCTTGCATGATCTTGAGAAAGCCTTTGAAGGTGACAGTGCTCCTGCATGGCTCCTTTGCTAGGAGTGCAGGAGATGTAGCTTAGCCTGAGGACTAGTAGTTGGTTACTGGGCATGGTGGCATGGGTGGTAGAGTGGGGCAGGGTTTGGGAAGAGAGCTGTTTCTGACTCCCTTGCAGAGTGGGCTGACAAGCATAGATCCAGGCTGCACGTGGTCCTGGGTGCAGGCTCGCCCAGCACCTGCTCCATCCCTCTATCAACACTGCGAAACTGAGTGGTGCTAGTATGCCCTTTGAGATACTATCATCCCTCTTCAGCTCCGACTGCACTGGTCTGCCCCTCAGCTGCAGATTCCAACATCTCATTTCCTCTACCCTCTGCAGCTTCTGTTTCTCTAGGTTCCCAGGGACTTTGAGATGGTGTCCTAACTTCACTGGGGCTGCTCTAAGCCTCTCTAGCTCTATAGCTGGCAGAGGCTGCTGAAATGATCTTGTCTAAGATCCTTGATCACACTGAAAAAGAGACCTTGTCCAGCTGTCCCTGTGTTATGTCCCCGTACCTGGAGGCTGAACTTGACTAAGCCCAGAGGGAAAGTCAGTCACCATGACCCAGAGAAGTCTCATTATGTTGTACCCCCTCCCATCTGGGTGAGTTGTTCCAGTGGATAACTCTCTTTGGAGTGGAAATTTTACCCTTGGCCTACATGTATCTCTTGTCACATGTCATTTTGATATCTGAGGTCTTGTTAGTCAAAAGTCACTTGCCAGATGAGAGCTCTGTGGTCTTTCCATGCAAGTGCTCACAAAACTTTGCCTGGGCACATCTTCTTGGATAACATCAGCAGACTGAAGTCAGTCAAGTATTTTGCAAGGCACCGTGGTACTGCAGACAGAGCTGAGCTTTCTCACCTTGTGGGAATGTCAGACGTAGACATTTCTGTCCAAGGAAGGGGAGGATGAGGGAAAGGGGTTGAAGCTGGGGCAGAAGAGCCATATCTCCTGACAGACTTATGGCTGTGCCATGTGCTCTGCCTTCTCCCTTTGTGGCAGTGGCAGCAGCCAGCCTGGCACAGGCAGAGCAGACCTGGTGCTGCCTGTGGTTGTCAGCTCTCTCTCCTAGGTGGTAGTTTCCTGCTTTGCCTATGGTGAGAGACAGCTCTGGTCTCATAGCAGGTTCTCAGGACTGTTGCAGCTCCTTGCTGAACCATTCCCAGCTTTTTAATGTCCTCTGTTTTAATGAGCCCAAACAGTAACACCACATTCAGTGGCAATAGCTCTCTCCCTGTTCTTCCTTGCTCTTTCCCCTCCTCAATTCATTTACTAATTACTTCACCACTTGGGGGTTATGTGTTCAACCAAAGCCCTGGGCAGAAAACCTCTCTGATGCACTGCTGCGTCCCAGTTTATTTGTGCGTATGCTGAGTCACATGCCTACAACATGAGTTGCTCATTGCTCCTGTTTTAAGCCCAGACCTGCAAAGCATTCCACACAAGCTGATCCCTCAGCCCAGGTGGAGCCCCAGCGAGCTGATTTGTGCTGTACCAGTCCTGGGGCCTTTTTCCAGGATCAGAGGCTTAGTACAACATTTGGAGTTTTGCGTATTTTGACAGTCCGCGATTGCCAAGCCAATAATCTCTTTCTTTATCAAGCAGACTAATAAACGATGCTGTGTTGCTAAATCTGTCTAAAGGGGAGAGATGGCCTTTAGTCTCATTCAGCATCCTATGATTATATCAGCCTATCTTAACCCAGCCAAGTGTATTTACATGAAATAATGGAATGAGTTTTGCAAATTTCCCCCCTTTTTTTATTTTAAGTGACTGTCTAGCCAAGTTCATTTCCTCTCCTGTCTGAGCTCCTCTCTGAAATATATTATCCCACTTATTAAAAGCCAATAGCACTGTGCTTTGCTTTTCTTCCACCCTCTCAGAAGAAGGGGCATATGCAGGGGATGCTTGGATTAAGTGAGTGGGGCACCCCAGAGCTGGGATTCTTTATGAATGAGCTCACATCCTCTCTCCGTATGATAAGAGGAATGCCGTTTGCATCCCAGAGTTGACTACATAAACATACACACACTTGGACGGGTGAGCATTTAGCCTGAGCATAGGCTGTAATGTCCAAACAAAGATCTGAGTGACAAGGGATCATCCGCCAGCCCTCTTCGTGAGCAGACCGCAGCCACATCTTGGTGGCGATGGTCCCCTCATTCCCAGTGAAATCCATCCCTTCCGGGAGGGGGAGGGGGAGGAAGGGAGAGGAGATGACAGATCCCTGTTTGCATTCTTTAGAGAGAGCAGCTGCAATTGTCTTACTACAGTATGTCAACATGAAATTATGACAAATCAGGCAGGGATGTACTAGCAGATGAAAACAATAAGGAGGAAGCAGAGCAGAGGGAAGTTGTGAAGAATGAACTATACCTAAAACTCTGGAGGCCTATACATCCCAGTGGAAAATGCCTTTGAAGATGTAATAGGGCTGAAGTCTGTAGGTGTGCCTGGACATGACTCAAGTAGCATATGCTGAGTTTTCAGGTTGGTTTAAGTCTGTCTCTAAAATGCTGTATTTTATTTTATTTATTTATTTATTTGCATTCCATAGGATCCTTTCAAAAATTAACCTGACAGCAGCTGGAAAAAGGCTCGTCTGTCAGCTTTTTTTGTGAAAGGGGCAGAGTCAGGATCCCCACAGAGCCAGCTAAGCACCCAGGACTCTCGCAATCTATGTAATACCAGGCTCTGATCTTGGCAAAGGTAAGGAAACCTCCCTGGCCTCCATGGTCACACGATTTCCTACTTCTCCTTCCTCTTCTTTTATTCTCTTTTTCATTAAAAATGTTATTGTTCAATAGCAAAGGGAGAACTAGCAGGAGAAAAGCTTCAGCTTCCTGCCTCCTTTCTATCTAACAGAAGTCCTTGAAATGGGATGCAATGAATGTTTTCTTTATTAAAAACTGAGCCTTCTCCAACCCACACAGTTTCACAACACTTGATAGAATGCACATTTTTCCAGTGTCTTTTTTTTTTTCAAACAATGTCCAACAACAACAACAAAAAAGTCAGTAATAGGGCCATATTCAGCATTAGTGTGATTGGGAGCAGCTCCCTCTGGTCTCGATAAGAGGTGCGCTCACTTTCACCAGAGCAGGATTTGCTAGCTTGTGGACACCTCATGTTTAGGATTGTCACTGGTCTCTACTAAGAGTGGCTTAAAAACTTCCTCAGATTTGTGAGTCTATTGATTTAGCGCTGTGCAGCTTGGCTGCAAAAGAAAGAAGGAAAAAGGCAGTGAGCACAGGATTTTTACCTAAAAGCTGGCTTTATTTCCCTCCACCCAGGTTCTGCTGCCTCTGCCTGCTGCAGCTGGCTGGCACCTCTGAGGAAGCTGCCACGTCACACCTTGCTGGAGTCAGGGAGAACATGGTGGGTTTGCTCTGGAGGGTGGAGGGTGCATGAAAGTATTTTCTGTGGTTTCAGTTTGCATGTCTGCATGGAAAAGCCTAGTGAAATGTAATAGGTATGAATCCAGGAGGGTCCACAGAAATATGTGAAGACAGATTTCAAGGAAACCAGTGCAAAAAACCCCAAAACCTTTTCAGGGGAAGGAATATTCCCAATAAGCTTTCAAAATCTGTAGTAGTTTTTTCTATTAAATTCCACAGGAGTTTTCCATAGGGTTGATTCCAACCTCCCCTCTTCCAGGCTCTAAGCCTTACATTTTAATGAACTGAAAGAGCTTTCCTCTGTGCTCACTTACATCACATCTGTCATCAGTGGCACATCTCTAGCTGCACTGAAACCCTTCTGTGCTTGCACTACTCTTCTGAGACGTGTGAAGTCCCTGGTCTTGGAGGGGTGTTTGAGTGAAAGAGCTACCTTTCACCTAATTTAGTCTCTAAATCTTCAAGTAATATGACAAACACATCCTGCAAGGTTGTATCCTTCCTGTTGAGTTTACTTCTGGATGCACAGTGTCCTGGTACAATCATTCTGCAGATCCATGCCTGGCACCCACAGCCATCTCCTCCTGGAGATCATAAAGCCAACGACATTGATGCAACGGATAGAGAGGGAGCCCTGTCCTGACCAACAGCCTGGTGCCTGAGCTTCTCTGGCCTGAAGAGCCTGGTACAGATGCTCTGTCCAAGTGGGTTGACAGTACCCCTGGGATCAAAGCAACATCATGTTTATTATTTATTATTAGGTGCTGTTTTCTGAAAGGATTAATGAACCTGGCTTCCTTCTTTGAATGCCCTGAATTAAGTTCTTGGTATGGTCCCCATATTACTCACTTGTGGAGAAAGATGCTGGGCTACCAGGTGTTACAAAGCATGCAAGGCCAGAGGTAAATGTGAGGTCCCCTGCCTGGAGCTGGGACAGGTCTGCAGGGCTGTGAGGGGTTATGGAGCAGGATCTTGGCAGCCCACAGGCAGTTGTATGGTTGGAAGCCCCCAGAGTTGGTGTGTAGCTATTAATGCCAGTTGCATGAGAGCTCACGATGCTAAAGCATTGCATGGCATGAGGCATTCCTCCAAGAGAGGGATTTAAGGTGTGGTGAGGTGGTGCTGAACATCAGAACTTGTTTCTCACACATCCTCTTCTTGTGAAATTTTTCTGCAATATTCCCACTGGTGGGGAAATTTCCCTACTACTGATATCAGCTACTCTCAAAAAGCCTCTCTCTTCCCTTTTGGACAAGTAATAACAAAAAGCCATTGCCCATACTCTGTGCTTTCCTGTATGCAACTTTTATTTCTTCTCCAACCAGATAGCTTTATTGCTTTCCATTTTATTCTTCCTTTACTCATAACTTCAAACAACACAGATTTGTCAGGCTTTTTCTTGTGAATCTAATGTAAATGTAGATATATTCTTGCTACTGTGGTCTTAAACTTGAAGGCTACAGTTGCATGCTGTGTTTTGGTTCCTTGTTTTGCTCTCACTGTCTTAAAGGAAAGGGATATGAGAAGGAATTTTTAGCAAAATACATCTTCCTGGCCTGGATGAGACAAAACCACAAATGTATGCTGGGAAGCTCAGCACAAGGATTGAAAGAGTTGTAAGCTCGAAAAGACAGGCCGTGTGAAATGATCATATACAGCCCATCTAAAAAGCACCTTGCAAAGAAAGGTCAGATTCAGCATCATCTTAAAACGTTAAGTCTCCTTAGTTTGACCTACTAGGCTGTCACAAGCTACCTGGGTCCAAAGGTTGTCCTACAGACCTCACCTCCCAAAACTGTGCTTGTATCTTATTCTGATGACTAATTTGATGATTTTATGTAAAAATACACAAGACTAAAGACAAAGACTGTCCCCTAATCCTGCCTTGTGCCCTAATTCTTGAACTTTCTTCCCCTGTGTGCTTTTGTCCCAGACTTGGCACTATCCAGTCTTTGCTGCCTGGGGCCCAGTATCAGAGGGTGAGTCATGGTACTCTTGCCATGAATTCATTCTGTGCCCAAATGGTAAATCTGATGCTCCAGGGAGGTGCAGGCAGAGAACAACTGCACTGCGTATGTGCAGTAGCTTGTCAAGGGGCAGAGGGTTCCCGGTGCCCAGCTGAGCCTTCCTTGGCACTGCGTGAACAAATGGGCCACTTGCTCACAAAGATCAGAGACTAAGCAGAAGTGAGGTCTCAAACCCAGCCTCCAAAGCATAGATTTGATACAGTCCCATCAAGCTGAATGTGGGAACGCTGTGATATTACCCCCTTTTGACATTTGGGAATTGAAGCACAGATGCACAGACACAGGAAATCTACAGAGGACCTAGAAACTGCACCCATTTCAGAAGTCTCTGCCCAGTGCTTCACTGTAATACCAATGCTCTTCTCAGAGGAGTTTTCTCATGGTCTTGCACTCTGTGCTGCTAACTTTTACTGTTATGAAATTCGTTTAGAAATAATGATTTTTATTCTGAAAGTTTGATGGCAGCAGAGGGGAAGCCCTGTACATGTGTAGGTGAAGTGAAGAAGTGGGAATGTCTAACCGGAAGATTAACAAAATAGGTGTTTTATCTGAAACATTTTCAGTTTTGCTTAATAATACCAACACCATGTCGTGCAAGCAATGAATGTATCAGTGCCTTTTACTTTCAATTTGAATCACAGGTAACTTTAATGTGATTGCAGTCTCATGTGACACCTACCCACTTCATTCTACTAGCAAATTCCTAGTATCTAATGATACCTCCATATTCTCCTCCTCCTTAAATGGGGGCATGGAATATTATTATCAAAATGCACACATATCTGAATTTATTTCGGAAGTTTGTAGAATAGGTCACAAAATGAGCTTAAAACTGTGGGAGTGCATGGTGGATCATAATGCGTTTAGCATGTGATAATGAAAGCAGAGAAAAGTGTCTGGAGGTTTCTGTGAGGCAGTGTTGCACTTTCAGCAGCAGTTGATAATTTACAAAGAGGAATTACCCTTCTTTCCCTATTGGTAAATCTGGTGGAATAATAACAGGATTATGATGATGATGATGATGACAATGATGATGATGATGATAACAACAACATTGTTATTAGCCTGCTTGCTGCTAAGCTATTGTCCTCTTGTTAGCATGTTTTTAGAAACCTGCAATGAAAGAACAAGTCACTGGAAAGCTATTGAAACATTCCAAAGACGCTTTACACAGGAATTTGGGTTTCTCCCAGAGTTTACAAATCCTTTCCTGTACTGTCCTTTTCACTAAATAAGTCCCACTGGAGCTGTCTGAACAAGCCACATGAGCCAGACCCATTTGTATAAATAAAGTTGTGCAAGGTGGGAGAGTACACTTGCAGGTAGGTAGTTCCTTTTCTTGCTCTGTTCTTCAGGATCCTTAATATTGCAGACTACCAGACTTCTTTTTTTTCTTTTTTTTTTTTTTTTCTTTTTTGCCTTGGTGAATTTTGGCTTTGCGTCAAAACCTGAGACCTCTGAGCTATAAGCAGTCAGCATTGAAATGAGAAAACCTCACGCCCTACTTCTCTCTGATTGGGCATGTTCTGGGGCTTGACTCTGTCTCCCACAATCGAATCTGTGTCTGTGAAGGTATGAGAAGCAATCAGTCCAGTCTCAAAAAGAAAGGTGGTCACATGGCAAACCCCACTCTTCTGTGTCTGAGTAGAAATGTTAAGGATTTATATTTGACTTCATAATTACTTGCATATCTTTGGGGAAGTCACTGAATGTCCTTGTGTTCTAGTTTCCTTATTTGTAACATGATATAAGAATAAATCCTCTGTGAGACACGCTATTGGTGAGTTACAGTTCCAGTTTCCCTTCTCAGACCTCTCTCCTGGCCCCTCTCTTCTTGCCCATCCACTCCTACAGTCTTTCTCAAGACTTGATGTCCCAAATCAATACTAACTCACAACTGTCCTTTTCCCACAACAAACCTGGCTTCTTGTCCCAGTCCAGTTTCTCCTTGACGGTGAGCTTCCATCTCCTTTCCTCATTCCTCACTCTGTCCCCGTATCCGTCTCTGTCTTTTTCTTGTCTGGTTCAGTCATGCTACTTTTTCCTTGGTCTCCTGATCACTAATCTCTTTCCTCTCCCTCTGCTGGAGTGGCAGCCAGACCACCCCAGCTGCCCCTGGGAAACAGCCCTTGGTTCTCCTCCGTTTGGCTCAGGCTGGTCAGCAGAGGCAAACACAGGGGAAAACTTGAGCCCATTCCTGTTTTCCTGATGAGACCTGAGGGGCATCTCCTGCTCACCCTGGAGTCTGTGCATGCACAGAGAGACCTCAGGTGAGGGCTGTGAGGAGCTGAAAGTATGGACTCCTTGAAAAGGTCAGCTCAAAAATCACCACATAGATACCTTTTTTCTGACATGGTCAAGACAACCTGGCTTTCTGCCTCTTTGTTCCTGCAATCAGCTAAACTATTTTTGCTAATGTCTAGGAAAAAACCAAACAAACAGTAAAGCTCTCCACTATGGCCAAAGGTCTTGCACAGGTAATAATTGATCTTAGTAATGTGGCAAAGTGATAAGCAACTGAAAGCAAGGTCACACCTGCTAACAGCACTTACAACTGATGTTTCTGCCTGCAGAGCAGGTAGGTGTCTTAATTCTGGCTGCCCCCAGATGCTCACAGCACTTTTATGCCACATTTCCATAGGGTGAGATCTCTTCTCGTCAGCTGTGGCACACTCCCATTCCTGTGAGTGAACACAGCAGCAGGAGGGGACAGTGCCAGCATGCATGGGGGAGTGCTGAAAGGGAAAGTTAGCTGTGCTTACAGGTTTGAGGAGATCAGTTTCTTTTCTGGGATAGTTTCTAATTCTTTCCAAGCTCCAAAAACCTTTATCAATGACATAACTTGTGCTTAGCTTCCAATTTTTATTTTCTCTGTGACCACCTGATTATTTGCTCTTTCTTGCTTGCAGCTGCGTCTCTACACCTTCTCTGGAGGAAACAGCTGCCACTGGCCTTTTCCTGGGCCAGGATGCTAGTGCTTTGTGTCTCTGGTCCATACTGAAGGCAATTTGCTTGACACACTGAGGTGGGTCCATCACCTTTGACAAAAGCAAAGCTGAGGCCTCCTGCTTTTCCTCCCTTCCTTCCTCCCTCCTCCCTTCCCCTCCCTTCCCTTCCCTTCCTCTTCCCTTCCCTTCCCTTCCCTTCCCTTCCCTTCCCTTCCCTTCCCTTCCCTTCCCTTCCCTTCCCTTCCCTTCCCTTCCTTCCCTTCCCTTCCCTTCCCTTCCCTTCCCTTCCCTTCCCTTCCCTTCCTTCCCTTCCCTTCCCTTCCCTTCCCTTCCCTTCCCTTCCCTTCCCTTCCCTTCCCTTCCCTTCCCTTCCCTTCCCTTCCCTTCCCTTCCCTTCCCTTCCCTTCCCTTCCCTTCCCTTCCCTTCCCTTCCTTTTCTTTCCATCCCTTCCCTTCCTTTTCTTTCCATCCTTCCTTCCTTCCTTTCCTTTCTTCTCTTTCTTGCCTTCCTGCCTTCCTGCCTGCCTCCTTGCCTTCCTTTCCTTTCT